>NC_140702.1:57575775-58259942 GCF_054131305.1 Coturnix japonica | reverse complement strand
ATCACTGTTGTAGCAACAATACTAGTGGCTTCGGTTGGAGTGAACAGTGTAAACCAGTTTTGCATGATGCTATCCAGTGCATAAACACCTACAATAGAAAGAAAAAATCAGCTGCAGCTGATAAAAGCCAGCAATGCAGATGCTTAGCAAAAGATTACATTTTCATTACATTACATTTTAAAAGCTCTGAAACTCAAGAAGCACCTAAGAAACAATCCAACTTGAATGCATGAAAAATGAGTAAAAACAGCAGGGAACCAGGCTTTCAAGAAATACCCCTGATGGCAATTAAAATTGCTCCCTTATCATAGTATTCATATTGCTCCTACAACCACAGCTGCTGTTTTAAAAATTAATATTATTATTTCATTTTTTAGAGCAATTGCTTTAAGTACCCTCATGTTCACTTTTAGACGATGGAATACAGAAGCTAAGGGTTGCAACACACAGGAAGTCCACGGCAGAATGCAGAAATGAACAGAACGTCCTGCTGAGTGCACTATTCTCTCACTGCTGTCCTTGTAAGTATGACGCTGATTCTGATTCCACTTCCTTTTTCTTTTTCTTTCTTTTTTTTTTTTTTTTTTTTAACCTTGGGTTGTTAAACAATGGTTATATTACTAATTGGCTTGCTTTCCAGCACAAAGCAAAGTCATATAACGAAGCTCTATTACACTTTAAACTTGGATTTATCCAGAGGCTTAAAAATCAAAACTTGAGGACTCCTTCACAGGATTATTCTCAGCATTTTATTCATATTTTTTTTATGGTTCCTCTTCCCCATGGTTGATCAAAAAGCTATCTCGTATGCACCCCAGACCTGGCCTTTCTGAGCAAGCAAAGTTTTAGCACAGTGCAACAATCCTCAACAGCAAGTGTTATCTCTACTGCAACAACAAATTCAAATATAACATGAAGAGTAGAAAAATGGGAAACCTGGGGTATTTCCCATGATGTTACACACTCTTCTATGTTGCAGGGCAAAAAGGTCACATTGCATTACTCAAATATTATCTCACCTGGCCTGTGCCTATTCCGTCAAGTGATCAAGAAAACCACTCATTATTGCCATAATTAATGCATTCTGGGAAAAGGAACTTTCTAGATAACATGAAGGCAGAAACATCTGCAGAGCTTGTGCATGAACAACTAAGATCAAGTTATCTAAGATTAACTGATGAAAAGGCAGAAGCTCTAGAGCAGCGTCTTTGCACGTACCTACTTCTGTTGCACAAGTTACCAGCCACCTCACCATTTCCCGCCGTCGCCAATTGAGCGTTGACAGTGTCATCCGCATCACCTGTTAAAAATTAAACAAATAATCCTGACTGTAAAATTGATAGAAAAAAACAGCAGTTAGGTATCTAAGTTACTCGGATACACTGGGGATCAAAATAGCAGCTTCTTGCTCTCTCTGCTCTACATCTTTCAGTTGACATATCCAAAGATTTGAAAAATACTGCACAACTACCTTAGAAAGGCATGCAGAGTGTAACTCCAACTGTAGGCCCTTCAACTCTAAATGAAAGACTCTGTTTTGTTAAGGAAAAACAAAACAAAGCAAAGTCCAACCAATTACTAATGATTAAAATTAAATTACATTGTCTCTCCTCCCCCTATGAACAGGAGTCTTTAAAGTAGAAACCAGTCCACTCTTGTTGGGCAAAGTAACCTAATTTCACCCTACTTGTGCTTTTCTTTTCATTGACTTCAATAGTATGGACAAGAATTTGAATTTTAAGGTCTGTTAATTCTACAATGATATACATACACTTCTAAATATATTCAGATATTATTAAACCTCCCATAGCAATGATCTGTCTATCTGAACAAAGACCCCACAAAAAAAGTGCTGTTATAAAACCATTGGAAACCCGGAGTTTTTAAAGCTTTGGTTGTAATGGCCCTATTATATTCCACTGTCAGTTACTGCCTGTGTTATTTACAAAATGTAGGCTAAAATGTTTCTTCAGTAAAGAAAAAACTGCACAGAAACTGCACAGAAAGCTTGCTTTGGCTAATTGGACATTCCACAGAGATGGGTAAAGAATCCAAATAGTCTTCTCTTTTACTATCTCAGTCATCATCCCATAGCAATAGCTGTTGTAATGAAATTAGGTCCATCTTAAAGCTCTCAGCAATGAGCAATACCTATTACAGTCATAAAATCCACTCATTAAATAGTTTGGAGTCAAGCAGTACTTGTAAAAGAGTTCCCAGCTCATGTGCCTTCCCACTATTAAGGTGGCTTCAAAGCAGACCACTATCATACCAGCTATTCCTGCCACCTTCTTTTGTCCTGAACTGTAGAAAAGACAATTAAGAAGATGAAAAGACTACCAAAGAACATGAATGAACTGTGTGGCTGTGATTCCATGATGGTCTCCAGGCACTCCCACCTTGGGAGCCTGGTGACTGGCTATCACAGGACAAGAATTTTGTGGGCTTTATCAGCCTCAAACATTGGAGCATCATCTTGCCTAAGCTGTAATGTAAGTGCTAGAGCACAGAATAACATTTTGAAAGGAAGTAAGTTGATCTGTAAGAATCAACTCCATACAATTTCAAATGAAAACAAAGCTAACAGAGCATGGAAAAAGACTTTGCTTGAAGTATGTCTGGAATGGAAACAGCATCTCCAAGTCAAAATGCTTTGGACTTGCCCTAGTTTCAGCTGGCATGAATTTTTTTTCTTCAGAGTGTCTGGTATGATACTTTTTTAAATTCTCTCCTTCATCCCAGTGGAAAGCATAGGAGTGAGCAGACAACTGTGTGGTGTTGGTCCACCTGCTGGATTAACCTACAACAGGAGTGCAACTATCCAACCTCTCCACCACTAAGAAATTCAAGATGACTTTCTTTACTGATGCACACAAAACTGAAGGTTAACACTCTTCCAGTATACAAGACAAAATTTCAGCTTACTCCAACCAGAGTGAACCCAGCAGAAAAGAGACCTATGGACTGAATTCTGCTGCTGATGCAAGTTGGAGAAGGTTAAAAAAAAAATGAATGATGACTTCATTTGAAGTCTTCTCTGATTACAGTCTTCCCTATGGTGGTCTGTAACAGGATCAGTCACAAGAGTCTTCAGCAAACACAGTCAACATAATAACAACTCCAGTGTACACAGTCCTAACTTGAGAGCAAAACACAGTATCATATCTAGTCCCTTCACCTGGACAAATTTGTCTTCAACTATTTTAAAATTGTGTTTTTTTCACCTGATTAAACTGATGGGCTGAAAACATTATGAGAGGGGCTCCTTAATGTTGACTAAAAATAAACACAAAAAAACAACAACAAGGATTTCAAATAAAGCATATATTGATGTCTTGATCAAAGAGGAGCTGAAACTAATTTAAAACATCATCCATGTTGCCAAGGAACTATTATTCCACTTCTGATCAAAACACTCCTGAGACACCTTTTCTATCAATGGAAGAGGGATTCTCAACAGGTAATTCTGAAAATGACAGGAAACCCATTTGAATATTTGTAAATTGTCCGAAAGTCAAGGTCTCCTCATTTGGTCCTAATGGCTTTTTATAAGTTTCTTAATTTAGAGAGCTCAGCTACTCATGAGAGATGCAAGAACCACTAGCTTCCACAGCAATGCAAAAACTCTTTGTCATGTACACTGGAATAAGATTTATTTACAAGAATTCACGGAAAGGATACCACTTGCCAAATATGCATCAAGCAACCATCTGCACTAATTCACTCAACAATTCTGCCAGCATACTTGTATGTACATGTACAATAATATTCTCACTGACACAGCATGATAGGCAAGTGGAGGAACATAAGCTGCTTCTTCACCTGCAGATCTTAGAAGATCTCTGTCAGTAAGGTTCTGAAAGACAAAATACACTTTTGAGGTGTTCCATGACCATTTTGCCATGCTCATGACTAGTTACAATACTTTCCCTTTGCAGAACACATGCTGCCACTGGAAACAGGGAGAAAGAGCCCAGTAGCCCATAAGTTTCTCCCAAATCCAGAACAATGCAAGAAGCTTTTCTGTCCTGGAGAACCCAATGAAAGAGTTGTGAAATTGCTACTGTCGCCTTGGAAAAAATGACAAAGTTTCTATACCAGTTTAGGTTTAGTTTTATTCCAAGTACTGGATTAGGAGGAATTGTAGAATCACAGAATATCCCAAGCTGGAAGGGACCACTGAAGAATCAAACCCTATGTCTGAGGGTATTGTACAAATGTTTCTTGAACTCTGGTAGGTTTGGTGTCATGACCACAGCTCTGGAAAGCCTGTTCCAGTGCCTCACCACTCTCTCAGGGAAGAACTTTCTCCCAAGAAATACAGATTCATGATGTTTCTCTCATTGGATCTCAATGAAGACATTCCAAGGACACCACCAACCACATACATATATCTATAAACAGTGACATCCAAAGTGTACTGCTACTACTGAATCATTCTGAGGTGACTCACAAGTCAAAGATCTTTTTCTCTCAAGTAAGCAAAAATTCAAGGCAGAAACATACCTAGGTGTGAAAAAGGAGTTTTCCAAAGCAGATTTAAGAATAAGAAAGGCTAATGAAGCACACAGAATCTTAGCTTTCTGATTAAAAATCTTTGCTTCTAAAAGTCTGAAATAGGCAAGTAGTACCTTTCTTTGACATGAGAAGCAACTGGGATACAATATCCTTTCCCCCAGAAGTCTGCAGTTTTGTTTACTGAAGCAAAGTAATAAATGGTTTCCTGATCTTTGCATGCTTTTTTCTTTCTTTTTTTTCTTTTAAAGAACTCCCTGAAGAGGGATGAAGAGATTTATTTTTGTTGAACTGCGTAATTTCCAAGTCTCATCAATGTATAGCAACATTTCTCCAGATACTTAAAAACCTAGCTGTATCCTTTTAGCCTGATAAGTCTCCTAAGAGCTTTAAAACTGCCCTGAGGCTGCTGCACACCTCAGACTGTCTGATGCAGATGATCACCTCAGAGTATGTAGAGTGCAGTATTTGATGAAGAAAGTGAGAGGGCTGCTGTTAGTGCAGTCTGTTTTAGAAAAAGGACATTATGATTGCCATTGGTTTTCTCTACTAATTCAGCAGGCAACCAACCAAACCTTGTTTAGGAAAACAAGGAAGGGAAGAATGGGAGGAATATTAAGAAGCTCCTCAAGACCATGCAAAATATGTAGCATGCTTCTAGCCAGCAGAATAATTTATCTCTGGCCACTGCTACATAAACTCCTGAACTCACTGCACCGGTCTTCTCAGACCCTTGAGCAGAATAATGCCCTGCAGCCAACCCCTTCCAGCTCTTTCCACCCAAATGGAACAAAGGGGCTGAGCAGACTCGTTACAATGTGAAGTTTACCAGTCAACTTCACATCAGCAGGCAGTATCTAAAAATTCTAGGCAGAGCTCAAGCCAATATGGTCCTCAGAGACTTAAAGAGCTGAACCCACCAACAGAGTCTAATTTCTGTATTCTGCTGTCTTAATAATGAACAAGGGAAATACCTGAAGGCCCAGCTCCAGAGAAACTTTTAGAAGGGTGATGTCAGGCAAGCTGTCCATGATTGTAGCTATTTTAAATGCATCCTGGGCAAGTTTGAAGATGTGTGATGAAGAGTGGATGTTTTTCTGTATGGATTCTAACACTGTTTCCAGCCTCCGAACATCACCTGCAAGATGTAAACAGAATCAATAAAACAGAACAAGCTCCGAAGACATCCAGAGATGCATTATAGTTAAGCCTGCCTTGCTGCAGCAATACTATAATGATTCAGTTGTATACATTTTGTTATAAACCTTCCATAATTAAATCACACGTCAACAAATGATATAAGAGAGAGAGAGCACAAACTCCTTTTGTGTCTGGTGGCGTTAGTGTAGTAAATGCCAAAAAGTCAACCCAATTTGTGAGTTTTAGAAGTGACTTGTCCACTGCTGGGTCTCAACAGTCATACATCAGAAGAACAAAAAGCTGTCTTATCAGCCTCAAATCAAGTCCGTCTTGCTACCCTCTAGATAGCTTAACTACTTTACTAGAAGATATATTGAAGATTTAAGTCAGTTTAGCTTGTTTCAAGCTCCTGTCAGACTGCCATTTGGATTCCTAAACACAAGATTTAAAATCCATTTACTCCATATAATATTAAAAGCATACATTCAGCTGATTATGTAACTAACAGCACTGTACCTTTGGCTGCTGTTAACATGGTTGATGCCAGCTCACACTGCTGGGATTCAATGTGACTTAGAGTGAACCAGCGGGGATACCGGTTTGGAACCACTGATGCAATGTGGTGTGGGCGGGACATGTCTCCAGAAGGAGCTGTAGATTCCAATACTAGCAACCTGAAATAAGGAAGAAATCCTCTTTCATTAAATCATTATTACATTAGGTTACTCATGAGCAGAACTAAAGCTGCAAGAACACTCGACCTTGTTTACAAAATGCGCCCCATTGGGTATAAAAAGATACTGGAAAAATCAGATTTTTTTTAAACTAAACTGAAAAGCTTTGGGAATCTATTTACTAAATTTGCTTATATCAGCAGTGATCTGTAGGAATGCACAGGACAACTAAGCCATCCACTAAGCAAGGCACTTGAGACCTTCTGCATCATCCTTAGAGTTGGAACATTTTTCCTTGCCTTTTTTTAGCCTTTGAACCACAGCTCTCAGGAAGGAAAGTGCTTCTCCATCATACTGAAACATGTAAATGTTTTTCAGCATTACTGCATGCAGAACTGCAACTTCCCTCATGTGCAAATGATTAGCAAAGTAAGGAAGATGGATATTCCAGAAGTCATTTGGATTTTGATCTTAAAAATCTGATATACCAAAAAGGAAATTTCACTATTTAACTACTACCTACTTTTTGAAGTGCTTAAGCTAAAGTCTGCCAACACTGCATAATATACAATGATCTGATGTCAGGATCCCAAACAGCAGTGACACAGGAAGTTGCTTTTAAAGATACTTTTCAGTCTGTTTTTTAATCCTTAAGCAAGAACTTGAGGTCTTATTCACTAAGAAATATTTACACTTAGTAGAAGTGTACTATCACTATAGTAGAAGTGATGGTCAATAATGGAGACTCAACTGATAGCCCTTCTTCCACCCAGAACTGATAAACTATATTCTACATAAATGCCAAAAGAAGTAGAAGTGGTTGAGTGATAATGTTTTTATTTAACAATTATGCATGGTTTCAGGATGTGAAGGGTTAATGAGATATCAAATAATAGCAGTGAGTAATGTCCAGAAACAAAAGCTTTCCAAATGCTAGTTTCTTCATTGGGTTTAAAGTTTGAGCTTTCTGGCACTTGTAACACTCTAGCAAATTACCGTTCAAAAAATCTGAAGATTTATTTGTTAGTGTGCTCTGTACTGAAGGCTTTCTGATTACTTACTCCTGTAACATACCAACTGCTTCTTGTCTAAAAGCAATCTCTTAACTGTTACACAACAAAGGAAGAAGGAATGTGTTTTTGTGTGCTTCCACATGATTTGAACCTCAGTGCAGGGTACCACAGCCAATTCCTTGAAATTCTGAACTACTTCATAACAACGAGCAGACCCCTCTATTTCTCAACACTCATCCCTGCTGTAAAGTATTTTACAGAGAAAATGCCCTTACTGAGTAAGATGCAGAATATAAATAGTTATGTGATCCTATTTAAGGACATACAACAGCTCGTATGGACACAGCCAGGCTAATTCTAAACTACCGACCTCAAACACTGGTGCAAGTGAACCACAGATTGGTTTGATTTCTACAAAAGTTTTCTGAAGACCATTTTGACTCTCTCAAATGGGCCAGCTATGAACATGACCAGCACCTAATTTACTTCTATAGGAGCTGTAGGTTAAGGTACATTTGGGACAACCAGGGGATCAGGCCCATCCAGCCTGGGTTCATGAAAGGCAGGTCCTGCTTGACCAACCTGATCTCCTTTTACGATTGCTTGGTGGATGTGGTAAAGGCTGCTGATGTAGTGACCTAGTCCTCAACAAAGCCTCTGACACTGTCTCTAATTGTCTCCTCCTGGAGAAGCTGGCAGCCCATGGCCTGAACAGGTGTACTGTTCACCAGGTAAAGAACTGGCTGGATAGCTGGGCCTGGAAAGTGGCAGAGAATAGAGTTAAATCTAGCTGGTGACTGGTCACAAGTGGTACTCCCCAGAGGTCAGTATTGGGACCAGCCCCGTTTAATATCTTTATTGATGACCTAAGTGATAGCATTGAGTCAGTAAGTTTGCTGATGACACCAAGTTGGGAGGAAGTATTCAACCACCTAGGGCTAGGAAGGCTCTTCAGAGGGATGTGGGCAGGCTGTATAGTTGTGCTGAGGCCAGTGGGATGAAGTTCAACTAGACCAAGTGCTGGGTCCTGCACTTAAGCCACCACAACCCCAGGCAACGCTATGGGCTCGGGATAGAGAGGATGAAAAACTGTGTGTAAGAAATGGACCTGGGGGTGTTTGTTGATGCTCAGATGAACATAAGCCAGCAGTATGTCCAGGTAGCCAAGAGAGCCAAGGGCATCCCGACTTGTTTCAGAAGTAGTGCTGCCAGCAGGAGCAGGGAAGTGACCAGGGCTGCACTGAAATGGGCTGCCCAGGCAGGTTGAATCACCATCCCTGGGAACATTCAAGAATCATGCAGATGTTATACTAAGGGAAATGGTTTAGTGGGGAAATACTGGTGGTAGGTGGATGGTTGCACATGATGATTTTTTTTAACCTTGGTGATTCTATGACTCACATTAAGAATGGAGTTCTTAGGACAGTTTTAGGAAATCTGCAATAGTTTTCTGTATACTTCTGAAGCAACTGACAGTATCTTTAAGAATCCCTAACAAATCTCACTGTAAATATATGTTAGGGTGTTAAGTGGGCACAGAGAAATACCACACACCACATAAGTACCCATCAGGAAGTTATTCTACAGTTTTCAGATACATGTATGTGCACACTACAATTAAAAAAAAAAAAATGAAACAATTAACCAACCACCCATCTGATTTGTATCAAGGGTCAAATCTCTGTCCTACTACTGCTGAGACACCTTTTTGCAAAGCTTTATATATGTAAAAATAAAATGTGTGTAAATTCTTCAGCTGTTTTTTTTGTTTGTTTGTTTTTTTGTTTGTTTTTTTTCCCCCAAGAACAGAACGAGAAGGAAAAAAGATGCACTAAATAACTTCAATAAACAGGAAAAAAATCTCGACTACTGAATGCAAAAGTAACAACAAACAGACAGAGCATGAAAGGAAGAGGCTGTTTGGGGAAAATCTTTTGTCACTTCAAATTTCACTGCCAGCCTCTGTGTGCTGCTGCTGTGAAAAGGAAATGCTGTTGTGAATTGGTGGCTTTCATGCAATTTTGGCAAGACTAAGGAACATAAAAACAAGCACAAGCTACAACAGATTTAGCATTCTTAACTATTTTTTTTCTTTCAAACATCAATTATTTCGTTAGCTCTCAGCAAAGCTATCTTCTGACTAAAGATCACCACTGAAGCTTAGTTTCCAATTCAGAAATTCATGAATTAACATGAAATTCAGACTTAACAAGAGATCAGCTGTGCTACATCAAACATTCAGATTCCATGTAAGCAGTCAACTAGGTTGCCACAAACCCACAATTCTCTAAAGCTCCACTCTATATGTTCTGATGCTGTGAGAAGATAAATGTAGACAATAGTGTCCAAGGATAGCACATCTTGTGTTTGCAAACCGGAGATATATATATAAGGCACAATTTCAGCTACCATTATCAGAAGCTCTACAAATCCACATTGATTTGTGTGTAGGTTGACTCTAAATACTTTTATATGGAAATGAAGTGGCTATGGCTTTGTGAAATTAACTTCTTTGAAGAATATTGATACAAAAAAAGAAATATGTTCCCCTTCTAGAAGCACAAAGAACTTCAGAAATTTCTAGGCAGCACCTTTACTAATTTTCAGGTGAGATTTTTATTTGTGACATTTCCATTTCCTCACTGCCACGGAGGAAAAGATGCTCAAACCTCCTTCTTCTGATCCGTTCTACCTCACAGTCATGAGACAAGTATTCATACTGCTTGTTTGTTTTATTCTCCCCATGAAGGCAACAGAATGTCTTTTTTTAAAAAAAACCAAGAGTTCTTTGTACTGCAAACTCCCACTTTCGTGTGAATTGGAAGAGTGAATTATCTTCTCAAAGAACATTTTTGAGAAGTGCTTAAGAATGCAGAGACATCGATCAGAAAGTGTCTGCATCTGCCATTATTACAGTTCAAAACAGGAGTCCATATTTCTAAAAAGTGCCACATATCAAAACATAGAAAGAGTGACATCTCAGTGATCTGCTATGACCTGTGTTACTGATATGTTTAAGAAAGAAAAGATGTGTACCTAGCTGACAGCTTTATGATCGTGTTTGAATGTTCTCAATAGTTCATTAACGATGCACTGTCCCACCAATAAAGTTCCTAAATTTCTAATTACAAGCAGCAAGTATGCAAGGCCTCTTTGTATTCTGAGACTCCTCCTCTAACACCCATTACCAGACATGCTTAAAGACCAAAACAAATGAAAAACAACAAACCTAGGCTCAACAAACTTTTGGTCTAATGTGACAGAATTACAGAATCTTCAAGATTGGAAAAGACCTACAAGATCATCCAGTCAAACTGTCAGCCTATCACCAAAAGCTCTCACTAAGCCATGCCCCTGAACACAGCAGTAGTTATCCTGTTTGGTTCTCCGACCACACAGTTGTTTTCTCCTTGTTTAGCATTCTGCAGAAAATCCAGAAAAAATAAACACATCCAAACCACTAACACCATCTGCCTGATGAAGATGAATACTATTAACGCAGATAGTACATCCTACAATCACTGTGCAGTCATTCTTGATAATACTGACCATAAACACCAAACACATGTGTTTAAACAGGCACGTGATTGCTCCTAGCAGTCCAAGAATTGCCACAACTGGCTATTATCATTTAATACAAGTTATTGACAGCAACCAGGCAATCCAGATGGGACCAGCTTCTTCCCTGCAGCGTAGGAGGACAACAGACTTATTACTAATCATTTAGACCCTTGAAGGCTATTCTTAGCCACCGTTAACAATCTGGCGTGCCCTGAAATCCAAGCAAACATGCACTGCGAATTGTCTTTCTTGCTGTTACTGAAGATAAATGTGTTGCAAGTCACATATTTTGTAGTCATAAAACATATACTCCATTTAAGTCCCAATGTTCACCCAGAAGTGTGTGCAAGACCGCCTAGCTATGAAGCACAAGTACTGCATCAGACAACACCATATGGTTTAAAATCTACCATCAGCAGCTTATTTATAAAGATAACTAGTGGAACAAACAGTTCTACAGAACGAAGGTTCGAGGCTAAGCAGGAGATGATGCTGAAACTGCTGCTTAGTTGCCTCTTCCCACACATCACTACCACCACATGCAAACAGCTGGATGACAACACAGATGCTAACACTGCCACTGTTAAACACAAAGTCACACATCCTAACAGGGTTGCTAGAATGAAATAGTTTTAACAGAATGCTGTTTTACAGTTGTAAATAAACAGTAATTGTACAATTATAAACTGTTATGCCATATTTAATACAGACATCACTTGGTTTTACAGATGACAGAACCAAAGTAATTTTTCCTTAAAGGAAGTAATGCTGAGGTCTTGCTTACCAAGCTTTCCCCTCTTTTCCCAACTGCTACTTGTGGTCTTTCTAGGTGACTTGTGAATACATACCGCATGGCTCTCAGTGCAGTTTTGTATGCCAATTCAGCATCATGAGGTAGGAGAGAGGTGAAGAGATACTTGGCAAATGTGTGCATTGGAACGCTCTCTCGATGAATGACTTCCCCTAATCCACTATATGGTCCAGCTGCAGAAAAGAGAAAAAGAATGTCTCTCTTAACAGACTGTTAAAACCCAACTTCTTCACCTTTAAAAACACTCACAAGAATTGGTATCCAGTGTTTGCTATGCTAAAGGTATTGATCATTTTTTGTGAATCATATCATACACGTATCACATATATATGAGGACTGCTCTGAAAGTAGTGCCACCCATTAGCCCATTTCAGAGGTGGATGTTGGTGGTATGGCAGTAGAGACTGAACCTCTCAGCAATATACCATTATTTTGTTGCCATGTGACAGATGGCAGCAGAGACAGAGTCTGACAAATGGTGCCTGACATGGAAGTGTGTATTAAGCAAAGGTCTACCACTGAATTCCTCCATGAAAACAGCACCCACTGCAATTTATCAGTGGTTGCTGAGCTTTTATGGAGGCTGAACAGTGGATGTGAGCACACTTTGCTTTATCAAATAGTATTACTGTGCTCTTTGCATCTGAGTTAGTCTTTCTGTAAATCAACAGGAGGCAATACTTTCGGGGTGACCTAGGTACAATATATTACAAACCTATTACATACCGTATATTCCTTGGGACGCTTAGACAGACTGCAAATTGCACAGTACTAGGCACATTACCAGCCCACACACAAATGATGGTCCCAGAGCATCATGGGGCTCATTTAACAAGTGTATGGTATGCAAAAACAGAATGTGTTACTCTCCACATCCGTAGACTGTGTATATGAATCCCTATGCACCCACTAGCAGCGTATGATTCCTTTCTCAAAGATCCATAAAAAAAAAAGTGTGGGTTCAGTGAAGAGATGCACACCTTCAGTTGAAGTTACATGACCAATCACTACAACAGCACCCTCTCCCTATTAATCTCACTTGACATAAGGCATACAAATTACCCTTGGGTCTAGATTTTCTCTCCAGAGAAGACAAGGTCAGATCTTGCAACAAAACCTTGTTTTGCTAATCTATTATAGCAATGTGATCTCAAAAATTACTTTTGCTATGGGAAAACTACCCCCACTGCTGTGACAATGGATTTTGCACATACCCAGTGCAGTACTTCATAAGAACAGAGTCTGGACTAACAGCAAAAATAAATGAAAATTTAAATGTGATTATTTCTTTGATACATTCTGAAGGTCAACAGTGACTATGAATACCATTTTTACTTTTCTCCTGCAATCACATGAGGCTGCTATTCCTGTTAACATGAACACTACATCAACCAGCTTTAGGTTTCAGCAGCTAGGGTAATATATTGTGACATACAGAACAAGAATTGTATGTTAACTATCACTGGACAATTACTGCATAGGTAGCAACCAGCAGTCCTAGAAATTACTGACAGAGGATTTTACTTCCTTCTGTACTACAGATTTCAGTACACTACACTTGACAGACAAGGACTGGATGCATGGAATTCACTGCAGAATGTAGTCCATATCACTTGAACAGTTTTCAACAGCAGTTCAAAATGGCTGGCCCTACAGATAAGGACATACTTGCACAATTTATGCAGCTGCTTCTTCTGCAGAAGAGGGTGAATTTCATGAAACAAAGTTTGTAACAGCTTAAACAAGCACATCTGTTCCAACGTTCTTCTGTTTCTTTAACACAGCACTAAGGTAAAAATATGTGGAATGAAAAAGAATCTGAGCTCTGTAGGTAGGCATTTCTTAAGACTGGAGCCAATTACAAAGGAAATGTCAATGAAGATCTAGTAGGTGACACAGTGTCTTGTATCATCATTTAAACAAAGGTGAAACCCATTAAAAACTAACCAGCACAGCTTCAATGAAAGAAGCTGTTTCATATCTTTGCCAATTGGTTGTCCAGTCAGAGACTCAGGACATGAGGAATATGTGACAAAACATTTATTTGAAAATGTATTCTGCCATTAATTTGGTAATCAAGCAAAAAAATTAAAACAGTTTTTGTGAAAGTTTTTTTGCATTCCACCTTCCCATGCATTCAAACAGTAGCTAAATAGAGCATGCATTAATTGACATTAGCAGAATATAAATCAGCTTAATATTGGATTAAGCTTTATTTATTATATCTACAGGACTTCAACTATAAAAACACAGCTGATATGATTAAGGTCTTCCATCACTGTACAGTATTTCCTCCATGTGAGCTGGCAGTTTCTGTCTAGCTTGGTGTAAATTGATGACAATGCAGGAAAGGTAGATTTCTCAGCAAACAGCAGTGCAAGACACTCTTTGCACACCGTTTATCACAATTTCTGAGGTAGCTGTTTTAGCAGTTTCTTGCTATGGTCAGCTGTTTACTGCTCCAAGAAACAAAACATCAGTGATCAAAGTAGTAAACAAGGGAAATACTCAAGAGAAACCCTGCCTTTTCCTCATGAAGCATCCTTAACAGTTAAAAGATGCAGCAAATTGATTTAATAATCCATAAGATCTCTGTCTAGTGGTTGTTTAATAGCTGGATCCAGTGAGATGCTGTTCTTGTTCAAAGGACACAAAGCAGCCATAGAGCCATAGTGTAATGGAAACTCTCCTTCTGGTACAGCTTCTCTGCAGTGTCAAATGGCACCATCAGTAGGTAACAAAGTCTTTAAAGACCTGGCCATACTGCATCTCTTCCATTAAATTTTCTTCTAAAAATGTCTCACAAAGAAAGCAAAAACCTGACTGCTGTGTAACAGTCTTCACAACTCAGCTAGAGCAATATTGTACTCCTCACTGTCCCCTGAACAGGTATTCAAAACACAGACCATGCCTTCACCTAATTAGTTCCTCTAAAGTTCTTTCTCTCATTTAAAAAAAACAAAAGCTAGAAAGATAACTTCAGAATCCACAAGGCTGAATATGATGCTAAAGTGACCTGTGTTATTCCTTTTTAAAAGTTAAAGCAAAGACATGCACTCTTTTCCCACAGATTTTATTGTAATCCACCGCAGTGACTCCCAAAACTGCCCCTGAATGCAGTTCAGTCACAAGATCAGTCTTTAAGCCTCAATATCTGACCATGTATTTTAATTTTCAGGGGGAATTAATTTTCTTAGATACTAAATAATATGACACACTTCTATTCCAGAAATTTTAAGTAAATTTTCTAAGCTCTTGCAGAAGAAAAAAAAATCTTGCATTTACAAAGCTGACAACTCTTTTTCAGGAAACAAGTGATGTTTAGAATTCTGCTATGTGGGAGCTACTGACAACTGATTTCTGTAACATTTAATTGGAAGCCTGGGCTGTATAATTAGGCTACTGAGATTACGACACATAACAAATAAATCTAAAGAACAAAATACACTAAAAATTGAAACGAAAGGTTCATACGTCAGTAAATGCCTTATGTCTACAGTTATTGTATTACTTGGTGTATGCCTGATTTTTGTAAGAGTCTGTAAACAAAATTTTGCTTGAGTTCTACATGAAAAAAACATCCTATGTAGGTAAGATCAGTTTCCACAGAAATACTAGTTCCATGGCCTTCTGTAAGTGAAGACAGTTTAAAGAAGCAGTTAGCGTCTATATTGAGCTACCTTCTAATAGGAAGACTGCTTGTTTTCGAAAAATCTTCACCAGAGTATCATCCAATTCAATTTCCTGCAGCTTAGAAATGAGTTGCTCCTCATTTCGACAAACCTTCTCTTGTGCATACAAGCCATCAGGCATTATTCGTTGCTGTCCCAGACCTATCAATGCTACTTCCACAGCCAGCGTTAAATACGATTCCCCTTCTTCTAAGAACTTGTGTGCAGGCAGGTGCTGATACTCCAGAGATTTGCAGTGCCCCATGTTCTCTGTAAAGGGTAACACAAAGAACAACACATTAGTAAGCCATTCTAATCCGTAATCTGCTTATAATGTCACATTTACAAATGCTACCTCTGTCAGTATTCGTTTGTTTAAAATGATTTAAATTACTGCCTTTATCTCGAGATCCAATGGGAGAAATAAACCAATTAGAATTTAAAAAATAATCTTACAAGTAAGAAGAAAAGATTTGTCTTTAACTCATACAATTCAGACGAAAGTTTTTCCTTCAGCTCCGAGTTAACAAGACCAAAATTAGATGATGCATCTCAATTTTTTGTTTTCTTCTCCCCTCATCTATTTCTGTAACTCCTTAAAGCCTCAGTATTATATCAGCAGACAGGGAATACATTTACACCTCTGCATATATTTCAGACAAAAATAGTAAGACTCTGCAGATACTATCTAACAGCTCCACAACTTCTTAAGCATTTACTGCTAGAGTTCTTCAGGAATTTTTGTTATTTATGATAAACATGTAAAGTGTCTTATTGATACGATATTATTATTGACTTTATTGACATTGTTACTTTCTGTAAAGAGCACTTGTAAATTCCATAGAGACCAAACCATAAATAGGTCTAAGAAGTACTACTAATTCATTTGGCACTTCACAGATGACAAAACACTACTCCAGCCTCTAGCAGTTAACAGTCTCACTGGGAAAGAAAAACCTGACAGATGTTGGGAGATAAGTAACAGCAGCAAATGAGAATCTGGAACATGTAAGCATTGTGTAAAGAAGTAACTCTTCAACATACAATTTCCATTTCTTAAGTCGTGGGGGTTTTATTAGTTTGTTTGTTATGGGTTGTTGTTCTTTTTTCCTTCTTCTTATTGGTTTCTTTTTAGTTTCTGCATTTTTTTTTAATTGTAAAGAATTTGGTTTCTAATTTCTTTTATTAAAGACTCTTCCAGAATAGGTGGATATGGGATTGTAAGTTTACTGAAGAAAATCTCATTGAATGAGTTTCATGGCAAAGCCCCAGGAGGACTGAGGATATGCATATATAAGAGTTTTAAGCAGAAGGATGATTCCAACTTCTATCCATACAGAAACTACTTGCAGAGGTGGAAATAGACTGAGAACAAGAAATGCATCCTTTAAGTGCCTGTGAAGCAAATATCGAACTTGAAACAGGCATACACAGCCTGATCTAAAGCATGCATGAATTCTGAAACGCTACTTTCCAGTTCATACTCTTTGTAGACCATTGTAATTGTTTTGCCATTTATTTGAATTATTATGCGCATATATAGCTAAGAAGAAATCCAAAGCTAAAGTCATGTGTGTTATTCCTTTTTAAAGTTAAAGCAAAGGCCTGCACTCTTTTCCCACAGATTTCATTGCATTCTCCCTGCGCTGCATAAGGTTGAGGGAGTTGTTCCTTCCCCTCTACTCAGCACTGGTGAGAGGCATATAAAGTGCTGCTTCCTGTCCTGAGCTCCACGGTATTTATGGTCAAACTGGAGCAAATTCATTGAGAGGCCACAAAGGCGATCGAGGGCCTGGAGCTTCCCTCATATGAAGAAAGACTGAGACAGTTGTGACTGTTCAGCCTGAAAAAGAAAAGGCTCGGGAGGATCTCATGTAAAAATATCCAGTAGTAGAACATATAGCTGACAGTCAGATTCTTCTCAGTGACACATCATGATAGGATAAGAGGCAGTGAGTACAAAATTAAACACTACATTCTGTTTGAGAATAATAAAATACTTTTTTTTTGTCACCGTGAGGTTGGTGGGACACTGGAAGGGACTGCCCAAAGAACCTGTAAAGCCTGCATTCTTGGAGTGCATTAAAATCCAACTAGACACAGTCCTAAGTAACCCGGTTGTATCTCAATCCCGCTAAGCAAACCTGCTTTCCATCTTCAACAATTCTCTGACTTTGTGACCTTCTGCACTATCTCAAAAAAAGCCCAGAGTAACATATGTAGAGATGCTGATGCTGTAAGAACTCCTTTGCTTTCACTTTACACATGAAATGAAGTATTTTATAGAATGAGCAATGGATAATTTTGGAAACCTTTTTATATAGCTTAGAGCAGAATTCCACTTTCAGTATTTTCTCTTCTACACATTTTCTTAGAGAAGGTAAATATGAGTTCTTACACTATGTTAATTCAGAATAGAATGGTAGAAAAATGCCTCTGGGTACTGAAAACACACAGCGGATAGCTTCCTGTGCACAGCCTTACCCATGAAATCTGAGAATCCATGGAAGCTCTCATCATCCACCCTGCAGGCTTCCATCAGGCTGCTGAAAAGAGTGCCAATGGGATCCAAAGGATGTCCCACCCATCCTTCAAGATTCGTTATTGAGGTTACTCCTTTGTGGAGAAGTTCTGTTAGAAAAAAAATGTGGGAGAAAGGAGGGAAACAGAGCATGTTAGCTGCATAAAACAGTTACAGAAGTTAATCTGATCTAAATGCTTTCAGTACAGAGTTCAAAGTATTAACAGTAGTCTCTGTTAAGAAAGAGGAAACATATCTTCCCAGACAAATCAACTGCCCTTCATGCATATGGTTTAGAGGAAAAATAGAAAAAGAGCAAAGGCCAAACACCGTTTGAGTACTAACAAAGCACCTTATGGGTCAACAATTTCAACTGCAGCACTTTTATAAATTGTCCTCAATAGCAGGAAGTCTTCTGAAAACATCTGCTCATAATCAACGATACTTTTTTCTTTGTAAAATATGCACACCTGTTTCCCTGTACAAAAGATGTAGTACCATTTTTCACATCTTAAGTGAACATGATGGTGCTAAAACAAATGAGAACACCTTAAAATATGCTCCATTTTCAAAAAATAAAAAATAAAAATCTGAGCTTGCATGCATATAAATATTCACTGATGAAAGAAGCTCAGGATTATAGCTCCTTTGAAAAAAAAGCATGAAAAGGTTAAATGAGATATACAAGAAAAATTCACCCTTTAATTCTGAAACAAGTGAATTTTAGCATTCTAAAATTTTATAGAAACACAATTATTTTGGATACTTTGTTTTATACATGTCAATCATCAGATGGAACATGAAAAAATCCTTTAGCACCATGAATGGAAGGAAGTAGTCAGCCCCCATGAAGCTGCATCTCCAGTACTGTGTTCAGCTTTGGGCCACCTGCTACAATAAATACCTCAGAACGTGTCCAGAGATGGACAATGAAGCTGGTGAGGGGTTTGGAGAACAAGACTTAAGGAGAGCAGCTGAGGGGACCCAGACTGTTTAGTCTGGAGAAAAGGAGGCTCAGGGGAGACCTGATAGATCTCTGTAGCTGTCCAAAGGGGGGCTGTGGCAAGGTGGAGGCCTTAATTTGCACCAGGAGAGGTGCAGGTTGAAAAGTAGGAAAAATCTTCTCTGAAAGGGTGGCAAGGCACTGGAAGGGGCTGCCTAGGGAGGTGGTGGAGTTACCATCCCTCAAGGCATTCAAGAAACATGTGGCAATGAGAGACATGGTTTAGTGGTTACAGTGGTGATGGGCTGATGGTTAGACTAGATAAACTGAGTGGTCTTTTCTGACCTGTATTACTCAATGGTTTTTAAATGGTTCAGAAGCCGTTATGGGTGTTCTGCTTCTCTTCCTAACACACACTAACCTGCAACTGCATTTGCTTGCTCTCATTCATGGACTGCCACCTTTCCTTAGTAACCAGATGTGTTTTAACAAAGCTTAGAAAGTCTGCTTCTTATCTAATTAAATGTGTAAGGCTACAAAATGAGACACAGCTACTCTGTTGAACTGACTACTCAAGAGGATGAGGATGGGTTTTGACTGCTTGGTTGTTTAAGAATCAACTGATACATAATACAAAAACCAAACAAATAAGTTATTGCCTACTAACAAATAGCATGCACTACAGATGACATGCAGAAGTTAGTAGTATTACTGAATAGGATTAATCACACTGACTTCTTACTGACTCACATTTCACCTCACCTACTGTGCCTATTTATGAGGTTCACTTGTGTCACTCCAAACAAAGGCATTAGTCCCACAGACATTTAACTTTAGCCCATGCAAGTGGTTCCATGTACGTCAGATCAGTCACATGAGTAAAAGCCACGTAGAAGCATGTGGTGTTTGCTGGACTGAAATCTGCAGCTGCAGAATTCATCTGCTTTTATGGATGACCAGAACATACTGCAGTATTAAAAAGAATCCAAATTCCAGACGTATGAAGAAAAAGTACAAAAGCAGCGAGTGACAACACAGAAATGACAAACTTCTTTGTTTCAGGGTAGGATGGACTGCATTTCACACAACCCAACTTTTGTTTATTTATTTGTAATACTAGTGGACAGCTGTAGACACTGCTCGCAGAGAAAAGGAACTTAACAGGACTACTGAATGTCTACATACTCAGGTAGCAACTGGTAATGAGAAAGAGCAGTACGAAGCCCAGCACACTTTCAGCAGACACCTCAGTGTCACTTCACACCTCAGTGATATGTACATGCATACACAATCCCATCCTTCTCCCCCCAGCCTGAGAGGCTGGAAAAGATGAAAAGATCTTAAGGGAATAGACGTTATGGAAAGATGCACTGCATGATAGAAATTACTTGGAAAAATTCCCCTAAGTAACGACACAAGATGCTTTTAAGTGTTCTTCAAATCTAGGATTCACAATAGTACAACTGAACAACTAGCTCGGGTACTGTGAAATAGAAATGGAGGCTCACAAGAACTGCCAAACTTATTTTTTTAGTTCAGGTATCTGATTTTTAACTGCCCACTCCTGGGAAAACACCTGCATATACACTGAAAGATACACACGTGTCTTCACAGTGGTATTTTAGATTAGACTGTATGAGGATCCAAATAGCTATGAGCAGCAATTAAGATCTAAGGTCTGAAGTAAGGTGTTTCTGTAGTAGTCACTAATGTTTCCATGTAAAACTACTTTGGATAGCAAGGATTACATGGAACAAAAACTTTATCTAAAGAACACTCATTACAGGGATAATGGTCAGAGGAATGCCATATAAAAAGCAATGTTTCAAAAGCTCATTTCCACTGATGTCAATCCAACTTCAATCAGAAACACTAAAATTTAAGATATTAACAGACTCAAGGAAGAAGCGGCCAAATTTGATGAATTTCTGTAGTGCAGACTGCGCCTTGGTGTAACCCTCAATGTAAACTTAGGATCTCCCCTCAGAAATGCACAGCTCAGCTAAGTTGTGGGTCAGAGGAAGAAATAATTTAACATACCCAACATGTCAGATACAAAGGTCTGTTTGAAAGGCTCTCAGATACACAGAATTTACACTGTGTAATCACAACCCCTGACTGGGATACAGACCCAGCTGTATCAGACATACTGCAGAAGTCAGAACCAAGTCCTTGCCCTACAGAACTTGCACAGAAAACCTTCAATATCCAGAATATTACATTACCACCACGATCATTTGTAATACAGAGTTTAAGGCACCTCATTAGCATTATAGCTTCAAAACCAGGTTTCTCATGCAAAATTCCAATCCAGTGTTACTGCTTACATTCTTTGCCATTCTCTTTCCCGCAATTACCTTTCTTCTGAGCCCGGAACACTTCCAGTTGTTTCTGCTGCTGCCTTCTTAGTGTATTAACAATAGCTATTGCTAGCCTCAGTGCTTCTCTTGGGTATCCATGAGATCGTAATGCATCCACCCTTGCACAGGCTGTAGGAACATGTTCTAAAATGGAGAAAATAATTGAGGAATAGCAATGCTTCCATGTCTGCAATGGCCTGTTTGGCTAGGTTAACTCCACAGGGCTTTTTTATTTGTTTGTTTGTTTTTTGTTGTTTTTTTTTGGATTTGTTTTGTTTTTTACTATGCAAAAGAGACCTAAAGGACTACTTTTGAGACCAGTGTTTCAAGGGAGCCTCTGTTCTTTTTGCCAGGCTTTCATTCATCTCCCCACCACCCCTCCAAAATAATGCCATAGAAACTAAACAAAGCACCAAGTCATGGCAACGTCTTTCCGGTTCAGCCACTTACCATGCCAGAGGGGCCACCCGTGAGAGTCAAAGAGCGAGTTTTCAGAGTCGTCATGGTAACAGTAGTTGGTGTATAGGTCACTGCTGATAATGTGCTGTAAGTGGCTGTCCTGCCAGTGAAGATCGCACGCCTCAATGGCTCGAGTGAACACCGTCCGATGGGGCCTGTTCGATGAATCTGTCATTTTCACAAGTTCAGAAAGCTACATCAGCTTTTACTCATTCATATGTGAATAAGTCATTCACAGTATTCTTGTCTTCTGCCTATTCACAACCCCCAACTGATGGCAGCCTATCTTGCCCCTCTGCAAGGAGCAGACTGCAGATGACATTTCACATCCTACTATCAAGCAGGTCAGACCAATAGTGCACCGTTCACATTTGGGAAGTGAACTATGGAACAGCAAGACTACTGCTGAACAGGGCTCTGCAAAGGGAACAGCTGAAGATGAAGGACATTTGACAGGTCTCCTGAAAACAGGCTGGAAAAGTATATGGCACAGCTATTCAGACATTCACAGCTTTTCCTGTTCTCAGGCCCAGAGCTGCTAGGATGAGGGATGGATGAGCAGCACATGAAGGACTTCCAGTTGTTCTCCTTTGAAAGAGACATTAGCATTGAGCGCTTGTTCAAATTTTTCCTCATAAGCATACACAAATTCTGTAGGTAAAAAGAGGCACTGAGGGCAAGGGACTGACATAACCCTTACTGGGTATCTTCCAATGGCAAAAGTGTTGTTAACACAGCTCTGTCTGTGTGTATGTGTGATGCCGTGCTGAAGCTGCTACTAGTCTGTTCAGGCTGGACAGAACATCAAGAGATTCAGTAAGCAAAACCAATCTCCATAAAGAGTTTTATGTTGAATGAACTTCTGGCCCAGCCAGCTGTAAGATTTATAGAGGAACTACATATAAACTATTTTCTTCCAAGAAAACAAAACAAGGAAAAACCCATCTAAAGCCAAATCTGCCACCTCCCACAACTAATTAATTTTAATTTCATCAAAATTCTATATGAAGTATGTATCAAAATACTGAGCATTTTGAGGATTACGAGGTTTTCCTCCCCACTCCCAGAGAAATCTTGCACTTTCCCCAGTTGCTAACAGAGTAATTATCTTGCTTGAAGAGGACCAGACAAGGCTTCTGTCAGATTCAGTAATCACGTTTTCAATTACCAAGCATGATATTGAGTAAAGAGAGACACTTCTTCCAAGAAGTCAGAGTGCTGCCTCTGCACCCCACCCCAAACCTGGAAATGCAGACTGCGCAAGAGCACATTCCACAGATAACAGCTTTACTTTCTCACACACTCAGTTTTAATGCAGCTGCAACAGATCCCTCTTTTAATAGGTATCAAAGGCTTTGTAACTGCAAACAAAAACCCCAACATTGGAAGGGATACAAGATTGTAGTCAAGCACAGAAACAACAGGCTTTTACATGACATACTTCAAGGACATCCAATTTTCATGCAACAAGTATTTAGAAGGACCAAGTGAAAAGTTAGAAGACCTGACTAAACACAAATACTTGCTTTGAATATTTTGCAGCCCCAGCACAAAAAAACTACCCTTTCTGCAAGGACAATATTAGTGAAAATAAATTTGGCTGGTCAATTTTTAACAGGAAAGTTACTTGTCCCAGGAAAGAGTGCTGAATTCTGCAAGGCTAGAGTACATAAGATAGAGGTTATATTATATGTTGCAGTCAGTGCATATGTTTAGGCTCACCTTGGTTAGCATTTGCACCCTGAGGCAAAGCATTGGTTAAATTGGGCAGCTCGTTTCCATGGTTTCCATCTTCCCAGGGACAAACATCCACACTGTTCCATTTTTTCAGCTGTTTTAGCCAACTGGCCTTCTGCTCCAACTTGCAGTGGGGATTTAAGACTATACACATCCACAGAGCACCTGATTTTAAAAAAATTGCTAAATTATGTTTTCTATTAAAAACGCAGCAGCCATTGACTAATTGCAAACTTCTATACTGTAATACTTTTACTCTCCCCTCAAAGGCTATACTGCTTACTTCCCAGCTATGCCTAGCATCAGGAAGGCTGAATTCCTGATGCAGAACCTGACCCATCGGAGCAGTTGAAAGTCTCAATCAAGCCAAACTTCTCTATTAAAAGGTATTTCGCATGTCTTTTGTATTAGAGAATCTAGCTAATTCACAATGTATGTATGGGTGGTCAGCCAGCAGTATCAGTCAAAAGCAAACAAGAATTCAGAAGGTTACAGCAGAACGTTATCGAAGCTTTTCCTTTTATTTTGTTGTTTTCTTTTCTTTTTTGTTTTGTTTTGTTTTTAATCAGAAGTGAATGTTGCTGTCTACAAACTAAAATCTGTGTATCTTCCAGCTTCACATTACAGGAACCAAGAAAGTGTCTGAGTAAAATATATACTCTGTGAACATATGCTTCCCAGTAGAAGCACTGCTGAACATACACTACATTTTCCAAACACTTCCATCTCAGAGATCCAGTAAGCACTCGTTTGTAAATTCTAATAGGACAAAGATATTCTTTGCTGCAATTACTCCAGTAATTTGGATACACTAAATTTGTTTTACATTCTCTCTTCACGGAGCTCTAACAGAAAGCTAATTTGTGCTGACACTTCACATATACCATCACTTTAGAACCTGCTCCCTGCCTCTATATGACAGGGCAGGCATAAATACATCAAGGGCTTTAGTAATAATTTTCAAATGAAAGGATTTTTCTCTAAATTAGCTGTCTCTTCATCAGTGTGAACTTTGACAGAAGCATGAAGACATCAGAAAGTGCTATTTAGCAGCAGTTCATTCGCTTATTAAGAACATGCCTTATACACTATAAAGGTTTAAAGAATATTCACAAACTATGGAATCTTCATGGTAGACTGAACAAAATAATGCAGGTGGTTCTTCCACGACAATAAGATTTTTACATTCATGCACACTTCTGCTAACTAAGAATGCAAAATAGACACCCAGAGCACAGGCCATTGCATTACATTCATTCTTAGAGTAGCCCAGCATGTTGGTATGCCACAATACAGGAGCCAGAGGAAACAGACACTGATCCTTAAGGTTATAATTCCCCAAATACTCTGACTACCAAGGTCTGGGAACTAATAGCAGAGAAATCCAAACACCAACAAAATAAAATGTTGCACTATGCAGAATTCCAAAGAGACACTTCCCAATGTTAACAACAGTAATGGCAAATTCACTTTGTACTTGTTTTGTTGTTTATGTGTCTGAAGTTTCTCATGGGAGCAAGTAAGATGTTATTTTTAAGATCTTTTAAAATGAAATCTCATGATTTTGCCTTAGATTCCCTCTTGAACAAGCTTCACTTGATTCTGTAAGCACCAATGCACACCCAGCACTGCCCCATACATAAGGAGCATGTTTTGCAATCTTCAACACAGAAGAATGGTAAGGGCATATTGGAAAGCCTTTAAGAAAAGCTAAGTTGGGCTTCTTTTTTTTTTTTTTAATATATTTTCAACATGAAGCACTACTTAAGGACACAGAGGGGACACTGAATCTCTCAGCAGCTTCGTAAAAAAATACCCCAAACCCACACACATTTAATACTTTGCAGACAGACTCCCGGTGTTTTCAGACTAATGCATAAGAAAAGTGGAGTACTGTAACTGGATTCGGGAAGCATTTCAACCATTCAGACAGGCAGAACACACACTGCTGATTACACAGCACCCCTACAAAGTGAGTAGCCTTTTACTTTTCCGTATCTCAAGCTCCAGTAGAGATGAAGAAGTAAGTTGCCTTCTCCACAAGCACTACTGCATGGACAGGAAAGGGAAGAGATAACCAAAAATACCAAAACCCTCTAAAAACTTACTTCATTTAAAGAGGGTAATTACTTTGAGCCTATCTACACTGTCAGCAGCCCATCTCAGAAACCCAAGCTATTTTTATGCAAATGAAGCACAAGGGAAAGTGTATTTCTAATAAACCACACACAACCACTCCAGCTTTCAATAACACCCAACTTCACGCTCCCACTGACACGAGCATGAGCTGTGCGTGCATCTGGGTTGCCCAAGGCCTGGCACAGCCCTGCAGGCTGCTCCATCCTGACACATGCAACCAACTCCCCTCCAGAAGAGAAAGGAACAGAAAGAGCCTGGGGCTCAAATCCTGTAGTGCTACAAAGGCCACCATCTGGGAGAGAGAAGCTCAATGCCAGTGACCCTACTCTCTTCACCTACTGGGGCTTCTGGTTTTTTTGGTTGTTTTCCTTCTTTTTTTTTTTCTTCTCCCTAGCATGTATGTGTGTGCTTGTCTGTATGCTCTTTTCTTCCCCATCCTTCTCCCCTCATGCCTCCCCCTCTTTACTGACATCTGCTCCATCCTGGCTTTTCCCATTCACTGGCCCTTGTCCTGCTTTCTAGCACTGAGGAGTCTGAGGAAGGCATTCACTGCTGCCCAGATTTTACCACACACCAACTGGAAGAAGCCTGGAGGACATTTTTCCCCTTTTGCTTCGCTGCTGCTCAGTGGGAGCCCCCCACCCGGAGCTGGTCACTGACCCATAGGCTTACGCTGGCCTCAAACAAGAAATCTGCTTTTCTGCCTAATGAATCCTACACTAGGAAACTGTCCATTTCTGGAAAAAGCATTCCTGGCACTCTCAGGTTTACCTGTTTGACTAGATGTCACCAATGCCACCTTCAGTATGCACAGATGTCTCATTAAATGGAAAACAATCGTGTCTGGGTTTGCACATTCTGCTTCTCTCTCTACCAGAGCACTCTCTCCCACCTCCCTTTCCCCAGGGCACCACCAATCTTTTCATACAAGATCTCAGGACCAAACCTAAAGTAGTCCAGGTTCAGATCCCTAGACTATGGACCACATCCTTCCAACACAAAGCTCCTCATAGTACAGCACCAAACAATCATAAACCATGACACAAAATGTATTTTTCTCCAGTAAGTAACTGGAAGATAAGTCATGCTGTGAGCGCAATTTGGTATTAATTTCACATGTCAATGAATCACAGAACTGTCACATTGCAGGAAGGAATTGTCTGTTTTGGTTCAACAATAATCCTCTTGACCTGGAAACAGCAGCACTGCCAAACAAACCATCAGTTCAATCAGATCTCTTTTTGGAAACACACAGTTGTCATTCATCTTTCGCGTGTCTCATACCACAAAAACACAGGCTATATTATTGCTGTTTACACAACATATGCCTTCCTTTACATGTATGCAAACATCAGTACTTTGAGTATCACTCAGTAAACACCAAAACCTCTGAATTCATGATGGAGAAAGGACAGCATCCCTTTACACTGAGCAGTATTTGAACAGGCACACTGAAAAAATCTAAGAAGTGCTGAGTTAAAACATCTAAAAATGAGTGCTGTAATAATTACACATCCTGCATAAGCGTGTATTCATGAAGTTAAAGGTAGTTTGAGGAATACATATATAGTCTCCTTAGAGACAGAGCATTGCTCTGTTTTCAAAAATCTCATTACATTTTATTCTTAGTCTAAAACTAAAAACCCCCATCTTTCTGAGTTGGTAGCATTTTATCATTTCAAAGGAAATGGAGCAAGGTAATCAAGATCATTCCCCTTGTGCAAACTACAGATCAGCTTCAGGACTTGCTGCACACCTGCCCTGCTTGAAATTCATCAATTCAGTTACAAAAGCAACATTTTCCAGCATTGGAAGTGCCAGAACAGAAACAATAATGGGAGATGGAACCTATGACCCCTTTATAATGCAAGTATTAGCAAAGGATTTAAAAGTGGTTTACATCAGGTTTTTAAACACATACACACTTTCAGTGGGACAGCCACTTGGAAACCTCAAAGAAGGTAGCAAATGGTATTTATTGCTTCTCAAAAAGAAGGACAAGTGCCCTCAGGATGACTGGTAAAGCCACCTCCCTCCTCCTGGCATGGAGAGATCTCCATTAGAACAAAGCACGATCAGGAGTCTCGCTAGAGAACACTCCAATTAAACAGCTGCTTTTATGAAAGAGTGAAGATAGGCAAAGCACTTCAGAGCTGTGCTGTCCTAGATAAGAATCCCAAGGAAAAGTACTCACAGTGTTTAGCTGGATCCAAGTTGCAATTTTATTCATAAAAACAATCCTTTAATGCACTGCAGTCTCTCTACGTAGCCGTCAGAAAAAAAAAAGAAAAAAAAAAAAGGAAAAAAAAGGCTTGCTGTGGGTGCTGTATTTCTCGGAGAACAGAATGTTTCACTTTGCTCTAATTCATTCTGTTACTGAATTAAACTTTGATGTATTGGTCTTGACAAGTGCTTCATGCTGATTGTATTGTGTATGATAGTATAATCACTCCCCATGTATTTCACACAGGCTGGCTGATTAATGCAGTAGATTACCTGCAGCATGGATGACAAGAGGGAATCACTGCACTACCCTGCACATTGAACTCCAAATGTGCATTAGAGGGAGTGTAGGGATACTGGGATACTGGGACAAAAATCAAATAAAATACAATTAGTTCCTTAAGTTTTCCTTTCCTCTTACTGCATACCTCTGCTCCAAGGGTTAAAATCACACATATATAAAATAGATATTTGCATTTTGAAATTTTATTCTAAACTATCTTCAACTACATGCTCTGATCTGTGTTTTTTAAGTAATAACCACTGCAGTCTTCCCTAGCACAATGGAAACAGGAACTAACCGGAGTACTTGTCATCTCACATTAACCCTTCAATGTGGACAACACTTTTTTGTTGTTGTTGTTTCAAGCTGCCATTACAGACATCCATCCATTTGTCCAAGTGGTTACAAAGAAGAGCTGAAATTTGCTTCACACTATAATATCCTTAAGAAAGCATCTGGGTATCTGTCACGTGTCCATTACGTGCCCATTGAGGCCCTGATAGTACCCCACATTGATCAACATCTCTAATATTGACAAAACATTCACAATCATTTTATGTTAAAAGTATTGCTAAGACTAGCACAAATATACTATTTCATGTACATCTTGGAAAGGTACTTTGCATTTTTTTTCAATAGTTAACAATATTTACAACCAGGTGGTGAACAAAAGCACTCCTGTCCAAAGCAGCAACTGGCTATTTTACCAGATATTTAATCAATAATTCATTCTCAGCAGTCATCTTATTTTCAGAGACTGACAATTTTCAAAAGAAAAGCTGATGCGTCTACTAACTACAAGAGTATTATCCTATCTTCATTTAAATTGTTGAATGAATTTCTCTCATACAAAACTGTGAAGCTCGAGAGGGACAAGATACCCATAAAAAAAGGGAGGAAAATACCTTTCATTCTTCAAAAAAAGTACAGACAGTCTATCACATAGTGGGAAAGGTCAAAAAAATAAATACAATTACCGTTACTGTGCATACAGAACCTAAACAGCCAACTGTAAGTGGCGAGAACACATTCTAACAATCTAGTCTGAATTCTTTTGCAGTCTAACATTTCCTGGCTTATTTTCAGCTTCCATATCAAAAGATAAAGCTTTTACAAAGGAACGTATTTCAACTTTAAAATTTTCCAGTACAAGTATTTAGCACAGTTACTGGTGAGCTGCTCCACTGCAGGGTACCCTCACTCAAATTCTGACATTGTTTTTATTAAACTTGTCCAGCTTCACTTAAAATTTCCACCTACCTTTATTTTTTAAGTGTCTTTACTATCCAGTTTCTAGTCTTTTTAGGTCTCTTTTCTCTTTTGGTAAATAACACTTTCAGACTGCTGGACTGCAGTAAGCTCTGAAAAGTTAGTGAAGACTCCTTCAATCCATAGATCTACTACTCACTCCATCTCTCATATTTACTGTAAGTTGTAGCAGAAAATTATTTGATTGCTTAATACTACAGAGGTATGAAAAATAAAGAGAAAAGGAGGGGGAAAAAATGCCAACACATGTTTTAGATCATAGTACAACTCTGATGTTTATCTGAAAGTCACAATTTCATATTTAGGGCAGCAGTGTGTTTGTACCAGCTCCAACTTTTTTTCTTTCTTTCTTTCTTTTTTTTTTTTTTTTTTTTTTTTTAATGAATATTTCAAGTAAATCAGTTGAGCAGCTTAGGAATAAAAGCTTTAAAAATTGCTTTAAAGTGAGTACTTGAAGAAACTTGGCTTCTAATGCAAATAAGTGCTTTCCATCCAACTCAACTACATGGAAACCCCAAATTTATGTGCATTAAAAATAAAACCTTAAAGCTATGCTTGAACACTTTTATTACTTTCAGCATTCTACCTCAAATCGGTAAATGCAGCTTTAGCACAGGAAAAAATACCCTCTTTGAAAACAGCTCCCACCTGCTGTCATGCTGCAGCCTCATGGACCCTACAGCCACGTAATACATCCTTATTTTTAAAACCACTATGACAGAAGACAATCTTCTACTGTTCATAATGAAGGAGGAAGGAAATCACCTCAGAAGAGGTGGGCAGAGCTCATCTCTGGTGGCCTGGCTTCGTTCACCAGGGAAATGAAGGTGACAGCAACAACTGAGACACTCTAGGGCCATGACAGCCATTTCTCTAAGTTGTCATCTATAACTCAGGCTGTAGATCAGCAGAACTGTCTTGTGCTGATAACTCAGAAGTACTGTTAATTTAGTGCCTCCAGTAGCGTAAATCATTTCAAAGTGCTGACATATATTAACAGCTTTTTCTGTGAAAGAGCAACGCAACCTTACATGCATGAACTGAAGGCACATATTTTCTAACTATATAGCACTCGCACCATGGCAGCTAAGACTAAAAAAATCGACAGGGATCAAAGGATTATCAGTTAAGCAAGGACAGCCTATCGGATGCCATGCAGATGCAGACACAAATATCTATGACATCACTCCAACCAGAAGCCTCATAACTGAGCAAAACACAAGGCACCCCACCACCTCTGAAACACAGGCGTAGCAACAGCTTTCACTTCAAGGCCAAAAATGTGATACATAAAATTGATTTACCTAAACTAGGATGTTTTAAAATTATCTTCCAAAAGTGCCAGAATCATGTAAACACTGACATACACCTGACACTAAAAGTTGAAAATTACAGTCTTCCATATCACTTCAGAAACACCAAAAATTACAAGGAAAAGTCCATATTTCTGCTGCATAGTTGATACTACACCAGGAATGCACAAAATATGAAGCTCAGGAAAAAACAGATCAACTTTGGTGATTCCTTTTATGGCAGCCCCGAAGTAGCCATCAAATCTAGCATCTAGAAGGAATTTCTCTAGTGGCATACTGGCAACAATTCCAACTGCTTTTGTCCCTTTCTCCCCTCTCCCTTAAGTGCTAAGCAGAGATAATCTGTTTACGACAGCTGGCACGTCTCATTGTTACAAGTTTGTCTGTCTCTCTAATTGCAAAGGGAAGGAATACCTCAGATAGAAATATAGATTGAGAATAGCTCTATTTAGGGTTGAAAGAATGTAACTTGCTATTTCTAGAGATAAATACAAGCTTGTATCGGAAAATTTAGAGTGGTTTTCAAATCAAAAAGCATTATTTAACTCAGTCACTAGCTTGCTTGAGGCAAAATGGTAATTAAATCTCTCTTAATTAATCTATAATGATTCTTTGCCTATATTCAGCATCTAGAATTATGTTTATACATTTGTAGAGCAAAGTGTTACTAATAAAATGCTATGCATCATCCTTCAGGAAATATATTGTAGCATTTCTATGCCATGTGACCTTGTAAAATGATGTTTTAGTTCTACATTTTAGTGTGAAAATGTGTCACTAATACGGAAAATTGTCAAAATATCAGCAAACAAAAAATCAGATAACCAGGATGTCACAGCACTTAAGAGGCAGCCCACATCAGCTTTAAGTGATTTAAGAGTGAAATCTGGTATAATGAAGAATACTAGACCTGCTAAGGCAAAGATATGTTTTTCTGCTCAGGAAATATCTTTAAGGGAACGATCACTTAGCATGCCTAGCAGAAAGAATCATGAGATGGTCACCAAGGCTTTATGCCACAATGCAGCTCATGGCAATACTGTGAGAAGTTCCTACCCTGAAACTTTAACAAGTTCTGGAGCATTAAAGTGTAGACAGCACCCAGATGGATATGCACAATGCCATTTTATTTCTCCCCGATTTTGTGAAATAGTACAACCAAAAGAGATCATGATAGCAGCACAAAAACCCAGAACACGTCTGACAATTATTCACATTCATACACTGCAAGAGCTCTCTGGAGCTTCCCTATAAGAAAGCCACCATCTTTCTGTTCCACACAAAGATAGTCTTTGAACAGCTTCCCTCCCCCTTAAACTGCTCTTAAATATCAAAATGAAGGTAATCTGCTGGAAATGTTTGTTTTGAAACATGCAAATTATGTGAAGTTTCTTCACAGCAAAGGCAGGCAACAGGATATAAAGACACTGAAAATGGTAGTACACACACACACAAAATCTGATCCTGTAATCTACATGTTGACAAGCTGTTGGGCTCCATCACTCCACCAAGTAGTAGATACTTGTCTTAGATTCTTCTACTTGACTGCTTTCATCGGATTAAGCATCTGGGATTTAATTTAACAGTTTCAGATTTATTAAGCTGTCACACGCACAGCCCCACTTTGATAACAGTAGCTGCTCCAATTATGGCTTGGTTTAGGGTTGTCAAGTATAATGATTCATTCATGGCACATGAGAAGCAATAAAAGGTTGTTTTGCATTACAGCTTTAAAGATGTGGGCACTTTTTTCATTTAATTTGTCACTTAGCTTTTGCTAAGAGGACATTTAAATTGCAGTAAAAGGCAAATGGGGCTTTTAGTTTAAATGTAATCCCCATCTTTAAATGATCTGTAATGGCGCAGTGCAGTGCTCGAGTGGGAACACTATTGTTTCACAGTGGGCCCTGATGGTGACATGTGACATTTGTATTCAGGTCCCGTATTATCCATGTGGCTAAAGGGCTTCCAATTTCATTTCACAGCCAGAAGCCAGCAGAAAACACCAATTAACTTGCAGATTCCACTTGCCGACAAAACTCAGCCTCTTCTCTACATCTGGCATCTAGCAGCGCTCAACATTAATTCCAAAGTGGAGACTTGCAGCCTTCATGATCCCTGTGCTGGGGAACCAAGTCAAATTCTCCCCTTTTCCCAAGGAAATATCCTCGCTTTTGTAGATCACAAGCAACTTTTACTTAATTTTGATGGATGAATACTAAAGAATTACTGCTATTGTAAGACTGCATGGACCAGTTTTTCGTCTAGAGTACAAAGAAGAACTGACCTTTCCTTGAAATCAGAGATATCAGTTCAATGGGCATCAGCAGATACTCACTGAGCATTTCCATACTCTTCCATTTTATCAATGCAATTTAATTAAAAAGGCAAGACAAGGGGCTTCAGATAATTAATCATTCTGATACACTGAAATCTTCCACCATGGTCACTGAGAGTTAAATGCCTGAAGATCAGTACGTGAAATTTACTTACTGAAACAAAACACCATTTAAACAGCAACAATACAGCTCAGCTTTAAAATCTGTAAAGTATCTTCACTTATTACTGTGGTGAGTTGGAAGCGTTCACTTCGTGCACCACTGAAGTCACATTTACATCCTCTAGCATGAAAAGTATATGAGGAAGGCTTATAACCTCAGCCTGCAGTCTTGACCTGACAATACCACACCTTCTGGAGTTCTGCAAGTAGTACTTAGCTCAATCCTTTCTTTGTCATACAATAGGGGAAATCATCTGAGTATAATTGTTACATTCTTCTTCTTGATCTGAAGGCTTTAGAAAACAACAAAAAAGCCCTACAAACAACTAGTTAGTTAACTGGAGTCCTTTGAATGATTAATTGCTTACTGAATTAGGACTTTGTATTAGAAAACTGCAAAGCTCCCTCTTAGAGGTGAAGTATTTATTTTTAACCAACTTATTAAAATTGGCACCTCTGAATACTCAGGCCCTATCTGACTCCTAATTAAGTCAACACAATTTACCATAAACTCCAGTAGAAACTCTGATCAGGGACTTGTGTGTCCTTTCAGTGCCCTTGCCAATGTTCAATGACAAGCAGGAAGCACCAGTTAAGTTCTAACAGAAGGTTCAAGTGACACAGTAAAGGAGTAAAGCTGAAGATATTTAAGTACACTTAAAAACCTATGCCAAGATGGAACTGACAAAGTGGCCATATGCCTAGCGGTTGGCAGACAGCACAACACAGGAATCAAGCAAATCTTTATTAAGCAAAGTCTATTTTTACATACTTCAGATGTCCTAAAGTCTTCCATAACTACCATGCTAAATTGTTACCCACCTGCAAAATAGGTCGGATTATAAATAACTTTTTTTTTTTTTTTTAATAAAAGCCATACGTATTTACCGCTCTCAGAGTACTCTGAACAGATAAAAGTGAAGTACACAAAGGGCTATCCCACCCCTTTTATGATTACTGTAGTTCCCTGGCAGCCTAGCAGATGAGAACAAGACAAGAAACAAACATTGTTTTAAAATATATTAATAGCCAAGCTCTCTCTGCCACCAATAGAACTGACTATCAGTCTCCTGGAGAGTTTAGCAATGTAAAAACAAGCTGCAAGTAAATGAACCAAGTTGTGTTCTGCCTTAGCCAACTACACACCTGACATGGATGAAATATTGGTTATTGAAAATCTCTCACAGGATCAAAATACTTTGATACCACCAGAGGAGGCAGAGCAGTGCAGGACTGAAACAGCAGAGCCTACCACAGATTACAAATATAGCAGCTGAAGCAGTGGCAGGTAAAATTCAGATCAAATAGAGGTAAACTAATCAATTACATTAATTTAAAATATTGTTTATTTGATGCTGCAAGCAGAGAGATTCCACTTCCTTCACCTTCAGACAGGTGCTGTCAAGAAGATGATGCCAATATGAAACTGAATAAACAAAAAGAGGAGCTGCTAAGAAAAATTTAACAAACCATTTACATTTACTGGCAGTATGTATTAAGAATGTTACAGGAAACAGATGGAGAACTCACTTCTATCTTTCTACCACCTATCAGCTCAATTAACATATGCAATGAAGCATGAGAACCTCCAGTCCTCAGTATAATGGAATACGATTTTTGCATGTCCAGCTAAGCACATGTCGGCAAAAGGCACTATTCCCAAAGCATCATAAAAATGCCATACTACAGTGGTTGTTACCTTTAAGGCAAAGTAGTTATCACAGAGTCATAGAATTGCAAGGACTGGAAGGGACCTCTAGATACCATTGAGTCCAAACCCCCTGCAAGCAGGCCCCCTACAGCAGGCTGCACAGGTGAGCATCCAGGCGGGTCTTGAATGTTTCAAGAGAAGGAGAATCCACAACTCCCCCTGAGCAGCTCCACCATCCTCACTGTGAAGAAGTTCATTCACATGCTGGTGCAGAACTTCCTATGCTCCAGTTTATGGCCATTTCCCTTTGTTATGTCTCCACAAACTGGTGAGAAGAGGTTGGCCATGTCCCTTTGACTCCCACACTTAAGACATCTATAAACACTTAATAGGATTCCTTCTCAGTCATCTTTTCTTAAGGCTGAACTGACCCAGGCCGCTCAGCCTTTCCTCATAGGGAAGATGTTCCAGGCCCTTTATCATTTCTGTGGCCCTCCACTGTACTCTGTCCATCAGATCTCTGTCATTTTTTTGTACAGGGGAGCCCAGAACTGGGTACAGTACTCCAGGGGAGACCTGATCAGGGCAGAGCAGAGAGGATCCCCTCTTCTGACCTGCTGGCCACTCTCCTTATGAACACCAGGATCCCTCTGACCTTCTTGGCCACCAGGGCACACTGCTGACTCATGGCCAACCTGTCATCCACTAGGACCCCAGGTCCTTCTCTGCAGAGCTCCTCTCCAGCAGGTCACATCCCAGCCTGTACTGATGCATGCGGTTGTTCCTCCCCACGTGCAATGTTCTATATTTGCTTTTGTTAAATCTCATCTGGTTTCTTGCTGCCCAGCCATCCAGCATGTCCGGGTCTTGCTGAATGGCAGCACAGTCTTCAGGTGTGTCAGCCACTCTTCCCAGCTTTCCATCATTGGCATACCTGCTGAAAGTGGGCACTATCCCCTCACCAAGGTTGTCTATGAAGATAGTGAACAAGACCAGACCCAGCACAGACCCATGGGGAACACCACTAGTCACAGGTCTCCAACTGGACAAATGTTATATCAACAGTCTCTCTATTAAAACTTCACCTGCTTTGATAATAAGGTTTTTCACCACAGAAAGTCTATGATCTCAGCTAGACAAGCCAGTCTTTATTAGGCTAATGCTTCATTTAGAGTGAATGTTATTTATGCTAATATTTCATCTACTCAGTCCCACTAGACAACATGAAATCAATCATGGTCATTTTTAACCTTTGCAAGAACTAAAACTTAAGTTTTGCTGTTGAGTATTCCCCTCTACAACAAGGAATTATTCTTTCTTTGATTTACCTCTACTTCATCTTACTTCATTTAGCTTTGTTTTGCACAGTGTTTACATATAGTCTCATGGGGCATTATTTGTAAGTTACTATATATATGCATCTTTCATGCCATGTAAGTCAGAAATAGCTATTTCAGTCAGAATGCACCTCAAGACAGGCTCCTCCAAGTCTAGACTCAAAGTGTTGTTCCAGATTCAGTGAAAGCACAGTTAACTACTAAAATTTCCATAAACCACAATGCAATTTCATTTTGCTTGCACACCTTCAACTTGCTTTCAGAAAGCCTCCAAGACAGGAACCAAAACCTTACTGCAGCTAAGATATATCATATCCTTTCACTCACACACTCAGTGAATTAACTTCTATACAAACAAATCAGATTTACTATTAGTTTAAAAAATCCAGGTCATTTATCACTGTTATATATTATATGGCTGTAATACCCACTTTTTATAGTTTGTTCCAGTAACTTACGCTCAATGAATACAATGCTGGTAGTTACTAAGGTTTTTCTGTGTTGTTTTTTTTTTGTTTGTTTGTTTGTTTGTTTTTTTCCCCACTTGCTTACCTTCCTTTACAGTCTTGGTGACATTTATCTTCAAGCAGCTTCTAGTTTTCCTTCCCTACCACAAATTCTTATACACTGAGAACTTCTAAAGCAGTTACAAAGAGTTCAAAACTCCATCAGCAAATTTCTGAAACCATTTAGACTAAGTGCATTCAGACTTCACTAGTTTAAGTATTCCTTGTCCATATCAGCCTGCGTTCCTCTTTCTGCTGTACAAGTCACGTATCTGGTCACAACCGACCTTTCCTGTAGAGCAGTGTTAACTGTTTCAGCCCTCAGTTATGTGACCTCCTTCTCAGCTATGTAACAGACCTTCCTTTGTTGCAATATTTTCATACTCTTAATGAATCTCTTCCTTCTAGCTTCTCTTTCTCTCTACTTTTGAAGCAATCTCTTCCTTAACCTATCCAGTTCACCACTTCTGGTTTATATACCTACTCTCAGTTGTACACATTTTCACCTTCTGCTTCATTTCTTCAAATCCTCAAGTTACTCACTTACTACCTGTTGCAATCATAATTATTTCATACCATGTCTCTGGTCCTTCAACTACACTGTCTCATGCGGTAGAACAGAAATTCAATTTCACCCAACTCTAACTCAACAAGCAAAGCTGCAGAAAACTAACTTCTTTTACTTAGGACCACAACAGCTTCCCTCCACCCTCAAACACATTATTGTTTCATTGTACATATAAACAGCAGATGATTTTGAAGTCTGTGTATTTACCCAGTTCATCCCAGAGCTGCCTATACTTGTCAGTCATTGTAGTTCCTTGTTGTCTCCAAAGTGCCAAACGAGGGTCAGCCATGAACTGTTCTGTTATCAACGTCAACATGCGAGCTCCATTTGAATCTCTCATCTTAAGCATCTCTCGCACCTAGGAAATGAGCTTTTTAAAACAAACTTGAAAAAAAAACCCACCATCATAGTACAGACAGCATTTCACTGTTAAACATTCCACCTCTGTTAAATAAGAACTAAAATTAATATATATGAAGCTACATTCTTAAGTGGGAACGATAGTCTTCTTTCCCATTTTTAACTATTACTTTGATTTCAGTATCCCTATGTAATTCTGCAAACACTTCTTCCACAAGTAATTTACATGTGTAATATGCAACCTGCTGCAAAACTCTCATTTCTACAGGTTTCTCAAACATATTAGGGTAGGGAAAGAAGAGAACAACAAAGATGAAAATAGTTGAAATGTTACTTCATATCCTTAATTCCATTTTGAGATGTGAGACTATGGCCCATGGCTGTTAAACAACTCATTATTAACTTGTCATCACATTCTCAAGGCTTTCTATTTAGAGGAACAGAAGTTGGAGTAAGACACTAACAAGTACAGTCAGGCTAGAAGGATGAGAGGAGAGAAAGGAGGGAAATTTTATGACACTCAACACACCTTTGCAAAAAGCAAATTCAGCTGCTTCCCTGATCCATGGTATCCACCCTGGGAGAGGAAGAGTTTAACTTGTTCTTGGACCTGTTCCTCATCCAAATGCCAGCAGTTTTCATCATCTATGCTAGCACCTGCTGTTGGGTCAGGAGCACCTGCAAACAGCAAGAAAACAAATTATGCCGTAGATAAAGAAAAAAGATTAATGAGTTCAAAGGAGAGAAGTATTGCAAAGGTTTATGGATTTGTGTTTTTACCTGTTTTGGATATGCTGCCTTCAATCTAAGCATTCTTTAAAATAGACTTTAAAATATCACCTCAACAGTCTTAAGCATTAATAAATGATAGCCTATCAAATGCTATTTAAATAAGCAGTATTTTGTAATAAAACATTAAAATAAAACTGAGGTTTTTCCTCCCATCTCAGTAGGTATACTAGAATGCTTTTATAAAGAAAATTACACTTTGCATAGCACTTCTACAACTGTGCTGTTAAAAGCACTCTCCCCAAAACACCTGTGCAATTCCTGTATGTTCCACAGTCTTACTCAGGTTTAAGTGACTACCAGTGAGCGCTGCTACTGATGAACACAAGGAAAGTTATCACCTCAGTGTCTCTGAGCTGTGATGACTCTGCAAAGCTAAACAAAGAATAAAAAAATCCCCAAATAAATCCAATGACTTAAAGCACTGAAGGCATACCCAGCATAAAAATATTTTACAGCTCATGCTTCTGAATGAGAATTTTAACGTAGACAGCATTATCAGCACAGAGTGAATTCAGCGTGAATTAGACTAGTGCAAACTGTAACGATGATGCAGTATGGCCAATGGTTGTTCTAACACAAATTTTACAGTTAAGTGATTTTCCACTGGCAGCCTTTTCTGAAGGCTAGGGAACTAACTAAAACAAGTTCTTGCATCATCGAGATATCTACATATTTCTGAATAAGCCCATATTTTCACTGGGTATTTTTTAAAAGGTATTCAAACTGAGACGTTTGCCATGCACTTATCTAGACTGTCAAGGTAGTGTATCACTACACCAGATGTAAAGTATTCTAAGCATGCCCAATACTCAACATTTTCACGTTGAGCTTGTCACTACTGTGGAATTTCTACCTCTGTTGGATTTTAAGATGCTGGAAACTCAATCACATTACGCAATCTACCACCTTAAATCACAGTCCCTGTTACTTCTGTAGACAATACTAAATGAAGAATGGTGGAGGAAAGGAAAATTACAGGCAGGTTTGTAAAAGCTCACTTTCAAATAAGTCCTGAGAACTTGAAACATAAAGCCATTTACAACACTTCAGATGATCATGAATTAAATATTGATTCTATTGATTTAAGTATTCATTTCACATTTACAGTTGTACCACTCAGGTGAAGCTTTCCAGCAGTTGCACTGAATGGTAGGATCTTTATTCAATGAACACACAACAGAAAGATTTAAAAGGTCAAAAGGGTGTCTTGTCTATTAGCTGCTGAGAGTATCAAAAAAACCTTCTGGCTCAGCAGCTTCCCAAACTGTCTCCAACTTACAACTAGGAATACAGCACTGCTGTCCTTATACACATATACTTAGATTAATAAGAAACTGCACCACTGAAGATGTGAAACAATTCTCTTGCCTTCCACAGGAAACACAAGAGTGCCTTAGAAGACAGAAAATAAGCCCAAAACAGTACAATAAAACAAAAAATTAAGAACTTTTGTGAGTGCTTCCATCTTACTGCTCAAGTTTCATGGGGCATTCAGTTCAGTCAGCTACATGAAATGCTGATAAGTCTTCAGTTGTAAAGAATGAGATATAAAGTGAAATCAATTCACAGAAGAATGAGCAGTGCACCTGTTACACAGACCCAGGTTTGTAGTATTACCTTGCAGGCAGCTTAAATATTTCATTGCTCTAGAATGCAGAGAAAAAGACCTGTGAAACTGAATTAAATAAAAGCACTGATATACAAAACATATGCATCCCTTGCTTGAGCAGAGATTTGTCTTTAAACAGCCTCGGTACAGCTACTTTTAAATTGTATTAAAAATAGCACAAGATTCCTCAGCTAAGCTTCCCTATTTAGGGAAAAAAAAACAAAATTCCATCCATAGCTGTTTACATTTTATCAAAAGCACATTGGTCAGCATGTGCTGCAAGGTTACATTTCATTGCAGCTACCACAGATGCTTTAACAACAGGGCTCCTCCCCAGCAACCAAGGTGCCTGCATTCCTAGGTCCTTCCTCCCAGCAGGATTCCAAACATCCTTTCAGTGGGGACTTACTTACATTGCATTACTTATACCAGCACTATTTTTTATGCTAGTGTTAGACAACCATGAAAGCTGAAAGTGTCACACTGAGAGTCTGAACTTTAAGACAACACTCAGTTCAGTACCATAGTCACCCTCCTTGTCCTATTCCTGCGCAGCACTGAGAAGAGCCTGGCCTCATCCATTTGCCTCCCCCCTCCATTCAGACATTTACCAGATCCCTTCTCAGACTTCCTTTCTCCAGGCTGAACAAACCCACGTTACTCAGCCTTTCCCCATACTGGAGATACTCCACACCCTTAACCATCTTTGTGGCCTTTCACTGGACTGCTGGACCCCTGTCTTTTTTGAACTGGGGAGATCAGAACTGGACACGGTAGTCTAAGAGTGGCCTCACCAGGGCAAAGTAAAGGGGGAAGATCACCTGTTAATATACAGTAAGGTGAACAGTCACTAACCAAGCCTTTCTTCTGCTCACACTCATATCACTTTCAAACAACAGACTTTCTAAACTGCAACTTCTCTTCTGAAGACATGGGAGCAGGCTAGTAGAGAAGAAACTGTTTAAGCAAGCAACAGGATTGCAGGGGGCACTGCCTTAGATGTGGATAAATAATGTCTTAACAGTAACTGGCAAGGAGTGCCAAGCTCTGAAGGTTTGGTCCCAAGGCTGCAGCTCAGCTGCATGGCCCTGGATGGGCACCTCAAGGCTTTGACTAAAGGAGGCCCAGAGCCAGGCAGTCTGAATGTCATCTCTGTAACACAGCCTGGTGCCAAGAGCAAATCCCTTTCCCCACTTATAAACTGGGGGTAAATATTACTTACGTGATTTAGAGAGGTGTCATGAGGGTAAATTAGCTCACATTTGAACTACGAAAGTGAAAAGCACTGTATAATTATACTAAATACTAAAGCCTGTAATTAAACTGTGTCAGTTTATAGACACTTGCATATTAATCTTCCCCCCTTCAACCTCTGGCTTTGTTAACTTCTGTCATGACTGGTCTTTGAAATAGATTTTATGTCATGTACTTAAAGACAGTTCAACACGATAATTGCAGAGCATTTATATTTGGCATATATATACAGCCAGACATCTACTCATGCTCTTTTACTAAAATTAAAATACCCATTTAATCTTAGCAATCAAAGTAGTACTGAAGCGCAATTGTTTGTGACACTGAACACTGAAGTGAAATTTGAAAACAGAGGTAGCAGCCTTTCACATTTATTGTCATAACAGGCTACAAGTCAAGCAGAAACAGCTTCCAAGCTCTAAGAAGCAGAAGCATTTAAAAAAATTAAACACTGAGCAGTTACATCGCAATTCTAACTGCAGCTGCTTGCAAAATGAGCACCAACACTTCAGAACTGGTGTTGAAAGCCTCAAGAACTAGACTAAGCAGAAGCAAAGCAAGGAATATTAACTGAAGCAGGCTAAAATTAGTCTACATCACAAAATACTCAGGACCAGAACAGCAGCAAAATCAAAACAAAAGAATGTAGTTTTTAAGGCCTGAGATGTTTTAACCTTCAGCTTGAGGTACAGTGAATTACTCATCCATAGTCATGCTGAACTTTTTGGACATCACATCATAAAAAGTCTTCTGAATTTAAGTATGCAAATGAACAGTAGGTCAGCTCAATGTCATTGTCATTCCGTGGCAGCGTTAAGAAGACATGGAAAACAACAACTAAGAAGTACGGTTTACTGAGTACTACACAAAGGCGCAATGGCCCCAATGAGAAAACAAGTTTGCTGTACAATGATTCACAACAAAACAGTAATTTATTTTATAAAACTGGCATACTCAGAACTACTCTGAATAATAATTACATAAAAGATCATTAAAGTAATAATTCAAGAATACTAGAGCACCTTTAATTCTCCCAAATTACTCAAAGTTAAAATATAAGTCACTTCATCTGGTCCTTCATGCCAGAATTTTTGGATGGAACACAACACCTGTTAAGCTGAGCATAGCATCAAAGAAAAACAGCAACTGCAGCAAAGCAGCAAATACTAATAACAGAAAAGGCAAAAACAGCACATGCTGTGGTAAGTTATTGAGGAAAGTTAGTTACACTCTCTTCCTCTCAAAACATTTATCTTCCAAAAACTTCTTCCCATTCCATCTGTGAAGCAAAACGCTGTAACTTATCCACTGACCATTTAGCAGAAGGTTTCTCCTGCTAAAATCCTATTCTCACAAATGCGACACAGCAGTAAAGTCTGCTTGCATAGGGCAGATAAAAACTTACTTATCAGTCTTGACTAGCATGCACTGTTTTCATTCAGTCCCCCTTTTTTTTTTGTTATGGTCCACATTTCGAACCTTTCTGGATAAGTCCTAATTTAATGTTTAGCAAACGTGCAAAAACCTTTCCCAAAAATATAAATCTCATGAAAAACATTATCTTTGTTTCATAATTATTAAGCCTTCATTTCAGTTCCCATTAGACTATTTTATTCACCACTGCTTGGGTTTCTGAGATTTGCCTAGTTTTGACTAGCTTTTTGTTACTTCCTTCCCATATTTGGATCACCGCATAATTCTAATAATAAACACTGGAGCACTTAATATTTACCTACCTTGAAAGAAAACTGCTTGCTATTTCCTATATCCCTCTCTTGCTACTAGGTTCTCAGTTTTGTTGGTCTAAGCAGGCTCATACAAAATAGTCTCTATTTTTAAAGTACAGTTTACCTTCTTCAGTAATAAATATTTCCTTTTTTACTTTTAGGGAACTCTAATAGATTGGAAATACACTGTATTCTGTTGTTCAGCCCTACTCTACATTACGCACTAAAAACTACAGCAGGCATGGAATATGATTTCTATCCCCATGTTTCTAAGACTAAGACTATCTCTCTATGCCTTCCTGGGGTGAGGCTCAGTTAGGAAACAAGACATAATACAATGCCACTTGCATTGTCTAATAAAGGATTCTCGCTTCACAGGCTGTGCCATTGGTGTCATCCACTCCACTAGCTTCCCCCAGTGACCTCCTAATCAAGGTGGCCAAAACACTCCAAAACCTATCCAAAGTCATCAAATTCTGCACAAGTCAGAATTCTGAGAAAACACACAATTATCCAACTTGCCTTTTGTGGAAGGAAAGTACCGCACAGTTAGTCAATCTCCCAAGCCAGCTCATAAGCAAATCAAGAGAAATGCTATGGTCAGAGCTCTTCAAAGCCTTCCTACCACCTATGTAATTTCAGATTTGAAGCAGATTAAGCTTAAGCACCATGTAACAGCCTTTTGGTTCTTTTTAATCTTACTACAGCCACAGCACAGCTAATGGAGACATAGTCTGTCTTTCCCACCCCTGCTTTCGCCTTTTCTAATAACCTATTTTAAGTCTTTTCAGCACCACACACATATACATCACACTTCTTCCTTCTTTTCCCTTAATTCCTTATGTTCAGGCTATTATCAGCTCTCATGCTATGCATGCCTTCAGTTTACAACATAAGAGCATCCTTCTCTATTCCTTAATGTCCCACACCTGCTTTAGTTTACCTTTCTTTCACTGCCACCAGGCAGCTCTGCTGAACACCTTCCAGTGCTCTTCTGCCACGGTTACTGGAGCCAAAAGAAAGAGGCTAGACTGCAGATGAGCCATGTAATCAGAGACTCATTTGTTTCATTCCTCCTACACTGCGTATAGCAAATGTGTGTTTTTCTTTCTCTAATGTTAAGGTAGATTTGTTGCACTGGAATTGCAAATTCTTTGCAACAGCAGTCATCCCTCTTATCTACCTACCACACAAGAATTGTTCCTGTCAATGAACAAAGAAAGAAAGAAAGACATATTTAGATAACCCAATGAACTATGAACCTAGTCTTCCCTCAGAATTGCACTCACGCTTACAGAAATTGTAACAATATATGACATTTTAGTGTTCCTGTCCTTATAGGAACACAAGGCTGTAATAAAATAGTTGGGTCAATTCAAGCCCAAGACTATTTCCTTTCAGTTCAGGACAGTCCTTAGAAGAGCAACCTCAGCAGCAATGTCATATCACACGCAGTGCCCTTTACAAAAGCTAAAATGTGTCACTACAAGAAACTGGAAGCCATTAAAACTATGCGCAGCAGAAGAACAGAAAAGAGACCTTTATTGATTCTGTAGGCTGCCGCAACAGTAACAAAAAAAGCAAAAGCAAAACAAAACAAAACGGCATGGAAATATATATTTTTCCTAACTTCATATAGAAACAAAATACAAAAGGATAATAAAAGCATTTAATGTATGAAAAAGACCAGTAAAACCTACCTGCTTTTATGTTTAGCCATGAGAACAAAACTCCACAATCAAAACATCGAAAGATTAGTTTAAAAAGAACAGAATAACAAAAAGACACTGTTGGTTATTTGGTTCTTTGAGCAACCTGAGTTCATAAAGAAGAGCAATCACATTCTTCATAGAAGGAAAACGTAACTGTGAAGTAGATCAGGTCACATATAAACAGCACTGAAGAGATCAACCTCATTGCTCACGAATTCTTCTCTCTCCCCAAAAGTTTTACTTTCCAAGCATCTTACAAGCGCAGAATTATCTTTTGTATAGATCACGGAATCAGAGAAGAACTCAAGAGGTCATACTTCTGAATGCCATTAAGCTCAAAATCAACGAGGGAATGAAGCAAAATGAAGAACAAGCATCGAACTTACCATGGACTTGATTGATTTCTGAATTCTGAGAAAGAATTTCATCTGCTAACTTCTGAGCAGTTGGCAAAACTTCTGTATGGTGCACTGTGATCAAATACTGTACAAATTTTTGTAGTTGGTCTCTGTTCATTTGAAAGAGCGTCTCTGAAATGGGAAGATGCAGTTTGACCTGATCTGGCTTGCGGATCCGGTATAAAGAAAGTGCCACAACGTGGGCACAATAAAATATGTCCTTGTTTCCACAGCTGCAGGTCACTGAGGTAATCTTGCAACGATCAAAGCTGATAGCTACATTGCAAACAGTTTCTGGCTCCGATTGCATTGCAGGCTCTGTCACTGTGCCGCTCAAGTGGAAACCTGTGCAGGAAGAGAGCATATGTTACTAAGAAAAATACTTTAATCTCAATATCAGTTAAATTACTTAAAGAAGTTAAAAATATATATTTCTTATAAATGACGGATCTTAAATAACTTGGATTTAATTACAAATACGATGAACCCTTTCATACATACACAGCCTTTCCATCTATAACAAAACCAACGGAATTGAGTTTACAAGCCTCCTTTGCCATTCCATCACAACATTCATAAAAGCTCAGTAGTCAAGCATTTATTCAGTAACCGACAGCTACACAAGCAAAGCTGCATCCAGTCAAGATCAATGTAAAATTCCCAGCAGCTCAGCAAGCTGGGAGCAATTTTCCAAACCTTATCCCAGGGAGATCACACCTACCAGCAGATTTAGCCATTCTCTCAATAAGCTAGAGGGAAGTAGTGCACTCTAGTGGCATGAACCATGGTTCTGATCTCCACTGCCATAGCTTTGTCAGCTCGAGTCACTTAACCTGCTTTCCCCTCTCCCACCACTACAGCAGTGCACAGGACATAAAAATCACAGTACTAAACAAGATGTGCACGCAACACTTCAGAAGTTTGCTTTATGACTCTGTTTTTCATAGAGCATGATGAAGTGCAAGGTAAAAGAGCAGGGTTTTTGTATATTGTAATAAGGCTAGGATACATAACCAAAAAGATGTTCACTTCAGCAAAGATACCTCTGCTCAACAAAGAACTCAACTGAACCATGGTCTCAGACACAGCTCCCTGAAGATCAGGTCCACATCTCCAACAGTTTTAAGGAAAAACAAACAAACAAAAACCACAAACTCTTCAAGATACAGGAAACAAAGAGGAAAATTTCTCACTTTTCCCATTTGTTTATGCTACACGTTTCCAAGCAGTTTGAGCAGTCAGCATCGCTATGCAGACTACACTGGGCTGCAGTACTCTGATACTCTGCCCCAAAGGTCATCTGCGCACACGAACCTAGACTTTGCACAAGGCTGTTTACCAGTCAGAGTGGCTAGGGTTGAAACTGAAGAGGTAAATGTGCTGCAAAGAGCACTGAGAGGAAGGGTGAGGAGGCTGAACTAGCCACAGCATTCCCGTGTTGCTCTCAGCTTCACTCAATACTTGCACAGAGAAGGGGAGTGGAATTGCCCCTTAAATGGTGAGCTCCTCTGCCTTTCCCTTTTGTTTCTAAGTAATGAGGACACTTCCATAACTGCCCCCTCAGAAAAGAAACAGACTTTGTTAAAACTTAGTCAGCTGTTTACTCCAAGTTAACTCTTGATGTAAGAAAGTTGGATTAGTGATCTTAAAAAGATTGTATAGGAGGATTTTCTTTCAATATCAGCTTCCCGAGAGGTTAGGGTTAGGGTAGTGTGGTCAGGTTGTGGCTGGACTTAATGATCTTTGAGGTCTTTTCCAACCTGAGCAATTCTGTGATTCTATGAATCCTACAAAGCATTTATCAACTGTGAGCTAACACTGGAACACTGAAAGGGCCTGATCCCACTTCCTCCAGCTCTCAATATGTAGATGAACTATTAATTTCTGTAGAAAATATTTTATTGTCTCTTTTTCCTATGAAACCAAACGAGAAACATGCCCAACCAGCTACTACTATCTTAATTACATGTTGAAAAATTATAAGTATTGAGAAGGTTAAAGCCCTGCGGGCTCATCTCCATACAGTGTTAACAACAGAACTGCCTCACAGTCCCTACTCCTGTTCAGGCAAGCTGTGTTCCCTGCTCTCCTCCTTCTCCACGGCAATTTTCTGAGAATTCACATTACAAGCAGCAACATTTATAAACACAGATCCTGATCTGGACAGTGACAGCACTAAAACAGCCAAATCAGCAGCCCTACCCTTCTCACCTTAACTTGCATTTAAACAGAAATATCAGCTCTCCAGGCACTCCCAAAACACAGCAGATCTCCATCAGCTGTATGGAATCCATATGCTATGCTGGGCAGTTACGAAGCAGTTTTCCTTCTTTTTAAATAGCCAAACAGAAAAAAGAAGGTAGTTGTCACTAGTAAATACGACCTTTGAAAAGATTTCAAGATTTGCCAGAGAAGACAGATAAGAAATTTTGACTCAGAAGTCCTGGTAGAGCTGTTGTAATTGGACAAGGAGGGCTGTTCCCCTCCTGTAGACAGAGCCTTCATCCATAGTCCATTCAGAAAACTCTGGACAAGAAAGTCTGTAGTGGGTAGGAAACTGATGCACTGTGCTCTGCAAGAAAGCTTATCTCAGCAGCAATTTGTAGGCTGCCAACAGGAGAAATATCAGATGCTCCCTGCTGAAGGGAAAGGGGATTACCCACATTGGGACTGGACAGTACTAAAGATCTCTTCAGTTTCTCCTGCTGCAACCTTCACTCCAATAGGTTTTTCCCTTCAAAGAGAATTCCTCTTCTAGTCAAAGTTATGACCTTTGCGAGAAATATTTACCCTTTCTGAAATGCAAACAAAAACAACAGAAAGGAAAAAAAAAAAAAAAACAAATCACCAAGAACTCCAGTGCTTTGCCTTGAAAATAAACAGCTCATTCATCGTTATCTAAAGACAACAAAAGAGTTGCAGGCAGAAGAGTTCACTACAGAAGCTTTAGAGAGCACAGGTTTCACCTCTTCCCTGAGATTTGAGTTCTACTGTTTTCACAACAGCACATGACCAGTAATTCGAGCTCTACTGATATTTTCAATATGCAGAATATTTGCATTCTGGAGGGGAAGGGGGAAAAAAAAAAGTTTACAGAATCAATGAGAGCACAAAGACAACACATCAAATGAAGCTCTTCCACAGATTAATTTTCCTTCTGTTGAACATTCACCACAATGATGATTTAACAGCCAAAAAACAGCGCTTTCAGCTGCTGTACTTTTGGAAGGGGACTGTGCCAAAGTGCCATCAGGAGGAAAACACTAAGAAGTTACTGATTTTTACAAAGCAATTTTTGCCTAAATCTGTTTGACAGCATCCTATTCGCTAATTAAGAACTGTCTGGGACTGTAAAACTCTAATAAATGAAAACTTGTATTACTGCAAGGCAGTATTCGCCAGTAAGACTAAGCATCTTCAGATGTCCTTCTGAGTTTTGCCACAGAAAATAAACACTAAAATAAAACAAAGGAAGCTTCAAAACAACAGAGGAGAAGCAATATGTGCAGACACAGCAGTAGGCCGGCTTTTGGTTACTCAAATCAAAAGCAAATTTTGAAACAATTTCCACTATTTCAACAGGGCAAGCAGCAAATTTACTGCACTTAAATAAGCAACGTCAAGGAGATCTCAAATTTGTTATCTACTGTTACCCTGAGTTGCAAAGCATTTTTCACAGGCTACCCAAGTCCAAAGATATGTTTTAAGAGATACTAAGACCAGCAAGAAATATCAGAACAAGCTATGAAAAACTGTGGGAAAAAAAAAAACAACAGACAAACAGGAATTTTGAGGATGTTGTGGTTAAGGGAAATAAAACAAGAGTATAGAGAATGTATTTAAGTAACTTTAAATAATACAGTCTAAGATCTTAAGAGTTGGTGGATTTTTCTAAGTCATTCAGAGTTCATAGCTCTAAAATGGTGGACTAGAAAGAGAAAAAAAAGTAAACAAAAAAACCTTTAACACTACTGGAGCTGTGAGTTGATCAACAGCAGAAAAAAAAACCACAACAAACTTTCTCTGAAAAAGACTTCTGAATAATTCTTTATGAAGATTTTAGCCTATCCATAATGTGGCATCAAAATAAACATGATTGGTTTGAAAAACAGCAGGCTGTTCTAATAAACATACAATAATTCTTTAATAAAATCTCTAAGAAAAAATTCCAAAGCTGTTTTGCATATACAAGAAATACAGCACCACTGCCAAGAATTCCAGTGATTAAATAAAAAAAAACAACAAAAAACCCCAAATACTAAGTTCACTCACAATAGAAAGCTTTGATTGAAACGTAACCACACATCACTACTGGGTATTGCTTATTTGTGACAGAAAAGAGAAAAATGTCTAATTTCAGCTATAGAAATATCCTAAAACTTAAGAGCGACCGAGTAGCTTGCTGCCACATACTTTGAGCTTGCATACCTCAACCACTACGTATACACTGTGTTGAAGTTAGGAAATGTGCTACTGACTCTATATGGAAAACTGAAATGCTCCTTAATATTGATCCACTAACCTTGTTCTCAAGTAGCCATCTCTATACTTCCACTTAGCAAAACTGATGAGCTGTTCCACACTCTAGAGAAGTGAAGTGAGAAAAGAGGCTCTGCACTGAGTGACAGAAGAGCTGCTTCTCAGCAATAAGTCCTGGGCGAGCAAGACTGACACAAATGAGAAACCTCCCCTCTCATTTCTTCTGGCAGCCAGAATCGTATCCTCTTATCTTAACAGTCACTTACACCAACTTGCTGGCCTGCCAACCAGGGTTTATTTATACTGCTGCATTACTTGGCACACATTATCAAAGTGTAGAAAACTGAAAAACAGCTCTGCTTCATCTTGTCTATCAAACAACAAGAAATGCTCCTGGAAAGTAGTTCTCAAGTTGCCCACTAGCAATTCTTTCACAAGTGAGACTAGTAGTTGCTTTTCCTTTTCCCCAAGATGAGCAAAAATATAAACCGTGTTCATCTCATTTAAATTTTGCCTTTTAAGAAGTGGTTTCCCTTTAAGACAGCAAAGCAGTACGCTACATTCAGATGTCTAAACTTGCAGAGCACTCTAAACACAGATCAGCAACACTCTGAAATCATTCTGAAGTCAAAACTTTGCATGCCACCACTCAGCCTGAAGCTAACGTTAGCAGCCTATTTATAAACCAGAGAAACACTGATTTAAAATGGAAAATACCGACCCACAGTATCTCAAACATGCTGGCACAGTGGTAATGAGAAGCACAAAAAAGGATTAATTAAGATGTGCAATACTTAAGATGTTTACTATACGTAATGTATGCACATGGGATAGAACAGCTTATGTTTCAGGATGACTGCCAAGTAGGATGAATTTGGCTTTACCACTGTGCTCTCATATTAACAGAGGACTGGTCACAAACAACTGCCTGCATTCTATGACTCACATTCATAAAGACAACTTTCAGCATCGGATATTCCAGGACCTCAGCATGCAAGGGCAGAGTGGAAGCAGCAATAAATAACTCCACACACACACCGTGCTGACAACTTGCAAGTCCGTGACATCTGGCGTGTGCCCAGGACAGCGTGTGCTGTAACCGTGCCAGCACCAGTGACCCAAGTGGCCAGAGTTATTTCTCCTGATGCTGAGAACGCAACAGTTTATTTAAAGACAGAATTCCTCCAGGACTTCCTCTCGCAGCCCAAACCTTCATATCTAAGGGCTGTTCAACTCCATGTGTTCATTAGGCAAAGGACTCTGCTGATCTCTGAAGCTGAGATATGTGACAGGTCCAAGTTACATCTTCACTGCCAAAAGCCAACACCTAATGCCATGGTCCAAGTAGGTTCACACTGGTGACTGTGGATGGGATACATTCACCCAGACCATTCTTCTCCAAGGAGAAAAGGTAATTCACATAGCAAATACCACAACAAAACACCTTCCCCAGACCCACAAGCCTTCTCCTGTTCTAAGACCAACACCTATTGCAGTTCCTATCTGGAAGCAGAGGCATAGAACACAGCACTCTCCCCAGCAGCACTGGGGACCCCAAGGGTCACTGGCTCAGGGTGCCATGACTGTCTTTGTGGCTACGGCCTCTCCCTATCCCCACACAAAGCACATGATCACATCTGTGCACACGCCAGAAATCACCTGCATCCCAACCACATCATGGATATAATCAGCCCTGGTTTAGCTATCTGCAGCTTAACAGGATATAACATAACAGGATAGCTTGCTCCAGCGACAGTGTGAAGTGGGAGCCATCAAATCTATAGTCACTGACAAGAAACTTTAAGCAAATTTTAAATGAACGATAAGGAAGAGGGCAGTTAATGTTCAGGAAAGTTGCTAGAGATGGAGCTACTCTAACATAACTGTGGTTTTAACTCATCACACACTGCTCAGATCAGCCCGGTTAGAATACACAAAGCTGTCTACAAGACTGTAACAAAATAAACGTGGTCACCCAGTAGGCTCAGGTTTACATCCAGCCACAACAAAGACTGGAAACATAAGGTTAAGATATCCTAATTATCTACAAATACCTCATGATAAGGAAACCTTTACTCCATTTCACTACAAACCCATCCTATTTGGTGGAAACGAAGGAAACCAGGATAATGCTGGTGAATGTCTCAGGCTCTATTTTTGTTCTTTTCATGAAGGAACAGATTGAGACAGCAGGATGTGCAAACAGTCTGGAAAGATCTGCACCCTGGGAATAGGCTTTGGAGACCAGGAACAAGGGCTGATCACTACCACTCTTCAGAGAACCAGCGGGAAGACATTCACTGCTAGTTTTGGGGGAAGAATGTGCTCCATAGCACTGGCAGAAGCTGGCTTCCTCTCCTGCGGGAAGCAGCAGCTGAGATCCATCTCCCACGGAGGCATGCCAGCTTTTACTGCTACTCTGTTATCGTGTTGTGGTATTCAGAGGGAGAAATTGCACTAATTCACTACGGTGCAAGAATAAATATAGCAAAAGGGAAACTGAATGCACATTAAGAAAAGCAAAAGAAACAAACTAAGGATTAAACCTCCTGCTTTCATTATAATGCCCTTAGAGCAACTAGCAAGGAATAGGCTGCTGTTATGTTCGTGGAAGTAAATACTTGAGTCTATCAGCTGTTTTAAGCAACTTAGAAGCTGTTTTGCCTGCCTTTCCTTTGGGTTGCATAAACTGCAATTTCAGTTTCGCTATATCAGTTTATTCATACAGTGCCTCTGTGTTGCTTGGCTCTTAAAAATAAGCATAATAGCAGCATTAGGTCTTGCAGTGGATACAACCACTGAGTGGCTGAGTCTGGCTACTGCTAGAAAGCTCAAAATCTTAACCTTGGAGGAAGTGTCTAGATAGCTTTCTGAATAAATGCAGTTGATGCCACAGAGCTTAAATCAGGAAAGATGGGCAAACACAAAAAGGGAGACTAAGAAATACATCCTGCTTGATTCATAACACTGCTTTATCGTTAGGAAAAGCTGCTTTCTCATCCTCTTGATAAAGGATGGATAAAGGCTTGATTCAACCACCATTGTATTTAATGGGAAGTGGATGAAACCCTAGAAAGGAAGACAACAGTAATCACGGATATAAACCCAGGGAAGATATTTTAAGAAGATTAGAAAATGACTGCTTCCTGAAATGAGTGTGTCTGGATTTCCATAACGATGCTTAAAGTTTGGGAAAACCCAGCACAGGATGTCTGAAACATAAGCATCCCGCAATAAAAGGTATTCGGGTCATTCCAAGAGCACAAAACATTTCACTGATAGAGCTATTTAAGACTGTTCTGAAACAGCACACGTTTAAACTGTGAAAAAGCACTAGCCTGTATATTTCTAAAACTGCTTCCTTCAGGAAATGGTATACTTGGCCTAAGAGAGGAAATTACAACTCCCATTTCCATAACTAGTTGTGGAATAAATTCTATTGTTTGAAAAGGAAAAAAAGAAAAAGAGCAAAAATCAACCATATACTTTTATCAAATGAAAAACAGCATTCAAATTTCCAGCAAGGGAGACACTGAGGCCTTTCTTAATGGCCACAATTTTATTACTTCATTTGTAAACATTCAGAAAAACTTAATTTTCAGCATTTACAAAATTATGTTATTGCTTTAATTTTATTTACAGCAAATGTTTGTGCTACTGCAAGACTCGGGATTATTCACTGAAATCCTGTTTATTCATAACCAAAATGGAAACAGAAGGAGAAGAAGAGGTTTTTAAGCACAGAAACAACAGGCTTTACACAGCACTTCACAAGGGTCAGAGCTGACATCTGACTGTACATTTTATAGGATTAATGTTTTTAGCAACTTCTTTTGGTCACAAGAGCATTGTGAGGGACGGCACGGCATTTCCTGGCAAAGCAGCAGAGAAAAGGCCACTAAAAACATAATGTTGAAAGATCTCCAGGATGAAAGTCTGAAAACACCAACGTCACAGATGGGTCTGAAGTACAGCTGAAGCCAATATGAGAGGAAAGCATGATTCTTTTTCTAGCTGCTCAGGACAACTGCAGTGGAGCCCCAAATCCAGATTAAATCCTGGGGAACAACTGTAATAAAAATAGAAGTAAAATACACAAAAATAAAGCAACCTACATAATACATCAGAATACACTTCACAACACAGGCACCAAGCCTAAACTCACAAAGTGGATGTATTATGCAGATAGGTTCTTGTAGTTCACAGTTTTTCCGTACTGTTGCTAGGCTAAATCTTAATTCACTTCACACTGTTGCAAAGATTGCTCTGTGAAAACAAATCAAAACACAGAAGCAGTTAGCACACCCCACCAATCAAACGGGCTGTCATGACTTGACATACAGCTCCTCCATAAAGACACGCACCATTTCTTTCCATACAGGGGATGATGAAGGAATACACTTCAGATTTCTAAAGCTGCAGAAAATGTGAAGTATAAACTGCTTACCTGTCCTATTCTATTTATAACATACAAATATCTGCTTGTTCAATCAAAAACTACATACATTCCCAGGCAGCAGTTTCTTGGCATCTCTGGTTTTTGGGAGCCACGTGCACAGGGACTTCTTGAAATACATTAAGGAATAGGTGTGTGATGGTGTGGGAACCTGGTGAATGTGTTGTTTTTTTTAACTGGGTAAACCAAATGATCGCATCACACCAGCACATTCAGCGTCACCACCACGTGGCTGCTCCTCAAACAGATTAATGTCCAGTTTTCTTAAATACTTGTAGATTAGGAGTTCCCCTCTTTCTCTGAAGCCACACACTGATTTTACTTGAATGAATGAGGTATTCATCCTTCCTTGCCAGAGCCATGAAATTCGAGGAATATCTACATCTACCCTGCAGCACCCATGGGTTTAACAATCTGTATTTAACACTCTATTAATCACATTCTAGATAGCACTTTAGCACGTATCACTTTATCCAAACCTCTCTTAACGTCATATTTATCACAAATGATAAAATTAAATGTGATTATTCTTTTAAACTTGTGCCCGACAGACACAAAACCAAGTCTTTCCAGCCAACATAACAGATGCAGCTAGTAAAAATGTTGGGAAAGGGAAGGGAAAGCAGGAAAAAACAAAACTGCAAATTCAAGGAAGCAAAAATTCCAGGATAAAATAAAGAATAAAACAATGAAAGGAAGGACATATACAACTAAACACTCAAATTTGTCACTTGGATTTATTAAGTAAGTTAATGGAATTTAGCATGCTGTGGTTCGGCCTCCAGACTGAGTTTTACAGTACACAAGGTATTACACTGAGGACCCCGACAAAAAAAAAAAACCAAAAACACAACACCAAACACTTGTAGCATTTTCATTTATAATTGTCAGTGAGAAGCCAAGAAAGACCTTAAAACATTTCCTTTTCCTTTGTTAAGCATAAATTACATAACCACCATCATTTATTTCCCTTTTAGAATGCAGTGCTGGGAGAACCAAAAACAAAGAGGCGGAAGACCAAAACCTCAAGGCTGGCGAGTCTCTCTAGCTACCAAGGAGCCAACCAACAACTTGATTCTAAGTAACAAAGTAGTAACTCTTGTAAAATTTCCCTTTTCTTCCCAGTTCTCCCTGTTCTCTTGCCATTTGTTTTCAGAGTTCAGCTTCTTATAACTCACCTGCACTACAACTATTAGCACTTCTGATAAGCCGTTAGGTGGTGCAGGTGATGAAGAGCAGTTAATGCTTCACTGTTAGCTTTGGTTGCCTACTCAAATAGTCAATGTTTTGGCTTGACGGTGAGCATGAAACCTATCCTACAAGACCAAGTACCCTACAGACCAATTTTATGACTCAGGATTTTTTGTCTATCTGAAACCAACACACTGGTCTTGTACAAAATTCATCAACTGAAAACTGTGCCTTTAACGTGTACCGCTGTCAGTGTCTCAGCTCTCATCAAAATCAATTGAAATACTTCCAAGTCAGGTCCCTTACATATTGATTTTTATCCCTTTAAGTGGTGGTTCAGGAAAAAAACAAACAAACAACCAAACAAAAAACCCTGAAAAATCATAGAAGGGTTATCTTTATTCTTGTCTTCTACAACAACACGTTCACTGCTTTTGGAAACCTTTCCTGCTTTATCACTTCGCAAAAGGAACTAGCTAGACACTATCACACTGTTGTCCACTTTTTAAAACCTAAATACACTACGCCTCCCCCAGTAATACATCCTGACCCTTATCAGTCAAGTTGGAAGTACTGTTTAGCTAGCATCAGGCTTTCAGAAGGATAACTATTACATTATTTAGCTTACTTTTATCTACTGAAGGACAGTTTAAACATATCATTCCCTAAACTAAGGTGCATTAGACTATACAGTGAAAATTACTATTCACTAAACCCATTTTTTCCTGTTTACTTATTCAAGCAGGAGGCTTCCTCCACTGATAAGGAGTGAGACATATCAGGAAATACAAACACCATCAGCCATTTCCTTCGAAATCTCCTTTCCTCTCCGCCATCCAAATCTCTGTATCCATACAATGCCTAACGCCCTTATTCTCCAAGGGAGTCAAACTCAGAGACCTAGTTTTTTTTATCTAACAAGTACTAGTGATGTTTTAATACTACATGATGTTGCTTACCTCAAAAAATATTTGACCACTAAACCAAGTGTTTTCAAAATACTTTTAAAAACACAGAATATGCATATCAATAATAAGTCACAAGTATCTGACATTTGTTGACCTCCACTTACTGAACAATAAACCCGTATTTCTCACCTCCTGCAGGACGACAGTGCCCACAGGTCACAGAAGAGCAGAATTCACCTGTTAGCTGAATCTTCCAGTGATATATATCAGCTGGGCCAACATGCTCTGTGAGAGGGATGAGAGGAAACACCACTCATCTTTCCAGTGCCAGTTCTTGGGGGTGCATTTCCTTCATTTCACTTCACATTTTGGTTGCACAGAGTACGTAAACACACTTGATATCTGCCATTTCAGAAGAGGTGCGGAACCTTCCACCATCTCCTCTCAGTCACAGCCCAGCCTGGTCTCTGAAGCAGTAATTCCTTATTTGAATACAAGCTAACAGATGAATATCCCTCTCACGAATTTACCCCGAAGAACTCTGAAGTGCTGCTCCATTAAAAGCACATCTTGGCACACTGTGCTGGTCTGGGTTACCAGAATGGACTGCCTCCCCTAACCCTTCCAGTCTCTCGTGGACTATAGATTTGAAATTACCTATTCATTACATGTGAAGGAGCCTCACACAGAGCAGCACCCTGCTGCAAAAGACTGCTACTTTGTATGGCAATTTCAGAACCACAGCATCTGCTACCTTACTAATATGTATATTTAATGCCACTGCACAGTGTGGAGAAAGACATGCTGTTCATTGCATGTTTGTTCAGATATTATGTACTCTTAAGTAGCATTATTTCCTTTTGAAAAAAAAAACCAAAAACAAACAAACAAACAAACAAAAACCAACAAAATTGTACTTTTTATTAGGCTTTCTTCCTGGTGTTCCTTAAGAGACTCCCAAAAGAGCATATTACAGACTGTTCCAGACCAAAAACCCCCATGACTCAGGGTGAAGTAACCAGATGTGGCAAGCTTCTGGTCTGCAACTACCAATATAATTCAGTTTTGATCCTGGGTCTCACTCCCCAGTGTATAGTTTTTACACTGTTTTGATATGAAGAAAAGTGGAAAGAGAATCATATCTCGCAAAGTGGAAAACTCACTCCAGGTTATTCTTGCCATTGGACTGTGTCCAAATCCTCCAGATTTTACGCTTCCTACTAGATAAATCTCCAAATAGTAATGTTCTATTACATATTTACTAGTAATCTTCTTTACAATAGCAAATGACTTTTACAGAAAGAAAAGGTTTAAAACAAAAACAAACAAAAAACAAAAACCACCAAGTTGGTTTCTTTTTTTTTTTTTTGAGTCAGGTATTGGATCAGTGTGTACGAGATGTTCTACGTCTTTCAGGAAAGGCTTCAATGTCACCTAACCCGAAACACCTTCTTCAGACAGCATGATCAACATTCTCTACACCTATCTCAGGGAAAGGAGCATCAATGTGATTACTCCAGATAACAGAATTAGCCTATTGCTTAGTCTAGAAAGCAGTATGTATGCCAGCATGTATGGTCTGCAGTTCAGCTTCAGACTTCCTTACTACATCACTTCCAAAACGGCCCAATAAGACATTACTGGGGTGATGTCTCCTGGGAAGCTGTACTTTGCTTTGGAGCAAGAGATGATCTGCACTTTGTTGGAAGGTGAATATAAAGCAAGGCAAAGGGCACTCCACTTAACTAAACTGAGCTTTATCTTAACTAGACTCTTGGGATTTTGCATTCAGGCATTTGTTCTAGAGTTAGTTTTCAGATCTTTTTTATGCTAGATTTGAGAGCTATGAAACATGAAAGCACCCCCAACGGCTGCCTGGGTCTGTTAACAAAACTAACTGGGCACATTCTCCTTGTTCTAAACCACAAATAAATCTAAGCATGAGGAAGTAGAAAGAGACACACCCGATCGGACAGAGAGAGCCTCAACCCACTCTGCTCTTACCTGCTGCAAGCACATGGTAGTCCAACAGCCCACTGTTTTGCGATGATGTCCAAAGCTTTCCTACTATACCTTTTTCCCCCCCTAATTCCATTTACACATTAGACAGACTCTGTCCTGACGAAGGAAAGATTCCAGGGGACTAAGCTTTCCTGCTCAGCCAGTACACCCAAAGACTGCTGTAATGTGGAAATCAGCCACTACCCTGAGATATTTAGGAAGGAGAGCACCACTGCACTGCCCAACAGCTTGCAGCAATCAGCAAAACAAAGTAGGGGTCTGCCTGCTCTGCATGCCTGATCACAGCCTGCACCACAGATGCTGGGAAGGCTGCACCAGGGTAGGTCAGAGGGAAACCAGCATCCCATGACACATACACACATATGCACAGTTTGCATGCAGCCAGAACAGGAAAACCTCCAGATAACCTTTTCCATTTTGCATCTGTTGTGGACAGTACATTGCTACAGAAGTATTTTTTGTGCATGCATACTTTTCTGGGCATATATCTCTTTTTAAAGCAGTAAGCAATTCCAACAACACACAAATGCCTCCCCAGACGATCAAGACATACATGGACTTGACCATACAAGATGCAGGAATGACTGACCCAACCTGTGAGGAAGGTCACTCACAACTACTGAAATCCATGATGCAGATAAGGTAGAGCAAAATCATTGCTTGGTCAAATCACACAAGATTCAGGAGGAGAGAAAATGTATTTAAAACAAAATACAAAGCTTGATAGTCCCTGTGCAAGGAAACAACCTCAATATCAAAATCATGAAGCAGAACAAAGACTCTTCAAAACAAGGTTAATTTATTTTTTTTTTATTCATCTATATAAAATTCGTGACGTATAAAATGAAACTATTATATTCTGGTTTTGCAAATTTAATGTGCTTTTAAAGTATTCCTGCCAGAGAACACCGGTCTAGTTTAAAAAAAAAAATAAAAAAATTTCTTTTTAAGAGTAAAGACATTGCAAGTTTACATATTATTTTGAAAGGTGATGTCAGCTTTTTTGCATGAGAAGGTGATGCAAATCCCAAGGTTTCTTGACCATGAAAAACAAGAAGGCTAGAGAAGCCTCCTTTCTTTAAAAGCAGGACTGCTTTTCATTTCTGGAAAAATACTCAACAAAAAAGTTGTTTAGGATATTAAGAGAAGCAACCTTTACACTTTTTCCTCAGTCTACCTTCCAAACAATAAAGTACCCTCAAGTGTTATTCACTTTTCAGGTGAGTTTGAGGGATTTTGTTATTAAAATAGCTGTCCCTGCAACCTTCCTGCTTACCACATTAATTCATATGAAAATTGCCTGTCCAGGTTTTTACTGTCAAAGTTGTCCTGAGAACACTGGTAAGCTCTACTGCTGTAATGAAATGCTGATTTAGCAGGTACAGCAATTACTTTAAAGCTGTTCTATGATCTAACCAGCTCAAAACAAACACTACCTCTAGCTATTCTTCCAGAGTTAATATTGAAATAAGAAGTAAAACTTGCTGAAAGAAACTGAACTTTTTTTCCCTGGCCTGTTGAACATGGGGGAAAAAAAAAAAAGGAAAAAAAAAAAAAAAAAGAAAGAAAAAAGAAAAAAAAAAGAAAAAGCTTTAATAAAATGAAAACAAGGTTTATTTGAATTCAAAACTCCTGGCCTGGAGTTTTTCAGTAATAAAACTCGTTTCTTAAAAGATGCTAACACCTCTCTTACTATTATTTAAGGATAATGAGCAGAAAGAAAACGACTATAATCTCACCAAGTCTCTCTGCTTCCAACCATCTACTGAAGTTAGTTCTGCTTTGTTATCCTGGGGACTCCAAAGGCTTTGTTGTAAGGAAGTAACTCACTCCAGCACTTGGGGAGTTATATGCCATTGACCCATTCCACAACCACTTCAAACGGCAGAGAAAAGCTTCCAAAACACCAGAGGCAGTTTGCTAGCATTTGCAGCACTGGAGTATTATTTACACGCTTAATCCGCAAGAGTTACTGGCGCTGGTGGAGGGCAGGGAACGTATTTCTCCCTTTATTGTGGACTGTGTACTGCTGTGTTAAGGGAAGGCCGTGAAGTACAGCAAGATGTCAGAGTGGCCTAAGCGAGTCTAACACCATCAACCGCACTCAAAAAATGCACGTGCAACCCATTTGCAAGATATCTGCAGCTGTCTGAAGAGTTGATGTTTGAAAGAAAAGCTTTGGGGGTCAAATGGATAAAATGGAGAAGGTTGTCTAACACCAGAAGGTGAGCTTGGAACGAAGAGAGAAGAGCCAAAGCTGCTGCTGCTGCAACAACCAGCAGAGCACATGGGTTATGCCTGCTTCAAGGAAGGTCAGTGCATGAGAAACAGGCGGTCTGAACAGGATGGGGCTCCACCATTTCCTTCTACTCTTTCACACATCAAAAAGCTGGGGATAGGGGACAAGGCAGCCTTGCAGAAGATCTGTCCCAATTTTAATAAAGGAAATCTGCCACCATTTACTGATTGCGCTTCAACTCATGGAAAAGGCTACTTTTCTTTCTTAATCAGCAGCAATTCTTCAATTGTACAGTGGCAAACCAAATGCATTAAATTCTAACCTTTAAAGTAAGAGCATGGAGTGAGGGTGAGGAAAAGATATACTGGAAAAACCAAGTCTACAGGAGACCAAAAAAATATTTGAACTGGTATCTAGCAGTTGTTTAAAATATGAATAACTAGATTTGGAATAGTTATCCTGACTTAGAGTACGAGCACATCTGTTTATGTGTAAGTAAATACAGTCTGACAGCCATTTGGATCATCTATCAGAAAGGATCAACTGCAAGTTTAACAAGCATTATTTGTAGTCTACATAATGGTCTGTTTGTTCTTTCAAGACATTGCAGTGATAACACATTTAAAGTCTTCCACTGTGTACTAAATTGAAGGTACCTAGGCAAAGCACGTCATATTCCAGTTGGATGCTTCCAAATCATGTCACTCAACTTTTTAAATATTACTGCCATCTGGCTACTAGGCTTTGTTTACCAAAACAGTAGCTGTGCACACATTGCTACAGCAGCTGCAGTAAAACAAAAATAAAAAATTAACTAACTCCATTTGGTTAAGATATAATTCATAGTTTAAAAAAAAAAAAAAAAAAAAAAGGAAAAAACAGTAAAGTCAAACTTCTGTTCCCCCATTGTATCTAGAAAAAATTAAATACACAAAGCTTAGTATTTTGATTTCTTTCCCACTTCAGCACTCTAATGCTCTTCACCAACTAATTGCAGAAAGCAGTAAGAGTGACTGAAAAATGAATGGAAAGCTGAGTGTTACCTGCAGTTCCCTTCTGGATGACAACTGGTGCTGCAGAAGCGAAGTTCTGAAATGCTGTTATGTGCTACCTCTGGTTGTTCCTGGGGTACACCCCAAATCACACGACCCTCTCAGGGAGGCATCAACTCCACGCTGCTCAGCAGCTGAAAGCCCAGATACATCCTAACAACTCTTCCCAGTGTCCAGGCCACACTGAACAAAATAAATATTTCAATTATGACTAATCTGAAACAATGCACAATGAAAGCCGGGGAAGTCTTGGGAGCAGTGGGAATATTTAAATTGGAAAACAGCCTGTGGGTTTTTTTCCTCTTCCTAATTACAGCACATTGCATTAATCAGGCCTGGAAACCACAAGCCCAAGGCTTTTTGTGACCAGGTTGTCATGGCAGCACAAAACACACTCAAAGCCGAACAGGTGAAGATGCATTTTCAGAGCATTTCTGCGGGGATATCCTGCAGGTAAAGAGCACATGGATGAATTCTGTTCACTAAGAAATGCCACAGCATCAGAGAGCAAGTATTTTTGACTGTATAAAAGCCAGCAATCCGTAATTAAAGTACTTTAGTATTATTATTATTATTCCAAGTTCTGCGCTTCTTACAGCTTTGTCTAAAGCTCTATCCTGGTACCTACTCCCCTCAATACACTAATACCCAAACACAAAAGAATCCAAGAGATGCCCAAAAAATGCAAAGCTAGGTTAGAAACGGTCGTAACAATTTAAAACAAAAGCACATGCGTTTGTGTCTAAGAAAAAAATACAGCCTGACAGCAGTTTGGATCAACTATGAGAATCAACTGCAAACTTAATAAGTTATGGAATAATTAACAAGCGCAGTTCATGCTTTTGTGGCAATGTTGGTCTCTGTGCTGTTGGCCCAGGTTTTCTACCAGAAATTTGGAATGAGCTTGGAGCACACATTAAACACTCCACACAGCAGCCACTGTTCATTCCTGTAGCTGCACAAAGGCTCCAAGCTGACAACGTGCTGCACAGTCCAGAAGAGCTCCACAGACCAATTTTGCAGACACCACCACTGAAAAGAAGGGGACTCTGTTCTTGTCCAAAGAGCAGAATGGTGTGCAACACAGTTCGTTCATGTCTTGTGTTTTAGAAAGTATTCCATGACTTTGGAAGCAAAAATCAAGCTTTCATTTTTGCCTCTCCTCAGTTACTAAAAGAAGCAGGATGATCTTGTCCACCACAACAATCAAAGGTACATTTGGCCAAGTTCTAGTTTGAACTGATCTAAGTGCTTTACACCAGGTCTCAGGTTATTTGAGTCATGCCCTCTTTCTAGAGGACACTAAGAACTTTGGCCAAATAAAAGAGTAATTGAAACAAAATAAGCATTAAAAGCAAAAACAAACAAACAAACACACACACACACACACACACACACAAACTACATGCAAGAAACCAATGCAAGCATTTGATTCATTACCAATCAAAAACAGTCATACAACTGTGAGAAAATCATGCAATATAATTGGAAAACTGCAACTCTATATATGTACAACATGAATGGATTTTGATCAGAAAAAATAACCATTAGAGAGCACAGCTAAGCTACCAGGCCAAAATATAAGCCAACAACGTAAGTATTCTTTCTTTCCATTTTATATTAAACAGCACTGAGAAGATTATCTAAAACAGAATATATGCAGAGGCCACATCAGTGTTCATTAAAACTTTGATAACATACACATATCTCATCCCCAAATGAGCCCTACCGTGAAAGATTCAAGTGACCAAATACCAATGAACATAAGTAACATGATCTTCAGATTTTACAATACGGCTCAGCTGCTGGAGATTTGAGAATTTATCAAAGTTGGAACAAATTTTGGAGCTGAATATCTCTTCTTTGGATGAGAATGTGAGCACTGAGCAAGACAAAAAGTGTAAGACAAAAATTATACAAGTACTGCAACACCAGGTTATTATTCCTCAACTCATCTCCTAAGTAAGAAGTTCATTACTATAGTGCCTCCTTCAGAAACATGCCATTCTTTCAAGACTTTTATCTCAGACTTCACAAGCATAGCTGGCACGGAATGTCATACAATCACCAAACGTAGTTCAGTGTTTTCGAGAAGAGCAGAAGAATGAACGCATTCTCCTTGTAGAAAGACAGGCTTATCCTGCCCTTTAAGCATTTGTTTTGTCTGTTATACCTTATGCTGTCAGAGCTGGTGCTGATACAGAAGCATTTTTCCCCATTTGTACAACATACCTTTACAATTCTAGTCTCAAACTCCCACAAGCTACAAAAATGTAGTTTTATATTTTATAGTTGTGCATGCTCCAATCTGAACAGTCACAGGTTTCAAAAAGTAATGACAGTTTTGTTTCCCTCTTCCTTCCCCACTTCAGGTTTCAGACAGCAAGAAATCCCCTTCTATTTCTTCTCTCTGCTCCTGACCCACACCTAAGTGCTTTTCCAGGGCTAAGCAATACCAGCTGCGGTAGCTGTGGCTGAAAGCATTATTCACTTGCCCTGGGCTTCAGGAGCTGAAGTCTATGGTTCAGTTTGCGCAGGTTGTCTAGATTCCATCACCATCTCTCCAACGATGCATACACATCACATCTAAATTCAAATGTAGCACAGGCCAAAGTTTAATTTAATGTTGTTGAGAAGAAGGAGGCAGAATTGTTTTGAAATTCTCCCTGAAAAGCAGCCCGTTGTATTAGAACAAAGCAGCTTGTTTCTATCGTTCCTTTGTTTGACAAGTTTGGGCTGGTTAGAAAGGTCATTTATGCCTCAAAGCATCAAATTAACATTTGAGGACATGAATTTTAAAAATGGCTATTTGCTTCTGTTCTCTGAATCACTAATGCCTTAAAAGAGAAGAAAGAAAAAAAGAAAAAATAAAGACTTAGCCAGATCCCAAAAGGAAAACTAGCCATTTCCTCAGGCAAACTAGACATTGATTTTGTGTCCATGGCAGCACAAGATGCCTGTATCTTAATTAAACCTCACAAATTAAGCAGGTAGTTGAACCTGTGTCAAGCAAAAATACTGCTTAATTACTGAAGAAATACTTTTGACTGTATCATAAACAACTTTCTCCCTTCCATCCACAGACAAGCTCCAATACTCAGAGTGAAATCCTCACCAAAAGCAACAAGTTTGAGGCATGCTTTGCACTGTACAAACTAGCAACACCTAAACTAAAGGCTGCATTTCAGTGAAAGACTTACAAACCTACAAAACATTCTGAAAGCCCCAAATATTTCTTCAAAACCAAATGAAGCCTCTCAAGTTACCGCAATCAGGTACAACACTTTCAGCAAAAGCTCCTACCCAGCCACTTGCCTTCCCAGATTTTCTCTGAAATCTGCTCAGCTGTGTTGTATTTATGTTCCCCTCCCAGTAGATGGAGACAGGAATACAACCCGCAGATAGAGTTCCCAGCTACTTGTAGGGCTCGTTGGTGACAGGGAATCTAATTTTTGGCAACAAAGCCCCAAACAATAGCAGCAGCTCGACGCCGGCTGCCTGCACAACAGTGCTGGCACAGCTGATGCCAACCCAGTTGTTCCAGAGAAGTGGGGCAGTGGAAGGAGACGAAAGTACGAACACAGTGTTTGTGTTGGCAACCTCTCTGGGAAACGTCCCCGCCTGCCAAAAAGCATCACCCAGAATTCAGCAGAGACTGCTTTGTAGAGTTCCATTCAAATGGGATTTTTTTTCATTGATGGAGAACAAGCCTCATTCTTGGTAAAATCTTTCAAGTATTACCCAAATATTCCAGACAAGAGGAGTGCTGGACACAGGACATCCTATTTCCTTGCGGACCTAAGGATCCCATTCCAGCCACGGCAAGAGTGACAGAAACTCAAACACCCATACTATTCTTAAGCAGGTGTCACTCAAGAAAATATCAGCTCAGTGGTGTGAGCTCTGTGACAAAGTAATCTGCAGCAGTGGAAGCACTGCCTGCACACTGCCAGGCCCTACTTCATAGTGAATACAACTAGGAACACACACACAAAAAGCTGTTATTTTTGAAGACAAAAAAATTAAAAAACTGAGACAACAGATTTTTACACAGTCAGGGGAAGCTGGTTTTCTTCATCTTTCCACCTGTGAAAAGGATCTCATTGTTTTGTGCCAAAACAGGGAAAAGAGCAGTAAGCAAAGGAAAAAAGCACGCTGCATAAATCTGCTCATAAAAATGCTGCTTTGTCACTTTCCTGTAATTGTTGTTTGTTGAAGCATCAATGCACGGAAAAGTATTAACACAGAGTTACTCACAGAAGCTGCTTCCAAACACAAAGGAATCTTTTTTCTTTCTTTCTTTTTTTTTTTTTTTTAAGCATGTGCTGCTTTCAGCATAAAACCCAGATACTGTGCTTTTACATTATCCGCTTTGTAACCAATAGATTTGAAGGAAACTTAACAAAACAGCCATATCATTCCAACAAGGACAGAGCAACTGTGTGGATCTAAACACGTGAATCCTCTTCTATGTTACTGTTAACTACAGATAGCATTGCCACAACATGTTGACAATAACAACCTATGTTACAGGAATCTATGCAACTACTACTGGCTGAAAAAGCACGCTCTGAAGGAGCCTCATGGAGAAACAAACTCCAGGATTTCACCAAGTACTCCTACAGGCCCCTCCTACAAACACTACAAACCCCACAGCACCGGGCAATACAGATGGCACTGTATCTCCATGTACTACTACGGTATCTCTGTGACATAAGTACCAGAGTGTGATACAAGGATTTGTCAGCTAGCACCAAAGAGCTCTGTAACACATCTCAAGGACAGAACCAGGGTACGGCATGTTTCACAGAACAACACTGCATGTGCTGCAGCCATTTGAAACAGACAAGTAGGGCAATGCAAAACCTCTTTAACCAAATTTCAACTGAGCACAATCCTGCATCTCCTAGCTTTCAGACCCATACCAGCATGAAAACACACATCCATGCCATGCCAACCTATGTTTCACTTTTGGATGTGTCCATCTACATTCTAAGCTGCTGAAATGCAGTCTCTACTTTGAAGAATAAGGTAAGATAATGGGAGACAGCAACAGAAAAAGTCGTAAGTCAAAAAGCTACAAGACTTGAACGTTAGGAAAAAAAAAAATTCAACAGCAAATGAAAAGGCATTTAAAACACTTGAGGACTGCTCCACTCATTTAACTGCAGTCCTCCGTGAATACCGTTATTTTACTGTTATTAGCAGCATAAGGAGGAAAACATAAATAGCTAATGACAGCTGAGCAGCCATCCACATCCAGCCTCTGCAGAGCGCTGCCCCTGGGGCTGCACCAGAAATGGGGCTTCCCAGATGCAGCGCACCAATGCGCTTCCTGCCCACCAGCCTTGCACCGCCCACAGGACCTCCTGGCAAAGGGCCTCACATCCTGGTGGGAGAAACATGGGATGCTGGGCAGACAGAGGCGAGAGAAAGCTGCCCAGCGTCTGCGGGAGGAGGTGGAAGAGGAAGTTATAAGCTGAAAATGGGATGGGACAGGAACACTTTGTTTGTCACCCCCGCTGTGTCCAAAACCATCAAGGCAAGCAACAGACTAGAGGGTTTTCATCCTTCTGAGTCAGCAAACCCTGCTGAAGTCATCTTTCCTTCAGACACATGCAAAACTGTCCTTTCAGTTAACATCTCCAGAAGAGTGAGATAAGGATGCTTCTTTAGTTATTAGAACCCAAGACAAGGATGACAAGGATGCAGGTTAGCACCAGAATCCCTTTACCCAAAGGGTCAGCACAGGGAAAGAACACAACATGTTAACTAGTATCCTGCCAAGAAAGGAGGATTGCCCACAGGAAGCAGCACACACATGGCATTCATCAGAGCCTTGATCCATCTGACTGCTGCTCTCTGCCTCTACATAGAGGGGCACACCAGTAATGCGCAAAGGGGCTGCTCCTGTATTGTTTTAGTGTTGTGGAATACTTACACTGTTGCCTTATTAAGCTGGTCATACTGCACCCATACAGATAGATGGAACAGATGTCTACAGCACAGGACCATTGGCTAGTAGGGCACAAAGAGAAAATACAATACTGGGTACTGGCACTGCTCCATTTTTCTGTTCTTTTTCACTAAAGCTGCACTGCACCAGATTTCAGTGGGTACTGAGGACATTTCCATTTGGAGTACATTCTCTCTTAGAATTGCGCCTAAGTTTGTACCACTGAGTCATCATGACGAGGGACTGCTGGTGGGACAGCAGGGAGCACTGCGCCTTGAAAACAGGGTCCAAAAAGCAGAACTGAAAAATCAATACAAGTATTTACCATAACAACAAAAACCAACTACACAGGACTGAAACTGAATTAAGGTAGAAGGAGTAAAAACAGCAGCAAAACAAAAAGAAATAAATGTTGGCGTTCGTGTAAAATCCACATGTAATTAATTTAATTTAATCCATCCCCATATATCAAATGAAACCTGTTGGTGAACTTCAGAAGTAGCAATATGTTTAGTTTCATGCTCTGCCTACTCTTTGTAGAAATGTCTTACTTATAACCCAATATACCCAATTCCTTTTCAATACACAGCAATATTAAAAGCTCTGAAGTCCTATTTTGTATGGCCTGTGACACATTTAGCCAGACTTAGTCACTTTACAGCTCAAGAGGAAATCCCAGATTGTGCTCACTGGAATGAGGCGTAAAACTAGTCTGATTCATACTGGCAACCCAGAGACTTCATCGCAGTCATGCTATTGTATTACTGCTGCTCGGATGCCCCAGACAGAAGCTGAGGCACCACTCTGGTATGTGCTGTCCAGTAGCAGTCATGAAACGCAATAATGATCTCCAGCAGACAAGACAGGAAAAGGACAGCGGAGAAAGCAGCGCCGAGCAGTGATTCACGCAGAGGCACAAAGCTCCTCAGCCGTACAGAAATCCACCTCTGATGAGATCTAAAGAAAGCCTCAGTCAGGGACTGTACCTCAAACTCCAGCTTTAGGGGTGTTTCCCACATGAGTTCATCTGGTCCTTTCTGGTAAGACCTGGCTCCCATACCACTGAGAATGAATCTCATGAACTAGCCTTGCCTGCACTAACAAGTTTTCCTTAGTAACAGTTTCAATGTTATCTCCCCTCTATCTGTTCTCTCATTTGTATTCCTTATGATTATGAACAGGTAACTACGGATGCCACCTACACGTGCAGTGCACTACCAGGAGAGAACTGAGGAAGCAATGAGAAGAGGAATTCTCCCGAGTGTTCTCCATCGTCCTCCTCCGTCATCAGCTCCAAGATGCCTTCATAGCTGAGTTCGATATGAAGCCCCGCAGCCAGCACCGCCTGCTCACAACGGGGTGCTGTTTTACACACGGCTGCCCTGTGGAAAGGAACGACCCCACCCGCCCCGACAGGGGGCACAACGCCGCCCACCCCGCGCGGCCCCGGCGACGGCATCACGCCGACGGGCAGAGTGCCCAGCGGTCCCGGGGCGGAGGAGCCGCCCCCTGCCGCCGCCATGCCGGCTGGCCCCGGGCTGAACCGAGCGTGCTACGTCAGCTGGCGGGGAGGCCGCATTCCTCGGCAGTGCCGGCAGAGCCGCCGCTGGGAAGCTTAGAAAGCCCTCAGCTGGAGCGAGGAAAGCGGAGCTTGGCCGGCGGCCAGGCGGCTGAGCTCAGCGTTTTGCAATGCACTTCCTTTTCACCGAGCCGCTTGCATAATGCCGGAGGGCCGCTCCCGACCTTAACCCTTCGCCTGCCCCGTACGAGCTGGCGGCAGCCTGTTCCGCCGCGGACACGCGTGGTCCCGTCGCCGGGTGGAGCCTTCGCTTCGCCTGTGTCCCACCGCTCCCGAAGAGCACATTCCTACTCGGAGGCTACAAACGACACCGCGGCTCCGAGAGGCAGCACCGCCCGCGGGGCTCCCAGCGCACAGCTCCGGTACCGGCACCGCGCTGCCCCTCCGAGCCGTCCGCGACACGGCGCAGAGCTCCGAAGCACTTTGTCCACCGAGATGTATGAGCGAAGGGAAATGTTAGTGTGACACTGCTGAGTGCAAGTGCCAGCAACAGCATGCACCGATCTCCTTGATAAAGCACGCTCGCAATCTTTTATTTTGTAACATTCTGTAATCTTCTAACCCATCAGGTTTAGCTCTGCTCAGAGGATGCACCGCACAGAAATACACTGCTGGCATGTGCCAGGTTTTGCCCTTTAGGTAAACACCCAATACACGCTGCCTCGCCCAGTGAGGGAGACTGATGTCAAAGCAGACAGGCAAGCACCCCAGGAAACACTTACATAATACTTAATAACTTCGGCTGACAGCATCTCACCACTACCGTAAGACTGCAGACACTGTAAGCTGAAAACAAATAGGCTGAGCTCAAAGTGCCGTAGCAGAGTTAGAGATCAGTTTTAATTCAGCTAGCAAACACGTTCCAGGTATCTTGTAAAGAATTTTGTCAGAACAGACCGTTCTGATCACCGGTCTCCCACCACCTCCACCTCTTAATACTAACTCCAAAGAAACCTATCTCCCTACTTCCCAAAGCAGAACAACCATGTTGCTAGTAAGATCACAACTTTATACACTTACGTGCAAAATCACAGGCTGTTTCCTACAGTGGATTTCCGTGTTTCAGACAGAAAACTGTTTTTTTAGCTTCCCTGCTTTAATAACGAACAAACAAAAAACCAGCCATCTCAATCAGCATTCCTCAGAACTGACACAGCTCCTCAAGAGTTGCCCAAGCCCAATTAAAGCTGTGGATTCTGATTCCATAATTTGTTCAAGCTCCAAAGAGACACCATAGCACCAACCCATGCTTCTAAGCTGTATGCACAGATGGTACGGGGAAAGACAGGATTCTCATTCCTCTGCATCACATACATAACATACAAGTACTAACATTAACTGCTACACATTGAAGCATCTTATCCAGACACATAACTGACACCCAGATTTAAGAGCACAGAATGAATCAGTTCAATGTCTTCAAAGCACCAAGGCACTCATTTGAATAAAACTTCCCCCCAGCTACTATAACTGCCACAGCACATATTTTAAGCCAAGATTTTATCAGCATACACAGCAACACACACACACACAGAGTACACGATGGGGTGACTTAATAGTTGCTGTGGGGACCATAACTTTTAGTTTTCTTGACATTTACAAATTCTGTCTTTGCTCTAAGCAAGCAAACTATTTCTTTTGCATGTAATACGTAATTGGGTTGGAAAGGATCTGTTTCTTTATCTATCTATCTATCATTACCATGTGTGGTTCACAGATTTATAATCACTAGTCTTCCCAAAATACATCTAACAATGTCAATTCCAAAAACAGGCTGCAGTGTTCTAATGAGTAACTGACAGCAGCATTAAAGGGATTTCAGATGAGCTCCGACTCTCCTCCTTTTGGGATCTCATTTGGGGTATGTGCATGAACTATTACGAATAGTTCCCCACGGAACTCTGTTCTCTGCCATCCCAGTGATGTCCCCACGTTACCTTTGCCAACACAAGACAAGTTGAGGAACTTTTTGTACATCCTGTTAGACACTGAAGATTGCTGTGAGATTCTAATTAACAATTACTTTGCACATCAGAAGCAAGCAGATAATTTAGTTTTAGCCTCATTTATAACACTTCCTCAGATTTATTTCAAGCAGCTCCCTCGGTGAAAGCAATGTCACTTCAGTGGTTTTTACCATACCCCTACAATTATCTGAACAGTGCTCAAAATAAAGTCCTTCAAAAGCCTCCTTAAAATAATCTCATTCTTAAGTGTCTCTGGCTTCTCTAATTTAGATCAGAAACATTTTATACATCTTTGGATTGTTTTAAAATATCTCTTTTTAGCTGTAGAGGAGAAGCTGAAAATCGCAACCCCCTGGAGGATTACAAAAGGGAAACAAACACATCATGTCACCAATGGCATATTGGTGGTAAGATTCAACCCCTACTGCCACATCACCAATATCCACATCATGGACCAACACAGTAACACAGGAGGCATTACTTTCAGAGTAGCCCTCATAAGACTTTTAAACCTTTTGGTTCCAGAAGCAGTTAATTAATTTATAGAGATTTCAGTTGACAATTAAGCAATGCTGTACAATTATGTACCTATTTAGCCTTTGTTTGCAGTGCCTCTTCCTCTTCCCTTTTTTGCTACACCCATTTTCTTCACTATTTAAGAATAAACTTTTCAGAGCTTGCACTAACTGGTAACATGAGTTTGTACAGCATCTAGCACAAACAAGATAAAACAAACACTGTGTGCAGACTGCAAGTGGATAAATGCAGAGGCGATGGGGAAGTACTGGCAGAGCACACGAGCTACAGAGAAATCTTTCAGTAAAAGGACAACACCTCCACCAAACGAACTAAAACTTAAACTAATCATTTGGACTTCTTGAGTAAGTATGTTTATAAAAAGCTTTTTCTTTGTTACATGAACACTAAGAAACAGGAAATCCAGAGAAAGAAAACTTCTCCAACCCATGAACAAGGAAGTGAAGGGAAACAAAAGGACAACTCAGCGTAACGATGCAGTTAGAATTTCCATTCCAAGAGAAAAACCAGTGTGGCTTTTATAACCAATACGCATCTTTATTTTGACTGCAGCTATAAATAAATTACTAGCCTTGCAATTATTCTTAAAGACAAACCACCAGTGCCAAACTACACCCTCTTTAAGCCTGGCAACTCTTCACAAGTCCTATTTAAGAACTGACAGAACACTTCATTTTTGCAGATTAAGACATGGATTTCTCCTGTGAGCTCTGCACTTTCAGAAGCGCTAGCTCTTCTCACCTCTGCAAATCCCCACTTCACTCATAGGAGGCCTACAAAGAAATTAAAGGAAGTTTGGAAGCGACATCTCTTCCCAACACAGTTTGTAGTACTGTAGATATTTTCACATAGCTGTTACTTCATTGAGATGTAGTGGACTGCTTGCCTTATCAAGGCTGAAGGTAAGGCTACTTAAGGGACTTTACAATGACCTGAGGATGCTGCAGACAGAACAACCCTTCTTCCATTTCCTCAGTCAACGTGGGTATGCTCCAGGAAGCACAGCAACACACATTGTTTTTCGCCTTTTATTCTTTTTCTTCTTTCCCTCTTTTATATTTTTTTCTTTCAACCAGCAGAGACAGAAGTAGGAAGAAGCTCATGAGGCTGTTATATGTGTGTTGCTTGTTTGTTTTTTAATACACAGTACTACATCAGATAAAGCAAACCCCAGAAAGAACCACTGAGGTGAATGGGATGCTTTATTTCAGGTACTTTCCTTCCTCCACCTAAGTTCTGGGTGGCAGGCAACAGCAAATTGCACCCTCCTCCTGTTTTGTTTTCTTTGGGAAAAACTTCAACAGTCAGACCTAATGTAATTTAAGAGTTGGATAGGACAAACTAGGTGTGCCAGATAGAAAGGGGATGCCCCTTCCTCCTCCCCAAAGAGAGATTTACTGCCTTAGCATAAACACAGATTAGAAGAAGGAAAGTAATAAAGTATTCCATTAATGGCTTATGGTTAGCATTGGGAAATCCACAGCACCTCAGGCTAACACACCCACAGGCATGGCTTTGCGTGCTGCTGGCAGCACCAGGCAATGTGCAGGAACCACTGGCGCTTGTGCTTGCCACCAGTTTGCCCACAACTCTTCTCCAATCCTCTACAAATGGAACTGAAGCAAAGAATGGAAAAAAAAACAATTAACCAGCTTTCACTGGATAAGTTCTCTGATCCACACCACCACACCCAGCCACATCCAAAACAAAAACCCCACTTCTGCTGGCACAACTAAAGGAAAAGGGTCAAGACACAAAGATGCAGCTGAGGGCAAGTTCCCTGCATACTGACACTGTAAGAAATGCACGCAAAACCACACAAAAAAAAAAAAAAAAAGCCTAAATCCTACATACATATGGACTGAGCTCTCCCACTGGTCACAGAAAATGGCAGAATACTCACAAATCTTTAGCCCAGAACTTTAATAGGTTCTTAGGAGTTTAAAACATACAGTAGTAATATCCTCTCCCTGATGTATTTACAGAGAGCTGTAAAATGGTAAGAAACCCTGAACCCACATGTTACTTACATTGCTGATCTGACATGAAAATAAGTTTCTTAACGTTTTTTTTTCCCTCAGCACTATATATATCTATATACACACATGTATATATATGTATATATAACTAAGAAGCCACAACACTCACGAAGCAGTGTGAAACTTTCTCAAGCACTCTGAAAAGCACTGTGAAAACTGAACCCAGTGCAATTTCAAGTAAAAGACGTTATGTTCCAACTTGTGTTTCATTATGAGTTGGTTCAGTGCATACATGGTTTGTTTCTCTCTCACAACAGTTTTGAAAGCCTTCGGCATAGGTTAAACCTGTTCTCTTGAAATGTCAAGCCCCTACAAGAAGAGGCAGGAAGCCTATTTATAAATTAGGCTGGAGTTTACTGTGGTATCTTCCAACCTTTACAGAGAGCCATTCTGGTTCAAGTTACAGCCCTTGCAGTATTTTCTGCCTGCAATGTACCATTCATAATAAAATGCAATTGCCTGCAACGAAGCATCATTAGCTAATTGGAGCTGCAAGTTTAGCACCTAAAGGAGTGCCACCACAGAATCCAAATGAGAAATAAAAATGTATGGCAATACTTTAGCAAGGTTCAGTAGTACAATTGTTAGAATTGTATACAATGCAAAAAAAAAAGACGCTTAGAAATAAATACAGTTCAAAAACCACTAGCCAAGTATCTGTTCAAAACAGACACTCAGGAGTAATTTCATATTTATCATTCAAGTAAAGCTACAGTTAAGGGGGGGCAGAGGGGGAAGCTAAGACATTAGTAAAACATGGAACTTCAAGGATGTTTAAACATCATAGCAACAACACTGCCTACAGCAGCAATGTTAGCAGTTTATAACAAAGCCTCTAGGCTCTAATTCTACATCCAAAACACTGGGTAGGGAGTTTCACTTGTATCTCAATGCACTGAAAGATTCTGGCAGCAAATTAAGGATAGGATGTAAAATTAGGTAGATAGGGTGGATAAAGCAGAGACTGTCCTAAACACAGCGTAGTAGAAAAACAGTACAGAGGTTTCATTGGCTTCAGTTCAGACTGCCTTTGTGAATGACAGCAGCCTCTCTCAGAAGGTATGGGTGAAAATTAAAGCAGATCAGCAGTCACTGGACCTCTCATTAGCATCCTGGAAACTTCACAACAGTCAAAATTACAGAAACTGGTCTTGCCAAACTGAGATGTATAAATTCACTGCAATTCAGCTTTTCCAGAGATCTTTAAGGAAGAAAGTGGTCCCAAAGATGCAGCTGATTCCACAGAATGGCAAAAAGAAAGGGCTCCTAAAGTTCTGATACGAAAGAACTTAGTAACACTGAAGTACAAACACAGAAAGTATTTGTTCTGCTGCTGCTAAGCCACTTCATTTATCAAGGATCAAGTCATTGTGAAAATCCAGCACTGGAAATCTTTTTATTTCATTGCTGTTCACAAAATGCAACTGTTAATAGTTATCTTTTCAATGAACAGTCCTTCAACTATTTATTAGTCAAGTAACTGGTGGAGGCGATCTCCAGTTTTACCTGAAATCCTGTTACCATGTTTAATCATCACACAGTGGCATGACTTACAACTTGTAAACCAAAGCTACACCAGCCAGAGGAATCCCAGGCATTTATATAGACTGGGAGGAGCAGCAGTCCTTGAAAGCAGCCCTGAAGAGAAAGACCTGGAGGTCCTGGTAGATGAAAAACTTAACATGAGCCACCAGTGTGCTCCTGCATTTCAGAAAGCAAATGGGATCCTGAGCTCCATCAAAAGAGGAGTGGTCAACAGAGACAAGGAGGTGATTGTCCCTCTCTACTCTGCTCTTGTGAGGCCCCATCTGGAGTACTGTGTCCAGGTCTGGGGACCACAATAAAAGACAGGAAGCTGTTGGAGAGGGTCCAGAGGAGGGCCACAAAGATGATCAGGGGCATGGAGCACGTCCCCTCCAAAGACAGGCTGAGAGAGCTCGGCTTGTCCAGCCTGGAGAAAAGAAGGCTGTGGGGTGACCTCATTGCAGCCTTTCAGACCTAAAGGAAACTTATAAACAGGAGGGGAGTTAACTCTTTACAAGTGTAAATAAGAAAAGGTCAAGGGGAAATGGTTTTAAGTTGAAGGAGGGAAGATACAGGTTGGATATCTGGGGGGAGTTCTTTACCAAGAGAGTGGTGAAGTGCTGGAACAGGCTGCCCAGAGAGGTTGTGGATGCCCCATCCCTGGAGGTGTTCAAAGCCAGGTTGGATGGGGCCCTGGGCAACCTGGTCTAGTATTAAATGTGGAGGTTGGTAGCCCTGCTTGTGGCAGGTGAGTTGGAGATTCATGATCCTTGAGGTCCCTTCCAACCCAGGCCATTCTGTGATTCTGAGATTTCACTGTCCACAATCAAAGGAAGCACTGAATGTTGACAGAAGGGATGACCTTAGAAGTTACTGCAGCAGGTGAAGACAAGAATGGAATATAAATGAAAAAATAACCGTTGTCACAAGTTTGGCTGCAGCAACATCTTCTTCCAAGCTAGAAAATAATTCTTTAAGGTACATATGTTACATTCTCCTACCATGCTATTTTTGGAGGGCCACTTCCCTTTCTGTCAGGTAAAATGGACTGAGGAAAAACAAGATGGAAAGAGAACAGTTGTGCTCTGGGACCAGCTCTCACAGGCCTCAGCCAAGCAGCAGCTGCATCCTCCCTAATCAGGGGACTGCTAGAGCAAAGGCTCCAGGCACTATAGGTCAAGCTAATTACACTCACTGTAAGCTGCCAGAACTTCCACAGGCCCACAATACTATGTCTCTGCTTACTCTATACTTGCCTAAAAGCAGTGGGTTCACTCCAGTTTCTCAGAGGGTTGCCATGCATTCCTTCAGTGTCCCCAGAACATCCTGAAGCTTCCAAAGCCGAACCAGAAACTGCTGTACTAACTGATGTATCTGTAGGCTGCTTCTGTTAGCTGTGTTCTGAAGATGAGAGGAGATCAGAGAATAGAAAAGGCCTGAAAAAGTGAATGTCTGAGAGGAGATGAGAGAAAATGCCAGACAGCATGGCAGAAAAAGAAAGCCAGAGAAGAGAAAAGAGGAGAAAACCAGTGGAGGACAGGGGACAGGAGGTCCATGAAAAGGCCAAAGTGGGTCAGAGAGGTCAGATACAGCAATACAAGCTCATAGTACGTTGGAAAAAGTTACAGAAGAGGGGACAGGGATACAACACGGGTGGTGGAAAATAAGGTAGAAGAAGAGAAGATCAAAGAAAAAAGCAGCAGGGTAGAGGAGAACAGGGAAAGAAAGAAAAAAAAAAAAAAGGCAAAAGATATGGTCAGAGATGAGAAATCAGAAGATCAAAGTAAATCAATGAAGGACACAGGTCAGAGGGTAAAGTAGGGTCAGACAAGATCAGAAAATTATATAAGAGAAGGACGAAGAAGCCATGGAAGCTCAGAGGTGAGTCACAGCAGGACAGACTTGTCGCAGAGGACAAGGTCAGAAAACAAGTGGTCAGGCATAACCTTGCCAGGTCAAAAGAAGGTCCCAAACACATTGATATCCTCTCAGTCACTGCTTTCCAGAGACCATGACAATGAACACTGCAGACAGACAATATGAACAGAAAGGGCCAACATTATTGGCTACTTATTCCCTGTCAAGGAGAAAAGAAGAAAAAAAAAAGAAAAAGCAAACACCAGCTTTACCCAGATGTTTCTACCAACAGCTTTACCAAACCAAGTGCCTCAGACTCAAATAACTTTGTTTTTTGGACTAGAATGATCTATTTGCCTTCAGTGTTTAGGTATTTAAATTCAAACCCACTAACATACTCTTTAGTTCTGAAATTCCATTAATATGTCACCTCACTGTGGACTTGTAAAACACAGAATTCTCCTTAATAAATTCTTATTTTGAAGAACCTAATTTACACTAGCTAACTCAAGCCCAAGCAAGCTTTTCTTACTGCCTTCAGTGATTAAACTCAGTTTTAGGCAAGATGAAATACATAATTCTAGTGTGGACGAGACTTCTGAAACCAATACTTTGCTAAGTATATTCATGGCATGGAGAGAATGCCTATGAATGAGAACATGGATAGCTCACTCAGTAATTAATCTTCTGGCTGTACTTTTGATACTTTCCTGTGTGTGGCACAATCCTAAACATAATAATTTTTTGCCTAGTCATACATCTTCAATCACCCATTATACAATACATGAGCTTAGAGAAGACTTTATGTTAATGGAAAGTAGCACACTCAAGGTCAACACTTTTTTCACAACTTTAAAAAACAAAACACACCTTAAAAGCAACAGTAATATTTCTGCACTGCATTCTAATCAGAAGATGTAAAGGCAACCATTTAATCTCAGTTATTTAGAGGGTGATCAGGCACTGGAACAGGCTGCTCAGTAAGGTGGTGGAGTTATTGACCCTGGAGGTGTTCAATAAACATTTAGATGTGGTACTAAGGGATGTGGTTTAATGGAAAATATTGATGACAGGTAGACATTTGGACTGGATGATCTTAGAGGTCCTTTACAACCTTGGTTCTCCTGTATATGTATGTCCATCCGTTGTTAAGATGCACTGTTGTTAAGAGCATACAGGAAGATTACAGCTTAAGAGGTTCCAAGGCAACTCGGGCCCACCCACATTCACATAACCAGCAAGTGAATATTTGACAATTAGGTTGTGGCTATGACTTCATCCTTGCACATCAACCAGTAATTGCTGGAAATGCTCGAGGTTTTCCATCAAGAGTTTAAAGAAAAGTAGAACTTCAAGGAAAAGTGGGAAACAGAGAGAAGGGGAACTGTCAGGGAACTTTGCCTGAACTGCCCTAAGTATGGACATTTTAGAACATGACCATTTGCAAAGGAAACATTTATATATTCAAATTCTGAGGCATGGGTTGAGCACTGGAGTCAAAAACACACTGCTCGTTTGTATAAAGGACATTTTCTTGCTTCCTTCTTGTTCTATTTGGAAGAAAACCTGCAAACATTTATAAAACTGTATATGCTGTGCTTCAAGCTTTCTTCTCCTGTTATTCTCTCCCAGAAACATAACAGCAATCAGGAAAGCTGGCTGTCCATGCAACTTCGTACAAGTAATGAAGTCCCACTATTCAGTTTTTAAATACACACTTTTTCCCTTTGACCATAAACTTCACAGGGCAAAAACTGCTGTCTTGTATGTTTACACAGTGTGTAGAAACAGGGAAACATAGACTTGCAGCTTGAGACTGCCTGCAGCAGAATGACAGCAGCAAATGGTAAGCTCAACTGTACAGAAGATCTGTTATCCATTTCCTTCCAACACTCTAATGTTCTTAGTATAGGTAAATTTCTACTTGTTTTTTCAAAAAATGCTAAGAATAAATTTGATGGGTATCACTAGAATTTATTACAATGAATAGTGTTTGCACACCACTACAGTACTGATTACAGTATAAGTTACAAGAGAAAAGATTGGTCCTATGATACCACATTTCTGTTTCTGCTACAGAAGATTAAATATATTTACAAACAACAACAACAAAACCATACCAGAACTTTGAATGCAAGGTGGCATCTTTACCTACATCTATTATTTTATTATCTACTTGGCTCTCACCCATACACCAGCCTTCTATGTAGAACACAATTGGTTTGTATTTCTCAACTGTAATCCAAAGGAAAGAACTTAATGTCACTTATTGAAATGACAGAATTTGGAAATATACTCCCTTAACAACATGGTAATCTTTGCTTTTTTTAAAAAATAACAACAACAACATCTCCTGAATTATCTACCTTTAAATAAAAAGAAATTCATCAAATCTCAAACTGCATGGAAGGGAGAGCAGAGAGGTGCCAGAGCCAGTTGTTTACTATTCCATCTGACAGTTATCATGCAAGTTGAGCTGCAAACAATAACCCCAACTTTGTATGCGAGAAAGAAAGCAGCAAGTGGGTCGTCTGTAATCAACTTCTGTTAAACAGAAATTCAAGCAAACAATCACGACAGATGGGTTAGGAAACAACAGAGAAACAGGGAAGAAAGCACGCAATTAATGAAGTCATCCTGTAACTCCTCCCAAATAAAAGCAGTACCAGTTCTAACCCCACCCACTTACACATTGGTATTGATGCCTGTGTTGTAAATTCAAGCTTTACAACTCTCCCACACCAGGATGAATGGAATTGTTCCAGCTACACAGGCAGGGCAAATGAGGAATCGTGATTGTTTTTTAATTTAAACAAGTGATTTTACTTCACTGCTGTTTGGGGTTAAAGGTTGTGTCTGAAACTCCAAAACTAGAAGATGTTACATTGTTCCTCCATTGTTAGGTTGAAAATTAATTTGAAGCTTCAAAAGTTAAAACTCACCACTTTCACTACAAAAATAACAATAAAACAAAAGAAACTTCAATCTCACAAACAGAAGCGCTCACTCATTAAGAAGGTTGGAAGGATCCTCACAAGCAAACAATTCACAGTCTACTCTGAGGCACATTCAGCATTCATTACCCTGAACTTCCATAAAAGCAATTATTTTCAAACAATCATAGCCCACCAAGAACTGTAGTTTAAACAAGTGAATGGCATTTCTTCTTGCATTTCTGAATAAAACAGAATATTCTTTTCTGACCTTCGATGTACAATCATTCCTCACAGCTATCACCATGGATGGCATCCTGGATTAAGAATACGGTTTGCGTTTCATGCATATTCCTGCCCAAATCTCAGGAGGGAGTATGATAAAACACTAGATTCCTAAGTAGTGCACACATATTGTAGGAGTTTGTAAGAGTGCCTGTCAATATTCTTCAATCCTGACCAACAGATCAGAGTCCCAGAAACAGAACAAGATCAACTCTGCCAAAAAAAAAAAAACCCAAAAAAAAAAACAGACTAAGTAGTGACAGCTCTCAGCTAGACACTGCTTCAAATAAAAATAACAATAGAACAGGCCTAAACTGTATTGATAACAGATAAAAATCCTACAGCTTAAATTCAGCTGTCAGAAGACACATCATCAAGGCTGCTAATGCTGAAAGTCTCGAAAAGCCCAAGAGCTGCAGAATGGTTTTTGTTTTAAAATGTCCTTTTAAAACCCATTCTTAATGGACCGGTTATTTTTTGAAAGAAACCAGCAAGGACTGTTTTTTAAAAGAGACTTCAGTGCCAACAAATACAAACACGCCTCAAGTGATTAGCCACATAACTACTGTTGCACTATTCACTTGTCCACAGATTTAGGTATCAAGTACTCTACAAATCTGACTCCAAGCACTTCTGGTTTTGGTGAAAATCAGATTTAAGCTCTGCAAACAGTTGTTGGCTTTCAGTAGGTCCCACCTTAGCAACATATGCCTCAAAGCACTCATAACTGATTTAAACTCAGCCTAAGGCCCAGCAACATCACCTATGTTACTGAGTCAACAGCGAGCCTAGTCTGAACTACAGACGTAACAACAGCTATGTTTACACTAGGAATGCCCGGTGTTATGACTTAGTATAACCCACACTTATCTTTCCATGGGGGCAACTAGGTTCTAAAACTATAACAACATTAAAAAAAAAAAAGCAAACTACTATGATTAGTCAGTCTTAATGCACATGGCTCTTCATAGGATGAACTATGCCTCAAGAACTGCAGGTGACCATTAAAAATGGTTCTAGACTTTATATAATAAAGTTTGAAAAAATACTATCCAAAACAGATCAGAACTTTTTTCTTATTGTATCTAGTTATCACTAATATATCCAAAACTTCTCAATGACATGAGATAGGATAAAGCTAACAAAACGAGTCACAGACAAGGAACAGCATTTGCAACAGGTGAAGAACACACTACAGAACAAAAACTGAGAGAGGACCAGACATGTGGAACGGAGTATGTTCATGTTAGTATCTAACCAGAGATCCCAAAATGACTGTGAGCTCAAGCAAAACAACTCCCCATAGACTAGAACATGCCTTTAGCAGCTGACAAAATTTGCCACAAACAGGATTTTAAAAATAAAATAAAGAAGCACTGGTTTTACAATAGAGATAAGTCATCTGGATTTGGAGGGGTGTACAGAACAACTGCCACCCACAACCTTTCTGACAGTCAGCTCACCTTCATCTCTAATGCAGAACATTCTGAATGGCATAATTCACAGATTACTGTTGAACATGCTGTGTTTTGATAGCCTTACATATAATAACTCAGTGAACTGTTCTAACTCAACAGTTTTCAAATATGCACTATGCCCTTTAATAAAGGAATTATAAGACGTGAAGATCTTTCTTTATAGACAGTATAGTTAAGTAACTGCAAAGCAGAGTAAATTAAAAACAGCGTTAAGAAGCTTAGGAAAGAAAAAAGGTGGCTGTAACCAATTTTAAATCACTCTCTATTGTTCGGTGAACACAGTGCATCTTATCCTCTGTAAAAGCAGCCTGCGCTCTGAAATCTGCTGTAACTAAGCTCAATGCCTACTGACGCACAAGAGCCAGAACTTCATTATTCTGAAAGATTGTATGACTGGCACAGGACTGAATAAGGTAAACAGAATGAGTCTACTATAACAACCTTTTTCTAATTGGTGAATTTAGTTGTTTTTTTCCCCTGATATTTGATATTGCTTAAGTTCCCAATGAAATGCTGAACACAAACATTATTTTGACTGAGATCATGTAATTCAGCTAAGTTCATAATTCTTCATTCCAAAACACCTACAAAAGCATTCAGTAGAAAACGTTTTAAAAGAGGCAGCACATCATATTACCAGTATTCTTTGAAGAAGAATGTTTTTATTGTCGGTTATAGACTGGTAGATTAATGATATTTTATAACTGAGATAACAATATCTGTTTGTGAAAGTTGCCCGAAGTGTGTTTTTGTTTTTTTGTTTTTTATGTTGTTCTGCACATCAAGACAAACAGCTTACTACTAGCAAATGAACAAGCTGAATTTTGCAACACTGCACTGCTCCTTTTGTGCAAGGGTTTGCTTTCTATACGTCATTTACCTCTCAGAGTGAAATGGGGCTGCCCTCTTGTTATCATGCTGTTGCACACCAGCTCCTCTTCCTTGTGCTTGGAGAGCTTCTTGTGACTTCAGCCAGCGCAGCCCTCCCCCAGATCACTCACACAGCGGCCACCCTTCAAAGCAGGACATGCATTTCTCCTTCAGAAAGTTCTCCCTCAGCAGTGTTGCTGAGTTACATGGTTGAATGTCAGGGTAAACAACTGGAGAGTTAAAGGAAACACAAAACAGACCAAGGGTTTGTGGCAATGCTTTGTAAATACAAACTAAAAATGCAGGGAGGTAAGTAGTTTACCTTTAAAGTTATCAGAGTAACAATCCACATGAGGAATAAAAGCTACTACAGTTGTGGAAAGAGCAAGAGCACTAAGATACTGCTTTACAAACATCAGGAGTCACTTACTTTGAACAAGTCTTTCAGGAACTATCCCACATAATGTCAGATTCAGGAAAACTGAAGAGGTCCCAGACCTACAGGGTTTATTTATTTAATCTAGTTTAACCCCAGCGACACCCCCATTCCTCACCACAAGACAAATCACACCACTTGAGCAAGCACTTCCTTCCCTTCATTTTAACTTGGTTATTCTGCATTACAGCATTTTGCAGCCCCAAAAGCAGCAGCACAGAGTTTTCTTTAATAAAAAATAACATCATTCAAAGACAATAAGGTTAAAATAAATATCTGTCTTTCGGAAGCAATGCAATCGGGAGGAATTAAGTTTCTGGATACATTACTGATTTGTACCCATTGTTGCCAGCTGCCTTTACACTTGTGCTTCTCAAGAAAGCTTTCCTCCCCCCAGACCTCCAAAGGTCTTTGTTCCAGCCAGAAGACAGCTCACTTTACCCTGAAAGCCTGAGCTTTTGTCAGCTGTTCACATAAGAAACATTTGTAAATGCATGGAAAGCCTATTACTACTGGTAGAAAATGAAATCTGGCAAGTAGTTTGTGTTCATGCTGAAGTCTCCAAAACACTTAAGTATTTCAATAAAGCTTCCCTCCCCACCCACCCACCCTGATTTTTCTGAATCTTCAAAATCTGTCTGTGTAAGTATTAGGATAAGCATAACTAACACAGAATGCCAAAAACAGGTTATCCCTCCACTAGTGCTAACGTGAAATTAACAAAAGGAATAGTCATTATCTGCACATAGGGTTAATGAAGGTTTTGCTATGCATCCTGTTCCCACATGAAGTGAAACGCTAAGTGAGCGGATAGAAAATCTAACAGGGCTGATTTGTATCAACTCCAAATGCTGTCACCAAACAAAAATAAAAAGGTTCTCCTGTATCTCCAGGCACACACAAGAACTGCATAGCTCCAAGTGAACTGATTAAAAGCCACGCATTTCCTTTGCTTGCTTTTTTCACACTCCAAAAACCGGTCAGTTAAGATATAAAAATGCGACCTACACCTTGTTTAAGACATAGCAAACTTAAAATGATGATCAAGACACAGCATATTCATCCTTTATCCTATTTTTTTGAGGAAACACTTTTTTCCTAAATGACCAAGCCTGAGTCAAACTACTTCAACTTTCACCAGGGGTTTCTCCATTCTGTTCTGCTCACTCCCTACATGCAACAAATTAAAGCAGGCTTAAACAACATGTGCTGAACTGTACTCAAAGTAGCTAGAATATAAAAGGATTTAAAAGTTTGCAATCATCGGGAATGTTTTCAGCAAATACTAGTTGAAGGATTTTCATGCTCAAACTATTGCATCTGATGAGGGCAAGTTTACATTCTGCTTTTAAATAGAAGGCCTAAATCTCAACTGCCTCCATGTCCAGTGGCACCTTCTTAACAAATGTCACAGGGTTCAATTTTGCCTGTCTTCTTGTTACTTCCACATGGTGTGGAGGAAAAAGTAAGAGGAAAAAGTGCAGCGTGAAGCTCAACAAGAAGCAGAGTAGACCTGGATATTTACCAAAAGTCATCACTCCATACAATTTCTTCCTTCTCTTCAGGACGACAGTTATTTTCCAAAGCCGACACACTATTTTAATGTCTGGATTTACTGAGCATTCACAATAGGATATAATCGGAGGAGCCACTCCTATTTGAAAGCAAGCTTCATACAGACTTTATGAGCAAAGGGTTTCCCAGGTCTCCCAACTGCCAAAGTTTAGATCATTATATACAAATATATCTTAGTTTTATTACCAAATGCAGTGTTACTCTTGGGAAGATACTCTTAACAGAAATCTCTGAGATAGAGATCAGTCAGTTTTCTGTCTTTTCCTTCTGTCCAAGCATTCTCAGCTAAAACTGAGCTAATACTTATCACCTGAATCTGAAACAGATTCACCTTGATGAAAGCCCATCAAATCAGTTTACACACTTCTAAGTTCTTCTGGAATGCACTCAGCAGAAAATTTCTTGTTAAAGTAATTTCACACATCCCAGCCCCTAGTTTGCACGGACATCATTAAAGATGGATACATTTAATAAGAATGATGGATGAACTAGACCTGCACAGTATAATCGACGGGAGTTTAAATAGCATAAGAGTAGATAAAACTACACGCACAATTTCAGCAGTATCAGTTATGTGAATTCAACAGGGCTTCTTCCTCATATCTTCAAAATTCAAGAGTTGTCATAGCACTTCTCCTGTACAGATTCACAACAAAAACTACTCAATGGCACGGCTGGTAGCACATTTATTACTCTACAGAAATTGACCTGCAGACAGTCTCCCAACTGGGACTGGAAAATAATCCACAGTATCACAGCACTTTACCCGCTGGTGGAAAGTGGTCAGCTGTCATTCAGGAAGGTGAAAAATAAAGGTCTAAGGAGGGGAAATTACAGTTGACAAGAAGCAGCTCCTGACCATGCACCCACAGGCAGCATTCTCACCTTCAGATGGTATGCAGGTATTTATGTAATGTTCACGGATGGCTTTGGTAAGTTTGCTAAGTATTATAAGTCAAGATTCCTGAACCAGCTTTGCAAAGTTCTGAACACATGAGCAAAGCTTTATACGAAGAACTAGGTTGAGTCCTTGGTTTTTTGGTTTTTTTTTTGGTAATAGAATGTTTTTCCCCCTCAACCAGAGCTGTAATGAGAACGTTCACTATGAGCTGTCTGTTCCATGCAGAAACATCAATTCCATTGAGTTTCTAAGCTTGGCAGGCTCGAGGAGGTTTGCTCAAGTGCAGCAACCAGGTCTTAAACTCTCTTTTAAATGCCCTACCCTTAAAATAATATGGTTTTTTATTTGTTTGTTTTATTACTAAGGGATAAAAATTTACTCTGCATAAAACCCAAAACTTAGTTCTGTGAGTTTAAATACTTTTTCTACGCTAACCTGAAACTGTGGCACTATTTTGAATTCACATAAACACAGAATAGAAGTAGACATATCCAGACACAAACTTCAGAATTCCATGAAGATTAATGAAGTCCACAAATACTGCCTCTCTTCAATCCACCCTCCTCCAAATCCTGTAAGTATTTCATCCTTCCTGTAATAAGTATATCTTATACCCAACATAGCTTAGTCAAGCTTCAAAACTGAACATTTTTGTTTTACATGATGCTTTAAAGAACCTCCCATTACTTGTGGGATCGTTCTTTTTCCTTATTGTTATCTTTGCACTCTGTATCATTTATTACCACAGCTCAGAACAGCCCATTTCCCCTGACTGTATTTACCTTCAAAACAATAAGGAAGAATCAGGAGTAGAGGTGGAAGGGTTTAAAAGGAAGACAACTATGAAATCAAACTATTTGCAACTGAAACTGAAGGACTGATACCTGACTGTTCTTCATTCACTAAGAAGACAAGAGTTCAACCTGGTACAAACACATTTCTTTAACGAACCTGGCTTGCAGAAATCTCAGTCATCTCTCAAAAGTATTATGTTAAACACCCACCATCAGCCTAAAATATGATTTGACAGAAAGGAGCCATCTAATTTTACATGAGCGTTAGCAGAGCAGCAGTAAAGCAGAAAAGATAATAGACCGGGTAGCTTCACCTTCCTCAAATGAGAACATATTTCATTTAGGAGCATGGGTAAACACATACATTAATGACAACCACCACCTGCAGAGGCTAGGAAGGAAACAAGACACTTCAGTTAGGGTTGGAGGTCATTCAGGCTCCTTTCCAGCAGAAGACAGCTAGGAAAGTACCCTCTATAAGCACAGTACAACGTAAGGGCTGTGTCTCACACATGCCTTAGACTAGAGTCTGACAGCCACAGTTCTCCAGGCAGATCTGTTGAGCGTTCTGAAAAGTGAGCAACCCAAACCACTTCTTCCACATTAAAACACACTACTCTTGAAAGTGGACTTTCAGTAGTAGTAAGCTTTAATCTCTGTGCAATCAGTTGAAAAAGCCAGAGTATCCTAACCCATGCTGACCTGCATAACTCCCCAGGATATCACTCTTTATGGTAAAAAGCCATTTCTGCCCTGAAAATTGGCTCATCATCACCAAAGTATACAATAGGCCCCCACTACCCTTCTTCCCTTCATCAATTATGGGCAAGTTTAGTTCTGCATTACTTCAGTCCATCTGGAAAAGTTCACCCATCTGCTTTATTCCAGTCCCAAAGACAGACCATTTCAGTAATGTGCCCTACTAACAGGAGCTGTAACTTGCACACTGCCCAAGTTATACTGAAGTGGCAACATTCTGTTCAACTGTTTTTCACCTTGGGTGAGCAGTAATGATACTAGAAACCCACAAGACTATTTCAGACTGTCAGTGAGGTCCATATCAAAAGTGCTCAGTTGACAAGCAATAAGGTTTATTTCCTCCCTTGTTCCCGGCCTACAAACTCCACTTGAGATCCAGGTTGTGCTCTGTTGTTTCTTTCTCATGTATTCCTACCGGCAACGAAGATCATACAAGCTACTTGAAGTCTCTGATGTACCACCATGATCCCACAGCCATCAGCATGACTGTTCAGGTACAACTATCAAAGCTCAAAGAAAGAAAGACTCCAGCTCATTCTTAGTTGTGATGGTTCAGCAGGCCTGACCAGACAAAAAGCCAATAACACTTGCTTTATCCATGTCAACAGCTATGAATGAGGGAAAAAAAAAAAACAACCATGGAATACATTATCTAGTTAAACAAGGGGGGAAATCACCTTGAAGGCCTGTGTTAAACAAAGACAGGCTGAACCTTAGTCCTGCATCAGAAGAGGCAATGTGAACTTCAAGGACAAAAAGCACATTTTGCAAGAGCTATACAGATACATAAAGAAGTATATACAACCAGAACAAGCTGTAAGGTATTTCCTTCCCTTTGCTGTACTCCTAAAGTAAACATTTGTTTTGTTTTGTTCTAATCACAGGGTGAATATGGTAGTATGACTCCTTTCTCAGTCAAGGTTCTGCAATAAGGAAGACCGCTGAGTGAAGACGTGTTGAAGATGACGGCCACACACGGGCCTGTCCAATGTCACAGCTCAGGGAGAGGCTCATGCTGCAGACCCTCAGCAGTCAGGATGCCTCTGACAAGAGCAAATTCACAAGCACAGCAGCCATCTTCTCTTCCAGGCAGCAGTCAGGGCTTGAAGAAAACTTTAAACTGATCAAATTTTGACTGACACAGAAAGAATCCTTCCCTCCTTAGTGCCCCATTCTCCTGACATCTCTCCCTTAAATCAACAGCAGCATTCACAGGGCCAATAAACAAGGTAAAACTCACCAAACAAGATCTAAGTTCACAAGCAGGACAATTCTCCAGCTCACTGCACAGCTATACAAAGCCCTGGCACTAGGTGAAAGACTGAGAACTGCAGCGTCCCTCTGACAGCGGCCTGCATTTAAGCCAGCCTGAAGCATCCACATGCCTTCAGCGTGAATGACACACTGTGTCTTAGCAGTGGGTAAAGTCTGAAAATGACAATCATGAAAAAATCTTTTCAAAATACATGTTTGAGCACAGCAATATGTATTTTCTGTTCTAAGAGTTACACAATGAGGCACAGAGCAGTAAATGAGTCATGGTACACTAAATGAGTCAGTTATTTCATTTACCATATTCATGACTAGAGTATTTCACAATGGAATACATTTCTTTTGATAGGCCTGTTTTGCAGCCTGTCCTTGGAGGAGTTCACCCAGTGACAAGAGGGAGCACGTTTGCTGGAACAGCTCCTGGAGAACAACTCCCAGCCTCACCAGGAAGCCTTATGACCACGCTGCACTGCCGCATCAGCAGCTCTCCTTACAGCAGCAGGCTTGGTCAATGAGGAATCTGCCTACTCCCTAAAAAAGGAAGGGGTAGTAAGGTGATAACACTGCTAAATTGTAACTGGAAATACAGTTTCCAATTCTCTACTTCTGTCAGAGTAAAGGTTTATGGCCTTTGTCATTTATGATCTGTTCGGCAACCCAAGGTTACCAGTCTTAGAAAGACCAACACTAGGCTTGTATTTGAGCTTTCAGCTTGGATTTACGGGGGCAGGCAGGTCAGAGATCGCTACAGCCTGCACTGCTAGCACCAAGACACACAGTAAAGACCAAGTCACAGTCTACCTCAGTAGCATTTCCTTGTCTAGTCCTCACTGCAAGCATACCCTTTCCAGCAGCATCACCTGGCAGCAGGCAAGCACAAGATATGCTTTCACTTCTTTCCCTATTTCCTCACACATTGCTACCCACACTCAGGCTTAGGACACATGCTTCCTCACCAGAGTCATAGGCAAGGCTGGCCTGGCACAGAACACAGCTACAGGTAATCCATCCCCCACCTACCTATAAATTTCCATGCATGCTGTGCCTTGCTATATAGACTTCTTCACTCTTACACTACTGATTTACCCCACTTCATTCATGCACGTAGCTTCTACCTGAGGTGCTCATGTAGACCCAATCTACCACCTTCCCCACATCGCTATCTCTTCAATGGCCAAACAATTGAGTGTGCTGAGGTTGTTGTCTAGAATGTGTTTCTTCCATCAAGTCTTTGCTGGTTACAGCAGTGTCCTCTCACTGAACAGCTCTCACTCAGGTCTCTATTGGAGATTTTTCTGTACGCATATCAAGACTTGGAGTGCTTTACTTTTCAGCACCTCTACAAGCAGACTCTTTTCCTTTTCAAGACTCTTTTCCCAGCACTTTTGACCTTTACTGGCTTGATCTCCTTTTACTTCCTAAAATCACAGCTTAGTGTCTCACTGCACAGTCATCCTCCTCTGCTTCCTCCTTTCAGTAGATGTTTCTCAATACTTTATCTCTTCTAGTTAACTTCCTTTTGTTATTCAAGTAGGGAGGGGAAGAGGGACTTCATAACAGGCAGGGATTCACTGAAGTGCGTATCCATGATTCACATTTTCCCCATTTATCCTGCCTAACATTTCGCTAGCTATCATTCCACACTTTGAGTAATCAGGGAGTAGCTGCTTTGATCTTACTGCCATCACACTCCTCTCAAGCTTACTCTCCACACTGAGAGTCTTCAGTTTTCTGACATCAGCACCCTTCTTTGACCACTGGTGCATATACAAACCCTCCCTTTTAACAAGCCCTATCCCACAAAACTGGATTGCTTTCCTATTAAGATTACAAGGCTCACATTATCCCTACGTTTCCAGTGCTTACATGTATCTCCTGTCCCTAATAGTTTCTAGCCCTTATAGCTTCAGGCCGTACCACCACAGCCAGTTCTTCTCTTTCCTCTTCCAACAAGACATAAGAGAAACCGCTTCTGCTTTGATAAAGAGCAGTCTGACAAATAACCTTCTATTTAACAGAAAAGTCAGCACTTTCTGAAAAATAGTGTCAGATACTTTGAATTTCCAAAATTGAAATTAAGATGTAATAATGGAAGTGGGCAGAACAAGCAACCATTCACTTCATAGCTTTAAATATTTCTGCAGTTTCAAAATCTACAAAGACAGTTAAGTTAGATTGCTAACCTGCTGCACAAAACAAAACAAAGCTTTCGAAATGGAGGAATCTATCCTCTTTCATGCCTTCACTAAAACCCTCTGAAAGTAGACTACAAAGGGGGAGAAGCAAGTCACTCAGACTATAACCTCATTAAACACACCTCTTCGGAAATCTGCAGAGCTCTTTGACCTCTACCTTATCTCACAAGTCATCACTTCCCCACTTTTCTTCCTAGCCTCCCATCTATAAAGGTCAGCTCAGCATCTTACTACCCCCTCTTGTCTTCAAGTATATCTTACTCAATGAGTTGAACTCTTGTTTACTCCTAACCAGTTATTTATACCTGCCACCAAGCAGCCACTTACATATGCCACCTATGTAACCACTTAGAAATTAAGACTATAAATTATTGCCAGGATACATAATGTAAAGTTTGGTCACTGAAAATCATCACTAAAACTAAGCAATATGCTGCTTTTAAAATTTTTAAATAGCACTAATAAAACTATTCTCAGCTTCCTTATCCAACCAGACTGCCAAGGCATCTGTTCTATCAAGTCCTATTTCTAGTCACTGTCTATCATTCAGACGTTAGTAGCACATTCAGCTGAAGTCATTTCTATTAGTTCATGCATTTAGATTTGACCAGGAAAGCTGCGTGACTCTTACCTCACAGATCATGACTTGCAATACTGACGAGCTAAAAATCTAACACCACAGTTACACATTTTATGTTATCCCTCTGCTCGAGAAGTAAAATTGAACTTCCACTCTTCTATGTAATACAGCTACTCTAAATCTAAACATAAATACAGAATATTACTGACTTGATATTTTAACCGTGAAATGCAAACAGTCAGTTTGCAAGGCTTCACCTACAACTTAAATCAAAGGCAGAACTGAGAGTCATTCTGCATGTACATCAGCACTACAGGCAGCTGGCACAGTTGTCATTGGTCATAACACAGTATTTCAGAAGAAAAGCATTCCAGGTTTCCTCCATGTAGCTAATACGTTAAATAATTAATTTAGACTACTGATTTTCCCTGTTCTTGAGCTTTCAGATTTGCCAGGCTCAGCAGAGTTGTCTTGAAGCTTAATGTGGTCACCAAGCTCAGCTTTGTAAATATGTAAAGAAGTGCTTTGCTAACACTACCTCTCAACTTCCCACATGATGCATTGTACTCCACAAACACAAGCAGGAATGCAAGTACTTCACTGAGGCAACTGCTGCTGTGCAAGCGATCAACTGCTTACTATAATGTCCTTCACAAAACTTCTCACACTTTCCAGACAACTTCAGGATGATTATTGACTGACATTTTTATTAATAGATTCTTAACACAGACATTTTATTTGCCATTATTCCATGGTCACAACTTCAGCTAGTGGCAAAAATGACTGGCCACCAGGTACATGACATCCTAAGTCCATACTATGGTGAAGTTGCTTATACTTGCCATAGAATAACAATCCCATCCACCATCACTGAAGATGGAGTGACACTCTGAACTTCAGGCTGGCCTAAGTATCAAAGCTCAGTTATTAATAAAACTCACCAGATGCTCTTGACAAGGGAAAGCCAGAATCTGATTTGACACAGCCACTAAGCCAAGCATATAGCTGAACATGGGTACCAGGAGAGAAAACAAGTAGCATTAAAAAAAAAAAAAAAAAAAAAGCCAAATTTGAAGCATGTGGAAACAAGCCCAAAAGAGTCAATACTAGTAAAAGCCTATCACCAAAACTCACAATATTAGAAATACAAAAATAAGCACAGTACATGCAAACTTGATCCTCTACTGTATTACAGACTGTAAATTTGTCTCACACTTTATAAAACAGTTTATTCAGTATTAAGTGCTTCAATGGTCAAATGTTCTTTATTTCATCAGTCAGTATAAATTAAACATTGTAGTCAGCTGCACAGTTCCTGCACTGTATTTGCATTACTACTGGCTGTCAGTAACCAGTTAGCAGCAAAAGTTGGCTCGCATACAACAAAGTGTCTCATTTCTTAGAAGTCATATGGCTATGCAACATTTGATTTTCCCAGCCTTTAAAATGATGGTTTGAAAATAATCAGCTCTTGAAAAATAAATAAATAAAATCACACAGACTCAATAAAGATGTATTAACACCTACTTTTGTTAACTTTCTTCCTATTATGCCACTTTTCCACACTTATTTTTTCAGCAGTCTGGTAGAACATTAGAGGTCTGACACCAATTAACAATGAAAGATGACTTAAGTAAACAGGCAGATTGTTAAATAAAGCAGGACAAAATGTAAGCCACCTGAATTTTTAGCACATTAATTCAGTAAACGAGCTTTCGATTTATCTGATCAGCTCGCTCTACTAGCATGAATTTAAACTTACTGACAGGTTTTGCTGCATCCTCCCAATTAACGTCAGACCTTCTCAGCCATTGCCCATGCGTTTCCAAAGCAAAAATTCCCAGATATTCCAAGACTGTCAAATGCTCTCATTTGCAGCAAGGAGAAAAGGGTTAGACAGAAAGAAAAGATAAAGGTCTTTTTAAAGTGTGATGCTGCATATCGCAATTACCTTAAAATGTGCTTTAAATACAGCTGAAGATGTGCCTCTTTCACATTTTGATTTTCGATTTTCAGAAAGGCTTAATGAAGTAAATTCTACCTAATCCCTAAAGAAAATTAACTAAAGAGAAAATAAGTGAAAGGGTGTCAGCTGCCTTCTTGCAGTAGAAAGCCTACACTGGGCGACAGTTCAGTTCATCAATTCTGTCAAATCAGAAAGCTTCTCGTGTATGGCCACTAAGTTTCTGTAGCAGGCCTCTTATCAGTTCTGACTCAGCTGTAAAGGAATGTTCTTCAATCTCCTTACTTTTAGAAGGCTAACCTCCTTGTCTGTTTGTACAACTGCAGAAGTAAAGACAAGCAAACAAACAAACAAACAACTGAACAACTATTCTAAGATAGTGACTTACATCACAAGCTTCCTAGACATCCTGGTGTTTGACAGTAGGGCCAAGGCAGCAAAGGCTGAGTGCACAGGGCTGCCTTGTTGGAAGCCAGATGTAAGGGCATCACTAAACCATAGTAATTGCCATGTAGCCAGGAGGAGAATGCAACCAGCACACAGCCCAGGCCAACATTACTAGTGATCCAGGTCACAGAAAGCTACAAAGCCATGTCAAAGGCTACATGCACGTCCAGCTGAGAGAAGTGTTTCACACCCGTAGTTTTAGATAGCAAACCAAGAAGAAAAACTGGAAGTTCAAGAGGACAGCTCTCCCAGCACAAGTGCAGTTATTGGACAGTGCTCAAGTATTCACATGCTATCAGGCTGACTGCATTCCAAGCAATCCGAATTCACATTAAATCTGTACCCTCATTGCACATGAAAGCTTTGTAAAATTTCAAATTATTTCCTATGACAGACAGGCAGATTCATAAATTAGAATAGCTTTTGTCAGTTAAAATAGTTCTGTCCTTCTTTTATTTTTCTTTTCAAGATGCAGTAAATTCTATCTAATCCCCAAAGAAAATTAACTAAGGAGAAAATAAGCGAAAGGGTGTCAGCTGCCTTCTTGCAGTGCTGTAGCTTCACACTAATGTTTTGTCTTGTCAGTAATATTACAAAACTTCAGGATTTGTCTGAAGAACTAGATACCAAAAAAACAAGATGACATGAAAACTGAATGCATGCAGATACATCTTTCAGGCTATCTCCCAACATACTTTTAACCTTCACTGGTGAGAACTGCCATACGTGATAATATACTGCTTCTCAATAAATAGGTTTTAATTAGAACTTCAGTCTTATACAGGCTGAAAAAAGGACAACAGCAAATGCTATGGCAAAAGCCAACAACCAGCTAGTGATTGTTAAGGAAAACCAATTTGTCCACGGCTGACTTTTAAACAGCTTCAGCCTACCCTTCAACACAAATCTCACTTCTAATTAATCATTCATCTCCGAAAGCACAGAGACAGACATAGAAAGCATCAGTTGCTGGCATGACGACTGGCTGCAATTCAAGAACTGCTACATATCAAAACATCTGTCTGTACACAGAGATGGAATCACTTTCTTAAACTGAAAGCCAGCTTTGAAAACAGAAATTGTTTTCTTCAAATTGAGGGAAGCCTTGAAATTAGGGGGTAAATAAGAAACATGAGAAACATGAAAACTGACAAAAAATGAATAATGGCAAGTTGTTAGGTCAAGTCCATAATTAATTTTTTCCATAAAAGCATGTTTTATTGCTCTTGTAACAATTTTAACCAAAAACAATTCACTGAATTCTAGCACAGCAATGACACTGTCTTATTACAAACTTATCCTGCTATTTGTTCCTACTATTTGTAATTATGTGGAAAGACTCTACAAGGCACGAGTGCCCAATCTTTTGGCTTGCCTGGACCACATCTAGTGAATAGTTTTGTGCTGTGTAGACAAAGGGTGCTCCAAAAGTAATGCCTCCTATATATTTCCTTCGAAACTGCACCAGTTTGAGCACAATGATGTTTTTTGATATAGCATATTCCCAGCTACAGAAGACTCCTTATCAACACAGTCACCATCATTAGTTGTGCATTTTCTCCTGTGATGAACAAAAGCTTGCATTCCATGCTTGTCAAAATCTGCACCAGCAAAGGAGCCTCACTGTCACCTCTACTGAAATGCACTACCTGCCACCTCACTGTGCTCACATCTGCTTCTTGGTCTCCAGGAATGTTCTGCAAGTGTCGATGAATGTCAATTGGTGCCATTTTTTTCTGCATGGAGGGATTTAATGACACACCTCAGCTTCACACACAGTTCCACATCAGATGCCATCCTGTCAGAGTGCCCTTCTGCTGCCACCTGTCATGCAGCAACAACACGGAATGCAATGTTGGTGGGGAAGATTCTACTTTTATCACCTTACCATCAACGTGTGCCTCCAATACTGTGGGCCAAAGTAATAAAATAGCAGGCATTACTTTTGGAGCAGCCCTCATGAACTATTCAATGCAGCTCATGTATACAAGTAACAAAACCAACCTCAGTCTATAATATTTTTAAAATATTAGGATATTAAAACAAAAAAGGAGAGCAACAAACACCCAGAACTAATGCGATACATGACTGTGTTTGTGTGGAACTAACACACCAATCCCTTGTTTGATGGCAATACCTGCAAGTCTTTGTGAGCTCTCAAGGTGTTTGTGATTTTCAGTTAAATGTTACTCCAGCACTTCATTCATGACAACAGCTGTCCACAAAAGTACATGCTGCCAAATAGCGATGACATGAAATAGGTTGAGAGAGGGCTTACAAAAGTAAAGAGACACTGACAGATTTTTTTTTAGTTGAAAGTCTGGTTGCAACTTCATGCACTCCATTTGAAAACACCCAGTTTGTGTATTTACGCCGACTGAAAACAGAACTGCAAATATCCACCATTCCACACCAAAGTCAGGTTGCTGGGGAGTGATGGGTGCACACCAGGGACCATGCTGGGCCACCGGGCAGCGGCTGGGATGCAGAGCGAGCTGGGCTAGGCTGCGGGCTGCACATGCCTGGATAAGGTTTTTATTTGCGCTTCCTGTAATCACTGGAAAAATGCTTACTTTCTCTTGAAATCCTGATTAGATATTTTTAGAAAAACTCAAAAAGGGCAGGAGCTGACTTTAAGTTTTCCTTGTTTATTAATCTAGTCTTAAAAGAAAAGTTTTTTTTTATAATTCTCTCCCCCCACCTCCTAACTCCAATTTATAATATTTATTTTTAAGAAGAAAAATTTCCAAAGAAATTCTTCAAGGTCAAGGATAGCCCATCATCAGAATACACACATCTACACACTGAAAATAGCTTGTGTGTTCCCTAATTAATACACTGCATTCCAAATCCAACAAGGAAACTGGAATGCTTTCAGCCGTCTCTCTTTCAGGAAGAAGTATTTTAAAATGAGTTTACTTGTCCCTCTGAACCTGGAAATATTGGTAGTCACTTCTTAAAGCTAATCCAAACTGTAATCACTGAAGGTATTTTTGCAAAATCCTACTGGTCTTGGTTGCAATTCAAGAAGCCCAGCAAAAAGTCAGACATTATTTGCTTACTACATTACCACAGTATTGTATTAAACAAGTAACCTAAAATTTGTTAAGTCATAAGTTCCTAACCAAACCCCAACACTGGGCTGGCTGCTGAAGAAATCATGCTTGTTTCTGTGGCATGTCAGTAGATAAACTGCCTCTTCCAGGAGAAGAACCTCAGCACAACATTCTCCCCTTGGAAAAAGGTCAGCAGACATACCAGGACTCCAAGAAGTTAATGCAGAACACAGTACTTACATTCACAAATAATAGCCTTAGCTTTATTACTGAATTTAATATTACTTTAATTATTTAGAAGAAAAGCTAAATCCACGTGTCCTGTATGTTTCATCAGCAAATAGATGTATTAGTGAAGATGATCATGTCTGCTAAAAGGGACATCTCAAATGCATAGCACAAATGCCTGTGACAGATTCCTAATAAAGTACCTGTATGGTTTTAATCAATAGAAAGGTGTTTCACATTATACTGTTGGTACTCAAATAATTAGATCTTGAAAGAAAAGAAATTGCACTTGTCTTACGCGCTGTATAAGTCTATGCTATTTTGGGCAAAGATAGTTAGGAAGAATGAAAAAATTATTAACTGGGATTACCATTCACCAAAAGGAGCAGAAAGTTGCTGATTACTATACATGTATGTCTGATTCGTTACACTATCGCATTCAGACAGAATTAGAGCAGCTACCAATGGGATCTTACAAAGCTTTCTTTTCCTAGAACGATGGCTTCTCCTGGCTTTGAAAGCAACCACCAACCTGTAGCTCTTTTGTAACAACAGATGATGAAAGCAACCAAGTCAAAAGATAAATACCCTGTATTAAGAGAAAATTGGGAGGAAAAAGTCACAAGTTCTGATTTCATTTAAGAACCAGACAAAGAAACATACAGGATGTTCCAACTACAATTTTACGTTTGAGAAGATTCACTTGTTTTGTTTTCTCCTGAAATCAAACACGGTGTTTTGGTAGCATCCCTCTGAACACATTGCACCAGGGGACTTCAGAAAACTATATCTGCTGCTCCACACCAACAACACTCCAGCTGAACACTCTTCCCAGGCAAGGTAGTTTCCCAGTTCACAACATGAATATTAAATTCCAGGGCTGTGGTAAGTGCCCATCAATTAATTCTATACATTATTTTCCTTCCCTTGGAAGTTTCTTCCCTCCAACTCACTCTCCTGCCATTCATACCTAACAGGCATGACTACCATGATTACAAAGTCCTGTGCTACTGTGGAAAAGACTACAACACCTTAAAGGGAGACCTGTATGAGCAAGCAAGGTCTACGCAGCAAAGACAAACCAACGTCAAATTAAAGACAGACGAAGACATTCTAGGAGTACTTTACGTGACGTATCAAACCACTTCAAGTGGTTCTAATGTGGACGCAGATACAGCAGCAGGGCTTACCACCACAGCAGTAAAGGCAGCCTCTGCCCTTCCCAAAGCAGAAAGTCATCCTACCAGAGCACAGGGTGGCTTTTTTCCCTTCTCCTAGAATAGCTGCATTAAGGGCTTCTGCCAGGTCAACTGTGCTATTGAAGGATCACACCTCTTCCTAACCTCGACAGACACCACTGTGACGACAAGGCAGGGCTGTACACTAATTCAGGACTAACCTCAGGAACCAAATACACACTCCACCAGCTAAAACCGTCTGCTCACTCCTGGCATCTTCATGCAAATGCCAAACAAAGCACAGTCAACTTCTAATTTCTCCTCCAGATTGTTGTATTTCCTCAAAGTGCTTTCATGCTTAGCCTGCAATCTTTACTAAAAATACCTGGTTTGAAATAGATGGAACATATATGGTAGAAAAGCTCTATTTTATAGAGTTGAAAAGGTTTATTCCAGAAACCTACATTTTTATTTTTTTTTTTATTTTAAAGGAAAAGAAAACCCTTTCTGAAAGGGTTTGTAGTTGAAACATACCAAAATAAGCCATCAATAAGTTAGATACAAGCAGAATTTTTAAGCCAGTTTCTCTGGAGATAAGTCTTTCAGAACTAAGTGACGCTAATGATCACGCCAGGACAAATCCACTCATAGAGCTCTCAGCAGCCCGATGTCGGCTGTGCACATCCCTGACATGTTAGCTCCTTTTGCTCTTTTCATGACACGTGTGAGACGGAGGTGGGGAAGGTGACATGGGAGCATGTGACAATTTTTAGCAGCATGTAGACTCGAGGTTTTTTAAATTCTAGTACTTGAAATGAGTCACTGTGAAGAGATTGTCCGAGTGTTTATACCAGGCTAGACTAAGAAATGTAGAACTCAGACGCATTTAGCTCCATTTAACTACCAACACAAAGTCTGTTCCTCTCCATCACTAACCAGATCTGCATTCCCTTTATAGTCATCAGCACTAGAACAAGTAAGGCTGTTAGGGCTGATACATAATAAAATGCACTTTGTCCAACAGCCACACTTTTCCACAGTGCGACAGTAAATATTTACAGAGTTTCCATTACTCACACTGCACAGAACACAAGTTCACATCTGAAAGGCCACCGAGTGCTGCTCACATAGACCCACCAGAGCTCTCCCAAAGCAGCACCCCACCGTGTTACACAGAACCAGTCATGAGCCAGGGCTCAGTCGCACCTTCCAGCTCAGCAGCAGTTGCAGCACCAGGTTTGCATGAGAGCTCTCTATCCAACTGAGCCCTGTCCAAGCTCCGGGTCCAAGCACTGTGCTGCCAGAGCACTGAGACACTCACCATCAACAGCCAGAGCACAGCTTTCCAATGGAAGGCTGGAAAAAAAACACAACACAACTGTATTTTCAGCATTTGTCTGGAACGTGTTTAAGGGCTCCAGAAGCAGCAGTCAACACTTCAGTTGTATTTATGCATATTTTCTCTCTTCGCATTGACCCTTGCCAACACTACTCGGTGCCCCTCCCCTTCAGGAGCTATACAACAAGTTACTTTTTCCTTTCACAACTCCTCGCTGAGGCCCTGTTTTGTCGCTGAAAACAAGCACAGCGAAGCCCACGCTGGGTGTCTGTCTCCTGGAGAAGATTGCATCTTTTATTTATCGCCCCTTGGCTTTATTTTCACAGTGAATTCCTGGCTTAAATGTAATCATCCAAGAAACCCTCCCTGCGTGCACTCCTGTCATTCCTCATCGCTTGCAAACGGAATCAAGCGCAAGCAGAACAGGAAAAAAAAATAATAAAACCTCAGTGCTGCCAACCCAACTACAAGAGCTCTGCTTCTGGTTCTGCCAGTCCCAGAGAGCCACAGCCGCATCTCAACCTTCAGAAAGGAGAGAAAGTCAAAGGATTAAACTTACAAGAAAGTTAATTAGGTTTAAAAAAAAAAAAAAAGAAAGATTGTCTCAAGTGCAGCTCTGAAAAAGGCACTGAGGCTGAGAGCAGCAGCAGCGAAAATAAACGGCTGTATAGAGGAGCGCAAGTGAAGTGAACAAAAGGCTCAGGACAGGATGCACGGTGGGGGAAATAATAAAGACAGATGCGTTTCTACATTGAAAACAAAAAATAACAACAACTAGAAAACCGAGCAGGATCCTTTATTTGTCCAGCTTTCCCTTTAAGAGGTGGGAGATAAACACGAAAACGAGAACAAAGTGCCCGGCTACAAAGCAGACCCCACGCCCCGCGTGGAAGTTCGGGATCCCACGCGCAGACGGGGGACACCTCGCCCCACCACGGGGGCGTCCGCGGATGGGGGGCGGGGCGCCTCCCTCCCTCGCAGAAGGGGATCACGGAGCCCCGCAGCCCTTTAAACGCATTGGAGGAAGAGGGGGGAGCATTGTTCCAGCGGGAGGAAGCGCGGCCCCCCCGCACACACACGGCTCGCTGTCACGGCCCCGTGCCCCCCACCCTCTCCCACCCCACGCCCGCACGCTGCGGATCTCGCCCCCTCCCTGCAGCTCGCCGCTGCCCTAGAAATGCCTTTGTTCGCCGCTCCCCCCCTTCCTCCTCCTCCTTCAAACCAGGCTCTGGCATTCGCTTTTATTTCTTTATTTCCGAGCACACCGCATCCCCCCCCCCACACACACATACACACGCACGCACACCACCCCCGTGGGCCGCCTTCTGCTGATTCATTTCCACCGGGGAGGTGTGTGCGCGGGGGGCACCTCCTCCCCATTGTGGCCCGGGGTACGGCGGTGACCCGGATTACCGGGGGTGGGCGCTGGGAGGGGGCAGACCCAAGCGGGATTACACGCTCCGGATTACCGGCAGCGAGAGTTAAAGGGACAGCGCCGCGCCGGGGCTCCCCCGCCGGGCCGGGGCAACCCTCCCGCGCCGAGGGCAGAGGGGCTGCCAAGCCCACCCCGGGAGGAGAAGGGCTCCGAGGGGACCGGGAGCGGTACCGACACGGGGCGGCGTCGCGCCCGGTGACTCACCGACTTGCAGGACGTTATCGACGCAGCCGCCGTCGAGCAGCGCGATGCCCCTGCGGAAGGGCAGGCGGTTCTCGTCGGCGGCGTCCGCGGCTCCGCCGGGCGCGGCGGCGGCGGCGGCTCCCCCGGGAGCGGCGGCGGGGTCCTCGCTGCCGGTGTTGAAGGAAGAGTACATGCAGATCTCCCTCTCGCTGCGGGGGAAGGACCAGTAAACGATCCTGCGCTGCACCGGCTCCGGGATCCGCTCGAACCGCTCCTCCACCCGCTGGAAGGGCCACTTCTCCGCCACCTTACGAGCCGCGATGTCCAGCAGGGACTCGGGGCTCTGCGTCTTGCCCAGCGGCAGCAGCCCCAGGGCGGCGGCGGCGGCTGCGGAGCTGGGGCCGGCACAGAGCGCTCCGCCGCCGGGACCGGCGCCGCCCACCCGCCCGCCCGGCCTGCAGCCCGAGCCGTAGCCGGGTCTGCAGCAGAGGCGCTTCGCGGGGGGAGGGAGCTGACCGCGCTCCGCCATGATCGCGCCGCTTCTAAGCAGACGGCGGAAGTGGCTGTACCCTATAAACGGCACCAGGAAGGCAGCGAGCGGCCGCCGACCCCCCGGTTCCCCGCCCCTTTCGCCTTATACGGCGCGGAGGGCGCGTCCTGCTGCCCATCTGCGGGCGGGGGGCGGCGCCGTACGCAAATCTCCGCCACAAACATAAATAGAACGGACCGAGCGCGGCGCGCGGATGGCTCCGAGCGGCACCACGCCCCCAGCCCCGCTGCCCCCGCCCCCATCTCCGCCCCGCCCCGTCCCACGCTCACCCTCCGGCCGCTCCCACTGCCCGCCTCGTGGCGTCACGCGCTGTGGGAAGAAGGGGCGGGGGCTCCGCCTGGCGTCACACCGAGAGCGGAATGCGGGGCGGGGCCTCACCCCGTCACCTCAGCGGGGAAATACGGGGCGGGCTGTGTCGGCTCAGCCGGGAGGGGACGCGGTCGGATACCGGCCGTGCAGCGGCCTGGGCTCGGACTGTAGCACTAACAAAGCGCGTTGTTGTCATTCGAGCCTCCTGATGGATTTATATCGCTGAGTGTTTGAGCCGTCTGGGAGCCCGAGCGCTACAGGGAACTGCTGGGGATGTTGGACTTTGTTTCACTATTCACTATTTCTGTGTGTCTGAGGGCAGAGGAGTGAGGAAACACTTGGAAAATCAAAGTGTTTCACGGTAACCGGTGTGTGACAGCAGAGAAATGCATCTAAATGTGAAGGGTCACACAGCCGTTGCTAATGATTCCTTGCACCTTGAGACGGTTTTCTTCCACGCTGCTCCATCGGTATTTTGCTTCCGACCAGCCCCTATGGAGGCGGTGTCAGTGCCGTTCTGAACTGGGTAGTGGCTGTTCTCCACCAGGTCTTAACTCCTGCTGCAATAAAAATAACGCGTTGGTGCTGCCGGGAGAGTTCTTCCTGCCAGAGCAAAGCGGGTTACGGGAAAGGCTGACAAACACAGCAATGAAAAAATAGAACATTCATTAATAAGCTAAAGTAGCCCAAGTGTCTGTTGTTGTAATTTAGTCATCGCTCTGTCTTTTCAGATCTGATAAAAAATAATCAAATTCACGTGGGAAATCTGAGAGAAAAACCCATTGATATGCCTTTTTTCATCCTTCTGCCACTCAGCAGGAAGTCCTGCTTCCCATACATGAGGCGTTCACATCCTATGAATATTAGTAACTGCACAGAGTGCTGATGAAGCTTTTTTCTTTGCTGGGCTGGAGAATGCACAAAGAAGTAACGGCATCTTTGCTCTTGAAATCACGCTATAAGCAGCAAGGATGCTTCTCATTGGGCTCACTGCGCTGATTAGCACTGTAACAGTTTACAGGTTATTATCTGATCCTGAAGTTCCCTTCTTCCACCAGTACTGACTCCTTCAAACCTCGAACTTTCTGAAAGCAACTAGGAAGATGTGTAAGGTCTAGGGGGAAAACAAATAACATCTTAACGCATGTAGCTTATCTCTGTTTAAATCTGTAGCTAGTTTTCCTTTTGAAGGATTTTTGTTTGTTTGTTTGTTTGTTTGTTTTGGGTGGATTTTTGTTTTGTTTTTTGTGGGGTTTTTTGTTTTTGGTTTTTTTTTGTTTTTTTGTTTTTTTGTTTTTTTTTACAGAACCTACTGGGCTGCATATTCATTTCCTCTTCTTCTGCCTCACAGTTGCAGAAGGTCTGTGTTACAGAGTTACACAGAGGGAAAGCAATGGCTGTGGAATAGCAGCCATGGTTATAACCTCTTGCACTTAATGAAAATCAGTTCTGTGAGCTGCTTGGAAAAGCATCCTAGGCGACCACTCAGTGTAATTTGTTCTTTATGTTTCAGAGCATTAGACAGCTTGCAGTCATTCCCATTCCTTGCTGTAGCACATGCAGGGCCTGAACCATCTACTAGCTGTGGTAATTTGAAAGAAGGATCACATGCAGTTGTCTTTGTATGAAGAAAACAATGGTCTGTATGTAGAAAATGACCAGTGCTGGTCAACATGAGTCACCATGGTGGAAAGATGAGAACAAGAAAAACCAAGATGGCATTTAAACTGAACAAGTCTCTATATTCATGCATGTCATAAAATATCTCTGAACACCATAAGAGTAGGAGGTCAGAGATGAAAGGGGGAAAATGAGAAAGGCTGAGTAACCTGGGTCTCTTCAGCCTGGGCAAAAGAAGACTGAAGGGAAATGTGATTAATGTTAATAAATATCTAATTGGAGGTGGAAAGCAAATGTATGAGGCCAGGTTCTTTTCAGTGCTGCATAGCAACAGGACAAGGAGTAATGACCTAAAACTTGAACTCAGGAAGTTAAATGCAAATATGCAGACAAACTTCTTTACTGTAAGCATGACAGAGTACTGGAATGGGTTGCCCAGAGAGGTTGTGGAGTTGTCTTCTATGGAGATATTCAAGATCCATCTGAATGCCTGCCTGTGTGACCTACTGCAGGGTACCTGCTTTAGCAGAGGGTTTAGACTTGATCTCTTGAAGTCCATTTATCATCCAAAACTTGAAAAACACTGTGAATACTGCTACACTTTGCAGTGCAGTAACTCTGGGAATTCAAACACAGGAAAAGCAGACAGCTATGATGAATGTTGATGAAGACTGGTCAATGAAGAAAACAGCATACCTGATCTAGATCTTTGGCTTAAAGTGTTTTCTTAAATTGTTAATTTTGTGTTCAGAAATTCATTTCAACAAGTTAAAAATAGAAATCTTGCGTTTTAGTACCTTTTCAATTCAAACTGGTACTTCAGGATAAATATTGCCAGCTCATTTAGGATTCATTTAGGAGTCATTCTGTTAAAGTGTAAATAAACCAGCAGCAGTGAAAGAGCCCATTCAAAGGACAGCTTTTTATTCTAATTAAATTCCATGATGATTCTAAAATTAGAGTCAGAATCTAGAATCCAAAAACAGTTAGGAAAATGTACTTAAAATACCAGGCATGCTCCACCAGCACTGTAAAATAATGTAAAGAGACAAACATCTTAATTTGAGCGAAATCCTCTTGACATTCATTTCTGTGTCCTCTTCCTTTCTGTGGCTTGATACTTGATGTATGAAGTCATTCTGAGATGGACTGAAGGGAATGGCATTGTGTGTGCCAGAGTCCCAGAGCTCTTTGAATTAATGCTGCTCTGTATTTCCACAAGGAACAAGCACGTTCACTTTACATTTATTGAGAATAGACCCTGGGAAGAAATTATTTCTTCCTTATAAGGAGCATTGTGTTAGAATATCTGCTGGGACAGTTTAGCTTACTACTAACTTCCTAGGGATAAAAGCATCACTGTTACAAGTAAAATGATAACATGCAAGTGACTTCTTAAAATGAAACATTTGGAACTGATTTACAAGGTTCAGAGTTTCAAAGTCTCTGAACAGAGAAATAAGAATGTCTCATCTTTCTTTCAGAGTTTTAACTTGCGTCGGCTTACAAGAAGTCAAAAGCACTCTGGGTCTGTTGTTTCAGAATTCACGAACACTCTGAGTAAAAACAATGTTGCTCCTCACAAGCTTTTGAAAACTATATTTTAAAGGATTATATTTTTCCCTGCACAATCTGATCTAGTAAACATGGATGTTTGGTGGCCTTGCCAGGCAGGGGGGTTGGAGCTTCATGGTGCTTGAGATCCCTTCCAACCCAGGTCATTCTGTGATTCTGTGTGAAAAAAAAACACACAGTCTTTAAAATAACTTTCTTCTAGGTATTCTTTCTTCTTGTTGCAAATACATATTCTTAATTGCAGTAAAGTATCTCTGTAAAGATAATAATAATAACAGTAATAATAATAAAACACATTCCTGAAAGCTTTAAACTCTCCTGGTCAGACATTCTCCACCAAAAATATGATAGGCCAATTCAGAAGTTAATCAGCTGCAGAATGCCACCAGTCAATCTACTACCACATATAGGAACACTTCCACACATACAGTGTGAAGAGAAGTACTGCTTTGTTATGCTGGTGGTCCAAATGGGAGCATCTTTGCAGTGCTTCTTGTGGACAAGATCCTTCACAAACAAACCTTTTATTTTTTTATCCTGCTTCCTCTCTTTAAATTTTACTCGAAGCTTGTGTGCATTAAGACAAAATAACTACTGCGCTGTGGCAGGAAACGTATTAATTATTGGGTAGAGATCCTTCCTGAAGAAAGGCATGCAAGCCTCAATCCACTAATGTTGGAAGAAAAGGTTTTGCTTACCCAGATGTACACCTGTGGCAAAGGAAGAGAAATAACACAGATTAAAGATTCTCATAAGTGTACTTTCCAAGCTGCTTAGTGCTGTTAGAATGGCTCCAAAGTAGAAAAAAAAATTAGAAGTCTCTGCCTCCCATCTCAAGAATTCTGAGTCTGGGTTCATTTGTGATACTGGCAGAGCTGGATGCAGAAGAAGGTGTCCAACTGTTGCTTCTGATATTTGCCAGTCCCCTGTGATGTTCTATGCCTTTATGGACTGTTACTGTGCACCCACATAAAGCATGGAGGCAGGGACAGTCAGAGATAACCAAGCAACACTTAACTGGTTCCTGTTTAAACAACTGGCATTCTTTTAGAAAGCTTGGTTACGATGTCTGCTTCCTCTGACTTTGTCACCAGTGATTGCATTTAGCAAACTTGGGACACTTTTTGCTACCAGTACATTTAAACTTTGTTTACTGTCTGCTAACCTCTGAATCTACTAATGTTTAAAAAGCACTACAGACTTTCCTCTGCCTCTGACTAGGACTGAAACTTCCTGCTGGGATTTATGGACTATTTTTTTTTCTTGATTTGTATTAGAGGCAAACTTTAAGGGAGCACTCTAAATATGAGGACTTATATGACTGAGACACCCTCTGCAATCAGAGACTGAGACTTCTAATGTGGCAAAAAATTTATGCTGTCCCATCCGGTATAAAAACTCAGTGTGAGAGTATAACATTCTTCAGAGTTGCTTTTTTTTGTTTCTTTGCTTTTCAGATATTATATTCTACATATATCTAGATAGTAGTATTTGGCATCAATTCCACCCTTAAGCAAAGTGCCATCTAAAGGTGATGGTACTTCTGAAGGTTCAGTTGATCTAAGAAAAAATTTACAGTTGGACCCAGGCTTTACAAAGCATTTGAAGTTTGGTAGTCCAAGTGCTCACTAGCCTTATGTGTGCTTATTTTATTGCACTTTCCTGCAAAGACAAGTTACTGAGCTGTGGAATGTTCCATCCATTTAAAGCAATCAATTTTCTGAGTTAAACACAGCTTACCAATATGTTTTTAGAGTGATTCTGATATGATTTCACATTTTCTTTATACCATCTCTATGTGTTTTCTAGCATATTTGCCTATTTTAAACCTCTTCTATCCTTCATAGCTACCCATGACTGCACTTTGGTATTGACAGTTCTTATATCTTGTAGTTCTCTTTTCTGATAAACACCCCATAAACATTCCATCCACTTACCTTCCGTATTCTTAGGCTTCCTGCTCAGCAGTCTTGGAAACTGTACCAGAGGTTAATATCTCAAGCAAAGTTTTGTAGTCAGATTCAGAAGATAGAGATTAAGATGAGCTGCAAGATGTGTCTCTACTGCATTTCTCCACTTGGAATGACAGAGACACAATGTACCCATTTATTTCCAGAAAATCAGTGCTTTGAGCTTCTTCCATACAGACTGTTAGCAGTGGCAAGAATTTGCCAGTTTTAACTACTGAGAAGGAAGGAACCCCTTGATACTTGGTATGTGTCCGTTCAGCTTTACTTCAGGAAGTCGGGATGAACTCACAGAATAATTCTCTTATTGCTAGACACTGTCCTCTGCTGGGCTGTATGTGGAGTCCTTCAGAAGGAATAGATACAGCATAGTCAGTAGTGTGGTTCAGATCCTATAGGAGACAGAGTGTCAGGCTGACTGCAGGGTTAGGCAGATGTCTCCACCAGTTGTCCTGTGGATGTTGTGATCCTTGAACAGAGTGATAAAAATCTGCTGTTCATGTAAAACACTTTTGTGTGTGTGTGTGTTTCCCAAAAATAAACTAATTAATTAATTAAAAGGGTTTTCTGGGCAGGGACAGGAGCCACCGAGTTCATCCATTGTGGTGATGACTCTATTTTTGGTGATCCTGCGAGGAGCAAGGAGTTGGACTGTATGAACCTTTTGCTCCCTCCCGACTCAGGATATTCTGTGATTCTCCATACCTGCTTCCCCAAACTGAGAAGGAAGAAGACCCTCTCCAGTACCGTGAGTCAGAACTGCTTCTTAGTTAGTAATTTTAATGTGTGTTTTGTCAGAGCTTTATTTTCAGACAACACAAAAATCAGCTTTTATTTCTGTAGCTCCATGGTTCTGAACAGATTCTGTTCAGTTTTCATTTTGCTTGGGACAGCAGCACAGGAAACAAAGCTCTCCATGCTCACACTTGGATAACCAGTCCTGAGCTGGTTTGCAGCCTACTCTGGAGCTTTCAATTTGTCTTTATAAGCACAAGGAATTTGATTTTCATTGTTTTCGTGTTTTTTGGTTTTGTTATTTTTTTAACCAAAAGTTTACTGGCTGCAGTCGAATGGCTAGAGAACATTTCTTTTTAAAGAAAATATGAAAATGAGGATGGAGTGGAAGAACCAAGGAAGAGAAGGGCAAAACTAGTGCGAGTAAGTGCTGAAGGTTGATCCAGCTTATGTAAATCCTGTCTGTTGCCAGCTCCACCCTCTAAATGGCACTCACTGCCAGGGAAATTGAATCCACCCTGAACTGATTCTGACATCAGGAAAATCCTCCCAAAATAGCTCTGGGCCTTACAAAAGTTGCAGTTTCCTCTCCCAGTAATTGATGCTGTGGTGACAACCTCCATCTGGTACTCATGAGTTGCAGTCACCACATCTGTTAAAGGGCAGAATGCAACTTTTTCCCTTTGCTCGGTCTCCTGCCTTGTCTGCAGAGATGGTCCAAGGAGTGAAAAACTGTTTGCTAAGTCTGGGTATTTGTTGAAAGGGGTAGTGTGATGGTGTCCTCTATAGTGGCAACCTGGAGGTGAATCTGCAACCTGCGTTGACTCAGATTTTTAAGAAGTGTAAATGAAGAACAACTTTAAGAGTAACTGGGGATTTGTCTCAGTTGCATTATTGCCACTGAATGTGAGTTTATTTCATCCTGTTTACTAAATGGGAAGTATAACCACGGCAACGTTCATGACATGCTCTGTATGAATCTGCCAACATAGGAGCGAAATTAGAAGACAACCATTTGAAAGTGGACAAGAACTCAAAAAGCAGGAAAAAAAACAACCTGAAGTGAATGGAAATGTGGAGGGGAATATGGAAGGAACTTTCTAGATCAGTGTTAGTGCTGTGAAGTCCCAGGTATAAACTGCTGATAAACACAGGCTAATAACTAATTGCCGTAGGTGTTTCCTGATGTAATGCTTTTGCAGATGTCTTTTAAATGGAAAATTCTTGGACTTAGTAACAAATTGCTTCTTCACTTCTCTCCACAGGTCACTTGTTTGGTAAGGACCAGGGTCAGTGTAACAACACGTTTCTGGATGAGAGTGATACAAACTATTGCAATAACCCTGCGCAAAGGTATTTCCCAGCTTTTGCCTGTGCTTTTACCTGAGGCTAGCTTCACCATTTTTGGTTAAATTAGTCCCCCGCTTTTTTCTGTGCAGCTACCACATAGCAGGAAAGTCATGTTTCTGTAAATAAGCCTCTCAAGCAATTCAGAAGGTGTGTAGGAGAACGCAGAAATGCTTGAGCTGATTTTTGAAAGTTGGCTAGATTTTAATCTGACTCTGCCCTTTCAACAGATGCTCGGAACAGTGACTGCTTTTTATTGCCTCAGCACACCATCTTGGGATAACACATCAGCCAGCCTGATGGAACATTTTATGTAGAGTTACTACTTTCCATGAGTCAGTGCTGTAAAAGGCAATTACGTCTGCAGAGAACACTGCATCATTCAAGTCCCTTGCTGCCCTCATGACTAGAAGCAGTACATTCAGGGTGGGTTATGTTAGTCCTAAGAATTATACCGATCTACAGAAATGATAGAACTATTGCTATTAAAGTATGAGAGACCAAAGAATTAAATATTTCTTCACACACAGGCAAAAACTGATACTTTACCACTTCGAAGTTAAGAAAAAGCACATCCTATTTTAGTAGTAGTAGCCATCAGAGATAGCTTTAAAGTATCACATTCAGCTAACTTGAATTCATTATCTGTATTAAAACTGACTGAGCGACAATCTGGATTGTTGTTTAGTATAACTGAAACTGGGAAAGATGATCTAGAGGGCTTGACAAAGTGAAGGGTACAGGTAGTACCAAATGCCAGGTCCTGGACTTCAGCTACAATCCCAGGCGACACTACAGGCTTGGGCAGAGTGGCTGGAAGACTGTGTAGAGGAAATGGACCTGGAGGTGTTGGTTGATGCTTGGCTGAACATGAGCCGACAGTGTGTCTAAGTGGCCAAGAAGGCCAATGGCATCCTGGCTTGCATCAGAATCAGTGTTGCCAGCAGGAGCAGAGAGGTGATTGTCCCCCTGTACTCAGCACTGGTGAGGCTGCACCTCGAGTACTGTGTCCAGTTTTGGGCCCGTCACTGCAAGAAAGACATCGAGGCCCTGGAGCGTGTTCAGAGGAGGGCAACAAAGCTGGTGAGGGGTCTGGAGCATGGGCCTTATGAGGAGAGGCTGAAGGAGCTGGGAGCGTTCATCTTGGAGAAGAGGAGGCTCAGGGGAGACCTTATTGCTCTCTATAACTTCCTGAAGGGAGGCTGTAGTGAGATGGGGGTTGGCCTCTTCTCTCATTAGTGATAAGATTAGAGGGAATGGTTTCAAGCTGCAGCAGGGGAGATTCAGGCTGGACATTAGGAAGTATTGCTTCTCAGAAAGGGTGGTCAGGCACTGGAATGCACTGCCCAGGGAGGTGGTGGAGACACTGACCGTGGGGGTGTTCAAGGAATGACTGGATGTTGTGTTGAGGGACATGGCTTAGTGGGAGCTATTGGTAATAGGTGAATGGTTGGACTGGATGATCTTTTAGGTCTTTTCCAACCTTGGTGATTCTATGATTCTAAGGCTAGCTGAGCAAGGGGTTTTCAAAATACAGTTTCCTAGAAAACACAGCATTTTGCTTTATGGAAGTATAAGGTTCCACATTCTTTGAGCCTCATGGCAATGATCATCTCTAAAACATGGTTGTGTTGCACATCTGAACAACTTTAGTATGTCATGTCAGAAGGATGCCCCAGTGTTCCCTTTTTATAGACTAACTTTAGAATTTTGAGACAGTTTTTTAAAATATATTTTTACACTGTAGATGTTTCTATTACTCTGTCTTGCATAGCTTTTCATGTCTATGTGTTTGCCACCATTCAAGACTACACTGTCATCTAATCACCATTAAGTTTTCAGGCCATGCTTTTGCCCTGCCTAAGCAATACTTATGTTTGCACCAGCTTGTGCAAAAGTGCCTTAAAAACAACGGTTCTCTCTCACACACACACATGCACACACACACACACACAAAGGAAAGAAAAAAAAATAAAGAATATGCATTATTTGTTCTGTGCATTCATTCTTTTTTTTCTCTCTCAGATTCACTCTTGCCACTGCAAAAACCCGACAGAAATGCCCAAGATGATTTCTCAACAAGTCTATTGGTACAGCTATATCAAGGGAATAAAACCATGGCTGGAGATAGTTCCCATGTTCTCATTGTCATTATGGCAAAGTTAGTGCTGCCATTTCCTTCATCTTCAGAAAAAATGTGTTTTGCCGGATCTCAGTAGAACTGAAAATAGTGGTTGGAATTTTTCCTCTGTTAATATGTTATTATTTGGGGATTTGGAGAGGAAATGAAAAAGTGCAGAGGGATTTATCAAGGAAGGTAACAATGAATTAACTCCTTAATTTAGTTCTTTTGTGGAAAAAAGCCTCATGTAGTTCTTGGCTACAGAAAAAATCTCCATGGAGTATAATAGCAATACTAGTTCTGTGTTTAACACTGAAATTATTTTTATTCAAGTTTGCTTTGTCCAGCAGTTCAGGATTCAAGAAGACTGCTGGTAGGCAAAAAAATGTTGAGAGAAGAACCAGAAAAATCATTGATTCATAAAGCATAGGATGAGTGATGCAAGGTGGTTCTTCTGTTTGGTTTGTCAAACAGGAAATTGTGTTGACTGAGGTCCAAACATATCTGCAGTGAGACAGGAGCTTAATGACATGACATGATCCAGTTGTTGGTGTTGAGACTGAACAAAGTCAGAACAGAACTGAGTCGTACAATATTCTGTAAATAATGGGTAGATAACTTCTGGGACTGTTCGATGGGAATTTTAGTGGGTTTTCCATCTCAAGAAGTTTCAAGTTTCAAGAGAGGTCTTTTATAAAGATATGCTCTAACTGAGCTGCAAAGTAGTTCAGGGAATCTCAGGGACCTCTATGACTAAACAGATCAGCTTCAGGTGACCTAGCCTTACCTCTGGTAGGGACCAAGGTGGTTTTGCTTCTTCCTTCAGCTCTACTGTGGGCTTTTTTCTTGCTTCCATTTTTTGCTTATTAATGCTAACAGTTGTAGCATCAATGCACTGCAGCAGCTTTATGTAAAGGCGTAATTTCCTAAATGGTACAGCCTTGAAAGAAATGCAATCTGCTGAAAACCTGTCCTAAACAGAACAACAGTAAAGAACAACCAGTTACACATGGAATTTTAATACGTGTCTTTCTTGCTTATTCCCATTTCTGAGCAATAATCTTATGAACTAGCAGTTCATCTATGTTACTATATAAGCTTGCAGCCATTCACAGAAGGTGGAATACTGTTTTGGATTAACAATCCTAGTACCAACTGCTTTATTCCTTGATTAATTTGAATGCACCAAGGATGTGTTCATATAGACTCTTGATCTTTTGTTTCTCCTTAGCTCACAGCTTGTGTTTGGGCTCCTGTAAAGTGATATACGGTCCTAAAGAAAAATAGAGAAAAGTAATCAGCAACATTATCTTATCAATATTTACAGCAAACCAATTCCCACTTTGCACAGAGAAAACTTAAATTCTGTCTTTGCCTGGCTGAAAACTTCCTTTCTGCAAGTAGCAAAAAAAAATAAAATTTCAAAGATCCCTTACAATAGTTACTTCAGATTTCTTGCAGCTTGAGGCAAAACCACATTGGCAGAAAGACAATGTCCTATCTCTGATGGCTCTGAAGCCTCCCTGAACCTGACCTGAATATGAACTTACACAAAAGGGACCTCTGTGCAGTGACAAGAACTTGAAAACAAAAAATTAATTATGTAAGAAATTCAAAATAAGTTGGGGGATCATGTTTGAATGAGATCAGCATTAAAAGTCATTCCTTAACAAGATCTGGATGCTTGCATCCCTGCTGAGATGCTTTTTCCTTCACATTCATCTGAATTCTTTATTGAGCTTCCTTCAAGGTGAAACCTTATACCCGACAGCAGTCCTTACCAGCCTTCTGGTGCAAAGTTTGCCTTGGTGTCCTGTGTGCAAGTCTCCAAAACCCTTGAAATACTTTGATACGGATGAGAAATGGCTGTGCTTAAAATAAATAAATAAATAAATAAATGAATCAGAGAAAAGTCCCTGTGTTTTTCTATGTCATGCTGCAGAAAATAATAAACTAAATTATTATGAAAGTCAGTGGAAAGAAGTAGGAGAAGTATATTCTTACTGTCATAAAGAGAGTAGCTAAAACTGGTTGCCTTATCATTGCAGCACTGACCATCAGGCAGCTGCACTAATTGCTGACCTTGCTATCTCTAGCTCCAGGGCTTAGCATCTCTTCAGGTGAAGTAAGTTTTTGACTAAACTTCCAAACAGTTTTATTTTACGACTGAGGAGATTCTTTATACACTTCTATGAGTAGTTTTTCACATTTAAATTCTCATCAGACTGGAGGTTACATCTCCAGCGATGGTCTAGATTCTCATCTGGTGTAAATTATCATAGTTCTCATCAACTTCAATGGACTTGATAATTCATAACATCTGCAGCTGAAAATCCTATAAATGAAAAGCAGATGCTATTTTAACTGTTCTGAAAAATGATAAGTGCCTAGTTTGTATCTATTTATCTTAATACCTGTTACACACTGCCAGCAGTCCACCACTAACTAGAGAATTGAAATCCTGTGTCTGAGTAACTGGGACTGTGACTTGTGCTTTCTCAAACATGGAACTTAAATGGAGACTATTAAAGTCCTTGACAGCAACTTTGCTTGGAGACCTGAAAACCAACACCCCCTTAGCAAAGCCTTTGAATTTGCTTCTGCTAGAAGCTAGTCAGTATCTTCATACTGACCATGAATACTACATATAATTATATATTAAATTTTAAATCAGCCATCTAGCTTTTTCACTTTAAAGTGTTTTCATTTTTATTTCTGTCTTCATCTTTAAGCCACATAGACTTTAGTTGATGTTTATTGTCTAATTGATGTTGTATAAGTAATTCGAGATTGCATGAACATCAAGTACCAGTATCAATATGGTAATAATTTGTAAAATGTTTCACAGAAAGCACAGTCTCAGACCAGAATGTGATACTGTAATGTGCCTACTGCAGCATGTCTGAAGAAAGCATTTATTCTTTATTCATGCATTTATATTACTGGAGTATGTTAGGCAGTTTTGTTTATAAGAGCTATAAGAAACTTTTTCATTACATTAAAATCTGCATACAATTGTGCTTTTTCAATTAATAACAAGAGAATATAGACATAAACAACATATTTTTATAAACTGCATTCAGTTTATACCTTGCTCAGGTATATTCCATGACTGCTACCCACTGGGGACATCTTTATAGAAAGACAGAAGATTCTGACCATCCTTAAAAGAATTCAGCAATGAACAAAAGAATAGCATTTCTTTCTGGCTTGTTTCTCAGAAGCCACTGGTCTTACTGCCTTTACATCTTACAAAGTCTTTATGTCCACAGAGATCTAAAATAAACTTTTTCTGGTATTCTAGAGTAAAAGCATTGATAAAAATTGAAGAACTGACAGAATACTGGATTTTAGAAGATCATAATTTCTGTTCTTTTCCTGCTAGTTATCTCCTACATTTCTGGGGCAGGCTGTTTTATGTTTTCACCGGGCTTGTCTTTAGATTGGTGACAACATTCCCCAGACTTCTCTAATGCTTCCTCTTCTTGACCTCCCCCCCCTTTTTTTTTACCTGCTGTTTGGCTGCCGTCTTAATTTGAGTGAGTCCATCTTGCTACAGAGGGACAATGTCCTCTACCCATCTCAAACTGTGGCTGATTTATGACTCTTACTTGTCTTTCTTGTCCTCTGTATACTCAGAGAAAAATGGAAAAATACATATGTATGCACCTAGAATATGTATATATATATAACTATTGATACTTAAAGGAAACAATCAGAAATACAGTCATTTTACCTCTAGGGTATAAAGTTAATTTGTGAGTATAATATTTTGCTTATGCAGCCTGTATGTTTGAGTTTAGCTTTATTAAATTCTGAAAATGACTATTTCTTCTACGCCTCAAAATATGCTGCTTACCATGTTATCATGGATAGGTAATGTATTATTTGTTGGACACAAATATGGAAACATTTATAATTATTTGACATGCTGACAAATTTATTTGAATTCATTTGTGCCTGCTCAAGGTGTTACATGCAAAACCTTAATTAAAGCTGTTTCATTTTGAATTTGCTAAAACAAATAGCATCTTTTGGCAGGAAGGAGTTTGGATAATAAAATATAAGATGCGGGATGTTCAACTTCTACTTGGTCTAGCCAAATATTACCCCAGCCCTGAGTTTTGAGTTGGTTTCAGAACCCTTACAATAAGGTTAAAAAAAGAGAACAAGAAGGATAAACAAGAAAATGAATACATTCGTACATTTATTGGATACTTCTGATGCAATCATTTGGAAGCTTGAAAAGACCCCTGAGTTCAACTGTGCATGTAAAAATTAATGCAATGCCATTCTAAATTTTGTGCATAGGAAGTATATAAAAAATAAGAGGACTGACAATTAATATGTCCTACTTTACAGTTGTACCATACGTCACTCCACAGCGAATTAACATGCGTTATGAGCACCAACACTTGTTCCCTTCCTGCTCAAATCATGCCAGCAGGAGATATTCATAGTCCTGAAAAAACACAGGCATAGTTTCTTCTGAGTGACAGCTCGGCAAAAAGGAATCACAATGCAGATCTCAGCTTGGCAGCTGGGGTGGAAAGTGCTTATGCTCCATGAGATGTCCAGAGGCAGAGAAGGAGGACAGGGTGAGCTTCTCCCACAAAGCTGATTTTGCAACTTCTCCCTTCTTTTTTTTACAGTGTCTAAACTGGGATGTAATCAATTGCTTCTTGTTCAGCTGTTCCCAACAACAGTGTTTTGAAAACTTCACCCAAAATATTTTACTAAGCTGAGCTAGTAGCATTTCCCATTCAGCTGTGAGAGATTTTATTCTCATTCATATCAGTAGTGAAAATACAAAAAAATATTTGAAGAGGATCACAAGACGAGGTAAGCTACCACTGACTGCCTTTGGTTAATTACAAACTAGAGGGAGAAAACAGACCCCTGGCCCATCCTTCTGTTGTTCTTCCCATTCCATCTGATTAACTAGATTTTGGTATTCCTACTTGTCACACACCCCTGTTTGCCTACTCTCCCTTCTGAAATTTCAGGGCTTTACTCCTACCCTCTTACATTCTTTTCCAATTTTAGGTCAGTGGTAGCTTACGCTGCATTAAAAACAAACAGAGCCAACAGAAAAAAAAAAAAGAAAAAAAAAAAAAAGAAAAAAAAAAAGAACCAGAAATAATCAAAGTCACAGCCTTTGCTGTCTTTGTGATCCTCTTTATTCCTGCTTTAGGATAGTCCATTTAATCTTGAGTTTGCCTACAATGTTTATTTGTCCATTGTCAGGCATATTCACCACCGCCTTTCGAGCAACTATATGTAGTGACCAGACTAACACCAACTGGCTTGGTGATGTCAGCTGCCTAAGGAAGGGGATAGAGCTGCATGCAGATTATTGTCTCTCCTAGTCAAAGAATCTCTAATATCAACTTTAGATGTCCCTAGTGTTTTACTCTAAGATTCCAGACCCAGCAGGTCTGAGAAATCTATGTACATCCTGCCAGCCTCAACAACATGTGGGCACCAGGCAGCAAGAGCTGCATCCTGATAAGTGAAGAGGAAAGAAAATAAACCCACTTTCAGAAGGCCATAGCAGCTGTAGTATCTCTGTAAAGCCTACTGCTGTATTACCAAGCAAAGCAGGTAGTGAAATGCCTTTTTTATCCTCAAGGCTTGCTGCCACCAACAGTGCATATTGTACAACTCCAAATGTTGTCACTACAATTAAGGACAAAGCATGAAATGGAAGCTACCTTCTGATAAGAAGCAAACATTCAGCAAGAATTTGATGTTATAGGAAAATAGTTTTCTGAGAAAAAAAAATGTTGCTTGTGGAAGGTATTTGTCCTTATTTAGCAATATACAGGACATAGTGTGCTATAAGTGAATAGTATATATATCTATCCAGAACCAGGCACAGCACACAAAAATGCAAACAACCTTGTGATAAGGCAAACACATCCATTGGTGTGTGACAGGTTTACTACAGCAGCACAGACATTCATTCACAGTGAGAGTATTCACAGCTTCTTCTTACATGGGAGTGACTGCACTCATCACTCATTAAGGTTCAAACACTGTGGAAATCCTACTTAAGCAAAAGTAGAAGAGAACCCCTAAAATCTTTCTTTTCTATGGAGAATGTTTCTCTTGATAAGTTTTCTGTTTGTTATCTTTGTGGTTTCACCACGCGTTTTATTCTTCTTGGATTACAAAGCAGTAAACAGAAGTTAATATTTTCCCCTTTTTATACGCTTTGTCCTGTATTCAGATTTATGTTGTATCTTGGCTCTATCTTCCTCTAAATATTCAAGTTTTCTGTCTCCTGTGCAAGCAGCAGACACTAATGACTTTCATAAGCTCTGTACTTCTATTAGTCTTCCTTCATCCCAGTAAGTACTGTTTTCACCTTTTTTTCTTTCCTGTTTTGAGTCAGCTCAGAAAAAAAGAGTGACTAAAGCCTCCCTCTCAATATCTGATCCACACCTGAAGCTAGATCTTATCTAGATAGATGGCACTTTTCATTAAGCTCTATCTGACTTTAAGCAAGTGCAATTAAGGCCATAAGCATGAGAAATAAATCTGAATTTATATCTACGCTGTTTTTTAATTAATCTTTAATAAAATTTTAATTAATTTAGCAATTTAAAGTAGCAATTATTGAAATAATCTGTGTGAAACTAACAAAATATCCAAGTATATTAAGGACATTAACATTGTTTTAATTGTCAAATAATTATAATTCAATTATAAGTTATTTAGATAACACATTTTAAGAATATAAGGGCTGACTGATATTGATAACTGCTTTTTATTCCTGGAAGTACAACAGATTTGTGTGCACGTATCAATTTGTGTACTTGTACTCCTTGCTAACATTTAGCAATGCATATATGTACATCTGAATCAGTATAATAACATAACACATTTTGAAGCGGTAACAATATTTAATTCAAATTTAAATGCCTTGTTTTGAATAAGCAGTTACGATATGGTGCTGTATCAGTCAGCCTAACAACAAAGGCCAGTATGCTGATGAATTATGGATGCTATCTGCATTTTTTGCCTGCTGATAATTGACAGGTATTATGGCACCTTCTACAAACTTCCTGTAATTATGTGCCACGTATCAAACACCAATGTATGTGCAATGGTCCTCCCTACACACACATGCTCACAAGATGTTTTTATGTTTTATTTAAAGCTTAAAGCATTTTAAGATTTTCTGCTTCTCTCACTCAGGTTTCCATGCTGCATTGCCACTCAGCCCATTCAACAGTCTTAAATTAACAGCACTTCTCCAGTGTGCATTTGTCAGAGACACTCACTGAAGCTTTTCTTCCATCCTTGTTATTTGTTAAAAATATTAAAAAATCAAAAATCAACCAGCCAATAGAAAAGAAAATTTACCATTTAATTATTTAAAAGAGATTATGAGCAGTTTGGATACTCGTAGTGAAACTGATGTCTTCATCACTAATACCAAGTTCCTGTCTTTAATGACAAATGTGTTTCAGCTGGTATGTGCCACGTAGTAACAGCTCTTTTAAAAATGGTGTTTTAGCAGAACTAATGAAATGGCAGCTTCCTTCTTGGTGGTATGCATTTAATTCAGACTCCACCATAACAACAATACATTAATTGGGTAGATGATCAACTAGACTCATTAGATACAATGCTTACTGATTCAATTCAACCATTACAGGCTATCATAGTGCATGATTCAGAACTACTTTTCTTTCAATTCAGTGTTCTGTTCCTTGGAAGGAAACTAATCTTGCTTAAGATTACTTTAATAAGCTTCTGATAATAAAGCTATGATTAAAGAGGAATATTTTAGTTACCTGTAAGAGCTTTTTACTTGTATTTTTATTTGTATATATATTTTAATGTAAAAACCTACCTTCAGTAAAGGATATGCCCGGTGTTTGTAAAGCAGCAGCACTAGCGTATACTGCAGAAGAGTTCCTTGCTCTTCCTCACACTCATTGAATCCATGAAGATATTTTCTACCAGAGAAAGTGCATGGAACAAAACATTTTCAGAAAGCAATTATGCATAAAGAAACTTAGGTAAGTATCTCTTTCATTCCCATTAATTTAGACTTTGTGTGTCATCTTCTTTAGAACGCAGTGTTTATATTCTTATCCTTGACTAAGCTAGCTTTGAGGTTCCTAGTGAAGCAATAAGCTGTTTTACACTGAATTAAAGTTTATGATTAAACATACTTGCAAAGTATCCTTCATTAGAAAACAAGCAAAAGATCAAAACTCCTAACCTTTCAGAATGTGGTAGAAGGTGACAGCCTGTAAGCAGTCAGGGATGCAAAAGGAAATGTATGAGAGCTGCTCCAAAGGTAATGCATCCTATTTTATTATTTTGGGCCACAACATCAGAGGAGGGTGTTGGTGGTACGGCAGTAGAGGGCAAACCTTCCCACCAGTATTCTATTACATTTTGGCAGTGGAAGGGCAATCAGGCAGAACGGTATCTGACAGGAGAGTGTGCATGAAGCAAGGGTGTGTCACTGAATTCCTCCATGTAGAAATAGTGGCACCAGCTGTCATACACTGACACTTGCTGAACACTGATGGAAACCAAAGAGGGGATGTGAACACAGTGAGGCAGTGGATGGTGCTTTTCAGCAGTGACAGTGGGTCTCCTTCTCTGGTGCAGATTTTGACAAGTGCACATGCAGGCTCTTGTTCACCACTGGAGAAAATGCACAGTTAATGTTGCTGGTTGTATTCATTATGAGTGCTGTGTAGCTGAGAATTTGCTCTATCAAAAAAACCATTATTGTGTTCTTTATATTTGTTGTAGTTTCCATTTCTTTTGGAGCAATCCAAATAATATATGGCTGCCAGCTAGCAACAACCCTGCTACCTACTGAATCAAAATCAAAATTTCTGGAAGGGGAAAAATAACAGTAGTTTTACAGTAAGGCTTGATTTTGGTAAATATATCTGGATGCAGAACTTTGTTGGCTTGACAGTTCTAACATGTTGAACATAGATGAATAAGACATACACACACACACACACACAAACCCAACTATATTGCAAATCTTTTAGCAATTGTCAAATGCTTATATGAACTATTATCAGTGACCGTATGAAAATTCAATTTGCAAAGACTTTGCATCTAGTCAAAGTAAAATTCCTAAGAGAACATGGAGACATTCTCCTTTCAGGCTGTGTGCAGACTTCTTTATTTCTACCCCAACTTTTAGGTCCTGATGCTGATTGTGCAGGAAAAACAAAAACAAAACATTGCCTGAATGTTTTATAGAGGTACCTTAAGGTAGGTAATTACAAAAATCTGCATGCATGATTTAAATAGAAACAATCTGTCTCCTTCTCTCATTTTTATTTTCCATTGCCAACAATGCATCTGATGCTTCTGAAGCAGGCTTTATTTTCTAGGTGCTGCTTATCCAGCAGTCTGAAGTAGCAGTAATGTCTCCCAAAAGGCTATTGGTTTCTGTGGGAGAAGCTCCCATGTTTGCTTCCAGTTATCTGAGCCGCAGGAAGATCTTAGAAAAGTGAACAGGCCAAAGTGCTTTGGGGACACAAGACTTGTAGATGCAGCATCCTGAGGATATATAGGAACCTGTTTTAGAGAGATTCATTGGCATCTCCATAGGCTGTCTTGCTTAGCCAACTAAAATGAAGGTTAGGCAAAGGTTGGATTGCTTTGGATAAAAACAAAACAGGCATGCCCTTCCACTCTATGCCCTTCTAAAGAATAATCAAACAAACATTCAAAACAAAACAGACTCAGTGATTCCTTTTCATCTTAATGGTCTTTTCACCTGTCAATCTGCTTAGCATTGTCTAGTTTGTTTAGGACTAAATAATACACCACTTTCCTCACAGGACTGGTATGTATTTAGGCAAGTAATCTTATGAAATTAACAAGACTACTCCTTTAATTAAGGAGTTCAGGATGGGACCGTGGCAAAGACCTTCTCTTCTTTGTGAACATTCACATCAAAAGTGCTTTCCTAACTGCTTATTATTATGTTAAAGTGGTATTATCTGATTTTTCTTGTGAGGATGGGCCATGTTGCCTCCTACTGGGACCTCACAGTCTTCAGCTCCCCATCTTTCCATTATAATGGAATAATAAAAGTTATTATTCTAATAAAGTTAGAAGAGAATTTATTAAATACTCAGGCATGTCACACCATGGACATAGATGGGCGCTCTTCCAAGCATGTAGTAGAGGAAAATAAGCAAAGTTCTTATGAAAGCGGGCAAAAATTTGCTAGCACAGCCCATTGGCTTAAAGTAGTACCTAGGAAGGGAGCAGCATAGAGCACAGATGAGTCCTGAGTCTTCTGGTGGGCTGAGCAGGACCTGGAGTCTACGTGGGTATCCCTTCTCTAGCCATAGTTCACTCTTGCTTGTCCACTATGGGCTCACACAGATTCAGGCTTGTTAGTCATTCACTGAAAAGGGATCACAATTCTGGACTGTAAACTCTGCCTCTAAATCGAGCTTTCTCATGCAGTCAGCTGCAGCTGGAAAGAGTGCCTATCTGCTGTACAGGCTTATGCAGCAGAACACTCCCATTGCTGCCCTCTCAGCTGCAAGCAGCTTCTGGCAGGACCTGCACCTATATCATTCTGTGGGTAGGCCTTCAAAGAGGAAATTGAAAACACACTGGCCTATACTTGCCCCTAGAGAATAAGCACATCATTTCTGCTTATTTTGGCACTTGAGTCTACCAACAAAGAAGTCTCACTGTGGCAAAACAGGCTGTCATTCTGATAGCAGCCTGACTTGATTAATATAGTTGCAAAGCTTGTTTTGCAATTCAAACCTCGTCAAACCAAATCCAAGATGATTTTCCTGGATAAATCCAATTACAATGTAAATACTGAATCAGAAGTCATTTTCAAAATTTATATCAAGCAATTCTATTAAAAAGAGTCTGCAAATCAGCTGTTGCCCATCTCACCCTGCCAGCCCTTTGCCCTCCTGCAATGGCACTGTCTGGAGCACAGCTGCACTCAGTGGAGGAGGCTGGAGTCAGCCTGCATCTGAAACTGCCCAGCTGTGGGCTACCCTGCTCAGCCCCATAACTGCTCTAGAGGGAGGAGGATTTGCCACCAGACAGTGTGTGATGGAAATGGGTATGTTATGTATCCTGCTTGTCATTCTGAGAGCTCTCTATTGGCTATGCCTCTGTCAGATCAATCTGAGCATCAGCAGGATTTGCTCCTCACTGCTATGGCTTTAGATTGTGCTAGTCATTCGTTGTATGCTTCTATTTCATTTAAAAACAAAGAAACCGAACAAACTCTTTCTATCTTCGAAAAATATCGGTAGGCAGGCAGTGGAAGTTTTCTCTGCATGTAAAACTGACAGACATAAGACCAGCATTACTAATGCTGAGTTTTAAGACAAAACACCAAATTTTTGGTAACAGTAGACTGTTTAATCAAATATACTAGTCAGCCTGCAGCCTTGATATCTGTGGTAGTTTTGGGTCTGTGGAGTCTGATTTTCCAAAGAGCGGCACTCTGAGCTCTGTGTTATACTTTCCCTTGGTTAAAATGACAGGAGACCAGGATGGAGGCAGAGTCTCACCACAGACGACTGCTGCAAAAGGCCCAACAGAAAGGACAGAGCTGGGCACAGGAGTGAGCTGGAGTTCCACATAACAGGTAAAACAATTTTCAAGAAATTATTATTATTATTTTTTTTTCATCTAAAAATAATGGTTATTTGATCCTGAATGTTTCACTGACTTGTAACAGTTCCAACAACAGAAACAACACAGAGATGTGAAAGGCTTCTCCATGCCAAGGCAGACTTTGTGCTTCTGGTCATTGCAGGATCATCTCTCTCCTCTCAGTAATGGAAAGTACATTTTTACACTTTCTCTTTAAAACTGTTAGATGTTCCTCAGCTTCCTAAATGGTGCCAATATGGAAATAAAAGATGTTTTGAAAGTTGTTTTTCAGCCAGGCTATTGACAAGGCTGGGGACCTTCTGGCCTCCTCCAGCGCACAAACTATTTCTCTGTCACATTTGTGGCGCTGTATTTCATTTTAACAAAACAAGGGCAAAAAGAAACAAACTCTCCATCCCCCAGAATGTTTCTATGCACACAGACAGTCCTGGTCCTGATGATGCTTAGGCTAGAAATTTATGTATCACTATATTTCAAGGATGCATTTGAAGACTACATGTTACAGCTTCCTGAGTAATACAGACTGTACTTGTCCAGAGCTGTTTCTGCAGTATGTATTTTCAACACCCAATTACTACATACTTGCCTCAAGATAATTTGTGGAAATTTTCATGAGAACCGCATTAGCCCTGATTTCTACAAGATGTTATCAGGATCCAAACAAAAATTCATTAGAAAAACATAGAGTATCTCTATGTCAATATTGTGTACCGCTTCAAGTTTCACACCATGCGCTAGCTCCACTGTTTTATTTCATTGTTATCTGTCATTAATAGAATGTCTTAAGACCAAGTAAATACACAGAATCATGTAAAGTAATGGTAACATATCTGTGACTTAGATATGAGAAGGCTCAAAATTGGTTTCAATAAAAGTGTGGATAAAAATATGTAATAAAGAACAGAAGATTACTGAAAGCATTGAATCAATTACTGTATTTCCTAACTTTGGTATCAGTAGATTAGTGTCTCAGTTCTCTGAAGAGACAACATGGGGAACACTGTGCTTCATTGAAACATTTCAGGCTTATTGTTACTTATAATGTTAGAAAGGGCAGAAGACGGAAGGTGATAATCTAACAATTAAAATGACTGAAAAGAAATGCTGTTGTGGAAAGGAGAATAGTGAGTGAGAACCCACAAGTGAAATCAGTCTGCTTTCACTATTCAAACCATACAGAGGTGGGACACAGCACTACATTCAGAAAAAGGAGCAAAGCAAGTTTAACATCATTTTAGCACCCTTTTTAAAATCTGGAAAACCACACAGCCACAGTGTTTAAGGAATCAGTTCAGTTTGGGCTGAAATAAGTGGAGCAAGCCCAAGTCAAGGGCTTTTCCCAGCAAGTATGAAAAGCTGAAGGTAGTGCAGAGGGAACAGCACTGCCAGCTGTATGCTGCAGCCTGTCAGACACAGTTGGGAATGATGCTGCTCCCTTCTGGTCACCTGTTTCATGAGTCCTGCAGCACAGGAGTTCATATAAAGTAGTGTTTTATATTTATTCTTTAGAGACAAATGCTTATTTAATTTAAAAAACAAAACAAACAAACAAGTTATATCACCCCAGAATACATTTTCTTCTTATTTCAGTACTTCCTACTTCACCTGCACTTCAGGTGCTGATGCTACAAAGCTGTGGTGGGATCAGGTGCAATTGTCTTGCATACTGTAAGAACTGCCTTCCACCAACACTGCAAATTAGTCAGAAAAGATGATATGCCCAGTCTTAAGAGAATATATATATATATACATATATATATATAATTCCTACAGAGAATTTCTATGGCATTTTTGAGGTCCTTGCAAGCTGTGTAATGTGTCATTAGAATAAGCAGTTACATCATTTTCCTAGTGTCATTCTTTTAATTTTCATGAGAACAAATATCAGGGACCATACTCATTGCAGCACTGGTTTATATTTGCATGTTTATTGCCAAAACAAATTACAAAGCATGAGTAAGCAGAAGAGGAACAGAGGACTCCTCACCCAAATTAAAGTTTTCTAAGGTCAGTGTAACGTATTCAACTGTTACCTTTCCTTAGAACAGATCTTGCTGACAGAACAACGAGACACTGAATTATTTGGCATTATCAGTTAGCTAAGGTCCCCACATCACTGCCCGTGTCAGAGCACTTGAAGTAAAGTTGAAGCTGGCTGCATCTGTGACTGAAAATACCAACTCTGTCTACTGTTCCCTGCACATTCATCTCTACGTCTGTGATGTTTGAATTCACAGTTTTCAGTTCCTAGTGCTTATTATCATGAGAACAGAGGTATGGAAACCTCTCAGACTACTGATTTCTTAAGCAGAGATGGGAAGATATCCTAACTAAATTATAAGGTAACCCAAACGACCCATGTTACTGGGCAGGGAACAGAAGAGCTGAAAGGAGAGGTTTGGACAGGACAGGCTGGATCTATGCTGAAACTTCAGTTCTTCATGGCCACCTGGTCACAGCTGAATGTTCCAGAGCACTCTTTCTGAGAAAAAACAAACCTTAATATCCAATCCAAACCTCCCCTGGCACAGCTTGAGGCCATTCCCTTTCATCCTATTGCTAATAGGATAATTATGTGGGAGAAGAGGCTGACCTCCACCCCACCACAACCTCCCTTCAGGAAGCTGTAGAGGGCAATCCCAGCTCCCTCATTCACTCTTCATAAAACTTGTGCTCCAGACCCTCCACAGTTTCACTGCCTTTCTCCAGTCATGCTCCTGGGCCTCCACATCTTTCTTGTAAGGAGGGCCAAAAAGGACCTCAAAAAGCATGTCCAGCTTATTTCAGTCCCCAGGTTTATGATGTCATCGTAAATCATGCTGGCCAGTACTAACTTGGTGTCACTGGTGATGGCAACAGTATTCGTATGACAAAAAAGAGGCCTTGAATGAAGATTCCACATTTCTTCTTACAGTCTCTTCAGAATCATTTTCAGCAGCATTCTACCTATTTGACTGCGCCATTTTACATCTCTCTAGAGCTGCATCAATAAAGACCTAATGCTCTGCCTCTCCAAACGCCTCTCAGATATTGAAAAAAAACCATAATATATATCACAAATAGTGAACTTCTAATGTTCTCTCTTGTCACCAGTTCACTCACTACATCCAGCATTAATCTCTCTCATAATGCTGTTCTGTTTACAAGGCTTAAGGTGCGCCTGCTACTTCTCTGTGCAGGGATAGATTATATAAGAAAGAAAGAAAGAAAGAAAGAAAGAAAGAAAGAAAGAAAGAAAGAAAGAAAGAAAGAAAGAAAGAAAGAAAGAAAGAAAGAAAGAAAGAAAGAAAGAAAGAAAGAAAGAAAGAAAGAAAGAAAGAAAGGAAGAAAGGAAGAAAGGAAGAAAGGAAGAAAGGAAGAAAGGAAGAAAGGAAGAAAGGAAGAAAGGAAGAAAGGAAGAAAGGAAGAAAGGAAGAAAGGAAGAAAGGAAGAAAGGAAGAAAGGAAGAAAGGAAGAAAGGAAGAAAGGAAGAAAGGAAGAAAGGAAGAAAGGAAGAAAGGAAGAAAGGAAGAAAGGAAGAAAGGAAGAAAGGAAGAAAGGAAGAAAGAAAGAAAGAAAGAAAGAAAGAAAGAAAGAAAGAAAGAAAGAAAGAAAGAAAGAAAGAAAGAAACTGAGAGCAGGAATAAAAGCTCTGTGGTGAAAATAAGCACTGCCTGGGATGTAGGCAGAGTCAGGAACAGCAGATTCATGTGCTCAAGGTCACACTACAGAAGGTTATTTACACAACCCAGCTCACACCAAGATGCTTTGCACAATTAGCACCAAAGCTTCCATGGCTCTGCCCCAGATTTTGAGTTTTATTTCATTTCTTAATTCACTTTTTTTGTTGTCATTGTTGGATTTGGCAGTAAAACCTGAAGGTGGGAATGGGGAATCCCCAAGGAGCTGTGAAGTTGTCACAGTGAGGGGACAAGTGGCTTGAGTGGATGGTGTGGATGAGGGTGAAGGCTCCGGAGTTGTGGGAGCTGGGAAGGAGCAATGGGAGAAACTGTGGCCAGGAAATCCCAGCCATGGGTCAGGAAGGAGAAGAAGGATTTGGTCCCACGACCATTTGGTCTCAGATGTGCCCTGACACCGTCACTAAGATAAACAGAATGGTTCAGAGATGGCTGATTGCACTGCAAGGAGTGCCCAAGGTGCCCTTACCATATGGTGCATGCACTCCTAGTGAAAGCCTAGGGCAGTGTGCTATCAGTTCACTCCTGTAAAACACATATTAATATGTGCCCTGACATATTAGTATTGCATGCTGAAGTTGGAGAACTGTCTGACTTCCAGTGTTTGCTCTCTGGATCTCAACATTACTTTTACTTCATGAACACATACATTCAAATGCATCTGAGGAAAACTTAGGAAGACTATTACAAGGTACTGAAAAAGTCACATTCTCAGTTTAGCAACCTGTGGTACAGCATGCTCTGCTGTAGTTTATTTCCCTCAGACAGGAAACAAGAGGATCAAGGCCACTCATGCCTAATGCAGTTGTGTTTTTTACAAAAACAGTTTGGAGGTCCATCCATTCTCTCTCACCTCTGTCATCTCCAGCCAAAGGTTCTCACCATCAGGAGATCTTGTCAGAGCCCTGTTTAAGTTCCCTAACTTGACCAGTCATAGGACTGAGGTATGGCAACCACTTGTTAGATCTTGTTTGTTTTCCAGCCAGCTCAGCTACGGTTGCACCTGTAGAGCCTCCATGTCTTCATGGACCTTCTTCATGTGCAGGATTATGCCTCTTTGCTCTTTGTGTGTGCTGTTGTTCCAGTTCTTGGTTTAACTCTCTGAGAACCATGATAGGTAGAACATTTATAGCCCTCACAAACCAAAGTCTTGTAGGTGAAATGACTGGTTGCACCACTTACAAATTAAAATTGTAAATTAAAATTAAAAACTAAAAAATAAAAAATAAAAAAAGGTTGAGAACAGGGTGAGAAATGAAAGATGTGATTTCTGGGCTTCTGTTTGCTGCAGCTCTTTCAGCTCTCACATACTTGTGCTAACTCTCCCAGACTGATCATAGTGAATCATAGAATCAAAGAATGGCCTAGGATGAAAAGGACAACAATTGGGTTTCAACCCCCCCTGCTATGTGCAGGGTCACCAGTCACCAGACCAGGCTGCTCAGAGCCACATCCAGCCTGGCCTTGAATGCCTCCAGGGATGGGACATTCAAGACACAGGGAGTGAAGATTCGCTCTCCTTCTTCAGGTATTGCTCTTCTCTGCCCTCTTTAAAACACTCACCAATAGTTATTAGCGGTCTGCAGCTGGTGAGTGCCCTCACTGTATGGGCAAGAATGCTCTGTTACTTATTACCTTTGCAAGGCTATTTCAGCTCCTCAGCCTCCCTTTCCCAACATAAAATGGACATTTCAAGTCATACTGAAAATGAGGGAGAGTTTGTAGGATGGAATACAAGCATACTGCAGCATTCTCTGTCTGGCCACAGCCAGGGCTCTCTTGGCAGACTGTGTTAGTGATGTGTGTTGCCTGCCCAATAAGCAGCAAAGAAAAAAAAATGCTTAGAAATTGAATTATTTAGTGGCAGTATTTTTCTACCATTTCTCAGGAACATGAAACTCTGCCCACGTAGTTAAGAAAACTATGGTACATTCATTTTTATTCCAGTCCTAATTCTCATGCTTGCCTATTTTATCTGTTAAAAATAATTATGGCTACACCTTCTGTTCACTAACATATTTATTTTATCAAACCTGTTTTTCTTGTTACAATAGCATGTGATCTATCAACTATTTAATACAATTAAGGAGAAAAAAAAAAAGGTACTCTGCAAGTAGCACTGTGCCCACATTCCAAGGCTGTGATAATATCACAAGTCATGAGAGCTTTGCCCTTTGAGTGAGAATCATTTTGTCAGAATGACTGGGTGTGGGTGCCTTTGGGTTAAAAACTAGTTTGGGTTTTTTGCAGGGTTTATTGGACACAGCTCTCAGTTCCCCTGCCTGTGCTTTTAGGATAGTAAGGAAGCTTCTGAGTGCCAAGTGCTGCATCTAAACATGTGACTAATTATACCAGAGTCCAGCAGTTGCATTGCTGATAGGAAGGGTGAGTTCTGAAAATGAACATTTCCAGGATCACCTCAGCATGTGCATATTGACAGCCTGATGGTATTTAAGCTGCTTATTCCAAAACTTTATTCTTGAAGTTCCCTTATTAGGTGACTTGAATTGACTGTGGCTCATCCCATTAAATATCTCCATTCTGCTTTCCAGAACCATTTGGAACAAGAAATTCTGACATTCAAGGTGCAGCTCTCCTGACTTCCAGTACTCTTAGATTCCCAAAATAACTGTACGTTCCAAACAACTTTTAAGTCTCTTACATATCTGTTTTTGGATTAAAAGACACATCTTAGTGGTTCTATCTCCACTGAATGCATTCAGAATGGTACTTGTTTAATAATTTCAAGGTTTATCATTTCTGTTGTTTAAATTTATGAGGCCTTAGCTAAGGTTGTGCTTTAAAAGTACAGAATGCTTTGGTGTTCTTGTCTCTTTTCCTTCCCAGACTTTGCATGCCAGGTATTTTTGTCTGCTTTTCCTGCCGGCTACTGCATGCCAACTACCTTATTGCTGTGGCAGAGAATATGCCCCATCTGTCACAAGCATTTTTTTAACAGAGCCTAAGCTGAGTGTTCAGCAAAGCCATGCCTTATGTGGAGAAGTATTAATTATTCTTCTGTCTGTGGAAGAAGGGAGTAGGTCCTGGATGAGGAGGACAGAGTTGTCAGGAAGATAGCTGGAGGGAATCAGAATATATCATTACCTAAGGGAGTGGTACCCTCAGTGTTCATCTACTTTAATTCTCTCACCAGACACATCAAATGACAGTGCTGTAGGGCTTAAAAAAATTGGGGCAAAGCTGGGGCAGCGGGTGGCTGATAATGACAGCCTGTCTAAATGTCTGAGTGGCAGACAAGTGGAAGGAGAAGTTTGTGGTATGGGTGATACTGTATTTGTTTTTTTTTTAATCTGCTTTCTTTCCAGAGCACAGTTTGGCAGCTGGTTAAGCTGGCTGCTTCTATATGAGATTCATAATACTGTCCTTCCTTCCTTCCTTCCTTCCTTCCTTCCTTCCTTCCTTCCTTCCTTCCTTCCTTCCTTCCTTCCTTCCTTCCTTCCTTCCTTCCTTCCTTCCTTCCTTCCTTCCTTCCTTCCTTCCTTCCTTCCTTCCTTCCTTCCTTCCTTCCTTCCTTCCTTCCTTCCTTCCTTCCTTCCTTCCTTCCTTCCTTCCTTCCTTCCTTCCTTCCTTCCTTCCTTCCTTCCTTCCTTCCTTCCTTCCTTCCTTCCTTCGTCCCTCCCTCCCTCCCTTCCCTCCCTTCCCTCCCTTCCCTTCCTTCTTCTCTCCCTCCCTCCCTCCTACCTTTCTTCCTACCTTCCCTTCTTTCTTTTTGCAAAGAAAATTCAAATTTTGGCAATCTCAGCTTGCCTACAACTGATAGCTATTGTGTGGAGCACAAGGATGAATGATCTCATTGACTCTTGCATTCAGTGGAAACAAGAAGCTGCTGCAGCCAGATCTCTCTCTACATCTCCTGCAGAGGACTCAAGTTATATATATTATATATATGTATAATTATATATATATGTGGAACTATCTGGGGCAAAGAACAAGCCCTCCAGGAGGAGACAGAGATACAGTTCTTACTTTCCTAAAAAAAAATAATAATAATAATAAAAAAAAATAGCAGAGCATTGCATCAGTTTGGTGGAAGTTCCCTACTCCCTAGGAAGAGCTGCCAAGCATTCCTCTAGCTCACTGAGGTCTTTGTGGTACAGGCAGCCAGCAGCGAGAGAATACGGGGCAGCCTTGTGACCATCAGGAAACAACTGATCCAAGAGTCACAAACATCCATTTATAGACCATGAAGGGAAACAGGCCCTTCCAGGGGTACACTGAAGCAGTCTGTGGCAGACTGAAGAGAGCATTCAGTGTAGACACCTCATCTATCCTAGCTCACTCTCCAAACTAGAGAGGAAGACCAGTGACCTGGTCTATAATCCTCAAGAGGCAGAAGTCAGGAGAGGTGAATTTCACACAGCACATATAATAATAAATGTGGAGTATGACTTTCTTTCAGGTACCATCCCCTATATGTTCTTCCACAAAGTAAATGTTGTTGATTATTTGTTTATTTATTTATTTAATGTTAGCATTTATCTGAAGCCAAGTATTTATTTAGTAGCAAAACAGGTCAAACTAGCTATTATAGATCTGCCTATTGATCAGCAGCAGTTTTGTTACACATAGGACTATTAATATACCATTGCCATCCTGTGCCATGGGAGCATTTTAATCAGTTTGTCACAGATATCACAGAGCCCATGACATCCCAGGTGAAGACTGTCAAAGGTTTTTCTCTCCCACTCCCTGCTGTTTAAACAGCCAGCAAAGGATTGCTCTTATGTAAAGATGGCTGCCTTTATATACACATGATGTACAGTATAGGCTGTCTGAATTCATCCTCTGCTTCATATTACCAAAAGGTAGTTAGCGAGTAATTACCAGCAAACTGTTAGTAAATGCTCACAGCCAGTAGTCCTAATTTTTGCTCCCTTGGCTGCAGGTCATGAGGCACTGCATCTATACTCTGAACAGATGCAAGAACACATAGCAAGTGAGATCTGCATTTCTGTCCTCGTCTAGGACCACAGTGAACTAATATCGTGCAAAGCCCTAAAAGCAAAGCAAACCATCTTCCCTATATAAAATCTTCTTTCCCTATGTACAAACTTAATATGAAATAAAGATACAATAATTAGACACACAGGGGAATACAAGAAAAATGGCAGTAATTGGCAGATTGTTTGGTAGCACACATTGCTTATCTGTAGCTTGATGTATTCAGAACTCTGCTAATGTCACAGGAGAAAAGATTAGGATGGAGACAAGCTGGCATTCTGCAAAGGTTTCCAACAACGTCCCCAGTGCCAGAGCAACACGGATTTTCTCAAAGCCAGACACAAAGTTGTCCTTTAGGGAAAGAAGACATTTCAGCAGAGCTATTCCAAAATGGGATCTTTTGTATCCAGAGTAGGACTTCCAGATCTCAGTAAAGGATAGAGTTTGACACATACCCTTGCCTCCCTGGCAATGCTATGGCCCAGCTCTGGCACTGCCCACTCAGCTGCATTCCACAGACCTCACTCCATGGTGCCAAATTTCCAGCATACCCATGGATCAGATTTAAATGTTAGAAATGCCATTAGGTGCCTACAGCTCAGGAACTGTGACCTTCAGCATTATAATATCCAAGCCTCTTTGGCTATAATCCAAAGACACTGAAGGGCCCTACAGAAAGACAAATGGAGAGGCTGTTCACAGACATTTCAGCTAGCTATAGGACACACTCTTTCTAGGCATATATACAAACTGGAAGGAGCAGTCCTTGAGAGCAGCCCTGCAGAGAAAGACCTGGGGGTCCTGGTGGACTGCAAAACTTAACATGAGCCAGCAGTTTGCTCTTGCAGCTTGGAAAGCAAATGGTATCCTGAGCTCTATCAGAAGAGGCATGGCCAACAGAGACAAGGAGGTGATTGCCCCTCTCTACTCTCCTTTTGCGAGGTCCCATCTGCAGTACTGCGTCCAGGTATGGAGCCCCCAATACAAGAAAGACAGGGAGCTGCTGGAGAGGGTCCAGAGGAGGGCCACAAAGATGATCGGGGGATGGAGCACCTCCCCTACAAAGACAGGCTGGGAGAGCTCACCTTGTCCAGCCTGGAGAAAAGAAGGCTGTGGGGTGACCTCGTTGCAGCCTTTCAGTACCTAAAGGGAACCTATAAACAGGAGAGGAGTCAACTCTTTACAAGGGTAAATAACAGCAGGTCAAGGGGAAATGGTTTTAAGTTGAAGGAGGGAAGATACAGGTTGGATATCAGGGAAGTTCTTTACCAGGAGAGTAGTGAGGTGCTGGAACAGGCTGCCCAGAGAGGCTGTGGATGCCCTAACCCTGGAGGTGGCCAGGTTGGATGAGGTCCCAGGCTGGGATGGAGGTTGGTGGCTCTTCCTGTGGCAGGGGGTCTGGGGCTTCAAGATCCTTGTGGTCCCTTCCAGCCTGGGCCATTCTGTGATTCTGTGATAGCCTGCCTCAGACTCTGCTCTGCCAGTTTCCACTCGGAAGCTCACTGGGCACTACAGTTGCCCATTTCTAAGGAAGAGCAAAAACACTCCAGTTTTACCAGAAGACCTATAGGGGCTACAACTAAGAGCACGGGCCAAATCTCTACAGAATTCAAGCACACTACACTGCTGAGTTCAGTGGACCCTGAATGACCTCACAGGAGACCATCACTGAAACAGTGCAGTTGAGGTCTGAAAAGGAAAAGCATTAGGAACAGTCTGACTGCCTTCCATGAGCCTGTTCTTGAAGCAGGATGAAGCTACAGCTCTTCCCCCCTACCTCGCTATCCAAACCTGATCACCTCAGTTCCATGGCTTGCTGGTGCTGGTAGATCTAACTGGAGGAGTGGCAGCAACGTGCTAGGGGCTCACAAAGAGCTAGTGAGCTTTCAGCAGACTTGATGCAGGTGTTTATTTGCTTCAGGTGTAGCTTAACATCCAGTCGTAGCAGTAATAAGCATGAAAATAACTGTTAGCAAACAAAGAGTCTGCAAACATCTCTTTCACATTTAAGCAAACATTTGTACATCTCTGCTCCCTTTCGCATGTCCTTAGGGGTGCACTGCAGTAACATCTACATACTACTTATTTGCTTATTTATTTACATACTTACATTTCTGTCCCACAGGGGTCCATTTTGTCCTACTGAAGGCAAAAGCCAGGAAAATGGTTGTGCTAAAAATATAACTAGCAAATCACCCACAGAGCAGGAAGGAGTCTAATGTAAAGTTACTCTGTTCTCTCCTTTATTCCCAAGTAGAGAGGTGCTTTTAAATCAAGCAAACCCATTACACATCCACAGTAGCTGAAGGCAAACTATATTATAAGCTTCTAAAACAGGAAAATATGTTTTCAAGAGCATTATCCCCTTGCACATCCCATGCATTAGTGCAGGTCCTGGATAAGCTTAATTTTTGAGGACCCTGAGGATTCTGGAGATATATGAGTGGCTGCTGGCTCTTGCCACAGTGGGAGTGATATCCTCTGCTTCAGCCTAGCGTATGGTAAAGGTGGTTCTTGATCAGCCTCTGCCTCTGTGCGGCTGCACCTAGGGCTGCTGCTTGAGGACAGAATATGATGCATTTTTCCTGGCCTCATTCTTCATGAAGGACTTCCAGTCCTTCTCCCTTTTGTCTTTGCAGCTAGAGGAAACACTTACTTATTCCAGCAATTAATAAAATACACGCTTAGAGCATACCTATCTGCCTCTGTCATTTCACTTTTCACTGCCAAGATGCGCAGAGCCAACCCTATCTGTTAGAAAGGGAGTGTTCAAGAATTCATAAAAACATATGACTTTCAGAAGTGATAGACCCAAGAGCCAGTGGAACAAAGTCTGCAAGATCAGAACTTCTTTGGAGACCGTGTCCTAAATTTTTCAGGAATGGGAAAGCTCTGCTTTATCCTGTTGTTCTTCAGTTTGTGCAGAACTATCATCCCACACTGATGCACGTCATACGCAAAGGACCATTTCTGGCTGAGTGGACCAGGGACTATATTGTTTTCATTGGTCCTAGACCTGAATACAAAAGGCTTCAATTATTATTCATTTTCTGAGCAGTAGCAAGTACATAATCTGCACTCTAAAGATGGATTGAGGTGTATTTATTCCACTTCTGCAGCAGAGGTGCAGCCCCCCAGCCCTGTGCTGTGAAGTGCTCCCTGCTCCCTCCCAGCTTTTTCAGCGCTGAACAGGGTGGAGAACAGAAATAATTTAAATCTTTCTCTCTCCATTTCCTGCTGTACCATACAGACAGAGAGACAAGTCCCTTCATTTTCTGAAGGACTTCAATGAAAAGACAATTCATTCAGTGGCTGTTGGCTCTCAGCCCTACATTTGGTCATTCATTAGAGCCAAACTCTTCCCCTGGGCATGGGCTAATGTAGTCGCACAATGGCTTCAGTGGCGATCCTGCCCACCGAGCTGAGAGCACAATCCAGCTGTTAAAGCCAACACAAATCCTGATGCTAAGTCTTTCCTTTGTTCTTTGTTATCTCAGAACGAGTTTCAGCCTCCCTTGCAGCTGTTATTTTTATCCAACAATAACAACACTTTTGTGGTCTTAACAAAAAACTAAAATCTGCCAAAAACTTCTGCTTAAAATAGCACTGTGAAGGATTTAAAGTTCCATTTATTTTGCATTACAGCTTTTTTAAATTTTATTTTAAATCCATGGAATGCCCTTCAGTGTGCTGATACAGGTAGCTTTACTGTGCATAACATGCTTTTAAAGTTTACTCTCCAACTACCAGCAGACAAATCGTAACTCAAAGAGCACAAGACCTGATTCCTTTCCCAGTGTTGGAGAATATTTACTGTGCAAGTCTTCCTATTGAATTCAGTGAAATTCTTTGTGGAATAATGTACCATTTACATTAGGGGTTAGAGAGAACACTGATTTCTACACCTTCATAGAGGCAGAGTCCTTATGACCATAGCCATAATGATGAGAATAATCTGAAGTTTTTTCTCTTCCTGAAAAAGAGAACTCTTGGAACAATATTAAGCCTATACATATTGGCTTATATAGAGAGAACACAACATTTTGTGCTGGAAACATATTGACAAAACCAGGAACTCTCTTATAAAATTTCTTGCAGGACATCATAGAAAGTCACAATTACTACAGAGATGAAATGTCTTTACATTAAAAATAAGATCACTTTGTGGGTGTAGCCTACTTTCTGGGCTTCTAAATCTGTCCTGCCTCTTGCCTTTCTGTCACCTGGACTGCCATCTATTCAAGACACAAAGAATACGCATTATGATTTAGGATGAACTCTATTCATAGTACTTAACATTGGAACAGAAAGGTGATGCTGAAGAGGGAAGTTTTCTCACTAGGATGTGTCTTTAAAAGGAGTTGTATGTTTCCCTGCAGGAGATCTATTGCTCAGGACTTAAGAGTGAGCCTGTTCTCTGGCACTAAACCTCAGGTGCAGGAGACAGGAAGATCTACTTCCCTGGGCTCCATAGCTTGCATCCTGGCAAGGGTGCCATGGGATGGAGACATAAAAGCAAAGACTGTGTATGAATAACCCAAGTGCCAGTGCAAACTTGGCTCAATAAAGGCAGGAATCCTCTCAGCTCAGCTGGTTCTACTACAAGCAGGGAACCCCCTACAAACCAGCTGTCTTGGCTCTCTCCCTGTTGTCAGTGGTGAGAAGCAGACACTGGTGGGTGACTTGTCATCTCTCTTATGAGTTCATGACCCAGATAACATCTGTCTGAAACTCCTAATCTCTTTCTATTGATGGTTGATGGAAGCTAGATGGTAAATTCCTTGTGTCTGGCTTTTGTCTTTATATGGCTCAAATACACAGAAAGAATCCCACAAAATAAATTTTGCATAGAGACAGGTTACAGTCTTAACATCTTTTCCCTTGCAGATATCTTGGCAGCTCCCAATGAGAATATTAGCACAGCCACAGTGGTGGAAGTATCCATGAGAATGTTGAAGGAAAACACCTCTTTTTGGATATCAGTTACATGGACTTACTACAGGAAGTCGTTGGTAATATGATGCTGAAAATGATAGTGGTCTTCAGAGCCTGATCTATACCTACATTCCCTCTCACACTAACCAAAGGCCATTGTGCTGTTTGGAAAAGCAGCAAGTTATTTTTGCCACACTATATGAAAGGGAAGGATGAAAGCTCTCCAGCTAGCTACAGGAATTAACATTCTCCATTAATGGAGCATATGGCAACACAACAGACACCACAAATTTGCCAAAGAATTCATTACAGTGGATTACTGTAGTGTGAATTGTATTGCTATATAATGAACCCTTTGTTAGGTGTAAACTGTGCATCCCTACATGAGAAGCTGGATCAGACATTTCATAGTTTTAGATTTTCATATCACTTTTTTTTTTTTTCTTGAGAAGATTGTAGTACAGATATAAACACTGCCTTTGTTTCAAATGAAGCCCCAAATCATCTAACCCTATGAGAGACATACTGCCTCCATGCCATCACTACGTAGAAGCTGTGCTGTAAGAGAATTCCTAGTGAGGTTCTTTTTGCATACACCAGCCACATTTTCTTCCTGGATGTATCTATTAACCTGGTTATGCTTTTCCACAGTTGGCAAAATAATTCCATTCTTTCCCTGAGATGCAGAGGAGCCCAGGACCTGCTGGCTGTGGCACTAGCCTCCAGATTACCTGTTCAAGTAAGTCCCGCACCATTAAGTAGTTTTTATATAGAACAAACTACACTGCTGAGAGGGGGAGGTGATGTTCCAGTCAAAGCTCCAGCACTTATTTAAGGCCCCTTTGTGCTATTGTTTAGGAGATTTAAGGGATAAATAGGCGTGCTAAGCCTGTAACTGCGGGTGACTAGGGAGGATGGAGTGACTCAGGAGACTGGGGGCTGGTAGGGCTGGCGTTACTGAGATGTTCATACACAGCGTGGGCACAGGAGTGATCCCATGATGGGACAGGGATCTCCCCATAGCCATAATCGTAACTTCATAACCATAGAGAGGATTCAGGACTATCCTACAAGAGGTGCTCGGTCAGCAACTAGACTACAAAGTCCTCTCCAGAGAACATAATTCTATTCTGCTGTGTAATCTCAATCTGCAATATAAATGCAAAGGGGACACTTTAGTGGAAATGGGTCTTCACATAAGTATATTTGAGGGTATGATTCACTTTTAATAAACCATTGGTATAATCACTGATAAGAAACAAAAACTGGCATCTGGTTACCCCACAGTTTCAGAGAAGTTATAATCAGAACAAGAGAGGTTATTTGGAGAGCTTTGAAGAATCTTTCCCGTTCCAGAATCAGATCTCTTGCTAATATCTTAGTTCCCCCTCTGAATAATAATGCTGAAGTTTTATTAGTTAATCAATAAGACGTGATACAGGGTATGGTTATCATAAGATAATCATTCCCTGGAGCATTTTAGGCACTATCCTTATGCCTCTAATCAGATTGGGGTGAGATTATATTTTGGTAACCACACCCTTGAGGACTGGCTCATTTCTATTATGAGAAAATTTTATGGTTGGGGAAAATGTGTATTTCTGCAGCAGAAAAATGAAAATGGCAGCTTAGAATTAGCAGCTATTTCTCTCAAACAGAAATATTAGATTTCCTTTCAGAATGCTCCAGTGGAACTCCTCGCTCTCTATGCTATTTTAAGGCAAAATAATTTCAGTGCAGGTGACATGTTTGGGAGTCTTAACCTACCATATGCATGCATATATATATATGTATCTATATATATTTACATACATTAGAGACACACAGGAGAAAATATACACTGCAAAGTTTGCAGTAGAGATGAGAAACAAAGAAAGACATTGCCTTATTTTTTCCTCTAACAACAACAAAAAGGGGTGGCAGATTAGGTGTCATTTCTGACGTCGTATGTGCTACACATCAGATCTCTGACTACACACTTTAGAATCCTATCTGCAATTAATTTCAGCCTACAGTTTACTAAGAGGAAATTGCAATGCCGATATTAAAAAAATAAAATAAAATTAAAAAAAGAAATGGGAAAAAAACCAACCAAACAAACAAAAAACCAGCAGAGCATTAAACTGAACCTGGAAATGACCTTTTTGAAATTATAGTGATTACAAGTAAAATTCACACTTGGGTGTGTAAGTTGAAAATGTACAGTTAAACTCTATTTATATAAAAGTCTATTTATGATAAGTCAGTACAGACAGACATTTTTGGAGTGCTGTTTATGACTGTTTGTAAGAACCTTCCATTCTCTATGCTGGTTAGGATTTTTATATCTCTTGTCTGCAACTTGTAGATACACGTGGTTTTTTTTTCCTTCCATGAAATGAAAGAAACTGTTTTTCAAATGGATTTGTCTTGCTGTTTCCTTCAGTACAAACACCTTTCCCACCTCTTCTTCCCAACATTACTTTTAGTCAGAGCTTCTATGCAGTCCAGCTGAGCTGTGAGCCTGCGTGTGATTTCTATCCTATTTCATGGTTAGTCACGTTCATGTAACTGGAAGGAACTGCGCTGAAGTTCTAATGGCTCAGGCTGCTCTGTGCCTTTGCCCTGAACACACCCACAAGCAGAGCAAAGATCAAAAGCTGTGACAGACTTAACATTTAGACAGTGAAGCGTGGGTTCATGTGGTTGGGGCATGCATTAACAATATAACTGTGACCAGCTTTGTATGATGCCCTTAAGGGTCTAAACTATGTTGTTATTGCAACAGTGTCCAGCAGGGGGGAATGTGTGTGAAGCGCATCCAACGCAGTATGTGTCAAGATGGCGTTCCTTCTGTCTCTCAAACTCCCAATGGCTTTGGATGAAGTTTGACCTCTGTTTAATGCCCCAAGAACTTCTATTTGCATGGCGATTAAAAAAAACCCTTCTTGATGGTTTGCATCAGCTGCTTATGGTGTGAAGAAATGGTTTTATATGTCCATGATGATCTTTTGAAGATGATCATCAGTTAGCCACTGCTGTCTCAAAGCCCACCAAACCCAGTAGGAATCTTTCCACTGCATCCAAGTGAAGAACTGGAACATCTAAAGCTTTAGATGTTAAGAGGAGATACTATGGAAGTTCAGCTCACCCTTAGGAAAAGCCAAGGTGGAAAAGCAGGCTCGTGAATTGCACCATATGTATGAGTTACTCTGCTAGGATGCTCCCAACAGCTTTGTAACTTACACTGGGAACAAAGTGCTGCCATGGGCTGTGCATGGCCCAGGCTCCTCAGTCTGCTCTGGCTTCTCCATTTCAGTCTCTACTAATCCCTGAAGGAGAAACTTTTAAAACTCATTATATGGTTGCTCTGTTCCAATGATATTCCTGGACTTGTATTATACTGGCTGTTGGTTTTATAAATGGACAGAGCCAAAATCTTGTCTATGTGTCATCCAATTGTCTAAGTAATCTTGGACTTTAAAATCAAAGATGTCAAGGGACTTGTCTTTGACAAGCATGCTGAATTTGCATTTGGCTTTCATTAGCCCTCCTTCTTGTAGTTATTATTATGGCATGAATCTGCCTGTTTAACAATTTATAGTTGCTTGCTGACTACAACACCAGAAAAACTGGAATTAGTGTGCATTTGTTTTCCAGAATTGTTTTTTTATATTTGTTTTGTTTTGTTTTTCCCTAGTTGGCATATATTGTAAAAGCCTTTTAATGTAGTAAATTATATAGAGAGATCCTGCCTACTTGTGTGACGTATATGATGCCAGAGAAATTTTGGGACTGATAGCTATTTAATAGCCTATGCTCCATTTAGTGGGTATCTGGCTTCATAACAGCAGGGCAAGCATGCTGAAGAGAACTACACTAACAGTTAACCTTTTTTGTTTTTTGAAAGTCCCCAATGGCTTAAAAAGTAAATTAGAAATCAGAGTTTTCAGAAATATTTCCCAAATTATTTGTGTCTCCTCAAGAATAAAACTAAACCAGCTTTGTGAACAGCACAACAGTTGTATTTCCTAATTCATCTCGACACAATAAGTATGAAATATAGACATTAGAGTTGTGTGTTATCACACTGGGTAGGAATTATTCCATTACAGTAGTACAGTTACTTCAATATTTAGTTACAACAAACATATTTTGTGCACATACCAACAAAAAAATTCTTGGGAACTTTGATTTATCAAAAAAATATTACGATAGTTTTTGATGCCACTAAAAACTGATTTGGAATGCATAGATGAATGTCTAGGGCAGAAACATGATTGTTTCTCTGCAAAATAACTTACTTCCAACACAAAAGAGGGAGAAGGAGGAGAAAAACCAAACAGAAATCGGTTCTGTAAGCAAAGAATACCTGTGAGTGTAAGCTCTTTTGCTTTTAGAACTAATGTGTGTTTTGTATAAGCTCAAAGGTACTGTGAAGATTTAACTACAGAAAATCTTACAGGATCTGCATGAGAAAGGTATGCCAAAACAAGCTTATTGCACATTCTTAGCACTAGTCTTACTGGACTTTGCACCATTACAATGTAATATACTGATTAAATGTGAGTGAGAGGGAAATAAAACATGTTTGTAAACACTACAGTGCATTTATCAGTGAGTCAATTTCTGATCTGTCATATTGGCTATTGAGATTTTGGGATTTTTCACTGAAATAATACAGTGCAGCATCCCTCAAACTCATTTTTGTCTTTTGGATAAATGGTGTGTAAACATTAGAAAATAAAGAAAAAAGTACAATCTTTGGGAGTAAAATTATTACTTTGTCCTTAAGTATCTTTCTGAATGTGCTGGCAGCTTATCCTGGATGTTCCTTATTTATTCTTGCATGAAAACTTCATTATAATGTACCTATATCTCTCAAGCAACAAACACTAGTTGATTTCTTCTCCACTAACAGCCATTTGCAGTGTGAAAGTAGATTCCTCTTTCCTGCTATGCTCTCAGTAAACATCAAACAATCATGTTATTTGCCTTGACAACTTGTCTCCAGAGTGCAGCATTTTCAACATGATATTGCATTTTTATGGAATTTCCCTCTTCAAGGAAGAATATTCATTTTCATTTCAGGATGAGGCTCTCTTCTAGAAATTTGTTCTGTTTCTCATTAGCCATTATTGGTGACACTGTGTTTGTGGTGTTGCAATGGTCATTCATACATCTCAAAGGATAAAAAGTAACGTACTTTCCTTGTTGTGATTGCATAAGAAGTAATGGAAGATCACACTTATTGGATGACATGAACAACCCCCTTCCTTCAGATGTGTACCATGAATCCAGAGTAATAATGGCAGCAAGACAGAATTCAAGATAACATGGAATCAAGCTGTGGAGAAGCAAAATATGTGATATATTACAGTGGCCAGTATTTGTCAGTGCTGTTAAAATGAAATACTTCTTTAAGTTTTTGTTCTTTGGTGTTTTATTTTTAAACGATACACTTGAAAATGTAAAGATCTTCTGTGACTGCTATTGGTAAAGGTAGGGAGGAACTTCTGGAGGCCCTTCAGCTCATGCCCCCTGTCCAAGCAGGGTCTGCCACAGTAGGTCACCCATGACCTCGTCCAGTTGTGTTTTCAATATCTTCACAGATGGAGACTCTACAGCCTCTCTGGGCAGCTCATTTCAGAGTCAGACAGTAAGAAGCGTTTTCTCGCTTTCAGATAGAATTTCATGTGCATCCATTGCTTCTTGTCCTTTCTGAGGGTACTAATGAGAAGAGCATGGCTTCTTCACTTCTTCCCTGTGAGTATTTAGATGCATTAGAAAAACCTCCCCTGATAACTGGGGAAGAGAAAGCTGTGCAAATCTTCCCCTATAGAAAGCACCACATGATCACTTTTTGCTATCTGCAACTATCTGATCAGCAAAGTGAATTTAGTGATAACAGTTCTCTGACATTGTGGAAGTACAAGTTTCTCTAGAGCTGTACTGTTCTACCAGCACTTCCCTAAGTTTATTCCTTCAGAAAGGAAAAGTGTGACAGTTTAGCTTTGAGTTAGGCAGACTATGAGAGCAGATGTGCTTCTATCATAAAGATTTCCATCCTTTTACCAGAACGCATCCAGATGGGGTCATTCACTTTTTTCTCTCGCTAGCTAACTTGATCGCAAAGCTTACTGTTTCAGTTTTCATAATGTGCTTTATTTCTCACTTTCAAAAGCACTTTCAGAGCACAGAGGTCCACCATGAACTACAGAAAGGGCTGCATGTAAATGTGACAGTGTTGGTCTGTCTCAACATCCAGTCATTCCTGAAAGCTGCCCTGTGTAGCCAGTCAATAGCAACTGACAATGGCTTCTGATTTATTAGCTGATTAGAGACACAGGTTTATTAAGAACTGAACAAGACAAACACTCTTTCATTTCAAAGCCATGATACTTAAAGGTGAGCATTTATCAGCTCCTACTGCGGTCACTTCTTTTTCTGTCAATATAGGAAACCTGTATTACAGAGAAAAGTCTGACCCAAATGGACAAACTCATCTAAAGTATAAAATGTCTGAGACTCTAAAATGGCAGCAGGGCAGTCTGACAAAATTACCTCTGACGTGGAAGTTCCTATGAAACAAAGGAGTGTGATTGTATTCCTCCATGTGAAAAAAACAGCACCCACGGGCATTCATCAGCACTTACTGAACATTCGTGGACACCAAACCATAAATGTGAGCACATCAAGGAAGTGTGTGGTATGACTGACATGAAAGACAAGCCGTGTTCCAGTCTGCAATATGCAGTGTCACACCACAAAATGAAGAGTTTCTCAGTCATCTCACCAGCATGAATCAATGGACTGTGACCAGAGATCCATTGGCAGAGATGAATATTGGCTTCAGAGCATTGCAAATTGCTGTGGCAACACTGGAGTATCATGACATTGCAGCCAGGTAGGTCCCACCAATGCTCTCACAGGAACAGAAAGAACACAATATGCAAGACTGTAAGCACCTGTTGAACCAACAAGAGGGTGAAGGTGGCTGCTTCCTAGATCCCATTATTTACAGATGTCAAGATGCGATGTCACCACTATAAGGCAGAGTGAACGCAGCAGCGCATGGAGTGGTGACATGAATGCCCCATCAAAGACAATGTTTAATTTGTATCCCTCAGCAAGTAAAGTGTGTTGTCTTTTGGGATGGGGAAGGGGTGATCCTTCTGGATTTCCTGGGACCTGGACAAACTACCAGCTCCAACCACTACTTGGTGATGTTGGCTGAATGGAAGGCTGGAACTTCCAGCATCAGGACAGAGAAGACAACCTTTCTTTTGCAACATTGTGGCACCTGGCCCCAAACCGGTTTGAATACCACGGAGAGCATTGCTGATCTTGGCTGGGCTGTCCTAACACACCCACCCCGTGTTTGGGTTCAGTGCCTTCTACCTGTTGAAGCTGGTGAAAGATGGACTGCATGGGCAATGCCTTGCTAGCAAAGATGCCATCACAACAGCTGTGAAAAAGTGGGTCACCTCTACAAGTGCAGCATGAATCCTCTTGTTCATTGCTGAAAAAAAAAGATAAATAAATAAAAAAAAATTGCATAGTTAATGGCAGTGGCTATGTTGAAAATCAGTGTTTTGTAGCTGAGATTTGCTCTGTCAAGTAGTATTGTTGTGGTTGTATTCGTTGTTGTGGTTTTGATGGAAAAATAAAATCAGGAGATATTACTTTCACAGTATTTTAGAAGCTTCTTTTTGAAGTTTTTGTTTGGCTACATACTTCATGTGCAGAGGGAAAAACCAGAGTGATCACCTACTCTGAATTTTACTCAAATTTCTTTCCCATAGCCCTCCCCAGTGGGTGAGATCCTCATCTACCAAAGTTAGTGGCAAAGCTACACTGAGTTTATTTGGGGGAATTTTGCTCAGTCTCTCTTAAACACTTTATGGCAGACATCCAATATCCTACTATAAACTCTACATGTGCACACTTAGCAACTTGTTAACAACCTAGTGGTTTTGCTCTCAGGGGAGGTTATCACGTGTTAATCACTACCTTAAGACCGGTAAAATCATACCATAAGTATTAAAATATTGTATTTTAAACCTGTAAAAGGTGTCTTTGTCCCAGAGAAACAGACATAAAGCTAGCAACATGAGAAATATAAGGGAAAGTTCCATTTCTGGCATTCCTGGGTACTGCCAGTGTTTACCCGCTTCCAGGACTGGTGTAATTGTCTAAGGATCCAGCTCTGCTTTTGCTGTTGTTTTCTTATCATGACTATCTATTGTATATTTCCCACAACATTCAAAACAAAACAAAAACAGAACACAGTGAATCTGGGAGAGAACTACAGCTCTCACAAAAAAGGATGGGCTGCCAGTTCAGATGTTGTAAGCTCTGCTGATTTCATCTCCATTTGCAGCTGCTTCCACAGGGACTACATCAGGCTCTTTCACAGCAGAAAACTGTTACCTAATGGCAGCAGCCGTGGCTCACAAGCAACGTGAACAGATGAGCCTTAGTCTGCAAAATCCTGAATTGAAGTGAACCCCCAGCTCCCTGATGAGGCAGAAAGAAAGAGAACTCACTGACCTCAGCCACAGAAGATGCAAACAAACTGACCTTTGCTTTAAAAATGTTATTCAATAACATGTAATTTAATCACGGATATGCATACTTTGTCCCTGAAACCTCATTTTAAACACAACTGTTATCCTCAAAGCTATTTTTAGACCACCTAACATTGGTTTATTTGCATACCAGCAATAGTATGGCACTCCAAGATGTGAAGTGTCACTCCAGAATCTTAGCACCTAAGGCAGGTTATTCATGTATGCCGGCTGATGAGGAATCAGTTACTTTTAATGAAATCCTATCGTGTCACATTTTATAACTGAAAATCTTCAGGAAAGGCAAATACTTTCTTCTAAAACTTACTTTCCACTCTTCTCTTTGAAGTGCTGGAGTTTCAGATGCTAGTAGTGCATTGTGTCCCATTTGGGTGGTGTGCAAAGTTTACCCCTCATCTCATCAGTGGATGGCCTTGAGGAACCAAAATCAGAAGAAGTGAATGTCCTAGAAAGCAGAATCTCATTTGAGGCTAAAAAATGACCCGCATTAACCAGACGGCCCATAGAAGTCACTCAGAAACTCAGGCCTATTTACACAGGTTTTGCTGATGCTGAACTCTAAGCAGAACACTGTTGCCTACAGGATATCTTGGAGTCTGCTCCCATCTCTTCTGCTTGCTACTGCTTGCATCCCTGGGCAGATCTATCTATAGATTAGTCTGAATCAAAATCAGACTTTGGCATGCTTGCAGTGGTTTAAATCCCCATTTTGATGCCAACATTTATCCATGCAATGTCCACTTCATATATGAAATTTAGGGCCTGAGCATCCTGTAAGCACTATACAAACAATGTCTGCTCCCATCAGACCTGGCAAGCAGTGCACGAGCACCACAGACTCCAGGATCTTGAAGAGTGAACTGTAAGCCTTGCTTAGTAAAGCATCAGTAAAGGATCTCCAACCACACTTCACTGAAGACAGAATGAGATCTTTAGCAAAATCCATCTACACTGGCTGCCCTTTTCAGATCCCACTGCTGGTGACACAGGTAGTCATCTATCCAACGTAATGGTTAGAGCATACATCTGGAGTGAGAAATCCAAGTTTAGATCCCTCTTCAGCCTCATTGTATTCAAGTCCAGCAATCTCTCTTCAAAGAAGACAATTAAGATAGCCAGGCCATGGTCTGTGAAGCTGACATCAGCAAAGAAGCCAGATTTACTGGGCTGTGGAATGCTGAGTGAGGGTCATGATTCTGTGGTGCTTGGCAGAAGCTCAGATCTTCTCCTGAGGAAGAAGTCAGAATAGACTCTGTGATTCTCCTCCTGTTGGTATTTCCAAATATGTTTGGAGGGGAAGGAGTGAAACAAACATAAAAGCAGTGTTAGTGTTCCCTTTGAGGCTCACAGTACTCACAGTACTTTCACTGTACAAGCACGCTTCTTTGTAAATATTATCCCTTCATCATCAAAGTAACCCTAATTAGGTGATCTATCAGCGGAATTCATAGCTGACCAAACACATAGTCCAATCACTTCCATCTTTCAGCATCCGGGATATGCGTGTCACATTTACAAATTTGGCTCTGCCTAATTTCATGCCAGAAGGTGTATAAAACACACACACACAGAATCAATAATGCTGTAAAAGGGAATAAGAGTTTAAGGATTCTGGGGGAGCAATGGTAGAGGTAATATTAATGAGCTCTGCAGGTGCTGTTGTTGTTCTAGTAAAGCACAAAGATAACGTGCTAGCTCTAAGCCAACTTAGCAATACAGAGCAGTAGAAACATGAAACAAGAGTGATGGGTCTTTGCTGAGCAGAACAAGAGAAGAGCTTCCTGACAGGAAGGAATTTTAAAGATGCATTCAGTGGAGATACAGAAGAGTGCAATGGGCACAGCAAGTAGGTATGGGAGGTAAGGGGTATGGGAAGTAAGGGAGAGAGGTTACATCCTCTGCAGTCTCATATCTGTGTCTCTGAGCCTAAGCACTCAGGGCAAAAAGGGAGGAACTCAGGTTCTTAGGAATACACAGAGGATAAGAGCCTGGAGATTTATGATAAGTAAATTATTGTGGTTTAATTAAATGCTTCTGAAGGCCATACTTTTACCCTTTACACTGTTAATGAAACACCAGGTGCAAATAATTTTAGGGACAGAATGAGTCACAAGGTATGTGGGAGATGGCAGAGTCTAGCAGGAGCATTGCTGCACAGAGCACGTGGCTGAGAGGCAGGAGGCAGCCGTGCTATTTCAGACTGTGCCACTGGCTTATTTCTTAACTGAGTGAATCACAAGGGCTCCAAGATTCAAAAACAGCTTCTAATTCCAGATGCTTTGCCTTCGACACTGAGTCTGTCTTTTCAAAAGTACTGGACACCTGCAGTTCTCCTTGAAGTCAGATGGGATATTCTCCAGATGAAGTCATAAATATCTGAAGTTAAGCCCTGAATGACTAAGAGTGAGGTTTCACGTCATGGCAAAACTGATCCATCAGTGGGTGCTGCTGGAGGAGCTGCCCTGCTCCTACCTCATGCTCCCACAGCTGCTGTTCCTTCTCTTGCGCTGGGTCTGACCTCACAGACCCAGGGGCCTAAAGTGGCAGCAATAATCTGTTGGATTAGCTCCTGGAGTCACCCTCCCTTGTGACCATACAAGCACTAGAGGGGTGCGGAAGCACCTCAACACAGTACAGAGGGGAAGGCATTCCCTCTGAGGTAGTCAAATTTAAGGAGTAATTTTTAACATGTATTTCTTAACCTCACCATTGGTTTGTTTCAGTTTTATCCTTTGTAAAAGGACAGGTGAGACTACAAGTGAGGGACTACGCTGACAAGAGTGTCCATGAGGAAGAAGCAGAAAGCAACAGAAGAAAGCAACAACATATAAGCACAAATTCTAACTAGAACATTCTTATCCTCATGGTTCTTCCTCAGCCTTGTCCACTGTATTCTTCCCATGTCATTCTCAGCTCTGTGATAATACTGTAGATCACATGTATTTTTTTCAGCTGAATTTAGGTTGAAATATGCCCATCTGAACAGCACTTTCAGTCAGGCCTGTATACCAAAACCAGGCCTATCACTTTTAGTTTCACACTTGCTGTGCTGCTGCTCTTCAATCAGTGCCTCTTATAAGAGCCTGACAGGACACTGTGCTTTCAGCTCAGCAGCCAGGAGGATGGGACTTGCAGCAGATAGCTGCTGTCTGATGGTGCCCCTCCACAACATCCAGCCTTTAAGAGGAATTCCTCTTTCAGAAACTCATCTGGTGAAACCCTGGCTGTACTGCACAAGGCAGAAGGCAGAGGGATTTCTGCCACTGGTGTGCAGGAAACCAAGATTTCAGTCATGGTCTGCATGTAGTTGCAGCACACTGATGCTCAGAATTTTCAGGCTTACCCATTAAGTTATTGTTTGCTCCTGATTTAACATTGTGTGGCACTGTTGCAGTTGTAGACCATCCAGTATATCCCCATGACAGCCCCCACTAAGACTGTTACATCAGGTACCAAAGCCATGTTTAGTGATACCAGGTTCTGAAAGTTATGGTGGACTTGCTTTTGCTGTGCATTACAGTTTCAAAGACAACGCAGAGAAGAGCCAAAGCACGGAGCCACATTTATCAGCAGCTAATCAGAAGAAATCACAAGTACTTTCTACGTGAGGGATAATGGCTATGGTGATCATCAGTACAGTTACATTACTTTGCTTCCTAATATAACAACTATCAGCAGACATATTGGTTGAAATGCAAATTAGACAAATAATCAAAAGCAACTGTGCTGTGTTTATATTTCCATCACCTTCCAGTAGCTTGTGAATATGGATGAAACATGGGCCCTTCTCACAAAAACATACCGATATCCCAAAATATCTCTAATGTGTATTTCATGCATAACTCATAATGCATGGTCTGTTAGTAAAGATTAATATCTAGATATTATTCTGAAAATTGGCAACAAGAAGTGCCAACATCAGGGCATCATTAAGACAATCCAGCTGAGGGAGGTCACAGCAGTGGTCTGTGTTGAGAGCAATATGCTGAATAAGAGTGACTTGCATCCATCACACACATCCAGAACTGTTCCTTACCCGAAACAATGCTGAGAAATTAAATATCCATAGTGGCAGGACCACTGGCACAGAAAAAAATTGGCTTTCTATGGGCAAGCTGCACAGAAAGATGGCAGGAGTGTACTGTGAAATGTTAGCCTATAAATAGCAATATAGTATGTTATAAAATAAACATGTAGGAAAAAAAGAGAAAACCTTAACAGGTTGTCCTCTTTGTTCACTGCTGCGATTTGAATTGTATTTCTGTGCATGCAAAGTACGGTATAAACAGAAATACAAATCTCAGTGAGGGATTTTTGTGGTGCTTCTGTTAAACAAGCCTGTACAAAAAAAAAAAAAAAAAAAAAAAGCTATATGCAATACTTCTCTTAAAACCAGTTTGCAACTGGATTATTACACATTAGCAGTGAAACAGAAATCACTTAATAGTTGAAATATACACCTAGTTGTATAGAAGCTGGGATAATCCCTTTGGCTAAATTTTGAACACCTCATTTTGTAATTCCTCAGCCATTAACTCAGCACTCAGAAATGTCATTCTGTGGACAAAGAGACAGGTTCTCATGTGCTCACCCCTTTTTACTGCCACATTAAGTAAGATGACTCAAAGTTCAATGCATACAGTGAAGATCTAATTTTATTCTGGTGTAAGAAAACTGGGGAAACAAAACAAACAAACAAACAAACAACAACAAAACACTATTTTTCTCTTTTTCCCGATGACTAAGCAGCAAATACATGGCATAACAACCAAAACAGGTCGTAACCTATTGCCAGAGGTGAGAGCTACCCCCAGCAGTCCAAGTGTACCCACCCCGTACACCCTGTGTGAGGAGGTCCACAGCATTCCAAACATTTATCCATGTAAGTACCAAACAGAATTAAAATGAAATCAGCTATTTTCAATGCCAAAGGAAAAATGTGTTTTTATTATATATGGTCTATACAGAGCAGGAAAAACTGCATATAGCAACACATCCCTGGGCTGCACCAAGGATATTCTGAATTAAATTACTGGCCTCCACAAAGACTTAAGCACTACAGAAATGCTGCAAAAGCATTGCACTGCATACAGAAATGCTTCCTTAGTGTGGGGCACGGTAGCTCCTCCTTATAGGCCCTGAACCTGTGCACTTCCTTGATTTTAGACAAGAGGCTGAGAAGGTGTAAGATATGACTCTGAGATTGATTCTCAAAATCACTGCCAGCTTAGCAATTAATCTGTGTCTTTCAGCTGTTGCAGTGCTCACTTCTAACACAAAGATTTCCACAAATGATGCAAACACACTTGCTGCGCAGTAAGTATGAGGAAAGTGAGATGAATCCAAGGCAGGGCTGTGCTGTGCATTCTACTTGGTAGCTATGGGTCATTCAGCATGCCTGCAGTTCTCCTGCATAGGTCAGAACAGCACAAACACAGAGCACTGTGCAGGAGGCCTGGGAGGGCCTGCATAATGGCAGTGGGACTCACAGAGGAGTGGTGCTTCTAGAGGAGGAATAATAAGAAAAGAAAACTGACAGGCACCCTGATGTTCCTTTAGCTGGTAAAGATCTTTCCACGTGCTTTACTTCATGGGTATGTATGAGAGCACAAAATCCCACCTCCTCATCACACGACTCTAAGGAGATTCTGTTGCCAGGATGCTGCAACATTCTCTACCTAATTTTATTGTTATGTGGGACAGCACTGACCTGAGAGACCAGAATATTCTCCTTTACGTTATCTGCAGTAGCTCAAATCCATATGGACATTTATGAACAGCAAATAGTGATTAATGAAACTGTTTTTATTAGAAAATAACGAAGGTAATTATTTTTCTACAGTAAATTTTTGCTTTCCTTATTGATATTTTTTTCTGTAGGCAAACAGATTAAACAAGCACACATGTTAAAAACTGCCTCGTTCCTTTCTGCCAGATGATCTCAATACAAATGCTTTTAATTTCCAGATGTAATGAAAAGATCCTCTTGTGTATTTATAAAGGCTCTCCTGGATGTTTCTTTCAGGTTTATAAATTGCTTTCAAAGCTGCTTAGGCAACACCAAGTGGTTCGTGACACAGCCCAGTAAGCACAGTGTCATCTTGGAAAGTGGCAAGGAAGGAAAATATCAAAATCTATTCTAAACCACAAGATGCAGGAACACAAAATTGTGTTCACTTCTAAGGCAATGTTTTTTGCTAAACGTTTGTGTGGTGTGAAAAGCAAGCCTAGTCTGAGAACTGAAGGGAGAAAATTCATTTTACATTGGAGGAAAAATATGTTCTGAAAGCCATTCTTTTTACTCTGAGGGTCTGCACAGCAAGAGAAGGAAGAGATATATATACTTAGAATTAACTGAACTGTGAGTAGATGTTTATGGATGATCTGCTCATTTCCCTTTACCAGTACTGCAGACACGACTGGGCATTTCATGGTTACAGTTTATCCTGTGAGAAACTGATGGTCTGAGCATAGTCAGAGATATCACACCCTTCACTGGCACTTCTTTCCAGATGCTGTAATGAGGGTATTAGAACCAGCTGTAGCAGGGAGGCAATATGAGTCTTTTTACAATATGTGTCAAAGAGACACATGTCAGTTAAAAGCAGAGAATAAATAAATAAATCAGCATATGAATCAGGGGGAAGAGCCTGTGTAAAGCCATCCAGTAATGGAATCTGGTTCAGTATGGGGATGGGATTGCATTAGGGACAGAGAAGTTCTGTGTTTCAGGAAGGAGGCAACAGGCTCCTTAGCTCATTCTATTGCTTCTTAGCTGGTGCAGTACTGTGCCAGCAGTTCTGTATTCATGCAGACAGAACGCTTAACACTGTTCTCAGTGTAAAGGAATGAATAGAGTCAATCTCTCAGGGCAAAGCTATTTCAAAGCATAGCACCAAAATGAAAGTGATCCTTCCTTAGATTATATGCTGTAGTGAAAAAGGAAAAATGTTGTGGACTCCTGCTTGAGCAGTCTTCTCTGACGTCCACAACATTGCAGATAGCACTTTCCATTTGCTCGGAGGTACTAAAAATGAAGCAGGTGCCCAGCAGAGTCAGTTACAATGAGAAATTCCAGAAGTATCTGTGGCATCTCCAAATTTCTTAGCATCCAAGGCAAAAATGAGCTTTTTTGGACATAAATGACTTAAACAGGAAAACACGCCACACAACCTGAGTATCCACAGACTTATTCTGTCATGCTGATTCCACTTTACTTTACACTGACAGTCACAAGCAGACAGGTTCCAAGTATCCAGCTGCTTTGCTGGTGAAAATTCGGTGGCAATTTAATCTAGGAAATTGTTCCTTTTTCTCTTCTGTCAAATATTTTTCAAAGAGAAATGGTTTGATATGCTGATAATAGAGGTACGTCGATTCCTGCAGAAGAATGTGCAGCTGAAGATGGAAAATAAAATGTGCTATAATTGCTTCAACTTGACCTAAAAAAAAGCCCCACCAAACTCTCATAACCATACTCCTTCCAGAAAGCACACATAATGATACAGAATGTATTTGTTGAGCATCTATGTAACTGTTATGTAAAACTTTTAAGAAAACCTGGAAATTCTAGGTTCTTACTTTATCTGTTATGAAAAGAGGAAACATTTCTAATAAACATCTTACACAGCCTCTGCACACCTGTATAGTACTGGGACAAAGAACAGAGCAAACACTTGACTCTTACCAATGCAATTAGGTGTTCTATACGGAGTAAACCACAGGTACATAATAGAAAAAGCCATCACCTCCTTGGCTTCTGGGCTCTGAGCAACCTGATCTAGCTGTTGGTGTCCCTGTTCATTTCAGGAGTGATGGACTAGATGATCTTTAACAGTCCCTTCCACTGAGGATTCTATGATTCTTTGAATCCATGTCACAGAGATTTCTCAGTTTTACCTTGTCTCATATTCAACTTCTTTTAGAACCTTTCTCTCTTAACAAGTAAACATGGAGTTTTATTAACTTACCTTGCTTGAATAAAGCAAAAAACACTGTCATGCCAAACATATGTTCTCACTGAAGATGCAGTTACATTTGAAAAGTTTTTCCAGCCTTCACAATTATAGTTGATAAACAATGCAAAGGAACTGCCTATTTCCTTCTTTACATTTCTTGTATGTTTTGCTACAAATGTGCTGTACAGCTGTAGTCCAGATCCAGAACCTCAAATCTGACACCTTACAAAAAAACTGGGAGTTTAGAAATAAGAGAACACTCTGTGAGGGGTCTGGGACCTTGGAATTTGCTTCCCTCTTTGGTCTACTGGTTCCTGGATTTATAAGCATTTCTGCCATGCTAAACAGCCCCTCTTATCTTGCAGGCACTCGAAGAGGACATGGCTGAGAAATGGGAGGACTAGACACATGAAGAACAAGGAGGAGTTTCATTAGATGGGTCCCTGCAGTGTCTTCATTTTTTGTGGGAGAATATGTAAATAGGATCCTCCATAGCAGGAATCTGATGAGCTGTCCTATTCTGAAGAGCTGTAGGCTGTCAGCATGCTAAATGCTGAAAGGTGATTAGTGCCATGAGTCATAATACATGTCTTTCGCTTGTTCCACCACAAAAACGATATGAAGAAACCATGAGGTACAATGGAGTCCCAAATAACCACACTTACTAAATAATACACAAACATGCAAGATATGGCTGGGGGCATAGTACTGCTCTGTCTGGCTTCTGGCAGCTTCTGTAAACACAGAGGGTGCTATTAAAGCTTCACAAGTGATTTAAAGAGACACTAACATGTCTTTGTACACTAAAAAAAAATCAAATTGGTACTGCAGAAATCAAATCAATACATAAAAAGTAAGTCCAGGCTGTAAAAAGAAAGCATTCCATTGTGTTGCCCCTTATTTTGTTGCAAGAAAAAAGGAAAATGCAATGGTTGTAGTAATTCTGGCCAATACAATAACATTCTTAAACACTACAAATCATAAGTGGGGAAGGATCACATGAAAATCTCATTCATGCTAAAATAATGCCAAAGCGGTCAGAGAACTGAATGGGACAGAGCTTCATCTAGTTTCAGCAGCCCATGGGGTCATTTAATGCATTGTATTCATGCTTGAACTGCTAAAACAACCAAGTAATAAATACTTATATTAAAATGTCCCTGCAAACTAAAATTAAGACAATAAAAATAAACCTTAACATAAATGCAACAATCCTAGCTACAAAGAAAGCATATCCATATTATGGCCTCTTTATATCACTCAGAATACACAGACACTATAGCAGGCATAAGTGTATATATATCTATATAATAAGGCCCATCTCAAAGAAGGCTTAGTTTAACTGAGAATCATGTTTCTAGAATAAAATTCCCTCTCTTGTTTCTTTCTGCACAAACACTAAACTTACACTTCAAGCATTTTAAAAAGGATGATCCCAAGCGCTTTTAAAGATACCAGTGACAGAATTATTGTTGTTTCTTGATATCACATGGCTGTGCAGTACATATTCCCAGATTCAGGGCAGCACACTACAAGATGTGTGTGTTTGTATGTACGTATGGGTACAGATATATATGGAGATACATGTATGCGTGGCTTATTACAGACTGAAATGAAGTTCAGTTCTGGCTGCACTGTATTACATTTTGGTATCTGATGTTTTGGGGTTACGTAACCCAACGTCCTGTCAGGGTGTAAAAGTGAAAAATGACAGAAGAAACACCTCTGAAAATAAATCTGAAATTTCCTATCTTATACATAATTAAAATCAGTGCTTCAACAACAAGTTAACAGATGCTGCTGTGTAGGATCCTTTTTAAAGAGTTTCCCATTATTAGAGAAGCAGATCCACAGAGATGCCCTGCTAAGTCAAAGCCGGAAAAGGCATGAGAGAGAAGTGCAACCAAGAACAAAGTGTCATCTATCTACAAGGGAATGTTTCACAGATGGTAAGAAAAATGATGTGTTCTATTGCAGAAGGTAAACGCCATAATCTCATGTTCTTTTCCATACTGACTGAGTACATTACGGAGTGGCCAATGTTTCAAAGAACAAAAGGAGAGAAAAGAGAAAATTATCTTCAAGTGAGCATCAAACCGACTCCCTTTCATAGTAAATCATTATGTGTAGATTTGCATTTACTTTATTGTTTTAAAAAACTTTTTTAATGCATTCTCAACTAAGGGTTAAAGATGGCAACAGCAGCAGCAGTAAACACACAGCACAGTAGGAGACACAGCGTTTAAGCAGAATCATTGTGAGGAACTTTTGCACAGAGAACTGACAGAAAGTCACAGTTATGGTAAAAGATGGCTAGAGAGAACTGACTGGAATGAGGACTGAAGATTCGTGAGAAAACAGAGTTGTCTGGGTGTGGCTCATCGGCACTTCTCATGGATGATGTATGCGGTGTAAATCACAGGATCACAGAATTGTAGGGGTTGGAAGGGACCTCTAGAGATCATCGAGTCCAACCCCCCTGCCAAAGCAGGCTCCCTACACCATGTCACACAGGTAGGCGTCCAGGCGGGTCTTGAATGTCTCCAGAGAAGGAGACTCCACCACCTCCCTGGGCAGCCTGTTCCAGTGCTCCATCACCCTCACTGTAAAGTTCTTCCACACATTCATGCAGAACTTCCTATGCTGTAGTTTCATCCCATTACCCCTAGTCCTGTCCCCACGCACTACTGAAAAGAGACCAGCCTCACCACTATGGCTTCCACAACTCAGGTATTTATAAACCTGGATCAAGTCCCCTCTCAGCCTTCTTTTCTCAAGGCTAAACAGACCCAGTTCCCTAAGTCTCTCCTCATAGAGGAGATGGTCCAGGCCCTTCACCATCTTAGTGGCCCTCCGCTGGACTCTTTCCAAGAGATCCCTGTCTTTTTTGTACTGGGGAGCCCAGAACTGGACACAATATTCCAGATGAGGCCTCACCAGGGCAGAGTAGAGGGGGAGAATCCCCTCCTTCGGCCTGCTGGACACGCTCTTTTTAATACACCCCAGAATGCCATTGGCTTTTTTGGCTACAAGGGCACACTGCTGGCTTATGGTCAATCTGTCGTCCACCAGGACGCCCAGGTCCCTCTCTGCAGAGCTCCTCTCCAGCAGGTCATCCCCCAGCCTAAATGCAGAAGCTGTACTTAGAGAGTGCCCAAACATCACATTTCTGATTTCTCTCCAAAGTGTAAGTAGCCAGCAAGGACCCCACTTGGCCGCAAAGTGAAGATACTTAACATACATGTTTGTTTCCAGACATAATTCATGGGAGATCTATAAATTATTATAAGCATTTCCTACAAAAGGAGCAACTTAACTACCTGTGCCAGCCCAATCCTCTCCTATGTAAAAACTGTTTGCTACTTACATGGCACTGCCATGGAGAATAAAGAGAATAAAGAATAACTCAGAACATCTCCTCCCCAGTCAGCCATCATTAATGGATATAACCCAAATCCCTGTTACATGGCACCTATATAACTGTTTTGTGCTTTTGAACAAAAATACAGTGCAAAGGGGAAATCCTCTCACTCGTTTTCCCTTCCTTTATTATGTGCAATTATTTCAACTTCTTAGCTTATTAGGCAGAGGCGCATTGTCAAGCACTTGGCTAATGTGAAAGTTCAGTGTAACCTCTCAACAAATAGGAAAACCCACCCTTCTCTACCTTCAATGGCTTCTTCTGCAAATACTGCAGAGGAGTAAAAACTAGCAGCAGCTTTCAAACAAACAATTCAGCAATTGCCTTCAGTAGACTAATATAAGCAATTGCTTTTGGCATACAAACTTGGTGTTCTGCATCTCACTGTCATTTCTATGAGTTTGATTCCCCTTCCAGTCATGTCAATGGGAAATTCATTACCAGCATCAACAGGACTGCAGCAGTCGATGAACCATGAACAGCCTTCATCTGGCAAAGGCATCCAATCTCTGTTCTTTCCACTGCTGAAGTGGGTAGTTCATTTATTGGGGTGGTCTGTGTTTTGCTTTTCTCCATTCTAAAATGGAAAGAGCAGAATTTCCAGTGGTAATGTTTGAGCAAAGAAATAAGCACAAGTACAGTCTAATTAAAATTTAAAGCTGAGTACAAACACAAATGTTTGGTCCAAAATGTTTTAAGAAATAAAATGAGGGTCCCTGCCTTTCCTTGGCTAGAAAAAGATTGTGTTGAATGTGAAAAATACTTCTGAATTGGAGTGAGAAAATGTGAGTTCTCTGTTTCTGCAATACTTTTGGTGAAGTGAGAGCTTTTCTTGGAGAAAACACATTGCTTCCTCTAACACATGCTTGACAGGAGCAGAGAGGAAAAGGGTTCCCTTTTTGAAGTACATAGGAGGAAAAACATAAAATTCAAGGAGAGAAATGAAGAGAAACTTGGAATGAAAGAAAACAGTCCTACTTATGAAGGTATTACTTTGTTAATCAATTTTCTGGCAATTCTCAGAATCAAGAGAGCTGTATCATATTATGCCGAAGAAGTCTCAAAATGTCAGGGGCAGCAGTTCAGCATCCATGTGGTATAAAGGCACAGCTGAATCACGGTCTTCAGCCACATTATGAAAAATTTCCACTCAAAAAGGACAACAAAACCACTGGTTTTCTCCAGTAAAGGTTGTCTACTGTGTAAAATAACTGATGGAACACCCTGGGGATATGTGACAGGCCATAAACACCTACTTCATCATCCAAGCTAGATGGAAGGTAGTAATAACAGAAACATCCAGTTCCTTAACTTGGAGGATCACTATGCAATGTAAAATACTCTGACCATCCCCTTTATAAAGGGGGATTTTTTATCAGCTGCTAACACTTCATCTCTATTCTACATACCATTTTGTGTATTTTGATATAACTTTGTTATCTACTTGGAGTATTAATCACATGCACATGTTTAGGGCAGACTGGCTCAAAAGCAGTTTTGCAGTGAAAGACCTAAGGGTCATGGTGACCATCAGCATGGCCAAGAGCAAACACATCTTGAGCTGCACTAGGGAAAGTATAACTAAGCAGGTCATGAGAGGTGATCTTGCCCCTTTACTCAGCTCTAGTGAAAACACATCTGAAAGGCTGTTTCCAGTTTTGGGTTCCCCATGACAAGTCTAAGCTGTCCCTAAGCACAGAATTGACATACTGGAGACAGACAAATGAAGGGCAGAGAGGATAAGGAGACTGAAGCATTTTCATAAAGGAGAGAGTGAAAGATCTGGAACTGTTTAGGCTGGAGAGGAGAAGACACTCGTGGATCTTACCAGTAAGTATAAATGTCTGAAAGAGGATGGAGTGGGTATCAAAGAAGACAGAACAAGACTCTTTCCCAGGGGTGCACAAAGAAAAGTCCAGAGGTAATGAACATGGATTGAAAATCAGGAAATGCTATTTTAATGTAAGAAAACACTTATTTACTATGGGGGGGAACACTGGAACAAAAGAGGTTGTGGAGACTCCATTCTTAGAGATAACCAAAACCCACATGAATGTAACCTTTGGCGCCCTGATTAAGGAGAGCCTTGCTCAAGACTGAGTATGTGATGTCTAGTGGTTCAATCCGACCTCAACTATTCTGTGATTATAGGAAAACAGAGGGCAATGGTGGTATAAGAAAAAATGTTTACAAGCTTACCATGGATACATTTGGCTCAGAATACAGGAATTCTGCACAGACCCTCCAACAGGAAAAATAGCTTAGAGACTGAATTTGTGAAAAGTTGTGATGCAGTTTCTTGCAATAGCTTGTAACAAGATCATTCCATTCAAAAACACCTTCCAGCCTTAATTTCCAAAACCAGGGGCTTTAGAGCATGAAGTACATAGCATCATTTTAGACATCTTGATCTGGCCACAGTCAATCTGAATCAAGAATTTTCTTCCCCTAAAAATCTACCAGCATTAGTACATATGTAGTTGCTCCATAATCCAGACAAAACTAGTTTATTAACCACATTTTAAACAGAGCTTATCTTAAAAATGTTCTAGTAGATGTTTTTAAACCAAATATTTTGAACAGTGTATAAATACAGGTAGAGATACAGAGAGCGGCCCCTAACACTACAGCTTTTGCTGGTGAAACTGGAGACTATTGCTAAGGGCAGAACAGCCTGTCTGACTATGCATAACATTACGGATGTGTATCTTAATTCCTGTTCTAGAAATTAAAGCAAATCCAACTCAGATTAAATAGGCATGCTGTTAGTTAATCAGGCTTTTGTAGGGCTCCAGGTACAGCTTTTCTCCAGGGATCTGTCTGCCTACGGCTCAAGCTCAACATTGGCTTCCTGCATCTGTGTGGCCTCAAATCAGAGAGAAAGAGCAATGTATGAGAAAGCTGTGGTAAGTGGGTTCCTGTTTACTGTCACAGAGCTGCTCAGGCTGTTGCTCTCAGTCTCTGCCTGAACTCTGTTGCAAGAATGACAACACGTGGTCTTCTACCTTCCTGATTCTGACTGATCTCAACCTGCTTACTTGAATTGTGACTGATCTTAATCAGTCTCATTACTGTAAGTTGCTTGGTGACCTGAACTGTCGACTGAACCTCAGTACTATCACCAAGCCTACTCCGCTCTTCTTTCTCAGGTGTTGTGGCTCTGCATCCTTGCTGGCGAGGTCATGATCCTGCCTTCCTCGATGTGACTCTTGGCTAAGTAGCCTTCTTCCTGCCAAGCAGGATTATAAACCTTCAGAGGGTGAAAAAGAAATTTCTGACCTAATTCTGTGGGTAGAACTCTTAAAAAGGCATGTATACAGGAAGGAACATTTCCACCTTTAAAAATATATCTGATCTCTTCTACAAAGGCTTTCAGCTACTGAGGGAAAAGAGAGTCAGAGAGAGAGACTGAATCTACTGCTGCTGTATGCCTCAGAATGAAGAAACTGCTGGGGAAAATCCTACAAGGATTTTCCTGTAGGGATGAAACATCCTGACAGCAGTTTTCACTTATGATGGGAGCTCAAGTGTCTGAGCTATGCTATCTGAAATACCAAGCTGCTCCTCAAACAGATCAGATGCATCTTACTGTATCTGGTGATTACCTAATTTACACAGTTGTAGTTGTTTTTACTAACTGATGCTGAGTTATCCACATTGACATGCATGCCATTAATGACTTGATTTAAATACACATTTATATGTTTGGAAAAACTGACCAGTGCTGTTATGATGAAAGAAAATCCAAGTGAATGAGGTAGCACAGTTGCAAGGCTATTTCTGAGAACACAGTTTCCTATAATTTGAGAAAGGAAAGTGAAACACTTTTTTACTTGATCTGATAGTGATAGGACAAGGGGAAGGGATTTTATACTAAAAGGAGAAAGATTTGTGTTAGACATTAGGAAGAAATTCTTAACTCAGAGAGTGACGAGGTGCTGGCACAGGCTGCCCAGAGAAGCTGTGGATGCCCCATCCCTGGAGGTGGTCAAGGTCAGGCTGCATGGAGCTCTGGGCAGCCTCAGCTGGTGGGTGAGATCAGAACTAAATGGTCTTCAAGGTCCTTTCCAACCCAAAGTGGCTTCTTTTTGGAGCTCCTTGTGACAAAAAAGAAAGTTAGAATAGTTACCTGGTAATACCTCATTTATTTTTTAAGGTAAATGCCATCAAAGACCTATCGCATGGTATTAAGGCATCACTTGTACTGACAATAACCTCTTTCTATGTAAGACAGAGCAGAAGGCAGCCAACATTGCTGGCTGCCTTTCAGATACCAGTGGCCTGTACATGTACTAGTCCTGTAACTTGATACAGAAATGGGCACTTCTTATTGGTACTGAAGATTTATACAGTTTCATTAATACACACAGAGCTCTCAATGTTTTATGAAGAGTTTCTAAACACCCACAAAAAAAAAAAAAAAAAAAAAAAATCGATGTCGTGATTTTTCAGACAGAAGACAGAAGCCAGGCAGCACACAAGAAAATACATACAAACATATAGTATATAGGTCTGGTTTCCCAAGAAGGAAGTAGGACATAGGTTGTTTGAGAAAGCAATTGGGACGCACTATTGTATATCCTCTAGTGACACTGAAATATTACTTTTACAGTGGATCAGCTGGAATCCTGGTAAAACAGAAATCAAAATCATTGGAGATGCGAAAGGGAAATTTTATTTAGGAAAATTCAGTTCATTTGAACCAGAATTTAGCAAGGACACTAAAACAGCTGTGAGAAATTCCTGGGCTATGTGATGACCACTTCGGAACAATTAAGTATTACAGAGTACAATTACCACTATTGTAAGTGTCAGGACCTCATTTTTACACCATGTGCAGAGCACAATGACTCCAGTAAAGAGGTTCTTGCAGTCACTGTCCTTGGACATCTCCTTGATTCCAACAAGGAACAGTGTGACACTTAGAGAAGAAATTGCAGCACTCACTGAAGCAGTATCATTACTTCCTACTGCTGTTAGAATGAACCCTTAAAATACTAACTATGCTCAACACTTTTATGAGATCTCATAGATGAGGTGAAAGTTTGGCTCTGGTTCTCTACTTCTTTTTAGTACATAAACAGTACGCTAAATTTCTTACCTTAGTATGTACCTCCATTAAGTTCCGAAAAGAACTTCATTTAAGTCTTACAGGTCATCCAGTTTCCTCTTATCTACCACGGAAGCCACAAAATGGACATTCTGGAGTGGCAATTTCTTATCTACCAGAAACACCCATTTATAGGAAGTTTTTGTAATAGAAAAGAGGTTAATGCCACAAATAAAAGAACAAATATTTAGAATCAGATCCCTGCTCCACGAATTTGAAGAAGTTGTGTTTAGATCCATTACTTTCATATAGTTTTAGAAGATGCATAACTAAATATTAAATTTACAAATACAAAATACAAAAACAAGGAAATCCCTAATTTGAATACTAAAAGTGAAAGTTATAGCAGAATTGTTTATTTTCTTCAAAAACTTCAAAATATTTTAAGAATGTGGATAAATACCAACGCCAATTTAAACATAAGGACATGGATTTGATTCTCTGAAAGGCATGTTGTCCCATCTGTAATCTTTGCACTTCACTTCGGCATTTAACTGAGGTGCTTGTATTAGGAACGTTATGCTCAACCCTCAGTGCCCTCTACAGTCCGTGAAAGGAAACGGAATCACGGAAACACGGAATCTCAGAACTGCAGCGGTAGCAAAAGGTCTCTGGAGGTCACCTAGACCAACCCTCCGCAAAAGCAGGTTCCCTGCAGCAGGTTGCAGAGGAAAGTGTCTAGATGAGTTCTGAATATCCCTAGAGAAGGAGACTCCACAACCTCTCCGGGCAGCACCTCCCAGTGCTCTGTCACCCTCAAAGTGAAGATGTTCCTCCATATGCACATAGGGAACTTCCAGCGTTCCAGCTTGTGCTCCTCTGACCTAGCACTGGGTACCACTGCAAAGAGCCTTGTCCCATCCATTTGACTCCTGTCCTTTAGGCATCTATAAGCACTGGTATGATTCCCTCCCCAGCTTTCTCTTCTCCAGGCTTAACAGCTCCAGTTCTTTCAGCCTTTTCTTATATGAGAGATATTCATCCCCTCATCATCTTTCTGGCTGTCTGTTGGACTATTTCTAGGAGATCCTCATCTTTCTTGAGCTGTGGATTCCAGAACTGGACAAAGTGCTCCAGAAGTGGCCTCACCAGGACAGAGCAGAGGGGGAGAATCACCTCCCTCAACCTGATAATCACACTCTTTTTAATGCACCCCAGAATCCCATTGGCCTTCTTGGCCACCAGGGCACACTGATGGCTCATGGCCAACCTGTGGTCCATGAGGACACCCAGGTCCTTCTCTGCAGAGCTCCTTTCCAGCACATCAACCTCTAACTTGTATTGACATAGGATGTTATTCCTCCCCAGGTAGGACACTGCACTTGTTCTTGTTGAACTTCCTAAGATTTCTCTCCACCCTACTCTCCAGACTGTCTAGGTTTTACTGAATGGCAGCACAGCATCACATCTTCTGCATCAGCCACTCTTTCCAGCTCTGTATAATCAGCAGACTTGCTGAAGATGCATCAGCTCCTTGTTCATCCTTGCAGGTCCTCTGCCACCTTTGTCTGATTCTTACTCTTAGTGATGCACCAGTCTTAAGCTTGGAAGAAGTGGTGCTTGAATAAAAACAGCCTTGGCCCCCCTTATCTTCCAAAGCTCTAACCCATGGTATACCTCCAAGTTTGTCCTTGAAGAGGTCAAAGTCGGCTCTACTAAAGTCCAGGGTTCAATTCTACTTACTGCCTACTTCAATTCTACTCTTTTATTCTACTTTGATTCTACTCTACTGTCTCATGGTCATTGCATTCAAGATTACTCCCAAGCTTCACATTCCCAACCAATTCTTACAAACAAGCTCAAGCAGCACACCTCTCCTCATTGTTTTCTCCACCACTTACATCAGAAAGTTATCTTAAGTGCACTGTGTGAGCCTGGGCATGTTGCTTTTCCATTATCAGGGTGGTTGAAGACTCCCATGAGAAACAATGGATTTGACCAATCTTTAATTTAATACTGCATATATTTCTATTTCTTCTTATGCTTATGTTAGTTTATATCTCTCTGTATAGACACAGATAGATGTGCACGTTTTTTTTTCTGATACCAAAGTGTGTACACGCTGCTTAGCCCACATATCATGCACTGCCCTACACATTTCTCACCCTCACAAGCACACACTATCACAACAGCTCATAAGGATGACTGGAGGAGAATTAAGAAGAGCGAAAGTCATTGACTCCTTTCATCCTGAACACTCTGGCCGTGCTGTGCTGAATGGCAACCAGACTACAAACAGAGGGGGTTGCTCGCACAGTTCACAGAATTGAGATGTACTGCAGATCCACTTAAACATAAAACCCCAGTGTTTTTAAATACCGATTTGTAGCAGAGAAAGAATCCTTAATCCCCAGTGACACAAAGGATCTTTGTTGGCTGAAGTAAAGCTATGTAAAGCAGGCTGCTATGGGCTGGCAGATGTATCATGCATGGTCAAAAAGAAAACAAAAGTGCCAATAAAGCTTTCTCAGCACTGAGATTTTACAGGGTGAAGGAAAAAAATGCAGTAGGCTTAATTTTCAAAACGCTTCTAAAATCACCACCGTGTCACGGCATAAATTTCCACCTGGCTCTTCCAGTAAGAGGAACATCCAGCAAGTGGGATACAGTGTGTCCAGGAGATTACTAAGTACATGTAAACGTTATTGGAGAATTAGTAATAAGGGGGGGAAAAAAACCAACCATCTTCCAGGAGCCATTGTAACCTCCGAATTTACCATTGATAAAAGCATAGTTAGAAGTCACATTGTGTGAAACACTTAGCAGCCTCCTTATATAGGAGCATTCTGGATCACTGATGCCAACACATCCAGAGAAGCAAATACTTCTACTCAACGCTCGTCTTCACTACACACACTCAGCACACACAGAGCTGTTATGCTGCAGGGAACCTCCTCAGCCGATGACACAGCCGAGCGATGCCGGCATCCCCGCTCCGACGTGCAGCACGCCGCCCAATGCAGCAGTGCCCCATGCGGCGCAGTGCATACGCCGTCACCACGTGCGCCGAGCAGGCGGGGCCGCCGGCAGCGCCGCTCCGTGCAGCCGCTCAGTGCATCCGCATCGCGGGGCGGGCCGTCGTTCCGCTTCCTGCTGCCCGCTTCCTGTTCTCTCCGCAGGGACCTTCGTGCCGCTCGTCCGTCGCTTGTCGCGCCCACGGCGCCGCCCTCCCGTTGGTGCAGGTGAGATGTGGGGTAGGGGATGGAGCAGGCCGCGGGGCATGGCCGGGCCTCCGGTAGCACCAGGTTGTGTATTAAGAAGAGTCTCTTCTCAGAACGGTGAGATATTGACACAGGTACAGTAGGAGTCACTTCACTCCTTGGAGGTGATCAGAAGCTGTGTAGATGTGGCAGTGAGGGATGTGCTCAGTTGGCATCGTGGTGATGGTTGGACTGGATGATCTTACTGTTTTTTCCAGCCTTTATGATTCTGTCATTTATATTATAGCTGTACCATGCGGGGCTCAACTCCTAGCAAAAACAAACCCACAAGTAATGAAAAACAGTAGTAAAATAGTAGTGTGAGTGTGTGTGTGCACTTCAGTTTTTCTGAATACTCAAACTTCTTTCTTTTTACACAGTGTTTCCCCCATAAAAAAGCGGCTGAAATGTTTGACGTGAAGGCTTGGGCTGTGTACATTGTGGAATGGGCTGCCAAGGACCCCTACGGCTTCCTCACTACAGTGATCCTGGTCCTGACGCCCCTGTTCATCATCAGCGCAGCGTTGTCGTGGAAGCTTGCGAAAATGATTGAGACCAGGGAGCGAGAGCAGAAGAAGAAACGGAAACGCCAGGAGAACATTGTAAAGGCCAAACGAGCAAAGAAGGATTAAGTGGGCAAGAAAGGCCTTCCTTGGGCAGAGAATTCACTTTATTAATGAAGCACTGCTGTACGTTTTCTGTTGTAACCATCCTTTGATACTTGATGCTGTTGTTTCTTGAATTATGAAATCTTAACTTCTCGAGAATATTTTTTTCTGCTGAAATCATCTGTGTTAGAAGTTACCCCGGTGACGGTCACTTTCATCTCTTGCTTTTGTTTCTGTGCAGACTGCTTCTATCTAAATTTGCATGTTATATTTAAAAATGAAATAGCTGGAGAGCATTAGGGGCATATCTTTTTCCTTAGCTGAGCTGTGACTCAAAACGAGTCAAAATATGGGGATAATGTAAATGACTCCTTAATGCTATGACCTTTGGTTTCATAGTGTAGCGCACCCTTCTCCATTGCAGCAGTAGTTCATGTTGTGCTTACATGTATTTGCAGTTCCTGGTTTAACTGGACTACAGGAAGGGGAGGTTCTGGTACACTGCAGCAGAGCTGTGGAGCATCTGGCTTCTGAGCTTGTTTGCTGTTGTGTTTTACTGATACACTTTCAAGGCATGCAGTGCGTGTGGCTGTGCAGTTCATTCACTGCGTGCCCATCAGGTCTGCAGCAGCTCAGCTGGTGGGGCTTGTCTGCACCATGAACCAAGTTGACTTCTCTTGTTTCCTCTACAGCGCACCCATCAGCAGTCTTCAAATTCAGCCCAAAATCTAGGAAACTGATTGCTTGTCGTCAGTGTGTTCATTTGTCTGAGGCCACTCGTGTCCTACAGAGTACGCTGTTGGTTTTCCCTAATTCTCACCTGAATGTCCATCTTTAACTTGTTTGTCTGCAAAGCATTTTTGCCTCAAAGAATAGCCATAAGTGGGATCAGATGAACGGCCCAGGCGGCCTCAAGTTTTGTCTTTTGTGACCTGTAGCCATGGGAGACTACCCAAGTAGGATATGCGCACTGGTGACAGAAGTTCTTCCTACTTGCTAGCCCTCCAGCTGCCTGTGCTTTAGGACTTTCTGAGTTTAGGTGGTATCACTTTGCTCTGACACCCCTTGAAGATCTGCTGCACTCCAGGTCACAAAACGCTGGCGTAGCAGAAAAAGTCCAAGTGAGGTTCTGTTGTAAATATGCCAAAAATTTTTAACCTTAATTCCAATTCATCTTTTTCTAACAAATGATTAATTTTTCACAGCCTGACTTTTATCAGCCTAATTCTAAAGAGTCTGTGGAAGTCATCAGGTTTTCAGACTTGGCGTATTTCTAAATGGCAGCATGGAGCTGTGCTGTCTATCATCTAGTCCATCTAAGTAAAAGTAAGATCTTAAGATAATGTCCCATTCAGCAGAGACCTATGGAGCTGGCTGATAGCAGCAGGATAAGGGGGAAGGTTTACTGAAATGACTTGAAGTAAATATGAAGTACTTACCTGCAACCAGTATCTGATGACCATCTTTCAGTTCTGTTGGTCAGAATAGCAAGCATTATTGGAATGATGTTTTGACACTTCATGCTACATGAGATTAAATCACCACTCTTGGAAATGTTGTCAAATGTGTATGTATTCCACCTTTGATACCTAGACATTTTAAAATGTATACCTACATGGTTTAAAATAAATTTGATACTTTTTCAAAATATACTTTTTGAAAAAACTGTGTGACTTTTGACTTTAAGTTCTCAAACATTTCTAAGTGTGTAAAAATTAGTTTTTGGGGTGGATATCAGGAATAATCTCTTCTCCCAGAACCACTTAGGTATTTTTTATTGGCCTTACTCAGTGATTACAACTTCTATTAAAATAGTGATGAACAGTTTAATTTGGACTGAATCTGTCCCATGCCACACCTACTGTTGGTAGCAACTCAAACGTTATTCAAATACATCAACTCCTTTACTAAAATCACGAGAATGTCTGAAATTAGTGCAGTGTCACAGTGATTCCTGTTAGTGAAATGAACTTTTCTGCCCAGTTATCAGAAGCTTCAAAGTTCAGCATACTGGTACAGCCATGGGAAAGAATAGGAATTAAGAACTAATTTTAATGCCTGTGTTTGAGAAGATAATGTGTGTGTGCTAACTAACTGAAGTCTACTACATCAAAAACAATGTTAAAGGTGAACCCATCTTCAAGGAAAAAAAGCAATCTAGATTCATTTGAGAAAAATTACCTAGAAAACTCACCTTCAATGATTTAATGAATAACAGGAAAAGCTTGAGAATGAACTTCCTCAGCAACACATCCCGTTTTCCACTGAATTCAAATGTGCTGTAGTAGTGTGGCACAATTAAGCCTCTCTAAACAATTTTGCAAAAATAAATGAAACTTGGATTGAATACTACTTTATTGCACACTCACTATATATAACAGCTGTTTATGTTGCCTATTAAAGCATTTATCCATTGGCAATATCTGTACATCAAAACTGGTTATTTCTTTTCATTACTGCCACTTGCTGGCGGCATCCAGGAACCCGGCTGAAAGGTACTTGCAGTGCTTCTTGGGTCTTGGGATGGCTCGTTCTTCCCATAGTAGGGAGCTGATGCGTGGCCTTTAACCTGAGTTTGAACTGGTTCAGCAACAAGTCCCTCCTTGTATTCCTTGGCCTGAAGAAGCTTATCCTTTTCCAACACATCTTTGACTTTCTGTTTCATTTCTTGTCTGTAATTCTCATTCTTAAGAATCTCCTAAAGACAAAGTAGAAAGATAATTACATAAAACAGAAGGAAATTCAATGCATGACATTGGAAAGAAACATTTTAAATGGTCACTGCTTTTCTTAATTTTATTACCCAAATTTTCAAGTATGTAGGTAAAATAATTTATTGTTTTTCTATATCTATTTCAAGTTCTAAGATCAACCAGGTTCAAGTTCTAAGATCATCCATTGCCACCTACCACCAATTTCAGCCCCAATGCTAATGTGTTGATTTGTTGAAGCAAAACTATACAGCAATGTCCCAGTCTCACTATTGTGTTAGATCAAAAAGGGAAAGTAATTCACCAGTCCTCAACAAATGCTCTGAAAATAAGTTACCCTTAACACTGTCTCCTATGTAGGACCTACTACTAAATAGCCATTTATCGTTGGTGTTTCTTCCTGTAACTCACTAGGCCTATGACTTAAGGCATCTGTTGCAGGCACAGTTTTGGGAAACACAGATGAACAACTGTCTCTTAGTATATAAGCCCAAACCAAAGCCAAAAAGGAACTAGGAACTAGGACAGACCTGAAATTACTGAGATGGGACTAGTAACTCAGGAGAAAAACAAATCAACCAATTCTATACTAGCATAAAGAAAACTAAGGCACAAAACTGCCTGAGGTAAACCCTGCCCCAGAGATCCAGAATACAGCTCTGCATGGCCAACACATCTTCAGATGATGCCAACTGGGCATTGCAGGGTGGACACCACGTGCACCAGTACTTAGGCTGGCTGTTAACTCTACCTATCTACCTGGCACATTAGCTAAAATAAACCCAGTGCCTTCATAAACAATGTAAAATTACACCTACTGCCCTTGCACAGGTAAAAGAAATCCAGATTAAAGTGATGTAGTGGAGAAGCTTACCTCCTCACTTTGATCAGCTAAAGCCACTACCCTATCTGATGCATGACACTATTGCAGAGCCAAAAAAGCTTCCATGATATGTTCAGAGAAGGCTTGTACAACTTGCTGTTTTCAACATTATAGAACTGTACAAAAGCATGGTTTGGTACAGGTTAAAGCTGGAAATCCACTAATAAAGCTGACCCCATGAACTGTAATTTGGCTGATTGAACTTGAAGCAAGTTTAATTACTGGCCCACCCACAATAACAGAAAAAAACAGCTTCTTCAGAGATATAAAGAACTCCCAAAGTAAACACAAAGAAAACAGCCACGGAAAATACAGATGTTTGTCTTTTATCTCTTACCATATGCTTCCAAGCTAACAGAACTTGCTTATGCTCTTGTTATGGCAAACAGCTGAGAGTAATATCAGAAAAAAGCAGAAATATGATGTGAATTTTTATACTTTGAATTCAAAGACAATTTAATTGTAACTGATGCCATTTAACAAGGAAGCTTAGAACTGTGATATATCATCCAGATCATCAATAAAGACATTAAACAGAGTGGTTGCCAATACCAGCCCCTTGGGAACACTCATGACTAGTCACCAGCTGAATGTAACTCCATTCACCATCACTCTCTGGGCCTGGCCATCCATTCTGTCATTTACCCAGCAACTAAGTCATAGTTTGCCGGCCGCACGATGGCTTCCAGCTTCTTCTGTTTGTGACCCATGCTGTGTGTCCTCATGCAGATGATATTCAGCTGAGCTATCTGTCTCAGCCCCAGCCCCAGTCCTGGCACCATTCCTGCAGGCTCATCTCTAGTGAGCCTCACTTTATTCCCTTCTTCCCCTTTTCTCACGAAAACTCTTGCAAGCTGTGTTTTTGCTTAAGGCTCTTACTTAACTCCAGCAGATGAGATGTACTGCTAATTATTCTCTGTTATTTGGAAATTACAATCCCTAGTGAGGAGAAAAATTCAGATAACTGACTCCACCAAGAGGATCTTCAGTGGCTAATGGGCTGTACACAGAAAACCTGCTTTGTAGACTGAATGTTTGAAGTGGACGACTCTTTCACTCTTACTGGATCTCATACTGCTCCTGCTTTACCCCTTCTGAGTGAAAAAAGAGCCTTACAGAATGAATAAAATTAGTTTTATCTTGGTAGGAAAACAGTACAAATACAAACGGGGTTTCTCTTTAATTGCTTATTCCCACACCTGGGGTCTCACTCTGTAGTTACCAGCCCTTGCACAGTAGCTCTTATAGGCAAATGCCTCTACTCCCACCCTTTCAGTGCTGCACCCTGAACTCCACAATCCAAGGAACTCCTCCTCCCCTTCCTGTTCCTGCCTGTATTGCTCTAGGTCTTTGAGCTGTCAATAGGTTATAGTGCTATTTGCCTCCTATGAGCCATTTTCAATCCCCTGAAGGCAAAGAACAATGCAGACTTGCGAGCAGCTGCCTCTAAGGATGCAGGTGGTCAGACACACAGCACCAATGTGATAATATACAAAGGAATTTTATTTAAAAGGCTACTTTAACAGACTGTTACCAGCTTGGTTTTGTTCTATTCAGATGATTTTCTAAAGACACTACACCCAGGCCCACAGATATAAGGCTTAATGTATTACTAATTTTAAGCAAAGATGTCACAGTTCATTTCAGATGGGTCTGTGTATTGGTAAATGAAAAATAGAATTTGTTCCAACTTTCTAAGTTATCTTAATGATATACTTTGATTTCATTCAATTTCATTAGGCTCCGCTTGCTACTATTTGGTTCTAGAACTGAGAAATATCTGGACAGATTAATGTCATCCAAACTAAAGAGAAACATCAGAGAACATTCACATTTTCGTGCCTAGTTTGAATATTTTGTTTAATCACAAGTGAACTCTAATTCTAAACTCTTAAAAACATGTATCTGAAGGTAGCAGAAATACTTCTTAGAACAAAAACATTAAAATGACAAGCAGAAAGGAAGAAATCTGTTTCGAAACAGTCAGTATACAAAAGGTTGAATGTGAGACAACTCAAAGTATCAGAAATATTCTTTATTGACAAAATAATCGGAAGTCTGGCAAAGCGCTAGCTGTTATGTCAAATCATTCATTTTGCACTACTGACAAACAGGGTCACAAAACTCTCTTTTCCAGTTCCACAAGATAAATAGGCAGGATGAGATAACAGACTGTTACATCATATTTCAGGACCAGGAGGCTTGACTTCCCTCATCACTGGGAAGCACTGAATGTTCTGACCCAGGGCATGTCTTGCTAACTCAACAACTGAGCATGAGCACAGCATGACCAGGTTGGGAATAACAAATATTGTGGTCAATGAAAGGCTGTGTCAGTGTATGGCACACACAGAAGAGCAGTTTGAACTAGGAAAGCTTATCTCTCTTTGTTAAAATACTGATTTAAATCAAACACTGAACCAGGTGACAGCTAATTTTTTACGGAAAGTACTTGCTAAATATCTCTGTTCAATCATCAACCAGCATTTGTCAATTTGATCTACAATTTGCTTTATTTAGCTGTTTTGTTTCCTCAAATCTTTGTCCAGTTGCAACATTAAACTATGGGTTATGTTCTGTACATCTGATGTTATTTTTTAGAAGGATACAAGTAAACTGATCCAAATCTTCTCTGTTGGATACATCACAATTTATTACAACTTTCATTGCCTAGGCTTCTGTCAGGGTTTAAACGAAAATCCACCTGCGTCTGTGACAGGGGGGGCCGTGGGCCCCACAGGGGCCCTAGGCCAAAAGGAAAAGTTAATTAGGAAAAGAAAATAGCAGCAACGATCTAAGGAGGCACACTTAATTACTTAATACTATATCGAAATACAGGATAACACAATATAATATAATATAATTGAAATTAAGCTAATGAATCAAGCGAAATAGGAGAGAGAATGAGTCCCAAAACCGAGAGGCCTACTGTAAATTCTAGGCGAAACGGCAAAGACTCCCACAGGCTCTCCTGAACGCCAGAACTCAAAAGACGTCAGTCTAGCCTGGGAGAGAGATAATATAGTGTCCAGGTCCCGCGACCCATCTCTGACCGTGTTGTTCTCTGGGAGATGTAGTCTTCTTCTTAAGTTGCAGATTCAGTAAAATTATTCATGCTTTATATGATGTTATGATGTGGAATACTGATAGTAAAATTACAAAATTATTAAACCATGACAGCTTCACAGAACAGCTTTTTTGACGTTTGAATGTATATTATATATGCTACCCAAACAAATTACTGATTGAACAGTACAGAAGTTGCATTCCACAATCACTCACTGTGCGTTAGATCAATATACTATTTACCAATATATCCACAATCATGCTTTACAAAGAGTCCTAGATTTAGTTTTAAATGCAGTTCAGTAGACGCTTGCTCCTGATTTACTTTTATAACGTAATCCAGATTACTGAACAAAATCAAACACTTGTCCAAGACAGCTAAAACTGTACAGAAGCAGCAAAAATTACAAACTAGCCCAGAATAAAGGGCAGCATGCAGCCTTAGTGCCTACAAAGCAAAGCTGTAGCTGAAGTCTCAGTTTGGTCCCTGCTTCCCCCTTGCTTTATATATGGTGTAATCTGTACCAGCCATTTTCCTGGTACACTTTTCTTCTCTGTCCATGCCCATTCAGCTGTGCTGACAGTGAACTGCGAGAGAAAGCCAATGCTCCATGCAGTCCCACCCACACAGACAGCAGCAAAGTGTCAGCAGCTCCCTCTCTCCATTACTTTGTATCTGCAGCACAGGGAAAGGGAAAGTAAAGAGACCTTGATCCCTCAGTCTTCCATGAAGGCTGGTGTTCACCTCTGTTTCAGACTTGAGGACAAAGTAGCTGAGAAGAAAAACTCTAAAAAATAACGGCATATTCAGTCTCTTTGTCGAAGTGACTTCTCCAAATGCTCCTTTTTATTTAGACTCTTGTAGCTCAGTTCTGTATTGTCAAGTTTTAATGCCCTTTCAAACTGAGTAATAATCCTCACAATTTATCCTCACAGTAATAAGAATCACAATTCACTATGCAAAATGCTAGTTAGTGCAAGTCAAATGATCAGAATATGTCCCAAATTTTCAGTCCTGCTTGTGACCCAGAACAACAATGGTGGAAAATATTTTGCTCAGAAGAGCCGTTTATCTCTGTGCTTTCTTAACAGCATTTCCCAAAACTGTAAATCACATTCTGCAGCTTCTTTAGTTGCTTCAGGAAACATTCATTTGTGAAACCCTATTCTCTGTACAACTTCTATGTCAAAGTTCTCATTTTGAAACTTCTCGACTGAAGCATACAGAAGAAAATAGGAGAAAAACGAACATGTGCAATCCAAACAGAGTCAAACAAAAGATTTTTCTAACCTGAGCCCCATTCCGGTTAAAGGAAGTGGATGTCAAAACAGATAATTATAGAAATGCTAGACTTACATTTGAGAAAAATTTCTTTTTATAATGTTTCACCTTCCACCCAACCACACAATTCAGAAGACGCTGAGTTTTGTTACTTTGTAATAAATATATAATGCATGAGAAAAGCAGTCATTCACTGTGGTATTCCCTATTTCAAACTATTTTCACGCTCCTTACACCACTTAAAGGAACACACAACCCCATTTTGCTTCCCATGAAATATTCAATATACAAACATGCACATATACACATATGCATACAGAGAAAGAAACAGTGAGGACTTAAACTATGAATTTAAACTATCTTTGCTACTCTGTATGGACAGCAGAAAAAAATAAAGAGGCCTCTAGCATACAGAGGGGTTACTTCAAATCAGTATTCATAGAATAGTTTTTCAGTAGGTACTCATGTGCCAGCTGTGGACTATCACACTGGCAGGTTCAGAGAAGAACTGATTTCCACTCCATGTCAGTTTCCCTAGCACTGTCACAAGAAGTTTCTCTGGTTTTTAAGCTCACATACTCTGGTACTTCAAAATTGTCTGTAGCTTCGCCACTGTCCTCATTCTATCAGAAAGTCAGAAGCACAGCTGAGTTATTCAGGTACCCCCAAGACATTATCAGAATTAGTGCATAGCCACAAGGTTTGTTACAGGGAAAAAAAAAAAAAAAAAGAAAGAAAAAAAAAAGGGTTTACATTTCCAAATGCATTAAATGTATTAAATTAACTGAAAAACATTTGTGTTTCAGTTTAATAGACCCTGCCAATCTGATGTCCACTGAAATAAGACATATTAAGCTTGTAAGTTATGAATAAAAAAAGTTTAAAAATATATTAGATACTGGATATTTTTAAGGTTTGCTGTATCCTTAAAAATGTGCCTCTTAGTTCCATAACTCCAGGCTTTGAAGCTGAAGATTCCATGTGCTTGAATTGATTCAATTTACTACAAGATATCTAAGCTAATTTTAATGATAGTACTCTCACTACCTATATTAGGAAGGACTTGGTCATTGATCATATAAAGATGTGTGACTAAGAGCGCCTCTCTATCAAGACAGGCACCAAAAATGAAGCTTATACTTTATATCACTTTATATCATTCTTACGCATTCAGCATCTCAGGATCTGCACCAACATAAGCTACCATTTATTTAATTACCATTTTAATATCTCACATTTTAAATAAATGGCCAATAATGAGTGCAAGAGATGTAGAATTCTTATGAATGTCATGAAAACTGCTCTATCAACAAAGTCTTGAGAAGTTCTTGACAGCAGAACTTTGCTTGGAATTCATGAAGTTACATAAAAAGCCAGATCACTCAGACAGGTAATAGACTGTTCAATATCTTTTATATGTGGAGAGTTCCAGTTTGGTGAATGGAACAGCAACAGAAGACCAAAAGAAAGTGTCCTCTGGAGTAGGATTTCCCCCTTACAGTTCAGGATCATTTTTTTTTTTCCTTTGCAACTGAAACTTGAAAAATACAAAACACTACGATGCCATGTTTTAAGTCAAAAGTGAAATCTGTAGTCAGAAGAAAAAACAGTGTCATGAGTTTACCACGCTAACCAGGGTAAAAAAGGACAGCTCACAATCACCCTCATTTTAGTGACTGATGCATGTATGATTCTGAACCACATCTCCTTGGCCTACAAAATTCACTGGTTCCCAGGAGGTGGTCACCAGTGTTGATGATGCTGTGACACAGCAAGACGTGTTCAGCTGATTTGTGAAGCTTCGCTATAATTCCCAAGTTTTATCATAGACCTCATCAGGAGATCTAATAGCCCAAGCATTCTGACAATCTCTATCACCCACAGGTGAGAGCTGAATAAAAGACAAATAAATAAGGAAAGAAAAAAAAAACAAAAACCCCACCACAAAATACTACATGGGGATAGTGGGCAAAAAGATCAAAGAAGTGGAACAGAAATTTTAGTAAAGCTTAACATAAAGCTCAAGATACAATATAAGTTAAAAAAATTTAAAAAAAAAAAAAAAAGAAAAAAAAAGAAAAGAGAAAAGAGAAAAAAAAAGAGCAGGCTAAAAGAAAAGACAATTATAAAAAAAAGGGAATTGTAATGTTGTTCTGTGGTGTTACAGTAAGATGCTGACAGTAAAATGTCATTAAGGCACAAAACAGAAACAGTCTAGTCCCAAGAGAAATATGTAAAAGAACAAGATTTGTTATACACACATTCAAAAAGAAACATGGTTAAAAATATTCCCTGGTTCCACAGCTGCCAAATAGCAGTTTAACATATCAGCATTACTGTCAAAATGGGAATACAATACACAGCAGCTGCCCACAAATTTTGTGTACCTTAAAGCACTAAAGCCAACCAGTTCTACATAAAAGACCAAACAGTATTTTGTATGTGCTTCACCAGTATCTTTACAATTACATTGTGATATAATAGTTCCAAATCAAGGAGGAAAGAATATGCATGTCACCCCACACACTTACAGAAAAAAAAAAAAAAAAAAAAAAAAGGATTATCACATTTAAAAAGTGATTGCAAATTTTTAGCAAGAATTTTTAACACATGTATACTTGAACTAGCTTCCCCTATACAGGGCCAAAAAAAAAAAAAAAAAAAAATCCAAAAAACCAAATAAACCCAAAACAATCCAACTCAAGAGATTTTTTGAAAGAAAAGGTAACTGCTATTCAGATTGCTGGTATCATACTTCTGCTCTGATAAAGTCAATGCACTGTCCTGCAGGTAAAATACCTAACTGCTAAACAGTTTGCAGATCTATTAGCTCATGAAACTGAAGGCATAAGCAGTTCTGTTAACTCTGCAATGCTACTCCCAGTAGTAATATTCAGAACATCACTGATGCACAGCTCTCATCTGTAGAGACTCCCTTTTGAAAGATAATAAACAGACCTGGTGCCAGAAGGAGCTTTATTGTATGAATTCTAAAACCAGGGCTGGCAGTGGTCTCTGGAGTAGGTTCACCTCAGTACGATTACAACAGTTTGGCTCTTGGAAACGATAGCATAAAAGGCATGAAACACCTCCCGCCTTCAAGTATCACATTATGTTACACTTTTAACAACAAAACTTCTATGTATATAGCATATGCAGGGCATGGCTACTTAAAAGAGCAGTCTAAGCTTTGATGGAATGCTTACTGAGGTTTCCTTTCTGCACAAAAATTTAGGATGAGGAGGGAGGGAATAAAAGTTTGTGGGTTTTCTTTTTAGGAGTATTAATTCCTTTCTGAGGGTAATTTTAACATTTTCTTCCATTTGTGCATGTAATATAGCCCTCTGCAACCTCAAAGGCAAAGGGTGAAAAAAAGGCACAGACAAACAGCTGAAAAGCTGTATGTTGCATAGGATCTCTGGCTTGTAAACACCATATGATGCTACTCAAGCTCATCCTAATGATAGGCAGAACAACATTTCACAGTCTGTGCATTCAGAAGATCCAAGTGACCGATTTTTTGGTCAGAGCATGCCAGCACAGCTTCACTGAATTCAAAGCAATTATTCCTATTGATGAAAGTCAAATTTACATCCCTCTGGCTGTCACTTTGAATCTTCTGTAGTAACCCAAGGCTCTATGTACTTAATCATTCCTAGCAGACATTTAGCAACTTAAAATGCAAGTCCAGGGCAAGAAGTGGAAATGTGTGCGTATGTGTGCATATACAGATCAGAAGCTGAATCCACTCTATTCTTTACAAAGTCATTAGCATCAAAGAATAGGATATTTTGCTTCTTTACACAGATCACAGAATCACAGAATGACCTGGTTTGGAAGGGACCTCAAGGATCACGAAGCTCCAAGCCTCCTGCCTAGCAGGGCCACCAAACTTCCATATTTACTAGATCAGGCTGCCCAGGGCCCCATCCAACCTGGCCTTGAACACCTCCAGGGATGGGGCTTCCACAACCTTCCTGGGCAGCCTGTTCCAGCACCTCACTACTCTCCTAATAAAGAACTTTCCCCTAACATCCAACCTAAATCTTCCCTCTTTCAACTTAAAACCATTTCCCCTTGTTTTGCTATTATCAGCCCTTTCAAAGAGTTTACTCCCCTCCTGATTATAGGTTCCCTTCAGGTACTGAAAGGCTGCAATAAGGTCACCCCACAACCTTCCTTTCTCCAGGCTGAACAAGCCCAGCTCCCTCAGCCTGTCTCTGTAAGGGAGGTGCTCCAGCCCCCTGATCAGCTTTGTAGCCCTCCTCCGGACCCTTTCCAACAGCTCTCTGTCTTTCTTATACTGAGGGCTCTCCACACCTGGACACAGTACTCCAGATGGGGCCTCACAAAAGCAGAGTAGAGAGGGACAATCACCTCCCTATCCCTGCTGGCCACCCCTCTCCTTATGGAACCCAGGACACTATTTGCTTTCTGAGCTGCAAGAGCACACTGCTGGCTCATGTTAAGTTTCTCATCCATCAGGACCCCCAGGTCTTTCTCTGCAGGGCTGCTCTCAAGGACCACTCCTCCCAGTCTGTACAGGTGCCTGGGGTTCTTCCAGCCCAAGTGCAAAACCTTGTACTTTGCTGTGTTGAACCTCATTAGGTTCACCCAGGCCCACCTTTCAAGTCTGTCAAGGTCCCTCTGAATGGCATCCTTTCCTTCCTCCATGTCAACCACACCACTCATCTTGGTGGCATCAGCAAACTTGCTGAGGGTGTACTCAATTCCATCATCAAAGTCACTGATAAAGATGTTAAAGAGCACCAGTCCCAAGACAGACCCCTGGGGGACACTACTTGTTACTGGCCTCCACCTGGACATTAATAGATAGAGCCATTGATCACCACCCTCTGTCTGCGGCCTTTCAACCAATTTCTTATTCATCAAGTGGTCCTCCCATCAAATCCACATCCCTCCAATTTGGAGATGAAGAAGTGGTGGGGGACCATGTCAAAGGCCTTCTTTGTTCCACTAGAATCCACTGAGATAAAAAGTCATGGCTGCAACTCCCCCATCTCAGCACCATACAATGTTGATGCAATCTGTTTGCTTGTACTGATGAAAATGCTGGCAAATGGATTTGAATGTTGCATTTTAATGTTGGCTACCTTGAAAAAAAGTTCGTAGTTACACATAGAGGACCTGCCCTAAAAATTCATAGCAGTAATCTGAGAATTGATCTAATTAAAAAAAACCAAACTCTTGAATCACCATGACTATCTTAAAGATTTTAATTTCAAGGAAATAAAAGAAACAAAGAATGCTGGAGGGTTTATTTCCATGTATTTTCCATTTTTCTAAGTATCAGGGATCAGGTCTTAGTGTGATTTCTTAAATTAGGCAAGCAACACACTAACTTCTCTCCCCAAAGTAAGAAGTTACCACACAAATAAGGACAAACAAGTTCACTGTAAAAGAATTACTGTAGTTCTAACTGCCACAATTGGAAATCTAAAGATGATTCATCTCTTACCTCAATGGAGGGTGGATCCTTTCTTTTTTTCCTTATCCAAGCTGCAAAAGAAATAAAAATTGAGTGGATTATTTCAAAGATCACAGATAGTATTACAACTCAAAGGGATATTGACTTTGTAACAGAAAGCAAACACAGTGGCAAGCCAAAATAGCATTTCCCAAAGTATCAAGTCCCAGTATGTTAAGTCCCCTCAGCCTCAGCCATCACAGAAGAAAGAAAAAAACACATTCCTGTTATGAGAGCTTGGGCACAGCTTACACACTTCCTAGAATGCCAGAACAGGACTTAAGACTCGGCCTTTTGTTGAGCTTGCTATACAAAAAGCAGAGTTCCACCCTGAGAAAACAACACAGTGACAGCTGAAAAGTATGAAAAGCTTTAGACTACTCTGAAAAATGACTACTGTATATGCCTCAGGCACTGTTAAAGTTTGAAAACTTCTTATAAACATTAGTGCTGACTACAGTTCTTTCATGGGGTGTAAAATATAGCCCTAAACTTGCATAAGCTCTGTTTGCCCATTGCAGATAGGCTGTAAGGTTTTACATGCTGCATCAAGGGCGAGGTAGGATAACAGAGGGAAAGAAGGGATGCTCCCTCCATCTCAGCAAATTCATGTTAGAAAGGACAGCAGTATAATTACAGCTGTGGCAGTGTTGGTTGTCCTGTGATTTTGGTTTCCCATCATGAACTATAATCAATAGCTGTATGTCTGTTCCTACCACGAGCTGCCTGTCAGTGCAGAGCTCACTGGAAGCAGCAATCCAGGGGGATTCCATTGCAGACACAGAAGTGGCACCATGTCCAATCTTGCTTGGCATATATCAATTGGCATATATCACAGTCAATAAAAACACTCAAAAATGACCAAACTATCTTCAATTTATTTCTCATACTATTATCCAAATGTACAATTATCAACATATATCTATTTAAATTCACAAATAACACATAGAGTTACCATGCTCTCCCACAATATACAGTTGTCATCTCCCCCACAACATCCCCATAGAGAAGCTGGCTCTGCCCATGGTTTGGATGGGCATACACTTCACTGGGTGAAGCACTGGCTGGATGGCTGGGTCCAAAGAGTTGTGGTCAAAGGAGTCAAAGCCAGTTGGCAGCCAGGCATGAGCAGTGTCCCCCAGGGCTCGGTACCAGTGCCACTTCTACTTAACACCTTTATTAATGATCTTGATGAGGTGACTGAGTGCATCCTCTGTAAGTTTGCAGTAAACACCAAGTTGGAAGGGAGTGTTGATCTGCCAGAGGGAAGAAAGGCACTACAGAGGGACCTGGATATACTGGATCAATGGGACAAGGCAAACTGTACAAGTTTCAATAAGGCCAAGTGTCGGGTCCTGCATTTTGGTCACAGCAACCCCAGGCAACCCTACAGGCTTAGGGAGGAGTGGCTGGAAAGCTGCCTGACAAAAAGGGACCTTGGTGTGCTGATGGACAGTCGGCTGAATATGAGCCAACAGTGCGCCCAGGTGGCCAAAAGGGCCAATGGCATCCTGGCTTGTATCAGGAATGGTGTGGTGAGCAGGACTAGGGATGTCATCCTGTCCCTGTACTTGGCATTGGTGAGGCCTCACCTTGAGTGTTCAGTTTTGGGCACAGGTCCAAAGAAGGGCAACAAGTATTGTGAAGGGCTTGAAGAATATGCCTTTCAAGGGGCAACTGAAGGAACTGGGGCTATTTAGTCTGAGGAGGAGGAGGCTGAGGGGAGAGCTTATTGCTCTTTTCCAGTATCTGAAAGGTGCTTACAGTGAGAGCTCTACTGGTGACAGGATGAGGGGAAACAGCCTTAAGTTGTGCCAGGGCAAGTTCAGGTTGGATATCAGGACAAACTTCTTCATAGAAAGGGATGTTAAGCACTGGAACAGGTTCCCCAGGGAGGTGGTTGAGTCATCATCCCTGAATGTGTTTAAGAGCTGTTTGCATGCGGTGCTCAGAGATATGATTTAGCAGAGGGTTGTAAGAGTTAGGGTAGTATCATTAGGTTGTGGTTGGACTTGATCTTGAAGGTCTTTTCCAACCTGAGCAATTCTATCACTCTATGATTCTGTTTTTCTCTCCATCTATAAAAAGCACTTGATACATGCTATATAGGAGCTATCAGCTTTAATACATGTCAAACGAACAAAGTTTGTAATCCTAAGTCCACATAAAAATTGCTGAAACAAATAATGAAAACCATTTTCCAACTTACTACAGGTAATTTCACTTTACCATTCAAATTACCACTCACTGTATCTCTAATGAACTGCATTAGAAAATAATTATTTAATGAAAAATTTATTCACTGCTGTGTAACTGAGAAGTATAACAAAATGTACTAGAATTTCTTCTTATGACTAGAATCTCTTCATAGCCCTAACATGAACGTAGCTTTAATATACAATGTTTCCTCTGCAAAAATCCACTTCAGAAACATTTAACACAAAGCACAGACCAAGATACAAGATGAGAAGAAGAGAAATTTTCATTTCAGCCAAAATGCTTCAAAATGGCTAAAGCAGCAGAGTTTACATGTAGATGCTTGTCTGTCATCCAGGCCCTCCAAAGCTTTGGTAAAATGAATTGATTGCCCCCATTTCCAACTAAATATGGTGGTGCTTTTAATTTATCTGGATGGCACTTCCTGCCTTCTGTATGCACTGTAATGCCACTTCTATCTAAAAGGAATTTTGCAAGTTAGCTGGATGTTTTCTACCTTAAGACCCTTGTGTTCTTTCACTAGCACTAATTTGCATTCTTATTAGTATGCACAGGATTTTCATTGAACTTTAAGACTCCTACTGGCACATAAGGCACTGTAATGAATGCAAAAGTGAGCATTCAAATTAAGACTACCATTAATCACTGAATGTTACCAGGAAAAAAACAAAAGACAAGGATTAGATGAGCTTTATTGCTGCATGAAGCATGCAATCTCAGGAATCACTGTAGGCATGTAAAATTGCCAATCTCCTCTTGGGAGCACTACTGACATGTCCTGAGGAGGTAAATTACATATTCTACGGCAGGTCAACATTTGGAATTAACATTACAGAAAGGTTATCTGTTGGCTGCATCCATATTGCCTAGGGAAAGGAAAAGCATACTTCTTTAGCTTGTCCTAAAATACAAGAGGCTAAGCAAAAACACATAATCTTCAAATTGTGTGCAGGGATTAGAACTATTAGAATAACTTAGGTTGGAAGGGACCTTAACAATCATCCAGTGTCAACCCTCCCTGCCATGGGCACGGCTGTGCCCCACCAGCTCAGGTTGCCCACGACCCCATCAAACCTGTCCTTGAACACTTCCAGTAATGTGGCATCCACAGTTCCTCTGGGCAGCTGTGCCATTGTCTCACATTGTCTCACCTCCCAAGTAAAAAAAAAAAAAATCTAACATCTACCCTAATTTTTCCCTCTTTTATTTTAAAGCCATTCCCTCCTGTCCTATCTTTACAAGATCATGTACAAAGTTAGCCCACCCCTCCTACCTGTAAGCTCCCTTCAAGTACTAGAAGGCCCCCCCACTGAGGCCTCCTCTGGAGCCTTCTCTTTCCCAAGCTGTCAAAGCCTGGCTTCCTCAGCCCTTCCTTGTAATAGAGGTGCTCCAGCATTCTGATCACCTTCGCAGCCCTTTACAGAAATGTAATCCTTAAGACCACTTTAAAAACAGTATCTTTAAGAGAGATACTCTGGGAAAACCTCTTAGCCCTATATTCAATAAACTTCCAGGACTAACATTGAAACATCCTCTCCCAAGTCAGAGTAACAGCTTGCACAGACTGAGCTTGCAATCTGGATGTTTGGTACATCTACTTGCTTTGTAGCTTCCTACTTGGCCTCAACCTATTTAATAATTACTAATAACTTGATAAACAGAGTGACAAAATCAGCCCCTCAGTTTACTAGCTGTATAGGCAATGTATCATAGAAATACAATGAGATTTATCCTGGACCCTCTTCAAATTTCACTTCAGGCTCTCACACCCCTTAAGGATGACTGATTTCACACAATATTTTGGCCCTTAAATATTTCCAGGGACAGTACATTTGTTCATATAGGTTACAAGACTTTTCTAGCCATACAGCATGAAGTAAGGAAATTGAGAGAAATGCCAGGATGACTGGCTTTACATGATATGGTCACTATGGATTAGCTACAAGTGACAAAGTTGTGCCTGGCGGAACCAAGCACAGGTGAAAGCAGCTCTCTAGAAAAAATAAAAAAGGAGAGAAAACAAAGCAGCACAACAAAAGCAGCTTCCTAAACACTACTTATCCTTATTTGTAAAGGAGTCCCTTTAAGAACTCATATCTAAGCAATTATAAAAAAGTAACTCAAAATTAAAGAGACTGCCTATTCACACTGTAAGGCATTCCATTAAAAATGAATCCAAATTCAATGACAAAGTCATCTTGAAAAAAAAAACGAAATATTTAAGATTTACCTTCCCATTCTGTTGGAAAATCACCCATCTCATACTGGTATGCTTGCCGATTTACTGCTTCTACAAACCTTCTTTCAGGTTTAATTTGCCCTACGACAAAAGAGAGAAAGAGGAAAGAGAAATAGTTATATATATACATACATACAATATTTAAATTGCTGATTATGTTACCATTTTAAAAGAACAGAAATGTAATGATGTCTGGAAGATAAGAAATGAAGGATTTGAGAAGTGAGAAAATGATTACCACCAAGATATCTATTTGAGATGCTATCTATTTCAGTAACTTCATCAGAAGTTTGTATGTTTTACCACCCACTTGGATTATTAATGGCCCAAACTGTCTACCTCATTCTACCTCAAGTCCGGTACTCCTTCAGAAAACACTTCTCTTAAGGATCTGTCAAATAAACCTAATATTCCCTTCATTCAGATCTTTTCCACATATACCTTTGCTGTTAAGGGTCCAGAAACTTAGAAATGCTTAGAGGCAAAAAAAATTAGCAGAGAGTTCACTAGTGAGCTCTGCCAAGTGTTCAAGCCACATCCATCCCATTGGTGGCAATAGCTCTGAGCACGAGTCTTTCCACATGCATAACAACTAACAGTTTACTGGATTAAAAAATGAAAAACATTAAGATCACTCTGATAGGAAATAATACATAAAACGCCTTGCAAATTCTATCTCAGCAAAACAGCAGAAAGCCCCAAACAGATAATACACCTTTACAAAAAAAAAAATCTCTGTTTTGTAAATTAATCTACAATAAACATACTGGAAGCATGCAATATCACAATCCTTTTCCAACTAAGGTGCAAATAAAGCTAGTACAAACACCACTTCTTGAATAGCTGGTGGATGTCTGGTGCTCTGGCATGTAGAAGCTTACTCCCAGCTGTTCTTTTAGTTTGTTTTGGTCTATCAGATTCAGGAAACTGTTTTCTACCAATTACTGCCAAAATGTGAAAAAATAATAATAATAATCCAGGCATGAAGTACCAAGTATTTTCTGCAAATGTATGAAAAACCTATTTAAAACAGGGATTTAGCATGTATACAAGTGCATTTAGCAAGTAGATATGAAATGGTACAGTAACTTGTATTTTATAAATAAAAACAATGCATGAAAATAAACAAAAATGCAGTCATGCAGGGGAGAAAAATGGTAAATAACAGCAAGGGTATGAGTTGTAAGTGAAATGAAAAGAAAGTTACAGCTGTGGAGAACATCTATTAAGCAATATAGCCCAAAAAAAGCAGTGTTACATTCTGGTTTGAATGATTAATTACGTTTCAATTATACATCATTCACAAACTCTCATTTGCCATCTCTTTTTTTTTTTTTTTTTAAACAGTATAAATGGAATTATTACAGTCGGCTGCACTAAAGCAGCTAATGCTATATATATTTTTTTTTAATAAGTTTTTAAAAAATTTTACAAAAGGATTACAGGTTTGAGATTTGCCAAGAACATTCAGTAATATACAAGACCTGAACACAGTTACAGCTAATATTATGCACTGTACTCGAAGGATTAGAGAATATTAGTATGCTATTTTGTTTGCTTTTCACTGCAGAGCATGGAGAAGTAAAAACAAGAGCACAACTTCTGAAATAAAGGGTAAGAGTTATATGTTATTCATTCTATCATGAAAGTTATGAAATTATGCTTCACAGCTGTGTTTGTACTATCTGGTATAGCCCAAGACAGAATATTTGAGAGCAGACAAAAGCAATCAGTTAAGCCCACCATCCAGTCAGGAAAACAAAACAAAGATGCAGATCATAGTATCATAGTCTCGTGCGGGTTGGAAGGGACCTTAGAGATCATCGAGTCCAGCCCCCCGGGACTCGAGCCTCCTGTGTAGCAGAGCGGCACTTCTACCACTTGCGCCACAGGGGGGAATACACAGATACATCAACATACCACAAAAAATAAACTCCCACTATGGTTCAGTTGCTCATTCTCATCTGCAAAGCAATTACACAACTCTTAGCAGCATCTCAGCTAGATGCAGAGTTCCTAACATTTAAGACAGGAGACAGACTCCACCTAAGCACACCAGTGTGACTCTGAAGTTGGTGGTGTGCTCTGTAATTTATTTATTTTTTAACAGGCCCTATCTGCAAACACTGATGTAAACCCGACACGTGCTGAATGTGACTATTCTGTTAAAAACAACAACAAAAAACCTCTCCCTGCTCATCCAGTAGGTGAAGTAGCATTCTTCAGGTATTGCCACGTGCTTCAAAATAACAAAATAAACAGTTATAGGAGCTTAATTATCGTTGTTCATATTTGGATATATTTCAATAGCTTTTAGTATTTAAAGTCAAAAGTATGCTAAACAATATATTTTTAAATCGACAAAAATAAGAATTAAAAAAAAAATCTTTACTTGGTTAGAGAAATAAGAAAAGCAAGTGTTTCCAAGTGTTACCATTTTGGCACTTTTTTTTTCTTTTCTATTTTTTTGCTTTTAAATTAGATCAAATAATACTTCCTAAAAAGTACAATCACTTAGTGTACTGAGACTGATAGCACAGAATCTTTCAACAGCTTTAAAAAATTGCCTGAATTAACTCTTATTGTATACTGCTGACTACTTTTTAACCCCTGCTTCAGAAGTTCGCATCTCTAAGCTGGCTGGCCTGTGAACACCCATTACTAAACGTGTTTTCCAATAATGTTCATACAGAAGGGAACAAACAAAACAAATCACAAGAACATTTGAGCTGATTCTGGTCAGATCAAAGTGGTGCAGGCAGTGAAGAAGGAAAAAAACTTTCACAAAAACAAGGTACTGCAACAACGTCCCTTTATTTAGAACACCAGAAGAAAGGAGTGGAATAGGGAAAATCTAACTGAAAACCAGAGAATGTTTTTACATGATTCAACCCAGGAATTCATCTCCTCAAATTTGGGAGTTTCCATGGTCATGTGGCATGTTAATAAAATAAATGTACAAAAAAAAGCACCATACAGTCCTCTCTTGTCAGTTTTTCTACTGTCACAGTTTGACTCACTAAATAAATTTTGGGCTAACCAGCAAATACAGAGGTCCATGAAATTTCAAAGTATGTAAATACCTAACCAAGTACCTACTCAACGGTATGCCTTGTGATTTTCAAATATTTTGCTGTTATTAAATGCTAAAGCAGTAATTGCAACAACTGAAGCCACTAAGTATATGTAGAAGCTTCTACTTGAGAGCATTTATGTTGATGCCAATGAAAAAAAACTATGAGACTGAATTGCAAACTTCATACTCACATAGCTGCTAAAAATCTTTAAAGAAGCACTTGACAGTTCAGGACCTTTTCAGGTACTTTTCAAAGACTCCTAATTTCCTAAACCGTATTTTAATTTTCACAAGACTAGAAATAAAATTGTGTTATTACACTTTCCTAACTTAATATCTAAAATGTAAACTCATAGAAATGATGATGTTCATAGAGATTCTTATTAAGGCAAAGTTATCAAATTAATCTCATTAGAATTCCAACACACTCCTTTCTGATTTGAGAAGCTAAGATATATGATTCTCATGTCTTTATACTGAGATGCCACATAACACTTATACTCTTAAATATCTCAACAGGCTAAGCTGTACTGGTGTTATGACTACACACAACCTGTGTTTCAACATACTAAAGCATAATTCTGCTGTGAAACAAGAGAAACCACACAGCTCTTGAGGAGAGCAAGTGAAAAATCACTTTCTCAGCATGTTCAAGTGAGACATGGCGTGCAAGAAGCACTGAATAAAGCTTGAAGATGCTTTAAATCAACTAATATAAAAAACAAGCAAACACAAACAACCTTCCCACTAAAGGTCACACAATAGCATAAGACTCTCCAGGCCACATCTTGACTTGCATTTGTCAAGAAATGACACCAGCTACAAAAACTCCTTTATTGGTTTCAGGAACATTCACATGTCTACTGATCTCAGAATTATTTTTGTTGACACTGTTTAGCTTGCAAGACATGATGAAACTGCAGCGAATACAGATCACTAATTATGAGGAAAATAATTCTGAATACAACTTATATGGTGATAATATGGTGATAATTATAATAATGTTTCTACTAAAAAGGATATACTTCAACATTTAAAAATTCTCCCCACTCATCTACTTCAATGGAAACACAAAAGGAAAGCAAGACACAAAAATTCATTTACAATAGATATGTCTGTTTGATTATATTATGACATTTGTCTCAACATCATCTCTTACTAATTGTTTTGACAACCTCATCCTGTATTTGTGAATGCAAACTTCCTTTTTTAAAAGACCAACGTAACAAGACTTCTTACTCAAAAAGAAATGCAGGTCTTGCATAGCCTCTCATAACATCTAAGTGTGTGCCTACGAATGCGATGGAGCAAATGCGTGTTGAAGAGATGAGATTTTTACCCCTAACAGAGATGATCTACTTCTGCACATTCTGTTAGCATTCATTCTCAATCCTGGGAATTTATTATAAAAATCAAATGCCTATATGACACCTCCTGTAATTACCAGCAGTTGTCTTATTTTTCCGCTTAAGGACACTTTTGATTTGTAGCAGAATGTTACATACCATACAGATTACTAATGTATATTTAAGTATCAAATTTGGACATTTTTAGTTCAAATCAATTAAACTAAGATATAATTTCCTTCTGGCTGCCTATATTTTTCTTTAATCTTGGTCAGTGCAGGACCTTATTACACGTAATTTGCTACTATAAGGCTAAGGAAAAAAAATGCTAGCCTCACAATTTCTGTCATTTTTCCTTCACTTCCCCTGCAGGCTGCTATTGTTGATGGCCTTTATGGAAATAGAAATTCAATCAGCAGCTGCAAATTTCATGAGACGTCCATCTTCATGCTGAATTTCCAGTTGAGTGTCAAAACAATCTGTGGATTTCTTCCTGATGAAGCATATTTTGAATTGTAAATTTCTGCAATTTTCTCGTGTTAGAATTTGAGCTGCACTAAAATAGAGCCAGCCCAGATATGGAGCCTACAAGCTTGAGACAGGTCATTTTTCTCCTCATTTTCACTGTCATTGAAAGAGTTAAATAATGACCCATGGAAAGTGGTATGTTTAAAAAACCTTTTGCATAAAAAAATTAGATCATTTTTTCTATTCCTTTTAATTAAAGCATAAAATAGCAAGGCCTTCAGTGTATTCCAAAGGCTTCTCAAATCAGCTCCATGAACTCTATTCATTTTTGAGTATTTTGCATTGATATATATCAGAAATTGGCTGCAATCAAACTTAAAACAATTTTCCATAGTGTCAAAATTGTCAAATATCTAAGGAGGAAAAACTCTGCAGTGAAAGGTTGCTTCTTGTAAATCTTCACATTAACTGCTGAAGGAAAAAGGAAAATACATATTAAATATCCAGGACTGAAACTGTCAGTACAGTTTTGAAGAGTCTTCTTTTAATGCTGCAAAGTAAAATAAGATTTCTCATTCTATTACGGTAGTTTAAAAAGCACACACAGTCTATGCACTGTAAAACAGCAACCCAAGTATGTTGCTTCAGAAGAATATTTTCTTCTCTCTTCTGCAGACATTATCATGAAATATGTAAAATACTACTTCACCAATTTGGAAACAGACTAAATAATCCATTTATTACATACCCTTCTCATCGCCTTTTCACATAAAGGAATACCATTCCCAATAAGAAATTCCATAGCAAAAACAACGTATACATTTATCTGCTAAGGACTAGATGTCTTCTATTTGTTTTCTCCTCTACTGGGATGAATGCATGTGCTGAGGCCAGAGGCTGGGAGGAAGTACCAAACCACTGTACATCACCAACACTGGAAATCATGATTCTGTTTCCAATGTTTCAATAAAAATACTATCTCCCAAAACAAAGGTCTGTTATTCAGTTCACACAATCATTCAATAGGGCACCTGCTTTTGTATACACAAAATTTAAAGTTAATTTTCAGAATGAGAACAAGCTAGAAGTGGAAGACATAGCAAGAAAATCTGTGTATATTTGACAAAGTATTTGGATAAACACCACCAAAAGTGCTAACTACAATATTTACAAAGCACAGGCACCAGGAATCCATTCTATGTGTATTTACCCACTGTAATTTGCTTTTTTTTTTTAATCACTCAGCTTAGATTTAGTTTTATATTACATAACTTGGAATGTAGTACACAGATACATTTCATATACGCAATTCTCCAATATCATACAGAATTCCTAAAATCAAGGCCATTGCAGACTAAATAGAATGCTTTTATATGCTGAGGGGTTGGAAACAGATAACCTTTAAAGTCCATTCCAACCCAAGACATTCTATGATTACATGATTACAATTAAATGAGTTAAATAACCTAGCAATATAGACATATATGATAATACTCAAGCTTAGGTGCTTAACATAAGGTAACACTTAAAATATAGGCACTTTTTCAATAAGGGTGCAAACATCAAGCCAGCCAACTATGACTGTGTCACTGTCAGAATCAAGAATAAACAACATCTCACTGCACTTAAGTAGAATCTTCTCCTTCCCTCACTCCTTCTGAGGTAGCTTTGAATCACAGAATCACCAAGCTAAGAAAAGATCTCCAAGATCATCCAGCCCAACCACCCACTCACCACCACTGAACTACCTGCCTTAGAATCATGTCTACATTGCCCTCATGGACAGTGACTTAACCACCTCTCTAGGCAGCCTGTTCCAGCACCAGACTGATATTTTGAAGATGAACGTTTTCCTAACATCCAATCTGAACCTCCCATGCTGCAACCTGAGACCATTCCCCCTCATCCTATCACTAGTTAAGCAGGAGAAGAAGCATACCTTCACCTCACTACAACATCCTCCAGGTAGTAAACTCCTATAGTAAATGCTAATATTTGCAGACAGAACTGTATTCATGTTATCTCCACTCAGACACAGCTTCCAAATGTATAAGCCTCTGTGGCTGTCCACCTTCACTCACTTTTCAACAGTACACATATTTTTTCTAAATTCTAAAACAGCATCCAAAAGCTTCTGAAGCATCATGAACCATCTACAGGTCTTCCTGAAAGTAACTTACATACCTTTGAAACACTTAGTCATCCTACTGTCAACTACTGCTAGGCTTCTTCAGTCACAACTTAAAAGTTTTCATTCCTATTCTGAACGTAATGTGTTACCATTCCTCACTACTGAGAGGTACCCAAATTATAATGTAGAATAATTTCTTTTCAATCTGAACTGTATCAAGAGATACCAGGAGGTGTGCAAGAAAACAAAAAAATCAACAGATCACTCTGTCAATTTTAGATATGATAAAGTGTTTCAGAGATTAAAAAATATTATGTACCATAATTAAACAGATGGAAATTCTCATTTTTGAACTAGACTGATACTTCAGAATGAGAGCTACCCCCCTCTCAAGAAACAGATAAGCCATTCCCAAAACAATGAAAATAATTCTGCGGAGACTAAGATGACATTATTATATCCCATTATACGTTTATGAAACACTTCAAATTGAATGTTGGAAAAAAAAAAAAACCAACAGACATTATCACACACAGAATAATGTTAGAAAAAAATAGTTCCACCTTCAGGGATGAGTTGGGTTGAACATCTCTTAAGGGTTAAGGCTCTCCATAATCCCTATGGCAAGTACAGTTCTGTTCTTTTCCTCTCTCTCATTAGATTGCTTTAAATGGCAGTTATAAGTTGATTGTACCCTAAAATCCTATCGCTGCCCAACATTTAAGCTACCATTGAATATTACTTTTCATTCTCTCCAAAACACTTATTTCTAACTATAATCATTACAAAAGAAAATCTCTGATCCAAGTCTTTGTCTTCTGTCACCTCATTTCCAACCTACAACTAGTCTTTCATGACACTTACCCTAAAATATGTCAACAACACTGTGCTCAAAACAAACAACAGAAAAATCACAAATCTTTCTTGCTATGGTTACATTTCTCTCTCGTGCTACCTCATTGACTTTCAGCTTTTTCTGCTGTGTCAGCATTCTGAACAGCAAGGTGAGCTAGAAAGCTCCAGTGCTAACTGAGCAGGATTTGTGGGAATTTTTCTAATAGCTGCTCTCCAATACACAGCTCCAAGACTGTAGCACTGCCTGGATTTGCAACCAAAGCACAGAACCCAGCACTTGGTCTCCCATTTAGTATTTGGTAGAATGAGAAACAGAAAAAGCTCTCTACAGATAATGAAACCACAATATGGAAGAAAAAATTGTTTGAGATTTCCTAACTCCATTAATACTCCAAGGAAGATGCACCAGGAACAGTCACAGTAAACAGGGCTGGCAGAAACAATGAGAAGAACTTATCACTAAATCTGTATTGCATGGAGGAATGTCAGTGTAACAGCACAGACGTCTATAATCCACTTAGCATCCTGTATAAATCCACACCTGATCAATACAGAACAAATGACCTCGCAACTGTAACTTCAGCATTATGTGATACCTAACAATGTTTTGTCTAAACAGTTCAGTAAATCTATTCTGCCTGCACAGCCAGGAAGCCAGCCTGTGAAGCTATGGCTAGTTTCAGGACTTGCCTTCCAACTGAGGAATAACAAAAACGTTTCAAAGAAAAGAAAGAAGGATTATTTCCTCTCCACACCCAACAGCGCATGAATTTGCACTGTATGCATCAACACAGAACAATGCATTACATAGAATTTGCCTTTGGATTCCACCGTACTCCAATTATAATAATGAATTTAACTTCTAGTTCATGATTCAATTACAATTAATTCCCCAAATATCTTTAGTAAGCTGTTTTAGTACGTCAAGTTATGCCATTTCTTACCATTACAGAAAGATTTCCTTCATGAAATCTCTGCACCAAGGGTAATACATCTACAATAACCTCGGAACAAATGAGGAAGGGAACACAATCCCTTTCATCTCAAAAGCGGCCAGAACATGCAAGTAGATGTATTTTAATCAACAGGTCCTTTATTTCAAGTATCAGGTAGTGTAGCTTCGTGAAAGCATTTCTACAGTGTTTGTGCTTAAAGATAAGCAAGCAAGCTGTAATAGTTTTCTACAAGCCAGGGACTACTGAATGTATTCCGCTTGCATGGCAAGTACATGAATGTTTGAAAGCAGAGCCTGAAATGATCAATTAACACATACCTAAACATTTTAAAATTCCAAACTTTTAGGCCAGAGTAATTCCAATGAACTTTTTCAAGTTGGGTATGATTTCCTGAAGTGTTTTGATAGGAAAAACAAAAATTCAGAATAATGGCTTTTCCATCAGAAGAGACTGATAAAGCCAACCAAGGGCAAAAAACAAAAATCCCTAGTAGTTTCTTTTTTCACCCACCATTAGATTGATTCTTCCCCTTATCAAAATGGGTGAAAGGTGGGAAGTAAATTCAGTTAAGCGCAACTGTAGGCTCCAACTGATCTTCATGATACAGTTCCCAGTTCACTGCACTATGATTTTCATGGCAGCGGGCCTCCAGACAGAACCAAGATCATTCTTAAAATGTATCTTTAGGACATTATCTTAGGTATCTCTGTCTTCCCTTCCATAGTACAACATGCAGTCTTCTATAGGAAATAACAGAAACTTCACAGAAACAGCTGATTACATAAAATATCACATTCCCAGTTAACTATTGCAAGAACAACCCAGGAAATCACTGTACATCACAGTGAAGTAATGTCATGATTTGTTTATTACTATAAATTGCTGTTGGTCCTGTATTCATGTTTCTCCAATCAGGAATGAAACTTTCTTTTTTTAAAAATGATGAAATATCCACATTACAATACCAAATATATTTTAATAGCATAAACAGGTATTTCTATTTCATCTGAAGCAATTCTTACCAAGATACAGAACTGATACTACGCTGAATTTTTAAAACATTATCTCAGAGATGAGACAATATCCACAACTTATTTCTAAACTACTGCTTTTACTCCTTTGTAGTCATTACAAGAGGTTCAAATCAGAATTTTGCTTTGTGCAATAAGGTAGCCATTCTCAATGCTTTTACAAACACAAGCAAAGAAAAAGAAAATGAGTTCCTTGCAAATATCCACTTTCACAAGCAGGCAAAAATGGACAGTGCAACCCTGAGTTATTAGAATCATTCCAAGGTGAATATGGACTAGCAAGCAGTTCAGCCAACATCTGAGCTAGAACTACTACTCAAAGTAGCAAACCTATCTCGTTCTCACCATTTTGTGGGTTTTTCTTTTCTAATCTTCTGGAATGACAGGACCAAAAAGACCAAACAAAAATAACAACACACACAGAACATGAATGAATACAGGCTCTCAAACCACCACCTGAATAATTAAAAGTAACAAATGAACAGCATACAGAACTTAATGCTGGCAGGCAAAATCAACATGGTCAGCATCTTTGTACAGTATCAGTGTACGCACTGGAAATCATAGCCAGGCATGGCAATAGACAACAACCAAGTTGCACTGCATATGCCTATGATTACTTATTGCTATTTGTGGTTTTAAAGCTGGCAAGCTGAATGTACCATGCCTGTTGTCAACTCACTTCTGGAAGCTGAAGGAAAAAAATACATCAGTGCACTCAAACACTGTTTTTCAAATATTAATGCTTTTATAATCCACAGTAAGCTCTTTGCAGTGTAATTGCTTTGCTATATAAAATACCAGGCATACTGAAAAGCTGTTTTGTCACTCTAGAATTGCTCTTCTCAAAGCTGGTAGTCTGCAATGCTAGTTTAATTTCTATATAAATACACATACCATTTTTTTAGAGCTCAGTTTCCCTTACCTACGTAAGGAAAAGGAAAGCTCAATTTCATGAGTTCTGATTAGGAGTTGTTTCTAAAACTGTGTTGCCACCATCTGGACAAACCTGAACCTGCCAGCTACTACTGGATGTTATATTATAAATACTCCCAAAACAGAAAACACCTTCTCAGCACTTTATTTTAGTATTCAAAATAATTAAGTCCCAACATAATTAAGCTACAACATTTGGTAACAAAGACATTAATCAAAATTCAAAAATCTGAATTTCTTTATCTGGAAATTAGACATCTCTAACTGAAACACATGAGCTTTCCACCAACACTTAAAAAGCACAGTTTGAACATTTTTTTATTTTTTTTTTAATATGCACCAATAATCTGTATAGTTATCTGCATTGCTTTATAATCACTGTACATATGCTTCATACCATCAGAATCTGTTTCTGCTTCTTCCTCGGGTTTCATGTGTGTTAGCGCGGAATGTAATTGTCAAATGGAAAGTGTTAGCTTTAACCTCAGAAGATAAGCTTTAGAGAGATGTTTTCCTTCCCCAAAGCATTACAAGAACGTTTCAACCTAGTCTTCAGCAAATCATATTTTATATACTTTGGTATTTTACAACAAATTTGGAAAGACAGTAGAAATTCTGCTCTATACTTCTGATGCACAGGAAGGTAACAGACTATGTAAAACAGATCCATCAGAATTTCTTTAATCCCAGCAGAATAGTATTTTTATTCAGGAAAAAGATGTACATGTTTCTATTAAAGTCAAGACAAGCTACACAGTTCCCATAATTAATAATGATCTTCTCCTTAAGCAGATTCTCCCTTATTTGCACATTTCTGGCTTGTTGTGATAAGTAATTTCCCAGATAAAGATTTCTTTATGTGAACACAAGCAGGCATTCCACATGAAAAGGTTTTCCACAGAAACTCTGCCACTTCAGCCTCACAGTATTGACAAAAATACTGAGAAGCGTGTCTTTCACACCAGCTTCAATCTTAAAGCTCAGATCATACCATAGGCTCAGGCAACATGTGCCCCTTAATACAAAAGTACTCTAAACCTCACTGATTATTTCATATTTCTGTGGGGAGAACCATCTCTTCTTCAGAGTCCTTCCCCTGTACTGAAGCTCATAATTTTTTTTCGACTTTTCTATCTCTAGCATCGCCTTCTGCTACTGAATCTACTAACTCCTCATTCTTCCAGTGCAGAGATTTTCAACACTTATATCTTTCACAGGAATTAACACAGCCAGTCTCAAAACTACTCAGTCTTACGTTTTCCTTACTTGCCATTCCAAACTGTCAAGTGTTTCTCTGTTCACTCTGGAAAACTAAGAAGCCCTCTTCATGCATGTATTTTTGCCATTACTTTCAGACCTTTACAAAGTAATGCAAATAGCTGACAAAGTTAGAATCTTTACATGCCACTGAATCTGGAAACCATGGTGATTCCCTATATCACAAATACATTCAAGTTACTAAAAATAATATAATAACCTAAGTATTCAAATACTGTCAAAATTAGGAATCAAGACATTTAACTGGAAACCAGCAGAGGCTTACCCCATGTAAACTGACCACATCCTGTTTCTGACTGAGACATTTCAGATTTTAGGATACTTGTGAGATTCTACTGACAGCAGTGACTCAATTCAAGGCACTTGTTTCTATTTATCACATGTTGATTTGGATCTCAAAGTAGATTACATATACAAACTGTTGCCATTGTTTTGGTCAGTTTTTTTTAATTATTGTTTGTTTGTTTTGCTGTTTGTTTGTTTTAAAGATGGAATCCTCCCTTTTGAAACACTTAAAAACCCAACAAGATACTGGGTACCAGACAGTACAGTGGCCAAGTGTGCATCATTTACACTTCTTTCCCATCCCACCCTTCCCCTTGCAAACTCTGAACTACATGGACTGCAGACCTTTAGTTCAGGGAATCAGACAGAATTTAATAAGAAGCAAACTCTGAATCAGGCATTGGAAAACTTCAGGAAAACTCAAAGCTGACCACACAGACCCATTGATCTGCTTGTATTGCTCCTCACTAACGCAGACAAGGCCCCAGCATTCAAGGGAGCTGTAGAACCAGGACTGAGTATAGAAGAGAACAACTGAAGGACACAGGGCATCAATCATTTGTATCACAATTTCCATGTAATTCTATTCTAACCTCCATCAAAGATCAGCACAGACCAAAAGAAAACTGGCAGACATCATCTGCTTAAAACACATGAAGAGATCGATACTGAACAGTGAAGCACGAAACAGATGCTCTGCTGGAATTTGGAATAAAGTGGGGCTAAAATGGGGATAGTTAAAGGTAGTTTATAGAAACAAGTAAAGGAAACTTAAAGGTAGTTTATAGAAATAAGTAAAGGATACTTAAAGGTAGTTTATAGAAATAAGTAAAGGAAACTTAAAGGTAACAAGTAAAAGAAACAAGGGGCCTGGGAGAGCAGAGAGGATGCAGATAAGGAGTGAGACCTCAAGGACGACCAGAAGAGGAGTTGCATTCCCCCTGATAAGAACAAGAGGCGGTCTGCATGCTAAAGACAAGAGGGGGTCTGTATGCTAAAGAACTATTGAATACGTATCAGAATTCCTAGAACTATGTATTAGAAGTCTAAGAAATCATTGAATATGTATCAGAATTCCGAGAAATGATGACTGTGTATGAGATGTACCTATATCTGTGTCATGATTTTACAAGTTGGGGTGCAAGTTTGGAGGAGCTATCCCCCTTGCACCCGGCGCTGCGCAACGCTGGAATAAACAGACCTGCTTTATAACCCATCTCTGGATTATAGAGTTTGATTCCGCAAGTCAATACTGTTCACATACTCCATTCTTGCCCCCAGATGAAGCTAGAATCCCTTCATAACCCGGCACCCAGCCGTCAAAAACACGCTCAAGCCGGGTCCCGGAAAGAACCTGAGTGGAGACCCCGCTCCTACCTGCGCTGGTCTGGTACTGCGGCACACGGTAGTACTTATTGCCGAACTGGTCGGTGCCCACCAGCTCCTTCTGTGGCCCCAGGAGCCTCAGCCGCAGTGCCCGCAGTGCCTGCAGTGCCTGCCAGCCGCGGCCCATCCCGGCACGGCGCAGCGTGCGACCCCCAACCCGCAAACAGCCCCGCCCCGCTCAGTGCTGGACATACCAGCAACGCCGCTCGCGATTAGCCAAATCCTTCCTACCTCCATCCAATCCCGGCTAGCACAGGCCCAAGATGGCGGAGCGGTGTGTAGTGGTGGTGCCGTACGACCATGTTGGGGTTTATTTCGGCTCGTCAGGCCGGGCTCGACGATCCGTTGCGGCTGCGCCGGGCTGAGTCCACCCGCAGGTAGCGGGGTCTGGGGGGAAAGACTGAGGCGGGGCTGAGTGGGGCTGCTTCATGCTTGGGGGCTGTCCTGAGGTGGGGCCCGTGGCCGTCCCCTTCTTCCGGCTCAAAAACAGTAAAGTGATGATATTTGATCATTATTAAGGATTTGATCGTTATTTTGCAGCTGTTCTTCGTGGTAAATGAGGTAAAGCCAGTCTCTGTGTAGTTGTTCACAGGACTGCATCCGTCAGCTGAAAGGATTTGTGTTGCATCCACAAACCGAGGGTGCTACCTGTGTATTTGCCTTCAGTTGGGATTTTGTGGCTGTATAGAGAAAGAATCTACCAAATAAGTAGATTATAAATAAAATATGCAGTTTATAGTTGTAATTGTGTAATCACGAAGTATAGTGTAATCACAAAGTATAGTGTAATCACGAAGTATAGTGTAATCACGAAGATGATCAGGGGGCTGGAGCACCTCCCCTATGAGGACAGGCTGAGGGAGTTGGGTTTGTTCAGCCTGGAGAAGAGAAGGTTGCGGGGTGACCTCATTGCAGCCTTTCAATACCTGAAGGGAACTTACACCCAGGAGGGGAGTAAACTCTTCGAAAAGGCTGATAATAGCAGGACTAGGGGAAATGGTTTTAAGTTAAAAGAGGGAAGATTTAGGTTGGATGTTAGGGGGAAGTTCTTCACTAGGAGAGTGGTTAGGCCCTGGAACAGGCTGCCCAGGGAGGTTGTGGATGCCCCGTCCTTGGAGGTGTTCAAGACCAGGTTGGACGGGGCCCTGGGCAACCTGATCTAGTAAATGTGTGTGTTTGGTGGCCCTGCTAGGCAGGGGGGTTGGAAATAAATGATCCTTGAGGTCCCTTCCAACCCGGGTCATTCTGTGATTCTGTGTAATTGGTGAAATTGCACTAATTCAGGAAGCCCATTTCTAGTTTACGTTTTATCACAATAGGTACTTTGTGTCCCTTCAGCTTCTGAGTAGCATTTAATGTTGAGAAAGAAGCAAAGTGGGCACAGTTTACATTACTAAAAAAAACCACGTACCTAACGTTTTTCCCTCCTATGCATTTTTGTTTTGAATTAATAGGAATCATGCATCATCTTCAGAAGATTTGGAACTACATTTCAAGTCATGTGCTTTAAAATGTTTATTTAAGGCAACATATTACTTTACCAAAGTTAATTCTTGAGCTCAGGAATTTTAAGTATTTTGTGAAAATGAAAATATTCACGTAATTCTATATTTTGAACTAGCTTGAATGACGTACATGCTTTTGAAGCATGTCTGTGTATACTGTTGAGCATTCTCCCTCTAACAGTTCAAGCTTCTCGCAGAATGCATCACATGGTATTAGGATTTTAAATTTTTTTTTATTTTGTGATCATCACAAGATCAAAAAACTATTGGAAGCTTCACTGTGTAGATAGTATAGTTTAATAGTTTAATATAGCTTAATAGTGCAGAAAGCATAAGACACAGAGGTAGCAAAAGAAAATATTGTGATTTATTAAACTAAATACATTTGTCCACTAGGTGTCTGTAGTTCCAAGTAGGAGTGATGGTCCATAATGAAGCTTGCAAGTCACTAATATTTGTCACAAAGATGACAAATACTTCTTAATGCTTACCCTATCTGTGTTTTTTCAAACTACTTTCTTGTTTTGATGCTTCATGTATTGACCTCAAATGCAGCTTTGATAGTCCTTTGAGCTTGTCTTATGTATTTTCTTGCCTCTTACCTTCCAACGATACCGATGCTAATTTTTCTGGTTGATTTTTAATCTTGTTTTGTGTCTTTGTATACTTTGCAAGAATAAATAAATAGATGGGTGTTAGATGCACTGAGATGAAACCATACTTTGCACTGTGTAGAGTTATGTAGTGATATCTTTAAAAATCTGTTGTTTATATTTTTAATCTCACTTTTCATTTTTCTTCTATTTTTTTTTCTTCAGGGTTTTAAGTTTAGAATTAAATAAAGATAGAGATGTGGAAAGAATACATGGCAGTGGTATTAACACCCTTGATATTGAGCCTGTTGAGGGAAGATAGTAAGTATATCCTTAAGTCTGGCACAAATCACTTCTCTATGACTTAGCCATTATTTTATAGCCAAATCCTTAGTTATATTTAGCAGGCTGAGGTCTTACCTTTTGTAACCCATGTGTTTTGTTTATACTTTCAGCATGTTATCAGGTGGCTCAGATGGTGTTATTGTTCTTTATGACCTTGAAAACCTGAGCAGAAAACCAAATTACACATGTAAAGCACTTTGTTCAGTGGGAAGGTAAGTACTCAAAGAAAAAACTTATTAAAAGTTAATATTGATATCCATTGTAGGACTAGCACCAAATTAACAGATTAATATGCATGCTTATGTGTAGGATAAAGAAACTTATAAATAGTGCCAGAAATATTTGGTGATGGCTAGCATTACAGATTATGTTTCTGGCATAAAGAGAATAACTGTAGAAACTCTGCAGAGATATGTCATTTGCTACAAAGCAAAAGTCACTTGTTACAGCTGTGCAATGAGTATTTATTAATATTGTTTGAGCAGGTCTCTGGCAGTTTGAAAGTTAAAAAGATGAGTATTTATATAGAAATTAAAGTAGAAAGCTTTGTATGTCTGTAGATCTCACAGAAAGTTGGAGTTAGGACTCCAATCTCATATTTTAATGTTAGGAAAAAAAAATTAAAATCTTCCATGTCAGAATTCTTCACCCATGAGGCAGTCACTTTCTGTCTGCTGTGGAAGTGTGCTCAATCTCAGGGTATGCTAAGCATTGTGGCAAGGTAACAGGCAGTCACAGGGTAATCACTTAGAAATAACCAAGGAGAAGTTATTAAACTCAGTAGTTGCTCAGTAGTTACTAGTATTGTCACTGCTGGCTTTAGGCTCGCTCTTTTTAAAGACATAACTTATCTTCTGTGCTTTCTAGCAACCCAAGTAAACAGGATTAGCTGAGGTGTAGTGCCAGATCTATGCAGAAGATCAGGATCAGTATTTACACAATGATTCCCTCGCAATAGTTGTAACTTTGGAGGCCGGGAGGCCTGAAAGAACAATGCAACGATAAGAATAGTAGTGAAGAAATCCTGTGAGCTCTTCTCTAGCTTGAGATGAAGCCAGTTGGACTGCCTTAGTATGTATGCTGTGTCTGGCTGGGGTGGAGTTACTTCTCTTCACAGTAGCTTGTGTGGTGCTGTGTTTTGAATTTGCGGTCTTAAGAAAGGTGATAATACACCAGTATCTTAGCTGTTTTTGAATAGTGTTTAAGGTCATCAAGGTTTTCACTATTTTTCACTCTGACCCCTCAGTAAATAAGCTGGGAATAGACAATAGATTGGGAAGGAGCACAGCCCAGATGCTTGATCTGAATTAACCAAGGAGATATTGAACTTGGGATGGTAAGGGGAAGGTGGTGGGTGGAGTGGGGGAAAGGTAAGTTTTCAAGGGCTTGCTGTTGCTTTGGGACTGGCTGGAATTCAGTCAGTTGGTTGTGAGCAGTTGCTTTTATTATATTTATTTATTTATTTTATGATTATTGTTCTGTGTAGTTGGCTATTTCCCTTTTATTTATTTAACTGTCTTAAGCTCAGCCAGTAGGTTTTCTCAGTTCTCTGTTTAAAGTCCTCTCTCCCATTCCGCCTGGAGGGAGAGAATGATTGAAAGAGAAGCTCTGGTGGAGTTTTTCTGCCTACCAGGGTTAACTAACAGCATGAAGATTCTTAATCTGGCAGAGTGGTACTGCGCCCTCAAGCTGAATCCATGTGGATCCAGCTCACATACATGTGGCCTAGCAGATATACAGAGCTGCCTATAGCATTTAGAGTCGGGTTGAATCGTGTCCTGGAGCTGTAAAGGTTGGCTCTGGTGTCCACTCTTCCAAGTGGTATCCATATATTATTACTTATGCTACCTTTTATTACACATACAGTTGAATTGAGTATTTCATTTAAAAATGCAGAAAGGAAACAAACAAAAAAAACCTCTCATTAACTCAGTCTACTGCTGTCTGATAGCTTCAGTTAGTTGAAATTCCAGTAATTGTGTAGCTGTAATTATTAGCCAATTATGGAACTTTTGATCTGTTTGTGTGACTATATTTCAGGGGGTCTGGTTCTAAGACAGTGAGATTCCACAAATGTAAATAGTTCTGTAGTGTTAGATCTTAACTTTAAACATCATAACTTTAAGCATAAGAATTGAAAAATTTCAAAAGATATGACTTTTGTGTCCCAGATTCAGAGTCTTAACTTGTGACATTCTATAAATACTGTATTTTTATGGGGTAAATGATTTGTTCTTTCCTGAAATAAGGGGACTGCGAAGTAAATTACTTTGACTGTTTGGAAATCGAGGTACCAGGATATCTAGTTCATCTTGAAAACTTACTATAATTAAAACAAACAAACAAACAAAAAAAATAACCCCAGTTACTTATTCAAGTTGTCATTGAGTATCAAGACAATTATAAGCCAACTATCAAGACACTAACCAGTTGAAACTCTTTGATTTTAGGAGCCATCCTGATGCACATAAATTCAGTGTGGAGACAGTCCAGTGGTATCCTCATGATACTGGCATGTTTACATCGAGCTCATTTGATAAAACCCTGAAAATATGGGATACTAATACTTTACAAGTAAGAGAATTTCTTTGCTTCCTAGGCTTTTTTAATACATGTCATTTATTCCGCATCTGCAGTTCACCTTGAGCCAGACAGAACTGGGCATTTAGGAGGACAAAATCAAGCCAGTTGTGAGAACAGCAGTAGCGTGGCATTGGTGTGCATCTGTCTGTATCAGGGAACCTGATTGCCTGAACTATATGAAGCCTGGAGCTCTTAAGACAGTTCCCTTCTGCTTTTGCTGTGAGCAGGAATGTAGCTGGTTTATTTTATACTACATAAATTATTTATTTGTCCGCCAAGAACTGTCTGAAGCTCTTATTCATTCTTACAAATTGTGTTCTTTGCTCTCAGTTTGTTTTGTTTGAGTTTTGTTTGTTTGAGTTGAGCTGTGTAGGAACAGTACTGTGCAGCAGAGCTAATTATTTCTGTTAAATAAGTGTAAATAATGTGTTAGAAGGACTAGTCTTCTTGACATTTGAGTTAAAGAGGACAAAGTGTTTTATATGCAGAACAGTAGTCAAATGAGATTGTAGAAAACATTCCGGGTCACTATATCTGCAGTTCTGTTGTTCTGACCCCTATAAACACTCTTTCTCATAGTGAATTGCTGGTAAATGAGAGAAATGGGTGAGAAAATGTTAGCTGATGTAACTGACTTAAGGTTAACAGATTTTGCAGGCTTTTAGGCTTTTCAGACTCACTACTCTTAGCATCTGACTGCTGAGTTATGCATTTATTGTTTCCAGTGTGCATATATGTTAATTCATTTACACTGTTGGTATTTGAATGTTGTTTCAATGCATGGTGAAAGAATTAAAAGTTAATAAATAAATCTGTCATCCTAGAAGCACGTAATACTATAACTTTTGATCTCTTTTTATGGGATAAGAAGCTGTGTTTGCTATCACTAGATCTTCTCTTAAATGGAAAGTTATGTTCATATTTCAGGTGTCTCTGTGAGCATCACTTACTTAGAAAACACAGTGTTTGTGTGAAGGTTACTGATAGACTCGTTCTTCCACAGAATACGTACAACTTAAAAAAGAACTTCACTCTACAGAGTATTTTAGACTGGGATGACAAAGCAGTTGTACCAGGAAGTCATTGTAATGATTATTAAAGCCAGTCTTATGTTTCAATATTTTTAACACCGATAAGGCAGCTCATCACTGGGTCTGGGCTTTTTTGTTTTCTATGTTGTTTGTTTGTTTTATATATCAGTATAGATCTGTGTAGATACACATATTACTTTTCAGCACGAAACTTAGCACGTCAGGTTTGTGAGCTGACGATGAGCCTCTAGGTTTAGGCTAAGCTCACTTTCTTGCTGGCTTTTGTCTTTGTGCTGCAACTTTCTTGGTTGCTCTCTTTTAATCTTTGATAATCCTTACATCATTTCCAATGATGTTTCTGATGAGCTTCTTTGGGTTTTCTTGTGGATCACCTCTCAGCACTGGTGTAATTGTCTACTGTTGTAAGCAGACTTACTGACTGACTCTGCAGTGTTTGTGTGATCAGCTTTCTAACCAAGTGAGCTATTGTTAGTGTGCAAATAGGAATATTTATATTAGTTTTATTTGTAGCCATCACTTGAAAAAACAATAACGAAGATGTACATTCTGATTATGCATTTGTACTCTGATTAATCTGATCTTTTTATCATTAGCCTGCAGATGTATTTCAATTTGAGGGAACAGTCTATAGCCATCACATGTCTCCAGTTGCTACAAAACATTGTTTAATAGCAGGTATGTGGGTGTTATAAGAATTTCATTATGTATTTAGGCACTCACACCAAAAAGCAAATAATACTCAAATTTCTTGTTTCTCCCCTGCCCTTCTTACTTAATTTCAATCTTCATTAAAAAGACATCATTAAAATATTTTCAGTTGTTTGGATGATATTCATGAGAGTATCACATTTAGTCTAATGAAATAATGCATAATTTCATTCATGTTCTAGGTGAAAATTCCTAGCTAGATTACCTGTATGTGCTTAAGTAATGTCACAGACTCAATCATACACAGTGTTGCAGAATTGTAGGAGTTGGAAGGGACCTCTGGAGATAATATAGTCTAACCTCCCCCAATAAAGCAGGTTCCCTAGAATAGGTTACACAGGAAAGCATTCATAGAATCACCAAGTTTGGAAAAGACCTCCAAGGTCATCCAGTCCAACTGCCCACCCACGGCCAATGTTTCCCCACTAAACTGTATTCCTTAGTACCTCATCTGCATGTTTCTTTAACACCTCCAGGAACAGTGACTCAACCACCTCCCTGGGCAGCCTGCTCCACTACCTGTCCACACTTGAAATTTTTTCTAATATCCAACCCAAACCTTCTCTCATGCAGCTTCTGGCCCTTCCCTCTCATCCTATCACTTGTTACGCTGGAGAAGAGGCTGGCCACAACCTCCTTTTAACATCCAGCCTGTTCAGATCCCTCTGAAGGGCCTTCCTACCTCGAGGCACATTGAGTCTCCCATTTTGGTGTCATCTGCAAACTTAGTGAGTGTGCAGTCAATCCCATGACTCAGGTCTGCAGTGTTAGTGGTGATGTGCTTACATTGTATTGCACAGCATTGCTTACAATTGCAGGATGTTACTATGATTAGCCAAAAATATTTAAAGAAAAAATCACATTTTTAATTCTCAAGATACTTGAGTACTGTCTTATTTGCCCCTAGTTCCTACTTCTTGTTGGTTACAGGGTAAATTTACTTGAAAATGTAATTCTGTTGCAGGGTTTGTTGCTTTCACCAGATGAACAGTTAGGCAGCTGACATTTTTCTTCTGTTTCTTTGTCATTGCTAAGATGAGGTTGTTGTTCTTTCAAATGATGGTTGTGTTGAGGGTTTTTTTGTTTTGTTTTGTTTTGTTTTTCATTTGTCTTTGTTTCTCTTGTTTACAGTTGGTACCAAAAGCCCCAAAGTACAGCTCTGTGACTTGAAGTCTGGATCCTGTTCTCACATTCTGCAGGGTACTTTTTAGTCTGAGACATAAAATGCTTAACAATAACTACTTTGAGTAAACCAGGCCCTATAAAGAAACACTATATACAATGTATTCTTTGTAAGTAACATGACTAATGTATTTAGTGTCAGTTGTGAAAGTTACACAGTGTTAAAGATTCTTCTGGGTGTTAGTCCTAGTGCTGATGAATTGGAGAACACAAACATTAATGAACAGTTACTACAGATGTTGGGACATTTTCATGATCTAATCAATAGTAATTACTGTTTATTACACGGTTAAGTATTGATCTTGTTTTTGTGCTTATGTAAATTCAGTACAGGAGGAGGGTGTTTTTGAATTTGTGTATTTTTAATAAGAAAAATCTTCCGTTTTTAACATGATAACCTGTGAAGGTTGTTGCATGGGTTTTATTTTTTTTAAGTAGTTATTTTTAGAGGTTTCTCTGTAGAAAGCAAGATAGCACTATTTTTGGAATAATCATATCTAATTCTTTGCATTGACTTAATTCAGTAAGCAGTAGGATTTTATTATTCTGTAACCCATTAGTTTTTGCACTTAGGAAAAATGTATTCAGGGCAAATCTGGCTAGTGTTTACTGTTCGGAAATGAATATGACATATGACCAGGTAATAGAAAGGCAATTATTATATAACAAGCAAAGTGGTTCACCTAAATCTAAACTGCATAACAGGAATATATTTATATTACTTAGTCTGTTTTGCATCAATGTGTTTCTGTTGTTACATGAAGCATGGTTACAGTCTTTGCATTTATGTTTACTCAGACTTCCTATTTTCTAAATTTGTTTAATGTTTTTTATGTACATGCATACGTACATGTAAGAGTATGTATGTTGCTTCAAAAGTAATGTTTCCTATATATTTGCTTGGCAAGCACAACAGATAGCAAGAAAACAATAACACTGTTTAATAGCATGAATTCTCAGCTACAAAATACTTTTTCAGCATAGTCACCACCATTAGCTCTACATTTTTGCTAGTGATAAACAAAAACATGCATGCTATGCTTATAAAAATGTGCATGGTCATTTGAAACATGGCATGTCTTCCATGTTGTTATTATCACTGTCTCACATGCACATCCCACTGGCTCATTTTGTCCATATCAGTCTGTTTGATCTCCATAAATGTTTAGCTAGTGTCGATGAACATCAGTGGATTTTCCATATGGAGGACCTGAGACCCACGCCTTTTGCTTCATATGCACTTCTGTGTTAGATACCATTTTGTCAGACTGCCCCTCTACTGCTATATGTTTCACAGCAACAAAATGTAATGGAATATTGGTGGTAAGGTTCAGCCTATACTGCCAAACTACCAACATCTGTCTGCCTCTGGTGTTGTGGGCCGATGTCATAAAATAGGTGGCATTACTTTTGGAGCAGCCCTTATATATAATTACTTGTGTGTGTAAGTATATATATAGTTTTATTGCTAAACTGCATTGGGTGTATCACTGCTAAGATTACATTTATTTTAACATTTTAAAAAACATTTTTAAAAAGACTTGCTGAAGAACTGCTGGGTTTTTTTTTTGGTTTTTTTTTTTGGTTGTTTGTTTTTTTGCAGTTCCAAATGAACAAGGCATAGAAAGAGGAATAACCTCTCTCAAAACCTTTTGTTTTCACAATATCCAAATTTATATTACGATTTAAAAATTTTGGATTATTGTTCTGGATTGGTGTGTCCTGCAGAGTTAAGTACTTACATGATTTTTATATGTGTTTAAGTGTTTTCTTAATTTATTATGTAAGCCTTCTTGTGCTGTTCCTAGGTCACAGGCAAGAAGTACTGGCAGTATCTTGGTCCCCACGTCATGAATATATTTTGGCAACAGCAAGGTAGAGATGTTGTTATGTGAAATAAAAACAATGGGAAAATTTATTGTATTTATTGTACCTGTTTTTTACATTTAACGTGTGTTTTAGAAGTTAATCTTTATTGTATGCGCCATTTTTGTAGCTCTTCAGACCACTTTTTTAGGACAAGAGCTATTCAAATGATTCATGTAATTTACAGCAATAATTCAGTCAGTATGCATCGGATGCTATTTTTTTCACTCGAGGCATTTACAGTGTAAAACTTAGGCTTTCCCTGTAGCTTTTGAAATTTTTGACTTTATGTGGCAATTCTCAATTTCTTAATTGGCAACCTTTTTGGGAAATTTTTTAACAGCACAGCTTCATTTCAGCAAATGAAAAACTGTTGTCTTTCACAGAAATAGTAGCAAATTGACCTTTATTGATTACTGGTTTGCTGAAGTCTCTTGAAACAGTCTGCCTCGTAGTCATGTAATTGTCAACTCCATTTACCTGTGTTACTACATTGGTTTTATGATAATTGCATGTTTCTCATGTTTCTCCTAGTTCTGTTTCCATTTCATGACTCAGTACATTAGCTGGACTGCTATTTCCTGATAACATAATGTTGTCTCATTCTGCTAATGCAAATATCAGTAAGAATTGACAACTCTGAGGTAAAGAAAAGGTAGGGTGGGAGAATTGACTAGCCCTGGAAAAAATAAAAATAAAAATCTAGACTGATCTTATTTTATCAGATGATCTGCTTCCCAAGACAATTGTTTATTTGCTTGTGATTGCATCAGAGAAGGAAAATAGATGTTTGATTTTTTTATGTGGTTTGGAGGTGAAAAGTTACATTTCTCTATTATATGGTGATAAGCACTTTTCATAGTTCTGTCATGAGATCAGAACAGTCATGGGAGAGATGTCTTCTGAATATTTTGTGTTCCCTTCAATGCCAGGCATTAGAGAAGATGATGATAAATGCTTTTGTGCTCATTAGAATTGACTTGAAAAGATTTACCAATGGAAACTACATTATCAAAGTCTGTGACAGTAGGCTTTTATAGTAAGGAAGGTCTGGATAAGCTCTTGCCAAGAACAGTTCAATGACCTGCTTGCATTTCATTGCCCACTTTATGACAAGCACAAGCCTCACTGATACCTCTATTTATAGTCTCATCTGTTTGTAGCAAAGTGTCAGCATATTCAGTTGAGATCTCAATTGGCAATAAACAGAATCAATAGCAATAGCGAAGGTGAGCACAAAAGAATGAACTAGTTATTAGCTTTGTCAGGTGCAGAACAGGTATGGAATAATGTCCTTTGTGGTTGTTTCTGCTTTTGTCAGTCAGTACATTTTTAGTATACACTGTTAATGTATTGATCTAACATGAGAATGCATAGGAAAAAAGCATGTTGTATTTCAATTAGAAGACAGTTTATGTAAGGAGAAGTTTGAGTATACAGTCCAGCTGTGGATAAAGGAGATACAGATGTCTGGGGTAAAAACTGACCTGTGTTGCTGTCTGGGGGTGGGTTGTTTGTTTGTTTTAGTTCTAAAGTATTGTTAATACTAAATCCAAATCATCTAAATGCATTTACACGGGTGCATGAGAAATGGCCTTTTATGTGAGCCTACCTCATATCTGTGCTTAGGAGTCTTGTAGTATGTATGAAGTGCTCAAATCAAGGTGCCATGCAAAGTTCACTGCCTGCAGTGCTGCTTTTTAAATGCACACAGCTTGAATCAAGTACCAGCAACTACCGTAGGTTTTGTGGCTGGTGAAGATATAACATGAGTGTGTGGTTTGGGAACCAGAATGAACTGCAGCAGCCTGTGCCTTGGTTTTTTCCTCCTTATGCCTCTGGTAATGTAGACAATCAGAGTTCTGGCAGAAGCCAGCTGCTCCTAGGCAACCATTATAGATAATGCTAAAACCTGTAGCTACAATTTAATTATTAGCAAGTTTATTCCTAGTTTGCATATATATGAAAAATTGTTATGTTGTATACAAAGATTCATTCTTCACATAGATGCCTTGTGTTTACCAGATGTAATTATTAATTCATGTGAGCAAAAATCTGAAGTCCATCCTTTAGCAAAATTGACTGTGACTGCATGATGAGTGGTTCAGAATAGTTATTGGACCACTGTAAGTGCCAGGTGGGTTGGCTAAAGGCAGTTATTGACTTGAGTGGATGTAATTTTCCTAATGCATATGTTAGTACAAATTTGTTTTTCTTAGTGCTGACAGTAAAGTAAAATTATGGGATGTGAGAAGAGCGTCTGGATGTCTGACTACACTTGATCAGCACAATGGAGAAAAGTCCAAAGCATCTTCTGAGGCAGGTAATACAGAATATAACTGATTGTAATTCATGTCTAACTAGAAGCTTTCTTATATTCTATGAATGTGTTCAATACCAAGGCTAACAAGGACAGTTGTGATCACCCATTTGTTACCTGCTGCATAACACAGGCTATTCAATGTTTTTTCAGATACTTCTCTGAAAGAGATTTTGCGTGTGGTCAGGACCCTTTCGTCGAGAAATCTCTTTGACAACAGCATTGTGTCTGTTCTGATTGTTTGAGCCAAACAGTTACTTCTGTCACTGCTTTAAGAAATATATAGTAATGCGGAATTAAATCAGGGGGTGTTAACTTTGTATATTGTGGTTCTGAAAGCAGATAGATTTTCTTTATTATTATTTATTATCTTTATTATTATTATTGTTTTTCTAATCCTAAATGAAGTTGTGTCTGAAGTGTGTACAGCTGTATAGTGCAGAAATACCTTATCTCAGTGAGCTTATTTGTGTGCTGTGGTAGAATGGAGCTGGATTTTAGCTCCTTAGTGTTCTTTAAAATGTACAGTTTTATCAGGTAAAATCTGTGAAATTTGTTTCTATTAAGCTATGTGCAATATGTGCAATGAACTGTTGTATATGTCAGATTTCTACAATTGTTTTTCTTTTAAAATAAGTAATCCAAGGAGAGTCATGCTGTCATAAACCAAGAGTTAAATTATTAATTTATTTATATATTACTGTTTAAGCAGTTTCTTTAAGTACCGTACACCTAAATGGAAGTGTGTGTACAAAATCTGAAAAATATTCTTTCTCCTGACAGTAAACACAGCTCACAATGGGAGAGTTAACGGTTTGTGCTATACAAGTGATGGTCTTCATCTGTTGACTGTTGGTACAGATGATCGGATGAGACTCTGGAACAGCTCCACTGGAGAAAATACATTGGTAAGTTATTGAGAATCTCCAGCTAGGTTTTGCTTTGATCTAAAAGATTGCTTTTAACTTTTGTAGTAGTCATTACAGCTAATTTAGCTGTTTATTTGTTGTCATAAGGGAAATAACATATTAATCCTATTTAGTGCGTTCTGAGCCTTTTTATTTTATTTTTTATTTTTTACTAAAAAAAAGTATATGAAGAAGCCAGGATCTATTATACAATGAAGTATATTAACTGTAAAATCATTATCTGTAAGCACAGATGAAAATGCTTCAAACAGTAAAGAAAATCATAATGTGCACTGACTACCGGTATAGAGTTTTTTAAACTTTTAGTCATCATTGAGGTATAGACATCTGTCCTGTAAAAAGTACAGCATTTCACTGATTAACTTCCTGGCTTTCTGGAGTTCTTCATCAGTGTCAAAATTTTCTGTCCCTTTAATCATGTGCATTGAAACCAAACGGAAAAAAACATCTTTTTTCCACTAATCCTTTCTATAGCCTGTTTTTTTGTTTTGCTTTGTTTATGTTTTTTTTATGATGAGGTTGGTTGATTTTGTTTGTTTGTTTGTTTGTTTTGTTTCTTTTAATGGTGAACAGAAAATTAAAACTGGAAAGAAAACTGTTTCCTATATCTATTCTGAAAGAAAGAAATAGCAGATAGTAGAGTTTGCATGGGATTTTAGCTAGTCATGTTGATGTGCTCTGTCATTGCTATTAGGAAATAAAGAAATTTTATCCCTGCCCTAAAGATCTTTTACTTCGGCTGCTTAGTTACAGAACATGGCAAAAAGTATTCCCTATAGACATTTAAATGAAAACAGTTGTGTATCTACCTCCATGTTCCCCATGTTTGCCAGCTTGTTCTCAGCACTTAATATACAAACATCTTTCTGTCTTCAAATAACCATCACCAAAGAAGATTATACAGTTTGTTCGCTCTTCTGCCACCAGCTGGGTCACTGTTTTTTGTTTTTCTGTGCCTGTTAGTACATTGACTTGTTTCATAGGCTCTTCTACTTCCTTTATTTGCCATCGATTAGCATGATCCTGCTATGTAAGTCCAGATTTGATTCAATTATCTTGTGATCTATATTGTCTAGATTACTGTGTTTTTGTACACCACCCAGGGATGTTCTTGAAAGGAACCAGCAAACAAATGTGAATCGTTGAATAGCATGGATTGGAAGGGACCTGAAAGATCATCACGTTCCAAACCCACTGCCATGAGTAGAATTGACACCCACAAGTTCAGGCTACCCAGCTCCCATCCAACCTGACCTTGAACATCTGTGGGGATGGTACATCCACAGCTTCTTTAGGCAACCTGTTCCAGTGCCTCTTCATTCTCAGTGTAAAGAATTTCACCCTAATGCCTAATCTAAATCTCCTTTCTTTTTGTTTAAAGTTCTTACTCCTTGTCTTATCACTATCAGACCACATGAAAAGTAAGTCTCAATTTTTTTCTATAAGCTCCCTTTAAATACTGAAAAGCCTTCTCTTCTTCAGGCTCCCTTGGCCTTATTTGTAGGAGAGGCAATCCAGCCCTTTGATCATCGTCATGGCTCTCCTCTGGACTCACTCCAACAGTTCCACACATATACAGCACCTTGCAATTATTGAACTTCATTAAGTTCACCCAGGCCCACTTTCAAGCTTGTCTAGGTCCTTTGGATGGCATCCCTTCTTTTTATTTTATCAAATCCATCACTCACTTGAGTGTCCTCTGCAAGCCTGCTGAGAGTGCACTCAATCCTACTGTTTGTGCCTTTGATAAAGATGTTGAAGACACTTGTCCCAAAATAGACCTCTGGGGCAAAATGCCTCTCATGACCTGCTTCTATAGCACCCTGCCTTCAGCCATCCAGCAAATTCTCTATCCAGTCTTTAAATCCTCATCTCTCTAATAAAGAGATAAAGCTGTGGTGAAGGCCCTCCAAAAGTCTAGGAAAATGACATCGGTTGGTTTCCCCTTGTCCATGAATGCTATCATTCCAAGAAGGCTGCTGGATTGGTCAGACTATGCCCTTGGTGAAGCTGTGCTGGCAGTCTCAGATTACCTCTGTGTCTTGCATGTGCCTTAATATAGCTTCCAGGAGAATCCACTTGATGATCTTCCAGAGGTGAGACTCGCTGGTCTTTAGTATGTAGGTAATTCAGGCTCATACCACAGTCCTGTTATTTCTCCTCCTAGTCCATTTGATCTCCTTTATTTCCTTTTTTTTTTTCCTGTTTTTGCTAATACCACCCGTCCTCTTCTCCTTGGCTGTCCAAAGAATCATGTAGAGAAGCCTGCTCTAAAAACTGATGATTACATTGAGACTGCAGCCACCCTGGGGGAAAGTTTACACAAAAGACAATTAACAGCATCCTTTTTTTCCCCCACTTTATCTCAACCAAACAGGAGCATTTAAATTATATATATATATCCAAACATTTTTTTTCTCCCAGCCTTCACTCTTCTGTTTTTTATTATGTGCCTGTGTTATGACCAGTGAGATGGCTTAGGAATTGTTGCTACAGCTGACGTGCTGTGAAAAGGGCATTAATTACTCTTCATCAGCAATGTAATGTGTTTACCAACAGTATCTTTACATAATGAGCAATAGTATCAACAAAGGACATTCGTATCTGACTTATTCTTCATGAGTGTGTGTATATATGTGTGTACTATATGTATGTTTTACCAGAATTAAAATTCTTAGTTTTTAAAGAAAATTCGGATCTAAGCTATACAGTTACAGTGGCTTCACATTGATAGTTGTGCTCCACTTGAGCTCCACCAGACAGTTTTCATATTCCTGCTCCTCAAAAGAGGCAAAAATGCAGTCAGAAAAGGCTCATGTGCTGTGATAAGAACGGGTATATCACTCACCAGTTGCCATCATGGGTACAACTCACTCAACATGGGGAGATTACTGTAATTTAGTGTCTATTGCTAATAGTAGAAAAGAAGAACTAAAAGCAAACTGATGAAAACACCTTCTTCATCCACTCTCCTACTCCTCCTTCCTGAGCAGTGCGAAGAGCCCATAGTGCTTCATGTCTTTGACTCATTTATGGCCACTTTCTGCTCACGCTTTCCTTGGAGTCCCTCCCTTGGTCTCCAGCTCTCCAAGCAGTGCTCCATCATGGCCCCGTACCACAAGGCCCACCCTTCAGGAACTGCTTCGTCACAGACCTTATGGGCAGTCACTTCCCCAGCCCTCCTAGTTCATCACAGGCTGTTCCCAACAGGCTGCAGCTCTGGCCCAGAGGGTGTGGTAATTGCTGTGGTATTGGAATATACACTTCAGAAATGTATTCCCCTTGCCCTGTCCTTACTAAGTATAATTCTGACATGAATTCATCACCAGTTCTCTTTATCCTTCCTCTTAAAATTGTGAATGAAATGCTGTCAAGGCCTGCACTCACTGTGGACGGCAGGAAACATTGTTACCTCTTCTTTCTGTTCCTATTTGAAAACTAGTATTTAGAAATGATGAATTGATATCTTGTCACCTGTGCATGGCATATTTTAAGAACTCGGTAGGAAAACATAATTGCCATGTCTTATAGTAGGTTCTTAAAGCTGTAAATGTTAAATTTACATTTGTTGGAACCACCAAAAAGTAATGTGCATATATGACAGAAAACAATTACGTCAGATCATCTAGGAAAATGTTTAAGGAGGTAACTCCTGAACCAATTCTAATTTTGGTGATGGTCTGGCTACTCGATGTAGATCTGGCATATAACCTTTGCAGATTCTGCCTCCAAGAGATGAAATGCTGATTTATAGTTCTTATTGAGGAAAGTATGAAAATTAATGAACAGGAAGAAGCAATTCTCTTGATACATACCAGTAACTGCAAATCCCAAGAGCTGTGTTAGCATCAGTTAGCTTTGTGAATTTTACCAGATTAATGAAGAAATAAAATTGTGCTATTTATGTAAATTATTTCCTGACTTTTTAGTTAAGAACTAACAACATAAACTTTTATTTTACAGGTGAACTATGGCAAAGTCAGTAATGAAAGTAGAAAAGGACTCAAATTCAGCGTATCCTGTGGCTGTAGTCCAGAGTTTGCCTTTGTCCCATGTAAAAGTACCATTGCTGTTTATACAATTTTCTCAGGAGAACTGATAACTATGCTTCGAGGTCATTATAATACTGTTGACTGCTGTGTATTTCAACCTAACTTTCAGGTAAGTAAAGTATTGATGACAACACTGAAGTATTTAAGTGGATATTTTTTTACTAAGAAGGTGATGAGGTCCTGGCACAGCTGCCCAGAGAAGCTGTGGATGTCACATTCCTGGAGGTGTTCAGGGCCAGGTTGGATGGAGCCCTGGGCAGCCTGAGCTGATGGGTGGCCATGCTGTCCACAGCACAGGGTTTTGAACTCAATGATCTTTAAGATACCTTCCAACCAAAGCTGTTCTATGATTACCAAACCATATGCATAAAAAGAGATTTTTTTTTCAGGGAAGTACTTTAATCAAAGAGCTTGACAGAACAGGTAGTTCTGTGGCCTGTGTGCCAAGTGAAATGAGTTTAGTAAAATTCTTCTGCTATTGCTTTGTACGTTGGATTCCTTCAGCTACTCATTTCCTTTCACACAGGTTACTTCTCAATATACCTAGGATAATTTTTGTCATTGTATTGTCATTAATGAATCATTTGCATTAAGGCTTTTCCCTGTTTTCTCTAAGAGTGAAGATGGCGTTTGTCTTTCTTTGGAACAGCTCAGAATAATCACAGTAAGAAAGAATACACCTTGTAGTGCACTGAAATGAACTGCATTAGCATTGCTTGTACTACTGAGCAACCTCTCAAATACGTGGCTAGAATAATATTGCTCAAATACCTATAGTTATAACCATAACTGGATCTATAAACAGTTTAGATGAACTTGCTGAGAACATGATGAGCTTAGGAAATTAATCCGAGCATGTTTCACCTAAGAAATAGCGTAGAATTACAAGGATTTGTGGCTTCAGCAAACATTTTTCCTTGCACACTTTTCCTTTCCTTCTATATTATCCCCTCATCATTAAAGACTTATGAGTCCCAAAGCCTAAGTTGTTATATTATATTTTACAACAAATTGTCCTTGTGGTTTATGCTGGTGTGACTTGCACAGTACAGAGATAGCGTAGATGGCGTAGAAGTCTGTCACATACTTGCCTTCATGTGTTGAACACAGCACCTTATGTTCCAGCTCCTCCTTTCTAGTCTTAGGTTTCTAGAGCAACCAGTAGAAATACTTGAGTCAGAAAGAGCAACTGTTACCTTTTTGTGACTCATTTACAGGTGAAAAGCGCAGCTGGTGACCAACATTTTTCTTACTTTTTAGCACATCTGAAATGGGTGTTCCCAGTGTAGTTTCTACAGTTTCCTATTATTGGATCTGTCCTTGTTAGCATTTTCTTCATATTAATATTCTTTCAAGCTTTTTTGCTGTCTTTAAACTTTTCTGATGATTTCTCATACCCACCACTAAGTCTGATCTTCAGTTTTTCTTAATAGTTTTCCTGTTTAAAATTTCTCATTGATATTACTAGTTGTCAGTCCTTTCCTTTCCTCCTAACTATTAGCTGTATTTTAATCACTATCCTTGTTGCAATTCATAACTGGCATAGGCATTAAAAGGAACTTCTACTTTACACCAGTTTTGTTTTTGAGGTGAGAAGTGTCTTCTGTTTGTTCAGAACCATGTAAAAATGTGATTCCAGATACCTATGCAGCTGTTTGGAATCCAGTGGTGTTACTCTTTGTCTGTTCTTATTAGATCCAAATTAATTAGCACCTTTGTGTTTGAGATACCATGGGGAGCTGTCTTCACAGAGTGGTATGAGATTTAGTTAATGTATGTATATATCCCTTTTGAGATCTTGGGAATAGAGCCATAAAATCCATATTATTGTTGGCCTAAATTTTTCTTACGTAAATCTCTCTGTGAAGTTAATAAGATGTTAGTCTGCTTGAGTAATAAGAACTGTAGAATTTGGCTTATTAAAAGAGCCATTAATCTTATGAGAGTTAGGTAATTTCAAGGGTGGTGTGGAAAAGGAAATACTCATTGTGAAATCTTTAAGATGCTGTTTACTGTTGAATTGAATATACTGGATATCATTGTGTGACGTTAACTGCTTAAAATAATCTATGTAAACAAACAAGACCTACGTTTTCCTTTCAGAAAAAGAAATGAAATTAACCCCCACACACAAATAACATGTCATAAAATATTAGCCACACCTCAGGAGCTAGTGTTGCTTGAAATTAAAGCTATTTCTATTTTACAGGAAATGCCAATGACACTAGCAAAGGAATTTGACAAATATAGTTGTAAGCAACACATAAATATAACTAAAATTTAGGTTAGGTCTTATCTACTATATTTGTTTGAAAGCATACTATGTAAATATTATACCATATTGCAACATAAACAATTCAGGAGCCTTACCCATTGTGTCTTCTTTTGACTGGCTTTTCATGTAAGTTACCATTTCAGGTTGTAATAATTAGTAGTAAATGTTAGTCCAGTGCAGTGTATTAACTGAAGATCTTGCAATCCCAGGATAAAAAATAATGGAACAAATATTAGTGGAAGTGGAAGTATGCTGATGTCTCCATTACATTCCTTACAAGGAGGAATTTGGGGTTGTGAGGAGTTGCTTGCTTTAAAGCTCAAATGATAGTCCGCATCCTGCCAGTGACAGGATGCTTGAGTAGAGTACTGCTGACAGGATGAAGTGAGGTCTGGCGGTTTGACCCATGCCTTGGTGTAACTTAGATCTGTCATCTTCTTTTAAGTGAGATAATTAGAATGTTTATCTGTCATAGAACTATAAACTCTAATCTGGCGTGTCTTTTATGCATGAGTAATTGGGAGCAGTTTTATGGTAGCAGGGAGCTTATGAAAAGAGGTGGACTGACTTATTATGTGCATAGGATAAGGAGAAGAGACTTTCAACTAAAAGAGTGGAGACGTAGATTAGATATTTGGAGGAATTTCTTTACTCAGAAGGCAGTGAAGCACCAGCACAGCTGCCCAGAGAAGCTGTGGATGCCCCTTCCCTGGAGGTGTTCAAGGCAAGGTTGGATGGGGCCCTGGATAGCCTGAGCTGGTGGGGAGCAGCCCTGCCCATTGCAGGGAGTTGGAACTTGGGTGAGCTTTAAGGTCTCTTCCAACCCGAGTTCTTCTCTGATACTTTGAGAAGTGTATCAGTTCACTTGAAGATTACCCACCAAAGTGGGTATCTATTCCTCTAAGCGCCTATTATGTATTAAGTTTCTGCACCATCAGTGCATTTTCATGTGGTTCTAGAATTATGTATACATAATGCAGATGGAAACTTTCTGCGAAGGCGGATCAGTAATAATCCATTGAACTTACATTGAATCAATTTATTATAGTTATGTGCATATGCACAGTTACCAGTTTAAGTCAGCACATTTAAAGGCTTTTATACTGTCACCTTGAGCATGTCTCACTTGTGCAGTTTAAACACATGGGCAGTATTTGAGCGTTGTTAGATATTTCAGATAAGAAGCAGGAGTATGTTTCAAGATTTAAGGCATATGAGAGTATCTTCATATTTGTTCATTTGGAAAAGAGAAATATTACTATTACAAAATTTACTGTGAAATTTGTGCATTATTTCTCATTAACAAAACATCCTCAGTTTAAAATGGCAGAAAAGTCTGTATTTCCTTAATTACTAACTAAGAAGATGAAACTGTTAACTGCTCAGTGCTGAGGCTGTTGGTTCCATGTGTTTGCAGGATACCTTGCACAATGGAATCTCAGTTCTTAGTCATTACCATAATAAATAAAGCTATTTTTATTAAAAATAATGAATCAGTCTTTCTGATCTCTGTCTTCCCAGCAGGATACGCATTTCAAATAGTTCTTTATTTGTTCTTTTCCTTTACCCCAGGCATACTAAAACTGTGTTTACTTAATATTTCTTTACTCCATACTTAGGCTCTCCTCTAACATGTGTCTGAGTAAGGATGATTGTGGCCTGATTCATATTTTTTAATTAATCTTTTTTTTTTTCTTTCTTCCATCTCCATTGACAATCTTACAAGCTTTCTGAGTTTTAAAATAGTTTTCTCTTCAGGACACATGAAAGAGGGAAGAAGAAAATTGCTTTTAGGCAATAAAGTGTATTTAAACAGGGACAGTAGTATTTTGCCGAGTAGTCTGGGAAAATTACATGAAGATTCTTTTTGTTTAGCATATTTTTTAAAAATACTATTTATCAAGATTATATTATAAACTAGAAATAATGCATTTCTCTGTACTTAAAAATGAGTATTTTGTGCACTTTTTTCCCCAACATCATTCACTATCCAGTATATTTGTATACGAGTAATTTTTACTTGCTTTCTTAAAGGAACTTTACAGTGGTAGCAGGGATTGCAATATCCTTGCCTGGATACCAGCTCTTCGAGAACCAGTTCTTGATGATGTTTCGGATAAGGTAATCAATATTTTATCAATTTGAACTATGCTTTTTATGGCTGTTATACTTGGGTGGGAAATAGTTACATATGAAATAATTGTTCTATTATCAGACTTTTCACCAGCTGCTGATTTAGAGGAGAATCGCTTATTGTTTCGGTACAGTCTACCAGTTGCTGTGAGGTTTTGAGAGGGCTTTTTCTTTCATAGTCACGTATGACCATTTTGTAGACTTCTGGCTTCACATTGCATTAAAAGTAGTATTTGTCATTTGGTTATCAGTCTTAAAATTTCCACTTCAGGTTCCTTACTTTCACACCAAATATTTTTGATGCAGAAAAATAATTAAAACAAACAAACAAACAAAACTATAGTCTAAACAAGCAAACTTTAATAACTGAAGGAAGACATTTGGGCTGTTCCAGGGAAGATTAATTCTAGAACAGACACTGAATTTCCTCTGCGGCCAACATCAGAACCCAGGATGGAAATAAGCAAGGAAAACAGTTTTACCTAGAGTCAGAACTATGATTCAGTGCAATGCATGGCTGCACAAACTCTCAAGCTGAATTGAGAACCAGTTATTAGATATAAACAGAGGCCAAAATTACTTGAGTCCATACTGCTAGGTTATGCTAGGCCAGTGAATTTCTGACTTAAAAGCTAGTGACACAAAATAAACAAAGTAATATCTATGTGTCACAATTTAAATTTGGATATATGTTAATTTTCAGTCCTCCAGATCGTTTGGCTAAAGTGGAAACTAAACAGAGTACTGTTTCTTCTTGCAGTTTGTCTTGTCTCTATTGTCTTGTCTCTAATCAGCAGAATGGCCAAATAAGTGTTTAAAGAAATCCATTACCCATGAGAGAGACAAGATAGTCTGCAGATAGATAACAATTTAAGAATTGCCCTTAGCACTGAACTTATTTGATTTGATTTTTAATTAAGCCAACAACTGAGAATTTTTATTTTCTTTAGTCTCTCCGTCGGCAGCACATAAATCCAGCGTATGAAGATGCGTGGAGCAGCAGTGATGACGAAGACTGAATTTCAATTATATGCTGATACAAAATTGACATTCAGGCGCTGCATTCAAGGACTTTATCTGCAGAAGTGGATATTGGTAGATTTATTGTGATGGAATTCCTGATACTGTTACGTTAAAGCGGAGACAGAAACAAGATTCTTTCCTGTCTTTATTCTTCATTGTTACCTTTACATCTAAAGATTTAGGTTTTATACCTATTTTTTAAATACTTTCCTTTATCCATTGGTCTTCTTTATTCAGGATTGAACAACTGATAAAGGAAAATTAAAATCCCTTGGGACCAGTTAGCATTACATTGTTTCTAGTATCACTGATATCATAGGTAATCATTTCAGAGAGATGGTACGGAGGATTTTGCCTTAAGGACTAGCTCAGGGATACGTCTTTTACAACACTGAGATGGAGGAAACGGGGTCCATTTTCAACTGCTCATGTACTTTGGGAGCTAACAGAATTTTGTGCTGTTTTTTTTTTTTTTTTTAAATTTTTATCGGTTTTGCAAAAGTTTCTCTATAAATGCAGCATTCAATTCAGAAAGAGACATAGCTGGGATCATTAATTCTAGTATTTGTGTGGTGACCCCATCACTACTGTTCTAATCTGTACTGTAAAATTAAGAATAGGGACTATGTTTTCATTAGGGTTTTTATTGCTGCTGTTAAGAGGTTTTTAAGATCAGCCTTCTACAAATAACTCTCACATCCCTAGCCAATGTGGAGAGTTGCTGGACAGAGACAGACATTATGTACAGTGCAAGGAAAATAAAGGATCACATTTCAAGGTAGGCACAAGAAAACATAGTCCTTCAAAACTGCTTTCTTCTGAAAAGCTCCTCCTAAAGCTGGTCTCTTTTGGAAAGGAGGAGTTGTGTGGAATCATAGGATAATCACCAGCTGGGGACTTGAGTTAGAGCAGATAGACATGCAGATTATTCAGGAAAAGGAAAGCCTTTCCAAACCAGAGGTAATGGTAGGACAACAAACTCAGAAGGAAAAAAATGTTGTATATATAAATGAAAGAAAATAAGATAATTTCTTTGTAATGTGTATTGTTATTGTGATTATTATGCATATTATAATTAATTCACCGTCCTTTTGCATTTTATATTTATACTAGGTAACAACTGGTCAATTTCTGTATCAATCTAGAAGCTAGCAGTGTAGAATAATTTAAAGTGAGGAGCTTGTAGTTTACATATGTCAAATGCACTTCATGTATTTGGTATTTGCATTTCTGAAATGTTGCTCAGTACATGATAGCAGAGCTAGTTGGCAAAGAATAAATTCATTATTTTTTCAACGAGTTTTCTGTTGACGTGACCATGCATTATGTTGAATTAAGAAAATAAATAGCTCACAAAAATGCATACTCAATCAAACAAGCAAGAAGACAGGCCTGTGGGGGTGTTGTAATGGTGTATAGAGTGGGGGAGATATAGAAATTTGAATTTATTTAATAAGGTAAACTGTGAAGCAAAACCCATAAGCGAGTGTTGTATTGTATTTTGTTGTTGTTTGGTTGTTGTTTGTTTTTTTTTTTTTAACGGCCTTTCTCTCTCCAGGTTCCCTTTCATAAGCTTGCAGTTTCTTCAGGTTTGTTTTTTTCTCATAAGGTGTTCAGGTGCAAACATGACAAGCCTGGTAAGGCAGCTACCGTACCTAGAAGTACCTAGTATGTTCTAGAAGGATTGTGCTGCTGATGCAGCAAGAGAGTGCCGAAGTGCTCCGCTGTTCCCCAGTGTTGTGACAACTACAGCCAGCGACAGGCTTGATGAGCAAAGCTGCTTTGCTCACTCACAATTACACAATTCTGTTAGAAGATGAGAACAATCAGAAATCTTGTAGCCTTCCTTTTTGGACCAGTAGCTCTACTTATCAGTGCCAAAATACATTTCCTGCACCTAATACGGTATAATGCAGTTGTCCTACTGTGGACAACTGTGTATTTTTCCAATTATCCAGATGCTTTCTGGGGCCTTGTCCCTGTGACTACAGTCTGAAAAACACATCTGTTTGATTTTCCTTACTTTCCTGTGCTTTGAGTGCACAGTTGTTGAGGACCATCATCAGATTTAATTCCAGATGAGTTTTGGTTTCTGAAACCCATCCATGCTTGGACTTGTTTGTTTTTATTAACTGTTCTTCCATGCTCCCACATCTTGCATGCTTCCTTTTTGCATTTTGAGTTTTGTCAGGTTCTTGTTTTTCAACTATGCAGATATCCTTTCACCTTTGCTTGATTTTCTGCAAGATGGAATGAATAATTCTTGAACTTGGAGGAGGTGATCCTTGAAAACAAACCAGCTCTCCTGCATTCTTCTCCTGGGCCAAATTCCATGAGATTATTCCTAATAAAATCTTGAGTAGGGACCTATTTGAAAATGTGGAAATTTTTCATGCAAAAGAAGTGGTTCTCCCACAGTACTTAGTATTGGTGCAGCCTCACTATGAATATTGGATGCGGTTTTGGGCTTCACAATGTAGAAAGTTTATGGTCCTTGAATGTGTCTAAAGGGGGACAACAAAGCTGGTGACAAAGCTTGAAGCCATGTCTTGCAAGGGAAGGTAGAGGGCACTCGGGTGGTCCAGTCTGGAGGAGGCTGAGAGGTGACTTCACTGCTTTCTGCAGCTCCCTGAGGAGGGGTGGCAAAGGGAGGCACCCGGCTCTGCTGCTGGGAGCCAAGGGCAGGACGGGAATGGTACAGAGCTGCCAGGGGAGGGTCAGGAGAGGTATTAGGAAACATCTCTGTGCTGTGGGGTGTCAGATCCTGGCACTGATGGCTGCACGGAGAGGTGGCTGAGCCCTGTGCTGTCAGTGCTTAAGAGGCGTTGGGCATTACCCTCAGTAATGTGCTGTAAACTCTGTTTAGCCCTGAGGTGATCAGGCGGCTGTACTCAGTGTAGATCTCTTCCAACTGTTCTGTTCCATTCTATTCCATTCCATTCTATCCTCTTACGCTCTTGCAGGGTTCATTTTCATATTGTTGCAGTATAACTTTTTGCATCATACCAGTTTTGCATAAGCTGTGCCATGAATACAATATGGGATTCAGCTCAGGAAGAGGTGGGCTGGGGATTATCTGCCCAAGTATTTCTCTACTCACATTCCTATCAGACTGGTGTTTGAAGTTGTCCCAGACAGCTAAAAATAGGATTATTATTATTTATTTATTTTTTTGCCTCGTGTTTATTACTCCTATTAAGAGTTATTATCTTCTGCACAGGAATCTTCCCAAATTATCTTCTGACATCAGTTGATGATATTCTCACTCTTCACTGTTATCCACTAGTGGAAGCAGAGGTGTTTCTGGAGAAGGAAATGAGAAGCATCTCTGTCTCATCTGGGCAAGAATCTGGGCCCATTCTGCAGACCTTCCATGTAATGACAGTAGCTGATAGGTTATACTAGTTTCCCAGTTTTTGAACGGCTCAGCACTATGCAGCTTTCTGTGAATATTCTGCTGGAATTTCTATGTAAACATTCTAGATGTAGTGAATTTATTATTTTTTTTTCCAGATTTTTTTTTTAAATGTGCTGACTAAATCTGAATTTCCCCCCTTTTAAAAAATATTTTGTTTCCATGCTAATGTCTTTTTGTGCTACTTGAGCTCTTCCAGAGTCAGAAACTCAGGAAGTGTAGGGTTACTTGAACTTCTTGTGTCAACCAGCAAAAACACCAAACATCTTAAGGTCCAGCCGGGCGTTAGGAGCACTGTTTTTGTGTTGAAGTCATGCACTTGAGAGGCAGCTAGCTGATATCTGAATGCTAAGTCCCTATTAAAAACAGTGAGAAAGTTCAGAGTTTGAAGAGAGTTTGAGCTGAGCTGAGCTGAGAGCACTCCATCACAGTAGTGAGTGCTGGGACTGAGCAGTCAAACCATGTTAGAACACATACAGAAATGTTTGCATCCTGTAAGGCCATTCCAAGAATTTACTATTGCTTTTAAGACTTGCTTTGCCTGCCAAGGAAGCTGAGAAGAGTTTTATTTCAGTTTGATACAGAAGGTACAGAAGAGGGGGAAAAGAATATTTTTTCTCACAAGAGATCAAAGAAGTTAGTTTCCCTTTTAGCCTAGGGAAACAATGGAGGTGGGAGCCAGTCTGAGCTGGCTGAGTATAAGAAAAGGCTCCTTCAGCCTGAGTGAAAGCTGAGCTCTGTAGAGGCAGTCAGGTAAGTCTCCTTGATTATTCATGTTCAGATTATGATGCTTGCAAAGAGTCAGGCACCAAGACAAAGACGGTTAACTCTCAAATACTGGGGAAAAACAAACAAACAAGCAAAAACAAAATAGGTAAACACTACTGCCCTCCCCCACACCTCTTATGCCCAATATATATATATACACTCTTATACATGTGCTCACAAGAGGAGGTGTAGGGATTTTGCTGTTTGGCTTTACAATCAAGCCAGGTTTCTGCTGTGCAAGGCACTTTTTTTCTAGTGATAAATAAGTTCCTCGCATATTCAGCCAGCCCTAAGACCCCTGGCATCACAAAGCTGAAGAATTATTAAATCTGGGAGCATTAACAGAACTGTCTTTTCTCCCCTATGTTTAACTTTGTGTTAGAGTCCTTATCCTACCTTGTATGTCTACATGTATGCGTTTTATATATATGTGTATATATATGTGGTGTGTGTGTATATATATATATATATGTATGTATGTATGTATAGAATATAAATGCCACTCCTTTGGAACCATAGGAGAAAAGTTCTTGCTTGTTACCTAATTTTTAACACAGGTAAATATCTACTGCATACAGCTGAGAATTGTGAGCTCTTTGCTGAATACTGGGCTAGGTTCTGTCATGATTAATCACTGCATCACAGAATCACAGAATGACAGGGGTTGAAGAGAACTCTTATCTTCTTCCAGTACTCTGTTGCTTGTGGAATAAAAGCCTTTTTCTTGTGTTCTGATGGAACTTCCTGCATCCCAGTTTGTGCTCATTGCCCCTTGTCCAGTTCCACTGAAAAGAGCCTGACCCCATTCACCTGACTCCTGCCCTTTAGGTCTTTGTATGGATTGATAAGATCTCTCCTCAGACTTCTCTTCCCCAGTCTGAACAGCTTTTCCTCACATGGGAGATGCTCCAGGCCCCTCATTGTCTTTGTGGCCTTCCACTGGGCTCTCTCCAGAAGTTCCATGTCTGTCTTGTACTGAGGAGCCCAGAACAATGAATGTGTAAGCTGAGCATCAGTACCAATAAAGTTTGAGATAGTCCAGTAATGGGCTTACCAGTTAAGACATGGAAAATATCCTGCTATATAATTCTAACATGAAACACACAGGAACTAACATGGTTATAGTAGTCCATGAAGAGGGTGAGTCTGAGTATTTAGCTGCTTAGTATCGGTTTCAGTGGAGAGTAACTAAGTGCTTGTTACATCCAAATAATCAGAAACACGTAAAACGTATCATTGAAGTCCTTTGGTGTGCTCAAAGATGAGTTATGTAATGGACGTGCCTTCTTCCTTCCTCCCCTTGTTTTTGTTTTCTTTTAGTCTATTTTATGAAGATAATGGGAATGAAGGATAAATAGGCATGACTTAGCGACCAGGAATTCAGGCAGGTGCATAACTGCTACCTGCAGCTTCATCCCTTCAAACCATATCCATGTGCCATATGGTCAGCTACACCTGCCAGCCTACATGCCTGCCCAGATGACAGCTGCCCAATGCCATCTACAAAGCTGGCAGTGCACAGACACCCCTAGCTTGGCCAAATTTCACTAAGCTTAGGAGATGAGAATGAATGTTTGAGACAGTAAAAGAAGAGCTTTCTATTTACATATGAAATGTCTTTTTAATTGCATAGGCACACAGAGTTAGTTGTTCTTAGTTTTCATTTTGTTACCATGTGATTTAAAATTAAGGAAGAAGAAAAAAAAAAAAAAGATATCTTGGGTTACACATTATCTTTATGCTAAATGAATACCTCCAGAATTCTGGAAGAGCTGCAGCTGACAAGGCCCTCCAGGTCCATTTGGCCCAACTCCTGCTCCAGCTGGAACACTCACAGCCCACATCCAGGTGGCTTCTGGACATCTCCAAGGAGGAGACCCCATAATCTCTACAGTCAGCCTGTGCCAGTGCTCCATTACTTGCACAGCACAGAAGTGCTCCTGGTGCTCAGAGGGAACCTCCTGTGCTCCAATTTATGCTCACTGCCTCTTGTCTTGGCACTAAGCACCACTGACAGAGCTCAACTCTATCCTTTCTCTTGGAAACCACAACCTGCCTTCAGGTATTTATGGACATAGAGACTGCTCCTAAGCCTTCTTTTCTCCAGCGTGAACAGCCCCAGTTCTCCCAGATTCTCCTCACAGGAGAGTGTTCCTGTCCTCTCCAAACTCTACAAATCTGCACTTTCTTCTGTGGGACCAAGCAGCAGGGGTGATCCCAAAAAGGTTTTATAGTAAATTTCCTCATGCCAAATTGGAGATTAACATCAACAGTTTAAATCAGCCCAACCAGTTATTTTTACAGCCATATATTTGTAATCCACAGTAACATGTTTAAGCATGAGTGGGGTAATCAACTCGGCAACAGTAATATGCCTTTGTAGCATGCAGAACAGAGCAGTGCAGGGGGCAGAGTGAAAGGGGGCTGTTAAGGTATTTTGACTGTTTTCAGTGGTGGTCTTAAGGATACAAAGCATTTTACTTTTCTATGGACTGTAAAGCATTTATTTGACAAGATATCTGTGTTGTACCAGTTACAGGTCTCAGCACCCTTGTTTTGTGTCAGTCATAATAAGACTCCTAAGGCAAAAGCCTCAGCATCCAGTGACATCACTAAAATATTCTAAAACAATTTGTCATCAGACTTTTAGAAAAGTTAGATTCAAAAAGTGAAATCGTATTAGACGAAGGAAGATGTTACGCTCATGTTGGAAATTGCTGGGAAGAACAGACTCACATTGGTAGCCAGCCAGTTCCATTTGTATTTAAAACTTGAAGTTGACTCATAATCCTCTCTGCTCATAGCTCAGGGTGGCCTCTGAAGGAACCGTAGCTATTATTGCTTGCCCACAGTGCGTAACTTTCATCCACAAAAATGCATCTCAGTCTGCGTGGCGAAACTTTAATCTGTTGCTGCTATTTTAAGACAGAGGAGCTTTAAAAAAAGAGAGAGAGAGTGGAACAGAGAGAAAGTCTGAGATAAATGGGAATCCTTCCTTCCAGGGCAGTGTATGCATTTTCTGCTGGCAGCAGCACTATCCAGACATGTTAACTCTGCCTCTCATGAGCAGCCTGACCCATGTACCCCACACAGTGCTGCACAGCTCACCTGTGTGGAGCTCTGTGCTGCAGGGCTGGGCTGCTTGCCGTGCTACTGTGTTAGCATGCTTCTTTCGTGCTCTCTGTCAAACCAGCAGAATGAGCGCAGCTGTGGGGAGCCCATGTTTGTTGTAATTAAGGATACACCAAAGAGGAGGTGTAGGGTAAGAATCCTGAGTTCCCATGTTTTCTGGCACTCAGTAGGGAGTGTCTTGCATTGCTCAACAGATAATTACTGTTGCTATCACCTCCTACACTGTGCTGTAACTCCTAAGGAAATCAGCTGATTGTGATTCTCATGCTAGCAAACATGAGAAAAAAAAAAGTTTTGGACTCCGCAAAACAAATGTGAACGAAGCTCCTTATTTTTGCCCATCACTAATGCTTCTGGTGGACTACATGGCTCAGAGAACACACCTTTCCACCTGGAGCATGCATCATTGCCCCCTGAATTGAAGCGCAGCATCTCAAGTCCCTGCTCAGCCCGTAGTTTTGCAGTGTGGCTGTGCACCAGGAGACTCCACCATGCAGAACTTATGCACACCTCCTGTGGGAATTGGACCCATTTGGCACCCACTCAAAGTGTTTTGCACATTCTTGGAGTAGTGCACAAATTGTTTCCCAGGGAAAAAAAAAAAGAACAACAAACCTGCATCTCTCAAGTTGCACAGAACTCTGCCATCTGAATGCTATTCATCATTGTTTATAAGGAAAGTTTCCAGAACGTTTAATTGTTTTGCACACAGCTACTACACCTGAGGGCCTCAGTGAATGTGTGAGACAGCTGCTTCATCCTGTTCTGCCACTGCAGATACCTATTAAAGTTCAGGTTGACTAATGGAGTATATCAAAGCAATTTAAATAGCACTCTGTGATGGGCTGCTCTGTAGAATGCAGACAGCTGTGAGACACGCAGGCCTCTGGGATTCAGGAGCTGTGCTGCTCTGTACCAGAACTGCCTGTCCCAGATTACAGGTTTCATAGGCTTGCCCTGCGTACCCTAAGTACGTGTCAGGTGATCCTGATGGCATGTCGCATATCAGCAGGAAGGTTTATGTGTTCCAGTAACCTTGAGAACTGTGCCAGCAGTTTCTTTTCTGCCAAAGAGAGGGAAATCTGAACAAGTCAAAGGATGGAAAGCGGTTCGGCATCCCACCAGAGAGCTCAAGAACTTAGTTTCACAGCCACAAGAAAGATGGAGTGAGAGGAGACAAAGGAGCTGTGTCAGCTTGCAGAAGGGATGGTATAGCCCCAGAGCACATGGGGTGAGCACACCCAGCACCCCTGAGCAAGCAGGGCCAGGCCTGCTGCTGGACCCTGCCCACGGGCCTCAGTGGGGTGAGGGTCTGGCTTGGGGCACCTGTGTGGGTGCGCACAGCTCTATCATTATCCCTCTGTCTCCACTGCCTCCCTGTAAGAGCTCATCTCAGGTCATTCCTGCTCTACGTCTACAGCCTCCTCTCACCACTGCTTTAATTTACATCTCCTTTCTGCTGCACACACACAGCTCACAGAGTCAGGCTCGGTTCTGGCCCATCTGCACATTCAAACCCTCAGCCTTCCACTCACTGGATATTATTCACCAAGCTTGTTAACTCAGAGCTGGTGGTTCCCTGCTTTGAAGATGTCTCCCACCTTTCCAGGCAGCCTCCATGACATCCTTCCCCACTCCGGGTGCTCAGGCTGCGTTCAGGGCAGCAGAACACATGTGCTTAGCTCTGACAGCCATTTGGCCATGTGAGAGCTGAACTGCACCCACAGGATGAAGCAGATGGGAGGAGAGTTCATTAGCTTTTTCGTAACCCTGCATTAACATATACAAGCAGTTTCCAGAATAACATTAGCTGCTTTTTAACTCACTTGGATTCAGTGCAATACTCTTCAATGAAGAAATAGATCATTAGTTCCCACACCTGCAGTTTTGTTTGTTAAGTCACTAGAAAATAGTTGTCCCGAAAACCTGACATTTACATACTATTTTTGCTTTATGATCGTCCCATTTTCATTATTTTTTAGTCCAGCCACCTACAGCTTCTTAAAATCTCACTCTCATTGAGAAAAATTATCATGCAAAAGCTCTAAGCCTAGTTTATCTAAAAGAGGATTAGTTAAACAGAAGTGTGATTGAAGTGTTGTAGATAACCAGCAGCATTACTCACTGCCATAATAATGTATTTCCCAATTCTATAACCTCGCACAACATAAAACTGTTGCCACCTTTGTTCTTTATCCGGGTTTGTAGATGGTACTTCTCCATAATCTTTCTTTACTCAACTTCACATATCTGCCTTTCCTCCAGTCATTTTCTAAATCCCATTTTGCCTTAAGATTTAGCCGCTCTGATTGGAGTTACACAATTTCTTTTAACATGTTCTCCTTGTCAGGAGGACTGACTTGTTCTCCCCTCAGCACAGTGAAGAACAGCAGCCTCCACGACACAGAGCTGTAAGCTCTGCTCCATTCAGCACTGAGATGTCACCTCTTTTTGCCTCCATAGCTATTCACCAAGGCTGGTCTAATCTTTTTTTGGTGCATGCTCAGTGTTGATCAACTTTTATTCCCTAATCACCCTTCTAGATGACTTCCTCCTCACTTACTACCGTGTCTGTCACCCATTTAATGAAAGGTGTCACAAGTTTTAAGTTCCTGTGCTGAGATCTAGCTAACTGCTGTTTACTTTGGTTGTTTTTGTTCTTTTTTAACCTTTGCTTTTACTCTATCACAATGTCACTTCCCTTGTAAATCACTTTTTTCTTGCTTCAGCTCTATTCATGATTCTGACCTAGCCTATGCGAGTAATCTTTGCTCACTTGCTCTTTCAGCAAATATCTCCACCCTTTTTATGACCTTACTCCAAGCTGGTCTACCTAGGTTATAGCTTCTCATTCTTATCAGATCTCAAGACCCACTTCTGTCATTAGGTCCTTAGAAAATGAGTCAGACATTTGTTTTTGGTTACCTTTTAAATATTCATGAGACATTTCTGCACTGTGCTCTGAGCTGCATCACAGGCTCTCACACCATCCTGGATATCCAAAACCCTCATTAACCTAAACACGGAGAACTGACTGCAGCTGACAAGCATCATGCCTTGCTTCTCCTGCGTGACCACACCATCCACACTCTTGTCCTGTCTGAAACTTTTTACCCATATGTTATATCAGGACTCATATCTTCTCAGCCCCAGAGTGTGAGTAAATATATTAATGATTTAATATAATGGACAAATTTTCATCTTGTTTTTGTGTTGAAACTAAGTAGAGTTTGATCCCACCTATAGGTGTATTCTAGGTTCAACAGCAAGGAAATAGAAAGGATATCTACAGAGAACTTTCACTCCATTCCTCGACAGAGATGTCTGGTGTTATTAAAAGCAGTTTGAAGAAAATGATAGCTGTCCCAGACCTGATAAAATCTGAGCACATGGTGCACAAAGCATCTGAGAAGACGTCTCTGATGGGACTCTGTAGAAATCTGAGGATGCATAGATGTTCCCTGGCAGCCTGATCTGGGGGCAGCAACCCTGCCAGTGGTATGGGGTTGGGGCTCAGTGGTCTTTAATGTCCCTTCCAACTAAGCCATTTTAGGATTCCATGATCCCAGATGCAACCAACATTATCCCACTTTGAGCTACCACCTTCTGCAGGACACCAAGTCGGGGTCAGGGTGGGCAAGGCCAGGTAGAGCCAGTAGGAGCCCAGTTCCACCCGCTCCATCAGCCTCTGGAATCAGCAACACTCAGGCTCCTTGAGGGTGAGCAGCTCAGGGCAGGCTGAGTAGGCACAGGAATGTCCTGGCAGCTTGGGTGAGGGAGTTCAAAGCCGTTTAAATTAGCCTTACTGCACCTCAGGTGGCAAGGTGGAAAGCTTTTGTGCAGGGCTGCATTGCTTCTTTAGTTTCCATGCTCAAAAATCCTGCCATGTCTTGGCAGAGTCTTTTTAAAAAAGCCAAAACAGTATAATGGAAAGAATCTGTATGGAAAATATCCTGCTTTGTCTCTTTCTTTCTTTCTTTCTTTCTTTCTTTCTTTCTTTCTTTCTTTCTTTCTTTCTTTCTTTCTTTCTTTCTTTCTTTCTTTCTTTCTTTCTTTCTTTCTTTCTTTCTTTCTTTCTTTCTTTCTTTCTTTCTTTCTTTCTTTCTTTCTTTCTTTCTTTCTTTCTTTCTTTCTTTCTTTCTTTCTTTCTTTCTTTCTTTCTTTCTTTCTTTCTTTCTTTCTTTCTTTCTTTCTTTCTTTCTTTCTTTCTTTCTTTCTTTCTTTCTTTCTTTCTTTCTTTCTTTCTTTCTTTCTTTCTTTCTTTCTTTCTTTCTTTCTTTCTTTCTTTCTTTCTTTCTTTCTTTCTTTCTTTCTTTCTTTCTCTTTTTCTTTCTTTCTTTCTTTCTTTCTTTCTCTTTTTCTTTTTCTTTTTCTTTTTCTTTTTTTTTTCTCTGTCTAATCCATCATGCTTTGTAATTTTCAGCCCATTCTCAGCCTCACCACCTTTGTAGCCTGGTGGGGCTGGCAGGGAAATAAGGTGTTTTCTTAGGAGCTCTAATCTAAAAGCCTTTTAACTGTTAAAGATTAACCATTAAAGCATTTATGGAAAAGCACACATTTTCCTGACACTTGACTCTTGCCTGCCACATTCTGTAACTTGGCTATTGGTAATAGTTCAGTAGCCCACTCACATTTAGCAGGCTGACAGGGAGATGAGCTCTAATCTGATGATGAATATTCATAAATGCAAGGTAAAGTGATTTTCCTGACTGAGGAGGAACAAAGCCTCTGACCACTAACAGTCTTGTGTGTAATGCTGTTTTTCAGGGGTGCAGTTTTGTTGGAGATCTGTATTTCTGTGATGCTTTCTGTTGAGTTTCTTGAGAGCGGCCTGATGCTGCAGAGTAGGGGAGGAGAGCTGCTCATGTGCCTGTACATGTAGGAAAATAGATGAATGCAGTGAATCAGGCCCAAGTGAGGAAGTTCAAGCAAAACAATAGCTTTTTAAGGAGAACAAAGGACTTATCTGTCCGGAGAAGTAATGCTCTGAAATGACCTTTTTATACATTATGTGCTTCAGATAAGAAAACCCAATGTTGAGGCACTGGTAGCAGTTAGAATCATGGAGTTATCTGTTGTAACAGACCTTCAAGATCCCCAAGTCCAGGCACCATCCTGACTTACTGGGTCCCACCACTAAACCATGTCCCTCAGTGCCAGGTCTGCATGCCTCTTTAGTACCTCCAATAATGTAGACTCCACCTTTTCTCTTGGCACCCTGTTCCTTGGCCACCCTTGAGCATTTGAATCCTTCCTAATGTCCAGTCTACATCTCAACTGATTCATCTTGAGACCATGAGACATGTCAGTGTTCATTTTGAGTATGAAAGGACAAATAAGATCTAGATGCTCAAAACTTCACAAATTTAACTGGGTTCCCTTGCAAAATTGACAGATACTGGCAAAATTGACAGAAATACAGATATTTCTTTATAATTGCTGATCAAAAGTAGGTCTGAGACCAGCAAAAGAAAAAGCAAAAAATACTGCCCAGCATTTTGCTTTGTGCTTCTTTAGTGCTACTGAGACATTTGCTTCCGTCTCCATAAAGGCACAATAGAAACCATTTCTCCTGAAATTCTTAAACCCCTTCTAAAGAAAGAACATGAGATAGGCTGGACTGCAAGATCAATTTGCCATCAGGAATTTCAGAGGAATTTCAAGTGGCCCTTCAATTTCTGCCTTAGAAAGAAAGCAATTATTTCTGTAAATCACCTGAATCTTCTAGCAGAATCAAAGAGCTGGGACAAGAACTAACCAAACCGACAATGAGACAGTGCTGGGAAGGGAGCAATGTTGTTTTCTCTTTGTTATTTATTTTTAATCATTATTTTATTTTTGTATTATTATTTACTTATTGGTAGCATGCAGGATGGTTTACTTCAGTGTTCTTTGCCTTTATCAAGATCTTAGAGGGATTAGAGAGCATGTCCTAACAAAGAGACCTAACTCCTGTACAGCTTCTTGTATGGAAAAGCTGACACCAGAAACAGCTAAGGTGCTTGGGGGTAACCACTGTTTGCTTATCTTGAGTACTTGTCAAAGAGACAAGCAGCCTTAAAAAGGGAGAACAGTAATCACAGTAATTTAGAACTTCCTCTGTGTCACAGTGACATTATATCTGCAGAGAGAGGGATTCCAGCTGCCTTCACAGGTGCTTGTGCAGCTTTTGAAACTTTTCATATAAGTAGAACTCATTACAAGCTACAAAGTCTGAGATCAAGCTGAGGGCAGCTTAGAAGCCTGAGATGTCTAAATTCAGATTTTCTGTTCTGTTTCCTATCTCAGCAAAAGCGAGCACAATAAATACAATAACAGTTTACTTCATTCACAGTAAAACCTCAGGATATGAGGAGAAAGCTTCACTGTATTCTCTAGAAATACTTATAAACCACATTAGAATGACAAGGTTTAATTTAAAGGTTCTCTGCTGTCCATTGACCAAGCTTTGACAAGGAACTATAAGATCATACAAGTCATCAAAGTTTCTGAAAGTCACCTTTGTATTTGTGTGTAACAACACACGCACAGAGAAAACAGCACCTCAGCTACAGAACTGGGCTAAGAGTATGGGTATTGCAAACTTCCCTGAACATTTTAAAATCTGAATTTTTATCCTGAAGAACATTGTCTTATGCACTACTCCAAGGTAGCACTATATTGACTAATGTGGGAGTGACAGGTTCCCTGCACCATAAAAAATAAGAACTAAAAATGTGTAAGCTTCTTATTAAAACTCTCAGGGTTTTTGTTGTTGTTGTTGTTGGCTTTTTTTGTTGTTGTTTTTTTCCATAAGACTCAACACGCTTTAAAGGTTGCATTAATCTCTGTTTGAGCTGTTCTTGTAACTCATCATTTTGCCTGTGGCTGCACTAGAGTGAGCGTTAAGGCATGTCAAAATGGGTGGAGACTTGAAAACAAGTCCTCTTAAAAGGATTTTTTTCTCAGCTCCTACCTACACATAAGAGTTAGATAATGCTCTGTCATCTGATAACAAGCCACATTCCCACTTCCACCTGTTATTCTTGACCTATTTTAATACTTGCCCCAACACTGAAGAAACTGCAGAAGAGGAAGAATATCAGCTCCTTCTATTAGGTGATTGCTATTGTCCAACCTGTCCCCAGATGCAATTGCTGAGGGTGATGGAACATTTCTCTCCTTGGGAGAGTGTCAGCAACACCACAGCAGCCCCAGCCTTAACAACATTCCCTGCTGCACTTCAGGTCTCCCATTGATACAACTACACAACTAATTTTGCAGCTAAAATAGGAAGTCTGGGACCTTTATGATGATGATGATGATGATGATGATGATGATGATGATTTGGAAGATATCATTTGTATCACGCAGTTCAGACTAATAGTTTCACTTCTTTCTCCTGCCCTCCTTCCACACTGTCCTCAGGCTCCTCTTCAGGGTATTCCAGGTTTCAAGGCAGATTCTCTAAGGCAGAATGAGTTTCTCAAGTCATATTTCTGCTCCTATCTTTGAACCTTGCCTTAAGCCCTGCTGTTTAATATCTCCACTGCACTTCTCTGAATGCAAGAAGGAGGCAGTTTTCTCTCCAAAAAACACATTGCTCTGCAACTGTTGGCAGCGATGCTTTTGCTGGTTATTAATATCGGGGTTTTGAGCACTTTGGGAAAAGAGCACTTAGTGCATCTCTGTAAGTATGCCCCATCTGACAAGCTGTGATGTCTTCTAGTATTGTTTGCCTAAAAGATCACTCTATGGAAGAAGCTGCCTTGAAGATCAGTGACAGTTATGGGAGCAGAAATGCATCTGTTTCGGGCTGTTAATTTTGAATTATCTTCTTGTCTATCATGTGGTCCACCAGATTTTTCCATGAGGTACTAATAAAGCCAGGCCAGCAAAGTGCCCAAAGCGACATGGTACTCAGTCCAGCAACAGTCTGAGCAGTTGCTGGATTAGCTAGGGGGTCAGTTCCCCCTTTCTCTCCTTCACTTCTGCCATGATGCCAAACAAACACAGCCAACTTTGTCAGCCTTTGCCATTATAAGTGTGTTTGATGTGCCCTAGAATAAATTTCAGTTACTTGCTCTGCACCTGCTGTTGCTGTGGTTTCATATTGCAGACACTTGAGCTGGCATGAATATAAGGAATTCAGGAGTCTGAAATCCTTTAGAAGAAGATCTTTAATAACAAGGGGAAGGCATATATTGTCTTGGTGTGTAGTGGTGGTTGTCTTTGTTCTAGCTGGGATAGAGTTAATTTTCTTCATAGATGCTGCTGTGATGCTTTGTTTTGGACTGAGGATGAAAATAATGGTGATAACATGCCTGACACAGGGGGACTGAAGTGGTAACTCATACTTCATGGCGTCACGCTCAACAATAAATGCTGGTGAAAACAGGGAGGAAGGGGGATATTCAGAATGAATGTCTGTCTTCATGAGAAACCACTATGTGTGATGAGCCCTGCTTTACTGGGAGTGGCTGAACACCTGCCTGCCGATGGGAAATAGCTTTGCTTTGCTTGTGAAAGCAGCTTTTGCTTTGCCTAGTAAGCTGTCATTACCTCAGCCCACGAGTTCTTGCACTTTTACCTTTCTGATTCTCTCCTCTATTACATCTGGGAAGAATAAGTGAGTGACTGAGGGGTGCTGTACTGCAAAGCAGGCACTACCTGTAAAAATCTCATATTAGACTGTAAAGGTTGGAGAAGAAAGGTGTACAATGAGTAATTATGTGAATAAAATTCTGCGATAATCCAAGATTATCTGCCTTTCTAATGGAGGAAATGATGGTGACATATATATGTGTCCAATAGGAGTGTGTATAAAGGATCAGACTTGTTTGGAGAGAACAAAGAATAGACTTCTGTAAGTGAATGGGAAGTAACAAATGCAGCCTATCTATCTGCACATGTAATTTTATTTTCAGTTTGTTTTGTTATGGTCTTAAAGCTCATGCTGCAGGCTATTTAGTTGGACCAGGGAGGTTTAGATCAGACATCAGTACAAATTTCTTCATGGAAAGGGTTTCCAAGCACTGGAATAGGCTGTGCAGGTGGTGTAGTCCCCATTCCTAGAGATGTTTAAGAGGCTTGTGGATATGGTACTGTGGGACATGGTTAAGAGATGGGACTCAGTAGGTCAGGCTGATGGTTGAACTCGGTGATCTTTTCCAACTTGGATGATTCTATGAGTCTTTCTACTACAAACTGGAGGAAGTATAAAAGGTACGAAAGAGAGGGGTTGGAAGAAAGGAGGAGAATACATACTTTCATAAAATAAAGACTTTGAGTGTCCACAATCCTGCATGTAGGAGCATGATCTTGAAAGATGTCATTAATACCTTTTCCAAATATTTCTGGAAAAATACATGCATAAGAGAAGATCGGGCTTTGCTGTGTTTGGGTGGTGTTTTTCCAGCTGTTCTTTTGTCTTAATTTCAGTTGCTTAATTTATGGTAGTAAAGGTGTGAGAGACCACAGAAGAGGTGTAATTAGATATGTAACATAATACAGATTTCTATTTGTTGACTCCTGTTACCTGACCGGCATCAGCAGTTGTAGAGACCCATGTGGTATAACTGATTGCAACCTGATGGTATGAGATGCAAGAGTCACACAAAGAAAACAATGATTGCTAACTAGGTTATGAGATTCAGTTTTGGGGAATTACTGTTTCCACGGGTATTACATGGCCAGTGAAAGCTCCATTTCAAAAACAGCTTTGTTTATTTGTGTAACCTAGATATGACAATGTCACAGAAACTATGAAGACTCCTCTACTGTGCAACGAGACCAGACACTGAAGTTCTCGATATTTGTTTCTTCTGAATTAATTGGAAGCCCTTTATTAGGAAATCAGTGGTAGCGGTTTTAACACATTTCAAACATATTTTGCCTATGGCTTCCTTTCTGCATGGATTGTAAATCATGAAGGACATTTTTCCATGGCTCATTTTCCCACTAGCAGTGAATGGGTACCTTCAGCTTCAGAATAATGTATTAATCTGTGGCCTATGTACCCAGCACAGGTAATAATACTGTGGTGAGGAGAATGGGGATGAGGATTGCCTTTGTCTGAAATCAATGGGACCTCCAGCCAGGGGAAGGTACCGAGTGTTCACAGAATTGGCTGAATATTTCTTTCTGTTATTATTATCCATTTCTCTGATTTTGTTTTCTTATTCTTCCTTCCAACCCTCTGTCTACAAAAAAAAAAAAAAAAAAAAAAAAAATCAAAAAAGGAAAAAGCCATTTTCTGCAGTGCATTTTTAATAACATTACTCTAACCAAGCCTTAGCTTTGAAGAATAATTTCGTGGTCTGACTTTATAGTCGCTTTACACCCTGTTAGTACTAGCATACTTGTCAAGGCCAACAGACTGAGGGTTTGTTGCAATGAATTCTAAAGCTCCTTTCTCTTGTCCTTTGTTTTTGTTCTTATCTCAGAGAATGGCAGAGAAATGAAAGGGAAGCTGCTCTGCCGCTAATAAAGCTCTGACACTTAGCAGCAGTCATGGGTGAGCACTGCAGGAGAGATATGAGGACAGTAAAAATAAATGGTTGGTTACTGGAGGTGAACTTTTATTGGTTCCCCCAAAAGCACTGTGGATGTCCACTGCTCATGGTGTTCCTCAGCTTCCTGATATCTCCTGGGCCATGGGTTTCTGAGCATGGCACAGATACGACAACCCAGGGGCTCTGGCCCAAATGTCGCTTGTCTTGCTGCTGAACCATGGTATACATCTGCGTAATGCACACGTGACTCAGCAAAGTGCCTGGAAACAGGCAAAATCAGTTGGAGTTTTTGCAAGGACACCAAATGACAAAGGAAATGTTCATCAGCAACATTCCTGCCTCTGCTGTTCAGGGATCACAGCAGACCACCAGCTTCTGGAGCATGGTCTATTGGCCAAGACGCCCACAGAGTTGTGTAGCTCCTTGCACATACCTATGTTATCATGTTCTGCTTGGACATGGGTGAAACTTTCCCTTTCATCTTCAGATAAAATGCAAACCAGCAATTACCCACATCCACTCCTGGCAATGATTGTGCTCTTGTGCTTGCAGAAAGGAATGTGTACAACATGGCATGCCACAACCATGTGCAAAGCTAGATCCTCACCAGCACCAAGAGCATCTCTAGGCTGGCCTGGTTTATATTCATGCTGCCTAGTTAACTCACTTGCTTTTAACAGCATAACATAACTCTTGAATCAGGTAAAAATCCTCACTGATTGCTCTAATTTGGAGCACAGTCCAGACTAGCAAGCGCTTCATTATTGATCTTCCTAGCACTCTTCTGGCATATTTCTAGGATGAGAGGCTTAAGTTGCTCTGGGGAAGATTCAAGTTGGGTATCAATTCCTTCTCCGAAAGAGTGTTGAGGCATTGGAACAGGCTGCACAAGGAAATGGTGGTGTCACTGTCCCTTGAGGTGCTTCAGAAATATGCAGGTGTAGCACTGAGGGACATGGTAGTGGGCATGGCCATGTTGGGAGGATGGTTGGACTAGGTGATCTTAGTGGTCTTTTCCAATGTTAAAGATTCAGTGATTTTGTGATTCCAAAGTGATGTTCTTGCACATGCAAGTTTTGGCCAGCCAAAGCCTACTAAGCACAGGACAGGTGCTCTTTGTTGAGGGTTTTTTTGTTTTTATAGTATTTGTTAGATTCTGACATCTGTCATGGAGCACTGCTCTCCAAAATGAAGTTATTTTTACTGATGTGTTTACACTCCCAGCACAGGGCTGGAACTGTAGCTATGGCACGACATTGTCACCAAATACAAATCCTGACATCCTACAGGTTACCCAGATGTCCCTTTAATTTACTCTATGTTATCTCCTGTGGAATAAAACATTTGCTGCCATCACTGTCAGTAATAACACATGAATAAAGTTTGATTTACAGAAGATGTAGCTACCAATTTTGTATAGAAAACAGTTCACAGACAGTATCCAAATTCAAATTCTCAGCTGTGAAAAGCTGTAAGCAGTGCAATGGCACGTGCTTGTAGTCTTCACTTAGTGTATACACATTCTAGGCAATGGTCATTTAAATTTCCATTACTGTATATTTTTAAATTGGAGATTTTATTATGCTGTTAGTGAGACTGTTTTTTTTTTTTTTTTTTTTTTTTTTTTTTAACATACTGTTTTCAGCAATGGGACAGATCAAAAGGAAAATGTCAGGTGATGTAACATCATGATATTTGGGAATAGGCTGGCTAAGTGTGTTGGCTGTTTTTCTCACTATGTTCATTAAGGCTGCTTCTTTGTTTGTTTTAGTTAATGACTATAATGATGTAATACACTTTTTTGAAGGTAGTTGAATTCTCCTTCCTGGTATGGATTGCATGGAGACCAACCTGCATGTAAGTGATACACTCTGGGAAGGTGTGTCACTAGCAGTTTTCATTTGAGAAGCGCAGAAGAAATAGATTTTATATAATACAGGATTGTCCGTAACATTGTATGTGTATTTTTAAAGATATAGTTTATTACTTATGTATGAATAAGGGTGTATATATTGTGTTATGGACACATACACACTTCACATATTCATACGTTATATGTGTATATAAGTGTACATATACTATATCCACATTATAAATATTTCAAATGTATACTTATCATGCAAGTGCATACATGTATATTAACATATGCATATTTTTAATGTGTATGTATATAAATAAAGCCATGGCCCTGCCTTTATTAAATGTTATTAAGCTAATTTTTCATATTCACAATCACAGCTTCTGCTTTTGCCCCAACCATTTTTTGCCTTATTTTTGGAGCAGCTTCCTTCAACCTTGCTTAGCACCAATGTCAGCTGCACAGAACAGCTTTCCATGGCAATGACCTGATGCCTTTATTACTGTTACTTCAGATGGGGAACTTCACCCATCTGAATACATTTGGGAAGTATTTATAAAACAGGTAAATCTTTGTTGCAGTACCTCAGCAGCTCAGCAGTTGGCACAAACTTCTGTACTCTGTGCAACTCCTCAGCAGATGTCCATGGAGAGATAAGGACACCGGGACATTTCCATGCCCAGTGCATATGCAGGACACTGCCTTCCTCTCACCAGGCGTCATAGCGAATGTGTAGGGACCCCATGGAGGATCAGCTGCTCCAGCAGGGTTACCATCAGCATTGCACATTTCTGCGGTAATCAGAACCTGAAAGTGCAAACCAACGAGAGTACTTTTGTTGCCAGTGCCACAGGCACACCCAGCGTGGCCTGAGCTTGCTGCAGCTGCTCAACACTGGTCGTGGCAGCAGAGCCTCACTGCGATGTAAAGGAAAGCAGTGCTGGGTTGTGTCTGCTCTGTGAGATTGGTATGCAGATAGCTGCCAGTGCTCGCTGGGTGACTCCCGCTCTGCTTACAGCATGCAACCTCAGCAGGTTCCCAGTACAGAGGGTGCCTTGGGGAGCAGCTCCTGCCTGCATCCTGCTGCTGCCTTTTTGCTTAGTATGGCTCTGGATAGTGTCCACCTCTGAAGGCTTTTGAGGCATGGCCTCACCCAGAGCAGGGAAATACCCAAGGCACCCCATGCTGCACCAGTGCAATCCACATCTCCTCACTCCTGAGTGATGAATGCAGAGGGGGGCTCAAAGAGCTGCTTGACCTGGCCGCTGAGAAAGCTGAGCTGCTACAAGCTCTCTCTCCTACAATTTCAGTGTGCCTGACCTCCTGCATGCCTGGTTTTCCTCCTGTGCAGGGAACAGCTGCCTCCTCCTGCTGTATGTCCCCACTACATACAGCTGGGCGTTAATCATTTACCTGCTGCCTGCATGTTGGCCATTACTGCTGTCCCATCCACCCAACGCATGGCACTACCTTTGCTCTCCAAGCATGCCGAAGGCTAGGCTGTGTTCTCCTTTGGTGGGGCTCTAAAGGGAGAAGCAGTGGCATCTGTTGGAGCTGCCAGCTTGCATCTGGCAATTGTCACCAATACTTTTTTTCCTCACTAATGACTTGAAATGCCTTCTGCATGGAAGTCTCCAGGTGACCTACTTACTTTTATTGTTATGTTCCACGGTGCCCCATTTTGTCTTAGCCAGTGCAGCCCTATCAGGCATGGGAAAACACAACACATGGATATTACAACATATGCACAATATTAGTGGCTTGCTGAGCTGTATGGCTGCATCCCTTGGACAAGTCAGGACTTAGGAGGTGTGAGGCTCCCTGCATGAGCAGGGATACGCTGATTCCTACTGTCTGCTTGTTGTTCTTCTTGGCTGATATCTTGCAAAAACCATTTTGAACAGAGAAATCAAATAAAGTTTCCAGCTTCTGAACATTAAAGGGTGGAGGGAGGAATGGGATTGTTTAATTCTGTTTTGTGATTTTCCTGTCCTAACTGAGACAAGTGGTATTGCTCAATGGACTGTCAGATTTCTACATAACCCTTATGGCCAAACCCAATAATCTCATTATGGTGCCTTCCCAAATGTGCCAGGATTTCCTCACTCAGCATAATCGCAAAGGCAGCATGAAGTAAACCCCAGTCTCATACCCTCCTCCCTGCTGATCTCCATCCTAATCAGCTTCTCAGTGATCTGAGTTTCTATAGGTTCTGTTATGAGCTGTGTTTCTCCATCCCCATCTCCCCACCTGCTTTCCAACTTCTCTGGCATCTCTACACTCACAACACGCAGCTTTCTGTGCTGCCTTTTGCCGCCTCTGTCTCTGCATTTGAGTTCCTCGGTGACACCAGGACAGCGTCACTTGCACACCACTTAGTTCACACCACCAGCCCACACACCCTCTTTTGCATACTGTAAAATGCATTTGGACATTTTCTTCAGTTTTGCCCTCAGACCCTCTCCCAGTTCCTTGGTTTCAGACCCCAGCTATCACCTCCTTGCTAATAATTAGAAACATTGTTTGTGGCTTTCTGTGGGCTGAAGTGACAGAAAGACCAAAGGAGCACCCACTTACACCTCGGGAATCTCCCATCGCCCCCATTTTGCCCTTTACACCTGTAGATGAGGTCACTGGGAGCTTCATCTTCATTCAAAATGACTTCTGCGAGAGATCTGTGCTACCCACAGTCCTAAGGGGATGAAGTATTGAACTAAAGCCGAGCAGTTTAGCTTTATTTTATCCTCTTTTTTGTTATGCGAGGAACAACTCCATCTACCACGTTTTGCCTTCGTGTCGCCGCTCCGTGAGCACAAAGGGCTGGCGCAGCCACTGTGACTCACGAACCTCATCTCTCCGAGGCAGGCTCTCACACCGCGGCGTCGCTCCGACAGCACAGCCCCGTTTACCTCCCCCGTCCCGCACGACCTGCCCGCCCCGGCCCGGGGGCGGCGGGCGCTGACTCAGTGCCGCGCCAGGGGAGGGGATGGAGCGCGGGGCGTGCCCGGTGGGCGTGTTTGGCGGTGGGCGTGTCCATCCGCGCTCCGTGTCGGGGGCGGCCGCGGTGGCCCCGCAGTTATTGCCCGGCGCGGTGGGGACAGGTGAGGCTGCGCAGCTGCCGCGTGAGTAGCGCCGGACCGCGGGGAGAGCGGGAGGTGCGTGAGTGACCCCCGGGTTCCACTCTGGGGATGGGACGGGACGGGACGGGACGGGTTCCTGGGTTTCCGCGACCCTCCCGCGACCCCTGCTACGAGTTCGCGGTTGTGAGGTTCCCCTTCCTCTCTCCTGTCTCCGTCATTGCTCCCCGGCCGCTCCCGGCCCCCGAACCCGGCTTCCTCTCAACACGCGGATCTCCCCGCTTTGCCCTTTGCCACCACGTTGCCCCCCGCAGCGCTCATCCCCCGGCCGCGGTCCTCTCCCCATCGTTCACCTCCGATCCCCTCGCGGAGGGACCGTCCCTCTGGCGATGCCGGGGTGCTGAGGGCGTTCTTAACAGAGGCGCCTTTTATCAGTCCTCGGAACGAAGAGTGGTCGCGCACGCCGAGAGGCGGAGGGCTGCAGGTGCTGGCGGCGGCGGGGAGAGGCGTGGCACACGTGGTGGAGATGTTCGAAGGCAGCGCTGCAGGGTGCTGTCTCGCACGGGGCCGTCGGGCGGGTTGGGCGCTCTTTGGGCGCCGCCGCCTCCCTCCCGTCTTGCCCGCCGGCGCGGCCCGAGCTGTGTGCGGGACGGTGCGGGGCGAGCGGCGGGGTGCGACCCCGTTAGGGCCTGGAGGATGCACTGCGAGCGGGGAGCTGCGGGTCGGCTCCGACCCATCGCTTTGAGTGTGTGGCAGATGGAGAGAAGTTGTTTCACGCTGTCGGAACAGATTGGGAACTCTTTCCCTTGCCCGTTGCTCCCCCAGACGTAGTGCGGCTCTGTCTGCGGGCTGCCCCGCCCGACCGTGGGGGGCCGCGTGGGAGCGGAGCTCGGGGCTGCGCCTCTCCCGGAGGTAACACAGCGCTGGGGGAACCTGGGCGGGATCCAGCCGAGAGTCTTCCTTGTCGGCGGCTCTGTCGCTGGTGCGGGAAGTAGCGCAGGTTTCCTTGCGGCGCGTCAGTCAACTTTCATCTAAGTAGCGTGTAGGAGCGGCGGGAGGCAGGCAGGAAGCGATATTCATGGAATGTGCTGGGGAGAGACGGCGCGGCGTTAGGCAAGGAAAATGCGCGCCGCGTAGGGTTTGACTAGTTACAGGGAGCGCTCTCCGAATATCGTGAGGTATCAGCTAATTGCGCGCTGCCGAAAGAGCTAATCAGGTACGTGTCTGTATCCTGACGTGACTCGGCTGCCTTTGCTGGCTGTGCCGTGCCCTTCCTGGTATTGTTTCTCCCTGCCGCAGTAAACCGGAAAACTGTGAAACTTTTTTTTCTTTTTTTTTTCCCTCTCTTTACCTTGTACTTTTGCTCTTAGTCCTGATTTAAGGCTTCTCTTATCTCTGCTGCCCGCCTGGCTGCTGAGCCTGATCTGCGGCACAGCAGTGCCTGCGCGGGGCTCCCACGGCTGCTACAGGGTGGGAGGGATGTCGGAAGCATTAGGCATTAAGCTTTCCCAGACCGTGTGCGGCCAGGAACTGCTCCGTCTCTCAGCTGCTTTTGTCCTGGTTTTCTTTCCTGGAGGTCACAGTGGGCGATGCACACAGGTGCGCTCCAGTCTCTACCCCCCCTCCCAACTCCACCCAAAGCTTGAGGGCTGGCAGACCTGCTTGCCTTTCCACTGCCATTTGTTGATGCCTCCAGTGGCAGCTCTGAGTGTTAAGGAGGGGGCTGAACTGTGCTTGGGAACTCAGCGCTGGGAGACTTATTGAAATGCTTGGACGAAACCACTGACAGTACATTTTGTATACCTGGTTTTACTTGTCTTTCAGTGTAGCTCTTTTTAAAGGGGAGAAAATGGAAGCTAAAGGAACACGCAGTGCAGGCTGATTTTCTAGAGTGCTTCATGTGTTTGGTTTCCAGAAGATTGTGCAGTTGCAGGTGATGTGGCAGATAAGAATTTTTCTGTCCTCCAAGACTGAAGTGAAATCCCAGAAGTAATTGTTTCAGCTGATACTAAATGTGAGTTCTGCCTGATGATAGAAACCAGAGCAGCTCAGGTATTTTTTTAATGCCTTTGGTTTCTGTGTCTAATGCTGAATATTGAGCAGGGAATGTGGAGCAGTGTTTTTCTTTGCTCTTATAATGTAGTAAAATGCCCTCTGTGTGCTTGTTATGTTTTGTTTTGTTTTTTTTTTTTTCCTTTGGTGTATCTCTCTGTACTTTCACTTTGTTTGCTTATGATGGTTACACAAAATATTTCTTTTCTGAGGAACTTTAGGATGTTGAGTAAGAAGACCTATATGCAGGTAATGGACATGGGAGAACAATGCTAAATTCAGAGCAGCACTTCTGTGCACAGAGGTTGTGTTGTTACCTTGGTGCTCTATGAGGATGTCAGGACCTGAGTCCTCGCTCTGACATCAGCTGGCACGCAGCTGACCTCTGGGACTGCCCCTTGCACTGCCTGCCAGCCCTGAGCACGCTGGGTGCCGTCGCAGAGTAGCACAGATGTCAGAAGGAGGCTGAATTCAGGTGGCAGCAAATAAGTGCAGTGACTCACCGTGTTTGCCAGAAGCAGTGGTATTTGGATTGCCCCCTTCCTCTGTGCAAGGGCTGTGTCACCACTGTTAGAGCTGTGGTTGCTGACTCCCCTCACCTGATCCCACCTCTGCCTGCTGCTGCAGTTTCACAACACTTCTCCTGTCCTTTGTCAGTGCTGTTCCTGTTGCTGTGGTTGGGTGCTGGGCGTGGGCCAGTGCCCTCCTGGATGAAGATGCTCTTTCTTAACTTTTCCTATGGGTTGTCTGTTTCCCTCTCTTCCCCCCCACATCCCCCCTTGCATTTCACAGTCGGCTTCTATGAGGCCACAAAAGGTTTCACAAGCAAGGAGCTGTGTTGGAGTAGTGGGATGAATACTGGGGGATGGGGGGGTGGGGAAGGTGATATTAAGATGACATTTAATTCATCATTAAGTCCCATTAAAGGGGTTCTCCCAGTTGCAAACATGTTCCATAAACAACTTGATGGTTTTCTTGTCATGTCATGTCTTTGTGGGTTCCTGTGTGTTCTGTGTGTGTTGAATTGTATTGTGAAGTTTTGCAATTTGCATTATGTTTTGTATAGATACTGTGCCTTGCCCACTGGGGCTTGTGCCTGGAGTCTCCATTCAAACTACTTTTTTTCCCCTTCTTTTTAAAGAATAACATCACCAAATGTCTATGAATATAAGTTTGTACTGTGCACTTTAAAAATGCATGAAAACAAATAGTTGCCAGTAAGTGCAAAATGCTGGTAACTTCTTATGGGCACCTCCTGAATGGGACTTAGGACAGCCCTGCTATTCCAGGGACTGTATTTTGGATTTATAAATACGTCTGAGTTAAAAACAGAGCTTGCTAAGAATAACTCCATTCCTTCTATTATTTGTCTCCTAACAAAAGAAAGTACAACTCCTGCTGGAGCCTGAAACACAGATATAGTCTTGTTGATGTGGAGATAATTTGCATTCTATCATCAGTCCTGAAATGATTTAAAACAAAGTCACAGTGACCCGATTCAGTGCTTCTCCGTAAGCCTGTATGGTATGGGAATGTTTCATGCTAGTGTTTTAATTTTTTAGTTTTTAATTTTTTAATTGCATTTTGTCTGAAAAGTTGATGATTGAAGCTGCTGTTTTGTGATACGTGCTGAGCAGAGTGCAAGGTGAGTGGAGGGGAGGAACTTCTTGGTCTAGAGCTGTTATTGCTGATGGAGAAGAAAATACCTCTTATAGGGGGAAAAAATCATCTTTGCAGTGAAACAACACTGATACAGAAATGTTTCAATGTATCAGGCTTTTTGTGTTTTTCTGGTCAGGGTTTAATAGGCAATATTTTCGTTTTCTTGTCTTTCAGTAAATTGGTTTTGGTCTTATTAATTAAAGTTATTGGCTGAACCTTTGAGAGTATCAGGGTTTATAGGTCAGGTGTGCCTGTTCCTTCTGTTAAACAAATACTGTGGTATTTGCCATATGGTGTTATGAACAGATAGGGATGGACTACACAGAAAAGTCTGTACCCTGGTCAGAGTGGTAGCTGGTAATGCTACCTTTTACTGTACAGGCGAAAATCACTTAATTTTGGATATATATATTTTACAATGTTTACATTTATATCATCGCTCTACAGAACATTTTCTGTTTACTTAGATGTGTAGTTGGAAATATCTGAATTGAATTATATTCTTTAATCGTTTTTGTAGTCAGAGTTCTGTGGCTTGTCTTCTTTGTACTGAAATAAAAGGCTCATTTTTGAGACTTTTAGCTGTACAGAATGGGTCTGACAGGCTTAATTAAATTACTGTAATGTACTTAGGAAGTGCCCTATCCTCCTTCATCTTGGTCACAGAAGATGTATGGAAGAAGCTTGTGTACAAAAGCCAGAAGGCTAATGCAATAAGGGAGGTGTTCACCATCAGGTTTGAAATTAAAGCTTTAGAAAAACTATTTTTGAGCCCTGTTCCATGGGACATTATTGCAGATGCTAATTCCTTCCATCATTTGTATTAGTACTGCAACTCCAGCAACATTGTTTCATTAGCACTTCTGTACTTAGATTGCAGGAGTCTACTCACGGGTTGGTTTTTTTTCCATGAAAAAGTAATAAAACTGTAAAGAAAGGCTGTAAGTCACTTTATGGATAGTTCTGCTTCTCAGGAAATCTTGTTTCAGTTCTAACCATGACCATTTTGGAGAGGGAGAAAGTTGGGGAGTGCAGAAGTTCTAAGCTGTTGGAGCTCTCATTGTCTCCTTTCAGCGAGTCCTTTGATGAATGTCTCAAATGTTACGGAATAGGAAATCCGCCAGCTGAGTTTCACATTATCTTGAAACAGGTCCCCAAAAAATGGCACGGTCGGTTGCTCTGAGTAGGGCTTATCTGAGGGTTACAGCAGCAAGCTTCCTGAACACTGGTTGGGAAATACTCAGTTCTGGTTTGATCTGGACAGATCTGTTGAAATGAGGCTGCTAATGTATTTTAGAACTGAACAGCTCATATGCCCCATTTGACCTGCATTTTAAATTATTGAATAGGAAACTATCTTGGGATCTCTGGAAGTTGTACTACTTGGTATGCTTGTATCCTTGTAGAGTGTGCTTGCATGTCATCACTTGCCTTCATCCCAGGTACCAGAGCATTGGACAAATTGTAATTGAATTGAGACAGGCTTCTGTGATAGGAAAGGGAGCTGTTTTTATAGATGGTGGCATTATGTGACCTTGACACATCTGTTGAGACAAGGGCAGAGAGAAGTGGTCCAGGCAGTGGGCAAGCATCTCACTGTATGGATGTTGTCATCTGGGTGAACCTGCAGCTGGTTCATATGTATTGAAGACATGAGTGTGGGTGAAAGCAGATTCCTTGGTTTGACTGTGAGCAGTGGAATCCTCTAGAGTGGAGATAGAAAAGTGGCTGCCTGCTAGGAGGATGATGGTGTTGCTCTACGTTCAGATAATGATATGTGGCCTGGTAGTTTTGGATGGTACCTGGAATATGGAGCTTACATCAATGCTTTAGTTTTGTTCATTGCTTTGCTGTGCTGACAGGTGGGAAAAGATACACTTTTTCTTTAGTGACTCCTTGAAGAGAAAAAAACAAACGTTCTGACCTGTACTGCAGAGCACTGACACATTCATACAAAGAAGGCCATCTAAGACTTCTCTTTGTAACTGAAGTACACAGTTAGATATAAGCTTAATCCTTCTTTGATTTGGAGACTTTCCAGTTTTGTTCTCCTTCCCTGATGTTGTATGCTGAGTGCTTCTCGTGTACTGTTATATGGGAGCATCAGCATTAGGCTGAGTGCTCTGCTTCTTGCCAACCTTCTGCATTGGAAGTATTATTGTCTCCTGCGTTGTTCTAATGTGGCACAGTGGCTGCCTAATGTACTTTGTTGATGGGATTATTTATTTATTTATTTGGCTATTTGTATTTGGCAATCTTTCAGGAGCAGAAATGGGAGAAATAAGTCCAGTTGATATGAACTGGTTGATCCCTTCACACTGTCAGCTCAGCTTATCTATATTAAATTGCAACCATGTCTTGTGGTCCTGGGTGGTCTCCTGGTGCCTGGGAACCACAGTGGTTGTGGAAAATTCTGATAGAAGATGGAAAATATTCAGTAGTTCTCTCAGGTGGAATTCTGCTTCACGGCATACCTGTGATAAGCCTGTCCACTAATGTTTCATCCTGTTCTTCTGTGAAGGTATTATTCAGTGTTAAGCTACTTTAAAGAAGATCTAACCTACACAGTACAGCTTTATGTACTCTTTCTGAGCTTCCTGATTGTGTAAAATACTGACAATGTTTTAGTATTCTGGTTAGCGCAGGAGCTGAGATCTTAGTAACAAGATCTTGGGCAGATGTCAACCTTAACAGCTATGTCATGTCATTAATATATTTTGCCCATAACACTGGCATCCACTTGGCACTTGGTGTTATGCAAACTGCTGCATGTTGCTTGTAAGGGAAAACAAAGAGCTGATAACCTTCTAAACATCAATTTTTATTAAAAAAAAAAATAAATCAAACTGATTTAAAAATGGTTTGACACTTCTTTGCTAATGAAACCAGGTAATATATTTAGCTGGTAGGGAATTTTATTTCCAAGTGAGTTTTTGAGGGTAGGTTATCATCTGGCTCCTGTCCCATGTGATATTGTTTTGCCCTTGGAGCAGCCTTTTTCTTTTGTTTCCATGGGCCTTTGACTACTCTGAGTCACCTGGATCAGATGTTTCCTCTCTATAATGCTTGTAGGCAGCTGTGAGTGTCCCATCTGTTTATTGACTCCTGACCAACCAGGCTTTTGTGGGCATCCAAAGGGTTCCTGATACCCTTACAGCCCTCTGGAGGGTATCTGCAGAGCAAGTGGAAAGGAGTGTTTCTGGAATTTCTGTTAATGCCAAATTAAAGCAGAGGTGCATTCTTTCTTTTGTTCACAATGTTTCCAACCTCTGGAAAACTGGATCATCCTGCAAGGGGTGCAGTCATCTCAAAAGGAAAGGACACTATAGAAGGCTACTCATCAAGCTGTACTCTTAAGCAGCACCCAAGGCTTCTTGGGTGGAACACAAGGACAACCAAATTTGAAGCATAATCAAGTAGGGATTTGTAATATACCTACTTTGGTCTTTTCATGCCTAGACTTGAAGTATAAGTGCAGTATCAAGACAGTGCAGTCTTGACAGTGTCTGTCTTGACTGGGGATGAGTCTGCAGGGTCACTTTCTCCATCTGTCCTTAATGTTTGAGCACCTTTTCACCTTCTCTATCCTTCTGTGGTTCCTACCTTGAGGATAGAATGCCACTGGTGCTGGCTGGGAAACATCTGTCATTTTCTTAAGGAGTTTCAATCTTATGTTGATTTCTGAATCTCTTTCACTTCTGCAGTAATTCTGGTCAAGTGCAAGACTATTCCTTCATTTTTCCAGGTGGGGATGTTCTTTGGGATGCAGGAGGAAAGCTAGACTGTTAGAACAAGTTAGAACTTTACTCTTGTATTCATATCTCTCATTTTGTTGTTCTGTCCAACAGGCCTGAATCTCGAAGTGATGGTATAGAATATGTTTGTGGGTTGGCTGACACTAATACTACTGAGTGGATTTTTACAGATTAACATGACCTTTTGCCACGCTGAAGAATGTTGTTTTTAAAATACGAACAAAGCAGAACACCTTTAATTTCATGTTCCTCAGTGATCTGGGACCTCCAACTGTGTCTCTATAAATCTTCAGCTCTGGACTGGAAAGGTTTAGGATGTGGATGTGTAGTTACTTCCTGGAACGCTTTAGGGAGCACATCACATCACCTGTTGTTCCAAGATTGAACTTGTGAGCAGCAGCTTTTTTTTAATGACAATGGACTTCCTCTTTCTGATAGCTGAGTTTCAAAATGTGCTGAGCACAGACTTCCTTTAAAACAAGTCATCTCACTGCTGCCCTTGCCATCTCCCTTCGAAGCTCAGCAGCCTGTGTTGCTCTCCCCAGAACTGATCACTGCACAGCGTGCATCACAGCAGAAAGTTGTGGACACAGCTGGTCCCAGTTTTATTTTGGAAGAGCCTCCTAGGGAAGATGCAGTTGCCAATGTTTACAGTGTGCAACAGCATGTCCATTATGCTGGATGGTGGGTGGATGGGGAGGGTGTCAGTTCTGGGTCAGCTGCCCTTAAAATTTATGGCTGCTTAATGCAATGCAAGTAATGTTGGAGTAGAAGGAATGCATTATTTTGCTATTGAGAGTATCAGCCCAGGATCCAAGGCTGGGGAGGCTGAGCAAGTGCAAGGCAGTGGGAAACAATGGTGAAGGAAATTAGCCCATGTCAGCATGAGCAAGTAGTGTGGGAGCAGCTCAGCTCTTGTAAATTGCTGCATTAAACAGTGAGCAAAATAAGGTGTCACAACTCCACACCGGTGTTATCAGTGTTCCTGCTTACTCACATTCTGAACCCAGCAATATTGCAGCTGTTGTAATAAAAGTTCCGTAAAATGACATTGACCTTGCATCATGGTTTCTGGGGTGACAGTATCTGAGCTGTCAATTGCTGTAATCTTGCTGTAGGCAAGAAATGATTGTAGGAAAATCCTTCATCCTTCAGTACTGATGAATACTCCACACTTTATTTGTTCACCTTTTTTAAGGTTATTTATTCTTAAGGTGAATGTTACATCCTTAAGGTAACTGTTTATGTGTTTGTCTCTCCTTTCCATTAAACTGTGCTTTGCTGAGTTGTCGTGTTAAATGACATTACAGTCTTCCTCTCTTCTGCAGGAGGAAATCTGAAGTCTGTTTTTTCCGTTTATACTTAATCATTGTTGAATAGCTACGGGTATGTTGTCATTGATTATTTGGTTAAAAAAATGTTATTGTAGCTTCTCTACTTTTATTTTCCACTGTTAATAGCTAGATCAGCAAGATGCTCCCCAAGCATGTAACAAGTCTTGTTCCTACTTGTTTTAAGGGGTCTTTTCTGGAAACCATAGCCTAGCTCTTTGTCTCTTTATTTCTTTTTGTTCAGGTTCCATGGATCGCCCCCACAGCGACTATTTAATGACAATTTATTGATGTTGCTTTTCTGCCAAATGAGTGGACACAAACTAAGTTGTTTACCGGTTCCTGGTAGCAAACTATTTATGTTTTAATTAATTTGACATATGAGATCCTCATATACAGTTCCCCTCTTGACTGTTAATGAGGAGATAATGTGTTGCAGCTACAGCTTACAGCTGAAGAAAGGGGATGGTGTCACTCTTATCGCACTTCATATTTGCACAAGTAACTTCAATCAGGGAGGTATGAAGGCTGCTCCAAAAGTAATGCCTCCTATTTCATTATGTTGGTTTATGATGTCAGAGGTGGTTGTTGGTGGTATGGCAGTAGAGATTGAACCTTCCTGCCAATATTCCCTTACATTCTGTTGCAATGTGGCAGATGGTGCCTGACAAGGAAGTGCATATGAAGCAAAGGTGTGTCGTTGGACTCCTCCATGTGGAGAAAATGGCACCCATTGACATTCATTGATGCTTACTGAACATTGATGGAGACCAGACAGTGGATGTGAGCACAGGGAGAGGTGGGTGGTGCATTTCAGCAGTGATGACAGCGGGTCACCTCAGATGGTGCTAATTGTTACATGCAAAGCATGCAGACTCTTTTTTATCACTGATGAAAATGCACAGCTAATGGTGGTGGCTGTGTTTATAAAGAGTGTTTTGTAGCTGAGAACTTGCTGCATCAAACAGTGTAATAATACTGTTTGTATCTGTTGTAGTTTCCATGGAAGCAAGTAGGAAGCATTGCTTTTGGAGCAAGCTATGTAGGTAAGAGCAGTGGAGAAGTCATAACAGGAGTCAGTTCTAAGCCATCTTACATGCAGGTTCAAGAATGAGGCATACACATACTTTGTGTATGAGTATTACAGGGTAGAAATAGGGGGAATCTTAGATGGATTGTAAATCTGATGTTAGCTGAATCTGTTCTGCTTGTGTCCCACCTGTTCTCAGAACTGTTATGGGCATGCTGTACCTGCATCCTGTGTGTTTTGCACTAGGAGGCCTGCATGGTAGAAAGATTAAAAAGTGTCTTAACAAAGTATTTGAGTACAAACCACAAGTTTTCTTGAAATGAGCTACTTTTGTCATCAGCATCAATGCTATATTGTGGACACATCCATAAATTACATTCATGCTTAGTCTTCTAAAATGTGAACCTTTAACATCAGATGTCTTTGGTCCCTTTCATTCATTTTATTTAGTTAGCACTTCCTCTTCCCCCTACCTCCTCAGAGCTCATGTACAAGTTATTTCTTAAATTACTTCCTGTACATGCAAAGAAACCCCAAAAACCTTAAAACAAACAAACAACAACAACAAAACAAAAACAAATCTTGTAGCTTAAATATCACTCTTTATCCCTCTAGACCATATAGAGTTTACAGTAGAAGGAAGAAGTCCAGATGGGTATGAGCTCTACATGCTCACTTGTAGAGGAATGAATGGGTGGCATAGGGTACATGTGAATGTGGCTGTGCTGTTGAGCATACTAGATTGCATCGCCACTCTGTAGCCCATGGCTCTTGTTCAGTGAAAGCCTGTTTAAAGTGACTTAAGCCAGCTGATCTGATCTTAGAATAAAAACACTTCGGAAGGTTTTCTGGTTACATAAATAAGAAGGAGGAAAAAGGAGGTGTTGTTAAGTCCTTTGGATAAAGAGGAGATTAACTGGAATCAGATCTGTCCCAAATACTAAATGAATACTTTGCCAGAGGTTTTTGACAGGAGTAATGGTGTATCAGTAGCTAATGGAAATGAGGTTTCATTGCTACAAATATTACATCATAAGTGAATCTTATTTTGACTTCCAGGTGAAAGTTGTCACACAAGGTGTCATAAGGCTTGCTGTGCCAGCAGCAGTGTGTGGCTTAGGGAGCTGGTATCACCCAGCTGGAATGAAATGTGTGGGAGCCAAGGAGTTCCTGTAGGCTGGGTGCAGAGTGGCCTGCAACAGAAGGTGAAGAGACAAATGAGACTAGCTCATGGCAGTGTGGCTGACCTGCAAGTGCTCAAATAAAGACAGGGGAGCACTGATAACAGTTCCTATCTCAAGGAGCTGTTCTCCCTTATGTTTTTGCTTTTCTCTGAAACATTAGGAATGTAATGGGGATAGGGGGTGGAGTGGAAAGAGACACTGCTGTTTCTGGTTGTTGTTTGCAAGTGGAACTGGAAATCCTCTTGGGGACCAGCCCAGTATCTCTCTCATCCTTGAGATAAACTGGTGATTGAATTAAGACTTGCAGAGAATCTTCCTTCCAGGCCAGGTTTGCAGAGACTGTTTGGACTTGATGGGCCTTTCTATGGAATTAGTTCCTAGGATTGCTTACAATTGCATTTATGTTATCCTTAGTCTTTTGCTACCAGATCTTAACACAGTGTAGTTTGTGTGGCTTTAGTTCTTGTCTTGTGAAGCGTCCCTCGTGCATGTGATGGAAAGACTGAGGGCTTGCTGGAGTAATGTGTTTTCTTGAATGAATATATAACACAATTGTCTATGGTTATGCAGGACTGGGCATGATGATGTACCCACCCTATGTGATTTCACCATCAGCTTAAGCATCTATGACAAGGCTGCTTATCCCACTTTTCCACTTTCCTGTGACATCCCAATACATGTGTCTCTCTGCTTCCCTTGCATGAGCTTCCTTTGGTGCAGCCACTGCTTAACCCAAAAGACGAAGGTTCCAGTTGGATTGCTGAGCTGCAGTGCTTTATCCTGCAGCTGCCTGAGAACCAGACACATCAGCAGGGATGCCGTGGGACTACATGATGGAGTTGCTGGTGGTTGGATGGTAGTGCACAGAGAGAAGGATGATAGTTTGATACCAGCTGAAAGCTGGGCACAAAATGGAGCTGTCTGTGTCCATTATGAATCTTCAGCCTTGACTGAAGTCTGCAGTCTCAGTTAACAACTTTTAAGTGGGTGTGGGAAGGAATACAAATTGTCGTTATTGTATCAGGATGGGAAATCCACTTGGCTGGCAGAAAACCGATATGAAGCATTATTGAAATAGTGTTTTCACTAGTTCTGCTGCTTATAGGCTACTCTGTTCATGTAGGTAAATGACAGATTTGATGTTAGTTTAACAAGCAAAGCTTTAAGTACAGACATAACATATGAATAATGCAATAAAGGTGACAACAGAGGTTAAGTATTAGATCTCTTACTGACTTCTGCCAGACTGGGATTTTACAGGCACATATTCTAATAGAATTTCTAAGCCTCTTTCTTTGTTTTTTAAGATGTCTCCATTCTTTGTAAGGGGATTTACACTTACTCTGAAAGGTATCCCATTACTGATGCCTACTGCTAAACATACTCAGAGAGGTGGCTGATGTACTCATCATATATGTATATTTATGTTAATGGAGTGGCTTCAGAGATAGAGCTTGAAATTAAATGAGGGTAACAACTAATACAGCTCAATACCCCCCCCTCCCCTTCCCCCCCCCCCCCCCCCCCCCCACACACACACAAACACACAAAAACAAACAAAACCACCACACAATGCCAAGGAGGATGTAGCCAGCTTACCTGTGAGATGAGCCTTTCAAAAAGTGGGCAGTGTAGTTGAGGGAGGTCATAAAGGATTGGGAAGGACACGGAAACTTCTCTCAGGGAAATCTGTTATGCCAGGAGATATCCAACTTCATTGCAGAACGTAGGTGACTAATCAATCTAACGTAATAGCTATTCTGTATTTGTTTGCAGTGTGGCATAAGGGAGTAATGTAGTTAAAATAACCGTGTTTACGTAATCATGCGCCCTTGGGAAATAGGAAGGGCAGAGCTGATATTCTCCAGGTAATGCAAAAGATACGATCTGTGAAACTTTCTCAATTTAATTACCATGTGAACTTCAAGAGCAGAATTAACAATTGTATATTAAATGATTCTGAAACATTGAAGTTTCATAACTGTGACTGAATGTGCCAGCTAGTATTACTGTAATTTCTTAAGATTCTGTTGTGAAATCAGACCTGTGTGGATCAGTGCTCTCCCATGTTCCTGCAGGGTCTGTGGGGTGGGAGGGGACTCTGCCATCATTACCTGCTGGATGTGTCAGAGGGGTAACGTTACAGAAAATGTGCTTCTAACATCTGCCTTGGGTGGAAGTTACCCCTCTGAAGTTTGTACTTTGCTGTCATATTTTCTATCTTGCTGAAAGATGCCTATAGAAGTAAGACCCTCCCTCCCTCCCAGCATTTGTAAAGATATGACAAGGAGGAATGGTTTTGAACTAAAAGAGAGGAGGTTGAAGTTTAATGGTAGAATACAATTTTTTTACTTGATATCAAGATTTGCTTTTAAGTAGTAAAAGTATATTTTAATATTAAAAAGTCTGTAGGGGGAATAAATAAGTGTGAGGAATGGCAAATATCTCTCATGTGGGTTAAGCTGAAGAATGCTAGAAGCTTGTTGTTCTCATTTAAAATTAAAGAATGTTTGAGGCATACCAGTAATTCCCGTTAGAGGAAACAGTTTTTTTGGACTAACAGAACTTGAGCACTTCCAGCACCTTAATGACTACTGCTTGTCATCATGGGGCGTTCTGAAATGGTCACCGTGGCATTTCTGCACCTTCTTGTCTGGCTTAAATTACTTTATTATGTACCTCCTCTCCAGTAGAGTTAATGGTCAGATTTGAAATCCCTTCTGCAAAACTGTATGCCTTAATTCAACTGCAGCTATTTCAGCTGTCTGCTGAGCCATGGGGAACTGGAGAGCAACAAATGGCATTGCTCTTTTGATGCAGCCTGTTCCATCATTTGGTTCACTTATGCCCCATCTTTATAATGATGAGGCATATTTATTTAAAGGTCTCTTCAAAAATGTTATTAGTCCAGCTGGCTTGAACTGCAGTGCACAGGATGAATTTCATTGCTATTTTAAAATATATCTATCTATATAAAAAGCACTCATTTCTAAGAGCCTAATACCTTTGCAATGGGTTTCACAGATGATTTCATTTGTTTTCCAGAGCTTCAGAGGACTGCATGCATGTTCTTAGAAACTTTTCAGTCAGCAAACTGAACTTGAATTAATGGATTTTTAAAACAAATGACAACAAAACAAAACAAAAAAAAACCCCCACTTTCTGATACATCATTCAAAATAACTGAATTCTGAAAATTAGTCCATTACTATCACTAATTTTGAGAAAGTTCACTCTGGTCTAGGCTGTCTTTAAAAGAAAATCCCCTGCTTCTAGCATGTTGTAGTTGCTTCCTGTGATGTTGTTATAAGCAGGAGGTGGAACATTGGAAATAGAAGTGCTGATTCTGCAGGTATGCTGTGTTATGTGGTATGTGAACCACATGTATGTCAAACCAACTGAACTGTGACTAAACGAATGCTTAATGTGTGAGTGGGTTCATAGTGTGAAGAGCTAAATCTGTGTATTTAAGAAATGGTTTTCTTTGCCCCGAGGTCTTTGTCCCTTCAGGCCAAATACTTCCAGTTTCATGTTTAGAGGATAAGTTCTACAAGCTTTGAAAGTGGCAAACACTGGAATGCGACCCGTGCCAGAGCTTCATTGGGTTTCTTCCTATTGACAAAAATGTATTGTGAAAAATCAGCCTTTCAGAATTGTTTTTTATTGAAAAATGCAGTCTAATTGTTTCTCTTTTGTGTGGCTATGTGGGTTTTTTGGGGGGTGTTCTTAAAACAAACAAGAAAATAACAGCAAAAGGCCTTGCTGTGGTATTTCCCAGTATGTATGAGCTTGTGTGTGAAGTTTAAGATGACAATACAAAATGTACCTCCTAGTGTAAGTGTAATTAATTGCTCATGGAAATGGATTTACAAAGGAGAAGTAGGTTGTTAGTTGAGAAAACAAGTAGAATTGTAAAATGCTTTGAAAATAAAGTAGTAGTGTTGTTTGCGAAAGTTGATTTTTCAATCTTTTAGCTGTAGCAAAGTTATGAGCAGCATTGTCTTCCTCACAGACATTATTCCTGCTCTTGCAGTACCTGCTTGTGTCTTTTTGTTCTTTGCTTACTTGCAGATGCAGAGTAATTTTCTTAGCATCTGCAAGGCAGAGCTAAGGTGAGGTGGGCTGCTCTGGCTGCTGCAGCCTTATCTTCTGTCAGGCAGCAAGTTGCAAAAGTCCCAGAATAAGTTCAGCAGCAGCTGCAAACAGAAACAAAACTTGGAAGGGTGAGGGCCTTTGTATCAGTTCCTGTGAAATGTTTTTAGGGAAGAAGAGCTGAGTGCTGGGGTCGGGAGAGGTAGGGTAAGTGTTTATGCAGCACTGTGGAAAGAGTATTTTTGTCTGCTGCGTTTTTACCATGAGCAGAAGCAGAAGATTAGAAATAGTCTGGTTCCAGATAAAAAGTTTGTATTTGGTGTCAGTGGCCAGCTGGCATCAGAGTTGCTGTTTATACACTGACAGCACATTTATCTGATTCCTAATACAAAACTGAAGTGGTGTTGACGTGTCAAACAGATAAAAGCAAGGAGTTGTGCATCGGTGAGATTGCACTTGCAGGCTTAGATGTTTCAGCCATGAGGAGGAGGAAAAGTTTATCAACACTACAAAGTGTAATAAGTGGCAATTTGTTCTGAGCCAGCGTCCACACAGTTTCTGAACTTTTGAGAGTGTGTTTGGAGGCAGTTGATTCCTCATTTAGCATAGGTCTTGGTCAGCATATAGAACTGGCCAGTCTGAGCTTCATTTAGATCATCACCAGGCTGACAGGAGGAGGACCGAATGGCAGTGAATTCAATGAGCTATTGCTTTACATTGAAGTACTAATTAAATGTTATGTGGTAATCTGTGTTGAGTGAACATATGTGTTTTTTTTTTTGTTTGTTTTTTTTTACAGCTGTTCTGTAGGTTTTGGTAGAGTATCTTGAACAAGGTGTCATGTGTCAAGGCATATCAAACATATTGGCTGATTTAGTTTTGACTGGATATTCTAAGGTGATTGAAATAGGAAGATTTCTGCATTGTAAGGCTAACTTACTGTAATCAATCTACTTAATAATTACTAATAAAGTACTGATTTTCAATACTTTCCCCCAACACAACCTTCAGCTTGGTTGTCACTGTTATATAGTCTGAAATACCTTGTGTTCAAGACTGGGTGGAGTTTACGTAGTTTCATTGTCATTCGTACTTGGGTCTATGGAGGAAGATGACAGGGTTATTTATAATTTGCCAAAAAGATGAGGGTCATTGAAATTTACAATAGAAAAGGAAGGAGATATTTCCTGCTTTTGCTAATTTTGCCAGCACCTTTATAAACACAGTTTTGTAACACCGTGGTGCCTTTTGTAGAAAACATCACAATAATTGTGTAAGAATGGACATAGACTTCTTTCATGTTGAGTTTTGCTACAAGCATGTATGGGCCTATGTCTGCTCATTGAACTCCAGTGTGACTGTACAGGTGTGGGGGAGTAAAAATAATTGCTGTGGATTTATGGGCACAGCTATTGCTGAGGGATGTATAGATAGTGGCTTATTAGTTATGCTGAATGCCATTTATCACAGTTAGTGTGAGATTGCTGGAGCAAGACATCACTGGATTTAAAAGTAAGGTTCATTAAAAAGGAATTGAAGGTTATAGTGTCCACGTTTGTGATCTGCACTTAGGATGTTAGAACTGCGTGTTAGTAACTTAAGGCAATCAAATTAATCCATGTTGGTAGAAATTAGCTATTGTGTACTTGCATACTGAAAGTGATTAGGCTATTTCTGATTTTAGTAAAGCTTTGAATTACAAGGTATGTTTAAAACTGTCTCAGCAGCGCACTGTACCACTGGGCATGAAGTGGAGAGTCTTAATGTAAAGAGTTCAGTACAGCATAATAGCAAAAACAGAAGTTCTGTGAAGTGAGCATTGCAGCTGAGTGGGGGGTTATTCTCTACTTTTTAGTGGCTGTGTATATGTCTGTTTTTGTTGTGCATTAGGGAGTAATTTTGCATTTATGTAGAATGTTATGTTGTGTGATGATTGTCTAAATCATCTGTCTACACTGTCTAAATCAGGGCAGTATAGGGCATGTGAAGATGGTCAGCATAAGGGCAGTGATAATTTGCTAGGAAATGATGATGCCAGAAGATGGTGGTTCTGGAAGATGTCAGCGGAGGGAACAATTTCTGAACAAGAGAGGGTGGTTTAAGGTGTATAGACACAGGGCAGAAGTGTAAGCAGGAAAACGTGAGTAGCAAAAGTGGGAGTTGGTAAGAGCTAGATCAGGTGAACCCTAATGAAGGCAGGCTCATCAGTTGTGTTTTGTGATGAAGGGTGGGTGTAGTGTGCTTTGAGGTGATTGAATATGAGGGAATTCCAGGGAACATGAAATGCTTTTAGAACTAGAGATAAGGGGGAAATTATTTTATAGGCTTGCTATAAAATTGCGACATCATAGAATGGCTTGGGTTGGAAGGGGCCTCAAGGATCATCAAACCCCAGCCCACTCTTGCTGCAGGCAGGGCTGCCAACCTCCACACTTAATATTAGACCAGGCTGCCCAGGGCTCCATCCAGCCTAGCTTTGAAAATGAGAGGACAAATGAGATGATGGTAGGGAGATCTGAGGAGTGAGCAGGGAGATATTATACCATCCAGGGGGGTAGAATTGGCTCTCAAAAGCTGCAACTGACTTATACTGGAGGAGGCTGAGACTGGAGGCCAGAACAAAGGAGCTGGTTATTAAGGTGTATTTCAGCCTGGACAGAGAGGTGAATGTTGTGTGAAGATTATGCTGACGTGCTGAAAGTGACACTGAGTGGGAGTAGGAGTGGCACCGTTCAGATGTGCTGGGATTAAAAAATAAATATTCTGGGGAAAATGACCTAAGGTAGGGGATGGTAGGTATTTGATTTTTGGAGTGGAAATCAGTATCCATGCAAATGTTCTTCATTTTATACGTGTGGATGGTGCTATGTGCAAGCTGGATGTGCTGGAAATTTCTTTGAGTTAATGCTATTGCCAGTGGTACTATAATGCTTTATAATGCTGTTGTAGAAAGAGTTGATTCCCAAGAGTGTGATTTGCATGCTAATTATAATGTAGTTGATTACTGTATTTAAAACCAGTGTGCAGACATTGGAGTCTCTTCTCCCTCCCACTGTCTCAGAAACCCTCTTTAGTCAGAAAATGACACTTTTCAATAGTAAGTGTTGCAAGGAGGAACTTCGCATTGCCAGTGACCAGTTCATCACATTATCATTACTTCTAAAGGAGATGGCAATAAAAGCAAACTATGCAGCTGCTCTTTATTTATATTTTCCCCTTCACTGTAATGGTTAACCACAGTGTGGTTTCTTGAGATAACGCTTTTTGGCATGGAAGCACCTTGTTTAGTATGCAGAGATTATGAAATCATATTGTTGTGTATAACAGCTCAGATATAAGTCGGCATCAAGTACAGTGCAATGTGGCCAGCCAATAATGCTCCCTAATCTGTATTTCTTGTGTGGTGCTCTTTTAACCTATTTTTTTTGTTTGTTTCCATTCTGTTTGCTGAAAATATTTTCCAAAATGTTTTACTGGGCTTTGTTTTATTAATTACAGAAATCTGTATTTATGTTTTGTTTCTTTTTTTTTTCTTTTTCTTTTTTCTTTTTTCTTTTTTTTTTTTTTTCTTCCTGCAGGCAGCATCATAAAATCTTAATCAGGTGAAAATGGCCCTTAGCAATCTGACCTCAAAGGCTGTGCTGCTCTATGATGAATGGATCAAAGATGCCGGTGAGTCATTTAAATCTAAAAGTTAACTTTGAATAATTTTGAAGCTCAGTGTGTAGATATTGTGGGTGTGCTGATTCCAGATTTAAGTAGTTTTATCTTCCTGTACTTGTTTCATAGATTTGTCAGGATGGCTACTGACATTTTTAACTGTGAAGAATAAATTAGTTTTTGAAGTTAAGAAAAAAGAGTGGGGAGTTTGAGGGGTAGGGAGAAACAAAACTTGGCTCACTTACAGCTATAATCCCAGACTAACAAAGTGCCAGCAGTGGTTACTCTACAGGAGTTTCTGGTTTGCTTAAGTATAAAATTTAGGGCTTTTTTTAAAATTTTTTTTTATTTTTATGCTACTGAATGCAAAGCTCTAACTTTTTCCTTACCAAACAATGGTAGGTTATTGATAATGCAAGTGTGTAACGTTACTGTATTTTGTCTTTGAAAAATACAAGCCCTGATAAGGTACAGTATATTCAAATTAGCCTCAGAGTAATTCACTCTCACAACCCTATTTTAAAGATTAGTCTCTTGATGCACCAAATATGAGAATATTAAATGTGCTTTGCTTTAGCATAATGTTATTGTTCCTCATTGGGGTAGCCGTGTAGTAAATGGTATTAGCTGATTCTTAGGGAGACTCGAGAAGCAGTGAAGGTTTGATGAATACTTATATTTTTCCAGTATGGCTTCCAGTATAGCTAGGAACCATTTGTCTTGTTCAGTAGCATCACAGCTTGCCTATGAACAGGGAGTTTTATCATGATGATGTGGGTGAAATGGATTGAGATGGTTGACAGAGTATTTCTGCTGCACTGTCCGTAATGTCACAATTTGAGTTTCTCATCTCTCTGCCTACTAGTGCTTGTATTTGGCATCTCATAGTATATTGTGGTTTCTTTTGAACCTAACTGGGAATGTTTTGGAAGTACCAGTGTGAAGGGGGAATGCAGAAGAGTAATCAGTTGTGAAGAGCAGGTGATTCTCTTGCAATGCTATGCATAAAGATGTATTTTGTAATGAAGATTCCTGATAGTTGAAAAATGTAAGTCTCTTTTAGCTGGGACTTGGTGAAGAATTGCAAATAGGTGCAGTAGGATAAAGATGAAGTTTAAAAGGGATGGCAATGTGTGTGGGAGGAGACTGCAGTAATTAAAGTCTGTATGTGGTATCTGGAGAGGAACTTGTAATATTTTTACTGTTTAGAAGATTGTAATATGAAATGGTGGTGTGTTTAGTGGTACTATGAAAGTGGTGACGTGTTGGGACTTGTTAGGCACAAACTATGAATACCAACTGATGGGATGGAATGTTTTCTAACTTTGAAATCCCTATGTTATTACCTCTAACAACATAACACTTGAGGATCTTAAAAGGTGGAGCTACTCCCTGTCTGTACCTTGAACTTGTGAGACAAGGTTTGTGCTTTTCCAGAGGATTGTAGTCTCATTTGCAAATGCAGCCTCAGTAATCTGCTTGTGCACTGCCTTCTTATGAGGCTTCTGAGCCTCATCAATGTATGAAAATGCTGGCTTTTCATGGGGGAGAGCTGTAGACTGAAAAGAACATTAATTGTGATTCCATGTGTTTTCCTCATTGTGTGCTGTGAAGAACTGGTGACTTATGAGGAGCTGCTGAGAGAACTGGGAAGTTTAGTCAGAAGATGAAGCTAAGGAGAGACTTTCTGTTCTCTACAACTGCCTGAAAGGTGCTTGCAGTGAGGAGGGTGTTGGTCCCTTTCCTCAGCTGTCAAGAGGAGCAGTGGGGAATGGCCTCAAGTTACATCAGAGGAGGTTTAGATTGGATGTCAGGAAGAACTTCTTTATGGAGGGGGTGGTTGAGCACTGTAATGGCCTGCCCAGGGAGGTGGTGGAGTCCCCATCAGTGGAGGCATTTAAGAGATGTGTGGGCTTAGAACTATGGGGACATAATTTAGAAGTGGGATTCAGTAGGTCAGGCTACTGTTTGGACTTGGTGATTATAAAGGTGTCTTTCAACCTACGTGATTCTGAGACACAGGAAGAAGCGCAGAATCCAGCAGGTGCTAACTCTTGTTATCCAGATGGAATAGATTTGATGGTGTCTGAATCTTGATCAGTGAAAGTAAAACCTATGCCATTAAGAATTAAATACTTTTCAGTAGCCTTTTTAGGATTTAATGAGTACAAGAAAGATCTGATTTCTTTTATTCTTCTAGATCCGAGATTGGAAGGCTGGCCACTCATGTCTTCACCTTTTCCAACAACCTTTATCATTGGAACCTACATCTATTTTGTCACTTCACTGGGACCCAAGCTCATGGAAAATAAAAAACCTTTTGAACTCAGGCAGATAATGGCATTTTATAACTTTAGTGTGGTAATACTTTCCTTGTATATGACTTATGAAGTAAGTACTACTTTTATTTACAATGTAGTTATATATTTCTTGTCTCTAAAAACCCTAATAAATTTGAATAAACTTATTGATAAGCTTATAAATACAACTCTTGCTCTTCAATTCTCAAAACAATTATCCTGATTGTTTTAATTATATTTCTCCAAGCAGTATGCTAAATGGGTTGAGCATGATTTGGTATAGGAGAGTAACTCATACCTAGAAAGACAATAAAATATTTAATATGCCACTATATAAAATGTACTGATTGAAAAATCCTTGCAATGTATTTGATATCCGTTGGCCATTGTTTTCTTAGTTGTTCTTAGTCTGATGTAGCTGTTTCTAGTTCCAGTGCCACAGTTAGCAACGATGTTTCATTACGATATAGAATATGTCTGCTAAGGAATAATCTTCTGTTACGTGTACCTTTTGAATTACAAATGCTAACACTACCTAATGTTGGGTTCCTTGTCTTCTAAAATTATTGGTTTTTTGGATCTTTGAACAAGATGGATGTTTTTTCAGAGAAGGAACATTGAGATTTTGCTGTACTTTATAGCTCAAGCAAGTAGTAGACTTTTAAAAGAACAAAGCCTGGTGCTGTATAGAGCTAGTGTTGGTTGACCAAAAGATCCTTAAGAATGAATAGTATAGACTATGTAGGAACTTTAATCTAGAAGATTTTTAAACCTTAAGACAGATATCTGCTTAAGGTTTTATTTATTTCTTTTTAAAGAAAAGCCCGGTGAAACATCATTATGGTAGAAACTAATACTGATGCTTTTTACACAAAAACCTGTTCATGTGGTTTTATGGTTTGTCAAATTACTGATGAAAAGGTGCCAGGTAATCCTGCCAAGCTGGCAATAATTCTGCTAGATCAATTGCAAAAATTTCACCATGAGTTACATTGAAACGCCTGACATTTCTTTTACCAGCCCTTTAACAACAGTGCAGCAGTAGTTACGTGATGCAATGGCTGTTCTTTTGAACGCTGTAAATGTTGGGTCAAGATGCAGATTTTTGGTTTTTTTCTTTTTGTTTTGGAAAGTCATCAAATGTCTGTTCATGGTTTGGTGATAATCTTGATTATAAGACCTCAAACTTAAATAAAATGAAGTTAGTTGTAGGTACAGAATTTTAACACAGAATTCAATTAATCTGCTGTCAAGACTTGTATTTTAAAATTTCATGAAAGGATGCATAGATACAGTATGACAGGCTGAATCTCTGCTATTGTCTGACCCTCAGCAAAAAGCTGATTCTTTCCCTCTTTGGATCCAAGCCATTTTGTGGGTGTTAAAATATTATGCTGTGTTGGTGTTCTAAATCTTGCTTTATTTAAACAACTGATTCTTTAGGAAGTTAACACATCAATTGCAGTCGTAGACTAAACCATTTCATCTGTTACAGAGCTGAACCTCATATAATGCATAAGAGGATTATGATGAGAAGTATTTTTTTAAAGTGATACAAGATACAGTAGACTCAGTGGCTGGCAGGAGAGTGAGCAAGTGCAATATTAATGATGTGGCTCTTGTCTTGAGTTCTAATGCAGTCCAAGACAAATGATCAAATGATTGAGAGAAATTACTCATGATACATGAAGGTCTGCCTTGTACACCTGCTTTTGACTGTAAAAACATTAGCTTCTGACCCATTATATTAGTGAAAGGTAATTGAATCATGCAATTAACTAAGCAAGATTTTAGGAACTAGGGTACTGAAACTGTAGTGTACATTGATTTGTTCCTTCTCATTATAGGTAGTAAGCTATACTTCTCAGCTGTACTGATTTTCTTGAATAGTAAGATTTTCGGCTGTGATAGCAACTTCCAAAAACTTTGAAAACATTGTTTTTGTGGACTGATTTATACACTCAGTTGTTTAGCTAGCATGTGTTTTGAGATGTTGTTTCTCCTCCTGTTAGTAATGCTGTGAGATAATGGTTGTAGAAAGAAGGTTCTTGTCGGTAGGTGTGGTCCTAGAATTATGAATTTGTTAATCTTGCAGCAGTAAATGGTAGCTAGCCCACACAGAGGTAGGTTTCTGACAAGCTTGCTGATCCAGCAAGTTTATAACATTGTTTTGCTCTCTTGCTTAGTTATTGCAAAAGTAATCTGACATGAATTATTTTTTTCCATAAGACACAATGTAAACCTATGCTCTTCTTTTATTTGCTCCAGTTTCTTATGTCAGGTTGGGCAACTGGCTACTCATTCCGATGTGATATTGTTGACTACTCAAGGTCACCTACAGCCTTAAGAGTAAGTTGCCAAATGCAAGGCCAAGTTGTTATGCTACTCTGACTTTATTTTTTTATTTTTTCCAAACAACCAAATGCGTTGCTTTGGAGTAGAGTGCTCTGAAGGATAATGCCTTCCTGCATATTATGGGGTTAACTGCTGGGGTTGGTTGTGAGTGATATGGGCAATACATTTGTTGGCTTCTTTCTTTTCATCCTTAGATAATCTTAAAATGAAACAATTTTTTAAGAAAAAAATTGAAGCAAAGCCACAAAACAAACTGAACATCACCAAGACACTGTTTTCTTCTTCTGTTCTCCTGTTTTCCTTTCATACACCTAATGCCATTTCTTGGTTTTATTCGTGATTATTAGAATTTAACAGTGCTTTTCATTTTTGCAGATGGTACGAACTTGTTGGCTATACTACTTCTCCAAGTTCATTGAATTATTAGACACTGTAAGTATTTGTAGCCTAGAAATTATGCATTGACGCTTCTTTTTCTCAGTAAAAGAACTGCTGCTGTTGGGGCTGAAGGCATAAATTGCTTTTTCATTGGCTGCAACATTCATTACTGGAATACCATGAAAGTGTTAACCTGTACTTTCTTTCATCATATTCTCCAGTTATGCTGTCATTCCTTAACTACCAAGGAAAATACTAGTTACAAAACGTACTTCTCAAAAATTCAGAAGCCCTGGTAGCTTGGCTGCTTACAGCTGATTACACTAACCCACTGTGCTGTAGCAATGATCGTCTCAACACAGTGGATAAAACATGGTGTTGATGTTAAAATATTTTTCATGTCATCTTCAAAATTTTATTATGGAATATTTACATCAACAGCACTGAATTAGTTGCCATACCTGCCTTCTCTAAATACCTATGTGTGCTTACATGGTTGTAACCAGAGATGTATGTAGTAGTAGGCCTGTACTCTAAACTGCTTAGTAGAAAACCTGGGCTGCAGTGTGTTAAAGCACACTGCAGACCTTGGTCACCACTACCAGCTGTCTGCCTTCCCTTCTTTTTGAAGGGTTGGTGAAGTTGTTCTCAAGACAGCTTCTGGATGCTGGAGTCAGCTGCGATTTCATTGTCTTATGGTGTTGGGTGCAACAGTGATGATTCAGGGGCTGACTCACAAGTAGCTTGGATGTTCTACACCCTGCAAGCAAAGTTAGCCAGCTGATTTTCATCTACCAACAGTCATTTTAGAACACTCGTACTGACTGGGACAAATGGAATGGTAATGGAAATGACAGGAATGCCAAAACTGGAAAAGCCTGAATGGCTTAGTTTTCTTCAATAATCTTGTTAAGATTGCTACTTTTTAATTAGACCTGGGTTTGGGGAAAAAAAAAAAAAATAAATAAAAAAATTTGTTTTATTTGAATCCACCCAATCAGGTACTTATTTCTCAGCAGCCTTTTTTTGTTGTTGTTGAAAAAGTTATTTCTTAGCTGTATGTAAGTCAGCCGTTTCCAAATATTTTTCCTGGCATGCCAGACTAGTTTTTTTTGTTTCTTTTCTTGCTATCTGATACCATCTTTCTTATGACCTGACTTCTTACAGTTTTCTTGCTGTTACGCCTTAACACGTATCTCAGTGTTTGACCTTTTAAATGCAGCCTATCAATGTCTATAAAAATGCCTGCGTATATTCTTACCTATGTTGCCTTTTTCCAACAGTAGTTAACTGGGTGTTCAAAATCAAGTGCTCTTTATCTAACTCACTTCTTTTGCCTCTATCTATTTCTAGTCCCTCAATTCATTTTCTCAAATGTCTTTTCTTTTGTTCTTGTAGTTCAGGGCACTTAAAACATCTGATGCTTATAGATAACTTATCAGTCCAAGCAAGTCCATCTTGCACTGTCCGCTGCACTTAGAATGTAGCTCAGCCTTTGATGCTTGCTTTCGAAGCTTGCTCTGGTTACTGAGACTCCATAGGTGGATTTTAATGCTAGTTTAATTTCTTTTGAAAATTAATCAGACATGTCCAGAGCATCAGGTTTCCCACCTTCTCCTGAAACTGCAACAGTGAGGAATTTTTAAATGTATAGTAGGGAGCAACCAGCTACCAACACATACAGTTTTCTGTAAGTATATTGGGCTTGAATATCTTCCATAACATTCTGCTTGTTAAAATCTGTTTCAGATATTTTTTGTGCTGCGTAAGAAAAACAACCAAGTTACATTCCTGCATGTCTTTCATCATTCCATCATGCCATGGACCTGGTGGTTTGGAGTCAAATTTGCTGCAGGTAGCAGAGAGACAGTTTAACTTTTAAATATCTTCTAGTAGAAAAATTTAAACAAGCTAGACAAATATTTGAAGAACAGATTAAAAGACTTTTGGAAGCATTAGTCTTTTAACATTTGTATGCCTTCAGGATCTTTGATCTGAGATCACTATATATGGCAACTATTTAAATGGGACAGTACTCATTTATATTTGACATCATTGTGTTTAGTGTTGAGGGGAGAAAGTGCAGAAGAGAGAGAGCTGAGCAAAGAGCACAATTATGTAAAAAAGAGGTGTGACTGACATTAAAAGTGGTAGGGAAGAAGTATAAGAGAACTCAGCACTACTTTGAAGACGTTAGTCCCTTGGCATGTAAAAGCTGAATCAGAGGGGAGTACTGTGTTCTTGTCATCCTTAGCATTTTTATTTTTACTGTTGTTAGGTATCATAACTGAGGCTTATTTACATTGAATACTTCAGCTTTCATGAAAGTATAGAGCTTAATTATTACAAAAACTTAGGCTATGCTTATATTTCAACTGAACTGATTTTTTTTTTTGTCCTCTTTAGATTACCTCTCCTCCTTCCCTGCTTAAGTGCACACTACAAGATTAGTGTGCATCACTAATCACTAATAAATAAAGAATGCCATGGGAATAGCTTGGTAGTTGCATAGTAGAGAAATATATACTCCTTTAGCAGTACATTTGTAGGAGGGTGTGGGGTTTTTTGTTTTGTTTATTTTTTTCTTTTACGAGTTTTTACCAAGAAATATATATATTTTTTGCACATGTTTCTTTACTCATGTTTTCTGATGTGCTTTTTTTTTTTCTCCCAGAAAAAACAGTGTCAAACTGATAATATAACTATACTGATAGCATCTGTTATGTTAGTTCTTGTTTTATGAGTGTGATAATCAGCTGCAAAAGCAGTCCAGTAGATTTACACAGAGGTCTTTTGAACAAGCCCAGTGTGCAGGTCTTCCTTGTGTATAGGAAGGATATAATTCTACTGTATTTGCTGAATTTCTATTATTAGGAAGCTTGGTTGCATCTTTTTCAAATGTTGATGAACAACTGGAATTTAAATTAATAAGGAAATTGTGATTAGTTTCTTCAGCCATAAAACTTAGTATATCTATAGAGCTGCAAAGGATCGCAGCAACTAACAGCCTCTCCTCTTCAACTTTGAAAAGTTCCCATTTATAAGTGATTTTCTGCCTTTTATCTGGATGTTGGATCATTATGCCAGATACAGGTTTCTGATTTTGCATCAGATTCAAGTTTCCCATGTGATAATTTCAGCAATACTTTCAGCAAACTGTGGAATGTCTCCTTTCTCCTCAGCTCAGTCATGAAGAGCTGTGTTTATTTCTACTCTATTGCTAATCTTTATATTTTTTAAAAAATATTGTTCTGTTTAACAGTTTATTTATTTATTTATTTTTTCCAAGAATTTCAGTCCTAATGATGAGCATCTTGCATTCAGTTTCATCACTGTTTTGTCCTTGCTTCTAAGTAGTGTGGGTAGTGGTCTCTACTCACCAGGCTTTGGTACCTGTGTTTTAAATTCAGCACATTTGTGAAAAGAGATGCTGATTTTTTTTTTTTTTTAATTATTTTTATTTTTTCCTCTGATGTGATTTAAACAGAAAACACTAGGAGTACTGCATACATTAGTGGTGGTGGTTTTTGCACCATGTTTTTGTACTGGTGTTTTTTCCCCTCTGCTCTATTTATTTTTTCTTTAGCGTATTCACTGTGCAGGCCAAGAAAAGTATGTCCTTTTGGACTACGAGAACACTCAAATTATTTTTGAAAAACACAAATAGCTTAGTTTCAAAGACAGCTTGCAGTCACAGCTGGAGCAGTTATGATCTATCTAGCTGGAGGTAGTGTGAGCTACTAAAATCACATGATAAAACTTATTTTTAGCTGAAGAGACTTTTAATGGCAAATTTGCTTTTGGATACAAATGTTTCTCAACAGGTGTCTGCTCTTCATGATGTTTTGCTTCCTTCCTGATGGCTCAACATTTTCATGTTCGCAGTTCTCTTAATAGTACCTTGCCGCTTCTTAATTTGTATTATAAAATTTATTTAATTATTTAAAATAAAATTACCTTTGCCAAGTCATCTTAATCCTTTGTTGATCCAATGGAAAAAGAAACATTTCCTCACGTGCTTTATGAAATGTTTTTATCTTCCCAGTTAGAGTCATGAGCTTGCCCCAGAGAGCATTGTAACTTGGCCTTAAATTTCATTTTCTCTGTATGTATGTTTTTGAGATGGGACATGGATTTGTGAGGCCTTCATTTACATCATGATTCCAGAAATGTTCTGTCTGAAACTGTGATTCCGTCCCTGGAGATTTCTGTTGGGGATTTATTACTTATCCTCCAGAGATTTGTGAAGTTCATAATATAGGTGTAAAGCAGGTGGGACACTGCTTACACCAACTGCTCTTCACATCTATGTTTCATTTCAAGATGTTAGTGATTTTCATTTTATTCAAGGTAATTAGGTCACCACAGTTTTATTGGTGTTTTGGAACAGCTTGGATAAACTTTGTGATGAGATACCTCAGAACTGGTGCCAGCCCTATTCTGGTCAAATACTTGGAGACCTAATCAGTGTCTACATGCTTCTATAGGCTTTATGGTGTTTTTTCTTTTTCTTGTCTCATACTACTGAGACCTGAGATGTCTTTTTTAGTACACGATGCAATTCTGCTATCCTATTTTGTTTTTCTACAGGTGGCTTAGGAACATTTCATGCTCTGTTGAACTGCATTGTACATGTTATCATGTACACTTACTATGGAATCTGTTCTTTGGGACCAGCCTATCATAAATACTTGTGGTGGAAGAAGTACATGACAACTATCCAGCTTGTGAGTAGTTTTCCATTTGACTTGAAAATCTCTCAGAAAGCTGACTGTGGCTGGTGCAGACAATGCAATACATTTATGCTTTCTATATTCATGTAAATAGCATACAGTTGGTCTAGTGGCTGAATTTTAAAAAATTCTGAGCTAATTCAAAATTAATTTAGCTTCTGGCTAAACAATTACTGCCTGCAAGCACACCTCTGTGTAACTGGGAATGATTTAGCTTGAATATTTATAAGTTATTTAGAGACCTTTTGTCTTGGCAGTATTACCTGTGGATTATTAACATGGTGGTCATGTGGAAACTTTCTTTTAGCCCTCTGTTAAATTCTCTTTTGGAATCTGCAGCCTGTTGTGTCACATGACAATATGTGGTCAGAGCTGGAGGAAAATTAATTTTCACAAATCCTAATGTGTTTTTTGTTCATCTGGCTAGTTTTTCTGGAGGAATGTCCCATTTGTTACTGGTCAGTGTCAAATTACTAATTTCTGGGTTGACCAGCCTGGACTCTTTTTCCTGTAGTGTGGGTTTCACAGTTCTGAGTGTAATTAATATTGTCCTGGCACTTCCGCCTTTGCTCTCAATGCAGTAACAATTGGGGAACATCTAATGCTACATCTCAGTATCTGAAAAAGCCCCAATGTTTTATAGATGTAAGTTATGCTAAATCTTTTTTAAATGTCAGTAGAAAGTTTGTCTTTTAAGCTAAAGTATTGATTGTCTTTCTTTCTTTCTTTTTTCTTTTTTTTTTTTTTTTTTTTTCCCCCAGGTTCAATTTATTATGATTACAGCTCATATAGGACAAATCTATATCATGGATGATTGTCCGTACCAGTATCCAATTTTCATGTTTATTATTTGGCTATATGGCTCTATGTTCTTAGTCTTGTTTCTCCACTTCTGGTACCATGCCTACACAAAGGGACAGAGACTACCAAAGATGACAAGAAATGGCATCAACAAAGATCAGTGAAAAAAAACAAACAAACTCTTGCCTACAAAAAAAAGAAAAAAAGTATACGTCAAAGTAAAAACTTGCACTACTAGACAATCAAGATAATAGGGTGCACACACTACACTCTGTATATTTTGTATGTTTTCTTCCAAAGCAGACCTTGTATTTTTGCCATAAGTTATTTGGTTTTCAAAATTTGGGAGGTAAAAGAGAACAGTGTGGATTTGGTTAAAAATAAATAAATAGTGGGGGGAGGAGAAAAGCTTTTTTTTTTTTTTTTTTTTTTTTTTCCTGCAAGAAATGAATAGATGGATGATATCTATCTAGAAGATGCAGGAAAATAAAGGTATTTGATGAGAAAATTAAAATGTGTATGACAAGTACAAAGTACTTTGAACATTAAGGGAAAAGTTACTTCACCTTAGTGGTTACAAGTTGCTGAGACACTTAGCTGCATTTTGTTAAAGAAATTGGTAAATATCATCCTTGAACCTAAAGCATATTATGAGTATAGCTAATACATAAAAATATGCTCACAAGCTATATTACTTGGAAGAAAGGAAAGCTTATTAATCTGTTAAAATATGGCACTTAATTTGAAAAGAGATTTTTGGATTCTTTTACAGAGAATTCATTTCATGTAGGAAACTTGTACTCGTTTAAACATTATTCACGATGTAAGAAAACTACTAATACGGGGATTATCTAAACTGTCTTGCAGTGTAATGATCAAAACAAACTACTGATTTATTCACCGTAGTATTATCATATTCTTATTAGTCACTGTGTCTAGGAATATATTTTGATATAGGTAGGCTACACTGTGTAGGGAGGAGGGAATCCTGTAATCCAGTAATAAAAATCTTAGTCCACAAATAAGTTTTAAAGAAACTGATTTTTGATTGAAGCTTGAATGTCAGCAACCATGATTGTAATATGCTGTATTTTCTCCCATTCTCATTATCTATAGAAATACCTCCCTTGGAAGTCTTTCTGGCGTTTTATTACTATTTTTTGTTACTACTGTTTGTGCTTAACATCTCAAGGTTAAAGTTTCTGTATTAACAGGACTGGTTACCTTGTCTCTGTTCCCTCAGACTGGGAAAACAGACTATGAGCCATTTTCTGAATTCCTGAGGGTAGGGCAGGCAGAGGTGGTAGGACATGCCTTCAGTCCAGATATGGGATTGACTGGTATGGTGTTTTCCATGACTAGGCAGGTTGTTAGGTCCACACGTACACAGAAATTAAAGGACATTCCTACTTGTATTCAAGTTGCATTTGTAGTGTGTGAGTTCATTAAAGAAATGGCTCATGCAACAGGCCTGTAAATGAGGAGATGGATATGTTTAAATTAGTGTTACCTTTCAATGTACTGTTTTCTATTATGATCACTGCTAACAAAAAATAAGCTTGTGATTTTTTTAATTTGTTTTTGCTTTGTGCTGTATCTGATCTGTGGAGTTTTCAAATACACAAAACATTGGTGCAGGTTTTAATTGCCTCCCTGTTGTACAATTCCAAGAAAATAAGTTTTGTAACCTAGATACTTTTATGGGGATAGCAACATTGATGTACTGTTAATGCGAAAAGAGTTTATCTTGGACATATGTTGCAAATAATTTCTTACAAAATTGCCTATGAGTCTTCTTTATAAAACAAATAAAAATAATTTATATTTTACATTTGTGACTTATTTTCTGCAGCTCTCAACTCTCATGGCAGATTAGAGTTAGATTAGGATTTGGTTGGTGCGTGTTGTATATCATGACCTTCATTTAGGTGTTTAATCCTGGAATCCTTACTGCTGAGTTTCATTTCGCTGGCAGAACACAGAGATTTTGCACAGAACTCTTACTAGCCAGGGTGCTGAGTGGGGAAACACCATCACTGACACCAAGTCTCAAACCATACCGGACTGTATATGTTCCCTCGGCTTCTGAAGCAGGGGGTTATCTCCTCAGAACTGGGACCTAGTGTGTTACAAAATACAAATGCATAAATGTGCAGGGATCATAACCAGCTGGAAGTTTTACCAGAAGAAAGAGATGGCACACACAGTTGCAGTTTAAGTGGAATGTGGCCTACAGCTGACTGTGAGGGGCTGTGTGCTGTTTTGTCGGTCTGCAGCCTACACCAGTACCCGATTCCTTCTACACACTGAATCTGTGACTATGCATGGTCAAAACTGAGCTCAAAACCAAGCGTCTCTAGATTCCTGTAAGGAGCCAGGGAAATCTCCCAAGTCCAGCAGTTGCACAGCAGCCTCTGCAGCCAGTTGCTTAATTAAGATTTAATTAAGCAGGAGATACTGGTCAGTCCACAGGTTGTCTGCAAAGGCCACTTTGGCGTCCTGCTACGTATTTCCTTGCAGACTGTTCTCGTTCCTGTGTGTTGTATGGGAATTCTATCAGAAGCTGCATTCAGAACAGTTAAGTGCTTCATTACAAAATGTCATTAATCATAATGGGCTGTTCCCTGTGAGAATCATACAGTCTGCACATGGACAGTTATGTTTTTGTTTCCTATCTCACAATCCTCTGTCATTGCATGGTAGACCTGAGTGCTCCTGGAGCCATTTCATGAACATGTGATGGTAATGAGGGGACAAGGGTTGGGGCTGCGCCCTCTGTAGGCTTATGGCGGCGGGGCCCCTCCGCGCGGATGATGGACAGAGCCGTGGCCCGCCCCGAACCAATGGCGTCATGCAGGGGGCGGGACAGCTGTTCCCTCCACCAATCAAAACCTGCGATGGTCCCATTACGTGCTGTGGTTCGCGCCCAATGGGTGAAGGCGACGCCTCGCGGGCTCTGATTCAAACGGTCGGCGGGCGCGGCGCGTGCGGCTGCTGGTTTCCGTGGAGACGGGGAGGCCTGGCCGCCGCCATGGAGCCGGGGATCGTGGGGCCTGGGCCGTACCGCGCCACAAGGCTGGTGAGTGAGCGCCCCTATCCCTCCTGGGGGCCCTGTGTGCCCTTACCTAGTCCTGGTGGGGAGCTTCTTCCTCACGGGGGGTCTGTAGACCTGAGTCTTTGAGGGCCGAGTGCTGCTGCTCTGGGCCTCGGCCTGTCCGGGCGGCTGTTTCCCGGTGGCAGAGACGTGAGGCGCGCACCTTTCAGGTGCTGGCGGTACCTCAGGTGAGCCTATGCAGGGCAGTCGGCCCCCGTGGACCGATCCTCTGCTTTATTAACAGCCGAGGGGCGGCCGAGCTTCCCCATGGAGCCGCTGTGCCGTCAGGAGTTCAGGGGGCTGTGGGGGTCTTGTTGCCACACTCGTGTGTCCTCGCATCTCTAATGTTTAAATGCCAGTCTCGTGTTTCAGTGTGCGTGTTGCACAGGTGAGAGAAATCTAACCCAATCTCTTCAGACTTGCATGAACGCTGAACTGATTCCATGTAACTAAAACATTTCCCGTGGAATATTTCTCATAACAGTTTGATTTGTGTCTCCTTCCTAGTGGAATGAGATAATCGAACTCTTCCGTGCTGGAATGCCTCTACGGAAGCATCGATGCCGCTTCAAAAGCTATGAGCGTTGCTTCAAAGCTTCGGAGGCAGTGGACTGTTTGCATGAACTACTTGGCTCTAACCAAAACTTTGGCCCAGAGGTGACTCGCAGTCAGACGGTTAAGCTGCTTAAAAAATTCCTGAAAAATCACGTTATTGAAGATATTAAAGGAAGATGGGGCAAAGAGGACTTTCAAGATGATGGCCATTTGTATAGGTAAAGCTATGTACCATAACTGTGGAAAACATAAGTTTTATGTAAACATTATTGGCTTTTATGTACTGGTCTTACAGATATTTCTGAAAAATTCTGTTGCAGAGGTATCAGTGTGCATTTTCTCCTTTCCTTCCTGTTAAAGGCACTTCTCCTAGCGTCATGTAGCATGACTTAATGCTTGATTTTTATTATTTTAAAATATATTTTAGAAGAACTTTTTACTTGATTTCAAGCTACAATTAGAAATGAAGTCTTTTTTAGATTTTACAAGGTAGCAGAGTCTTTATGTTGCTCTACTGACAAGACCTCAGGCTTGTCCATAGCTGAAAGTGTACTGAAAAGTGATGATGAAAGTAGGTATGATGTTGAGCATCCAGGTCCAATTCTCTTCTGACTCCACTCCCAATTGCCTTGGGTGATGTTTCCATTCCTTCTCAGAGAAGAGAGGCTGTTTGAATTCAAGTATTGCCTGTAACAACACTTTTCTTTACACCCTGGATCATCAATAGATATATCCTCTAGTTAAGAAAGTTTCCTGAAAGGAAGAAATTCTTATGTACATCAAGGATAATTGTTTGTTTATCCTTGCTTAACCTCTTGTACTTTTTAAGAGAGATAAGCAACTCTGTTTGAGTCAAAAGCTTAGCATCTTTGGAGAGGTTATTTCACCTCTTGTGGCATCAGTTAAGGCTTGGGTATCAAGAAGTTGCCGGTTCTGAATTCTTACGTTCTTTATTGTCCAGTTTAATAATGTAAAAGTAAGCATTATCCTGAGCATGAATTGGGACCTTACATTGTGATGAAATGGAAACAGTAATAACACATTTCTGCTTCTGAGTATTTTTCATAAAGCATTTTTTTTTTTTTTGTATTTTTATTTTTGTTTTTCCGTGGAAAATACTAAGTAATCATTACAAGTGTAATGTTGAATTTCCACTTGATATGAAGTTAGTTTTTTCAATTTGCTGAATAATTTTTCATGGTCTCTAAACTGATGTCTTAGCTTTTTTTGGCTGTCTAATCCATACATCTATGCTCTAAGTGCTGCTTTTCACTACTCCTCATTTTATCTATTAACTTAGAATACTTTAACAGTAAAAGGTATTTGTGGTGTGTTTCAGAATACAGCTGAGATATTTTTCTCAGAAGATAATCACATTTTTTGTCTATAAACTTGTGCAGATGATTTGTAATCAATTGGATTTGTAATCAATTCAACTAACAAATTAATACTGACTCAAATTTCTTTGCTGCTGCATGCCATCTTTCAGCTAGTGGCTGCAAGTTCTTGGCTTAATATTCTGAAGAAAAAACAAAACAACAACAAAAAATCATACCTGAGTGTTATGACTTCTTAGCCAAGTAAGTTAAATATTTGAACGAATCTTAATCCATCTTTCTAGAAGAAACTTTAAATAAATTGAATGTATTCTCCAAATTTAGCCTCACAGGGGGAATTTCATGCAATCATTAAGCAAGGAAATGTCAATTTCTGAAACTTGAGAGTCAAATTCTGAGGACACAGGGTCTTGTAGAAAGAAGATATTTTGAAGACTTCACTGAAGAAAGTCTCTTGCTAAATAGCTGCATGCAATATATGGCTCATGCAGTCTATTAGCTGGGAATGACTGAAGTCTGGGAAAGAATTCTAAGAAGTTGAATTTGTTGTCCTGTTCTTAAACTTTTCTGGCCATCTGCTTATGGCTGCTCTGTGGGGTGGGAGAAGGGAGCAGATACTGAGATAGCTTGCTGAATCATTGGGTAGTTCATGGGGGAAGATGAGGGGCTCTTGCATCTCAATTTTAAACTGAGTAAAACGTTAAGTATAATTGGAATGATGTGGTTTGAGCTGGTTTATACAGCTGAAAATTACCTTCTATGGGGAAGACTACCAGAGGATTCTGGCATAAAAATATACTGAGAATGACAGAAGACAGAATAATTAATAATCCTAACAAGTGTACTCCTAGTTTGATGTTTCTAGGGGTTATGTTAATGACTGGAATAGAAGGGCTATGTACTTAGTTTTAGGGATAATTTCATGCATGTATTTCAGGAGCAACACAGAGGGAGGTGGGGATCTTGGAGAAACAGGAGAAGATGAGGGGGTAGAGTGTAAGATGCAGGTTTTACAAAATACTTTTGAAGAACTGTGGAGTGCTTGTGTTAAAGCAACTTTGGGTGTAGAAATGGTAGCACAGAATTTTAATGTTTGATTCCCTTTTTTTCCCACACTTATAGGGTGCTGACAATCATTAGTTTTCTGGCCTGCCTTTGCTCACATATTTAATGTCCTGGCAGCTCCCTCTGGTGGACTTAACAATTTTAGGTACATGTCTTACAATGCTAATATAAATTGAAACACAAGTCGCTTTTACTTCCATTGATAATACTTACTCTGGAAATCTTGACTTGCCTCGTATCTTGCCTATAAATGCCCATGTTATTGGACTGTAAGTGCAACTGAATACTCTGATGCAGAGTTGGCAGTTAGATATTTCCTTAATTTTTTGTATGACTGTGATACTCCTATTAATTCTATAAAGCATATAGAACATGTGCTGTCAAGTGTTGTTTTGCCTGAAAATGTTAATTGCGAGTATGAAAAATAGTATGCTTTTTGCAAAAGAGTGATGACTGTGTCTGTGATTCCTGACCTAGTAGCTCAATGTAATCTAAAACAATAAATGACGTGTTCCAGTGTTTGAAGCTTTCAGGCTTTATGCTTCTTGGAACCTGAGCAATTGTATTAAAAGGGCACATGAACTACTAGTATAGAATCATAGGATCTTTTCAATTGGATGGGACCCTTAAAAGGTCAACGAGTCCAGCTCCTTGCAATGAACAGGGACACCTACAGCTAGATCAGGTTGCTCAGAACCTGGTTGAACCTGTGATCTTTGCCAGGGGTGAGGCTTTTACCATCTCTTTGGGCAATCTGTTCTAGTGCCATACCACTCTTATTTAAAATACAAACAAAAAACTGCCACCACCAACGAAAAACCCTTTTTCCTTATATTCAGTCTAAATGTCCCTTTTTTTTAGTACAAAACCATTTCCCCTTGTCCCGTCACAACAGGCCCCAATGAAGAATCTCCTTTCTTCTTAAAGCTCCACTCTAAAAACAAAGATGCAAGATGACCTAATTGCAGACCTTTTCTTCTCTAAGCAGAGCAGCTCCAGCTCACTCAGCCTGTCCTCGTAGGAGAGGTATTTCATCTTCTGGATTATTTTTGCGGCCCTCCTCTGAATGTGCTCCAACAGCTCCATGCTTCTCCTGCACTGAGGACTCCTCATCTGGATGCAGTATTCAAGGAGAGGTCTCACCAGTGCAGAGCAGAGGGGGCAGGATCACCTCCCTCACTCTGCTGGCCATGCTTATTTTATTGCAGCCTGGGACATGATTAGATTCCTGGGCTGTGAGAGCACACGTCCATCTTAACATCCACCAATACCTCCAAGACCTTTTCGGCAGGGCTATGCTTTGTCCCTTAGTTTGTACTGGCAGTGGGAGTTGCTGTGAGCCAGGTGCAAGACCTTGCACTTGGCTTTGTTGGACCTTGCGAAGTTCACCTGGATCTGCTGCTTTAGTCTATCTAGGTCTCTTTGAAGCACCCTATTCCTCAGGCATGTCAATTGCAACACACAACTTGTTGCTGTCCCCAGACTTGCTGAATTTGCATTCAGTCCCACTTTTGATGTAGCTGATGAAGGTTTCCTGGTTCAGACATGACTGTCTCATGTCTTCCTTTTCCCTAACTTTCTCAACCTGGGGATGAAGAGCTCTTGAGAACTAAGGAAAGGTTCCTTAAATATCTTTCAGCTCTGCTCCACAGTCTTGTCCTTGTGTGCTGTTTCTATTGCAGTTTTGTTAACTAGCTCCACGAAGAGCTGGAATTTGGCTTTCCTAATGTTAAGCTTCCTGATTTTACTCTCTGCCTATCCAGCATCCCTCAAGAGTGTGTGAATTCCACCACTGCATTATCACTGCAGCTCAGGTAGTCTCCAGTTGTGTTGGTGAGCAACAGGTCCAGTACTGCATCCTGCTGGTGGGACTATCTATTACTTTGCTCAGGAAATTACCCTTGATGCAATTCAGGAGCCCCCTGGACTGCCTGTAGCTCACTGTGCTACTTTTCCAGCAGTTGTCAGGGTAGCTGAAGTCTCTCAGCAAGGTGAGAACCTGTGATTGTGATGTCTCCTGTAGCTGGAGAAAAGTTTCATCAACAGGCTCTGCTTAATCAGGTTTCCTGCAGCAGACGCCAACCACAAGGCTTCTTTTGTTGCCTCTGTCTCTCACCTGTGGGCTTTTAACTTCCTCATGGCCATTTTTCAGGGACAGCTCTTCATGCACTACTTATTCCTTGTTGTAGGGGGAAATGTCTCCTCCCTTCCTTCTTCACCTGTCCTTTCTGAACAGCTTGCGTCAGTATCCACATTCCAGTCATGGGAATCATCCCACAAGGTTTCAGTGATGGCAACTATGTAGCTGTTTTCCAGTAGCATGGTGGCTTCCATCTCCTGTTTGTTTCCCAAGCTGCATGTGTTGGTGTGGAGGCACTTACTTCAGCTGTGCAACTGGCCTTGCTGTCTTCTTGCAGGATAACTTAATTACCTTCAAGTGATTGCCTTCAGCCTCCCTGTTGACTTCAAATGTCTGGGAATTCATCTGTGCCATTTGTTACACCATTGATTCAATGTTAATTGACACAAAAACGTATCTTTACTACCTGCTTGTCTAAACTGTTAAAACTAGTGCTGTTTGTAGAAAACAATGTAGATCTTGACATAACAACTTCGGAATGCTCCCCAGTTTCAGTTTAACTCTTGGGTTATTTTTGTACACAAAACAGAGGCTTTTCGCTGTCTGTCCAAAAGCTTGACTATCTGAATCTTGCTGTAATGCTATCACAGAGTTATCTCTATCTATCTATCTATCTATCTATCTATCTATCTATCTATCTATCTATCTATCTATCTATCTATCTATCTATCTATCTATCTATCTATCTATATCTGATATACTGATCAAAAAAAGTCATAAAACCATTACATGTTATTTGAAGAGAGGGGAATGCACCTACTTCTGGTTTCAAGAACTCCTTTTCTGCTTGGGTTGAGAATCAGGAAACTGACAAATTTAGATGTTAAAATGAGATGGAAGGGAAATGGGAAACTACTGAGAATATAGTAAAACAAAAGAAAAATGTTTAACCCAATAAAACTAGAAAATAAAGTAAGACGAAAGCTAATTAGATGTTGGGATTGAAAAGATGGACAAATTTTAGAGAACTTGAGCAATTCCTGAGCATGAGGGGCTTTCTGGGAGTGATATCTAGTCGAGTACAAATTCTTGTTGCTTAGGCACAGCTATAAATGACCTTCACATGCTCATAAAGGGGATGAGGGAGGCAGAAGCAATTTCTTGGAGCATTAGGAATCTTAGCATCTAAAACTGGAAGTGTGGGTAAATGAGATTTGATCTGAGCCAGACTGATGGAAGATTATCATCAAACAGATTTCTTTCTAATGTGCTGTCATTAATTTCTTTATATATGCTTCTAGCTAGGTGAGGATTGTTTGGTTTCCAATACATACAAGGTCTAGCTTAGGGTTTATTTCTAACAATTTCTTCAAGGCACTTCTTGAAATGCCTTAAAAGATGAAAGTTTCCTTCATAACCAGCTGGAAAAAAGACTCCAAAACTGCAAGATATGATCTTAGTGTAGAAAGTATGTAGACAAAAATAATACAGTAATGTGGAGAGGACGTTATGCAGTCACTGACTTGTATGCATGCTAATTGAATGCAACTGTTGGTCATGTGACTTAATTATGTATCTTTGCTTTAGGAGATGCATGCTAGCAGTTGCACACATAGGGAAAAACATACCTACAGCTTTTTCAGCAAAAGCACCATCTTCTAGAGAAGGAAAGCCAGGTGGCGCTCCTTGAGATGCACGAGAGTATCAAGAACATCCACCCAAGGCTTTCAGTTACATCATAGGATATGCAAAGGACTTAAGCTGGTCTAGAACATCTTATGAAGGCCAAATGACACATCTTAGAATGTGTGACCTTTTACTTAACACCTAACTTCAGCCAACTAAGGTGCTTCGTGAATGTCCAAGTCTTTAGCTGTACTTATGCATGTGAAGGCTTACTTGCATAGTTTTCCTTTGATAAATATGGAATAGTGTGAAATTCAGAAGCTTTAAAAGTGTTTTCCAATTATAGATTTCCTCCTTCCTCGCCACTGAAGCCATATCCAAAGAAACCTTCGTATGGAAAGGAAGTAATTAAATTTCCAGATTGGAATGATCCAAAGGCTGGCACTTCCCAAGAACACATTCCTGTGAAATCAATCGTGATGGTAAGATATCCAGTTACTTTCTCCAGACCTATACACATTTGGAAAGCAAGATTCAGTCAGGAATTCTTCACTGTGCCACAGATTACTTGGTTAGAGAATTAAATGTAAAATACTTCTAATTGTGTGGAGCAAAGTTAATGGTTTGCTGAAGCTTTTGGCTCTGGGTATTCTTCCTGTTACAGACTGTATTGTACTTAGCATCCTAAGTTCAGCATGGATGTATCTGCCAGTATATTTGTATTTCATTGTACTCTGTTTACAATGACACATTTCTTATCATATTTGACAGAATAGTTATTGTTGCTTACAACATAACTTCTATCCAGGCTCTTCATGTTGCAGAACATGCATATATACAGAACATGCTATATAGTGTAAAGTTGCTGGTTATTACATTTCTTTTTCTACAAGGAGTACATTGTGGTGAAGAAGAACTTGTCCTCCTTCTGTTGCTATGCTTGGTGAGCTTAGAGAATCATCCTGCTCTGTGCTCACTTGGATTGTTCCAGCTTTTACAAAGTTCAGAAAAAATACGGCTTTTATTATTAAAAAAATTTCTGTCACTTATCTCCAATTTTATATTGTAAAAGCCTAGGCCTTTTGAGTTTCCTTTGTTCTAAACCTTTCCTTCAGTTTAAATTGTGTTCTCATCCTTTTTATATACTGCTGGGACTTCTTTTAGAACTTTAGCCTTTTTATTAATGCTGTTCAGTGCAGGAGTTTTGCTTTGGGTTTCTTGGCGAATAATAGTCTGTTTGGAAAAGCAGTTCCTACTGTTCTGCTGAACATCAAAAGAATCTGAACAAACAGCTATTCCACATTTCTAATGCATTTATTTACATGAAGGCTGAATGTTCCTTTCATGTGTAGCAGGCTCTGGGGGGAGGCACAGTCCTTAGAACTGCAATTGTAGGTGAAAGATATATAAGGAGGAAAGAAAAGGTAGTACAAAAGGCATGTAAAAATAGAGCATTTTAGTTTTAATACATTACAGCTTCTAGCTGTATGCTCTAAACTTCCATCCAAGCATCCTGCCCTGAAAAATATTATCAAAGGTCTGTTTATGTACAACTGTCTCAGATGTGCCAGTATGCAGTCTGGCATAACTGAAAAACATGTTCATTGACATGGTTAATAACTTGAAACAAATGATGCAAAGGAAGAAAGTGGTGGGTTTTTTCTTTTTTTGGTTTGGTTTAATTTTTTGGTTTTTTTTTGTTTTTCTTTAAGGCTAGCTGCCTTTTAAAAAAATGTTGTAGCTTCTATTGGAAGAGTGAAGTGGACAGGTAACTTAAAGTGGTTTAACCAAAGCTTAAATTGCTGCAGCATCAAATAGAGCACTTATTGGCTATGTGTGAATTGATAGACATGGATCTGGGTAGTGAAATACTGATGTGGAAAGTCAGATATTAATTGCAGAGGATTTTTTTTTTTAATTTTAAATTAACTCCAGTCTAGTGTCATGAAGTGACAGCTGCTGGAGTGATTGGGTGCATTCCTGAAGTGCATTTCATGGTTTAGGTGACCACAAGGAATGCTGTTAATGTGATCTAGGACTGCTGCGGTGCAAATCATTGCACAGTAACTGGAAATGATCCAGAACTTTGCTTTAGTACACTGTGAACACAACCTGTATTGTGTGTGCACACATCAGCACAATGATGACAGTTTTCAAGTACCGAACTGGGATGTGAAGACTGAGTAAAGGATAATAGTCACATAAACTTGTATTCTCTCTTTACTCCTCTTTTATAATGGTAGATTAGATATGGTGGATGTCCTTATCTGTAACTGTGTGCTTTCTTTTTATTGCTGTTTTTAACTTGCTAAGGAGTCTACTATTGAATTATCACATCTTCTCACATCATTTTTCAGCTCTGGAGATGTTAAGTAACAGAGAAAATATGCTCTGCATATGAAAGCTAAAAATTATTACGTCTTGGATATTTAGCTAGATTTTAAGACATCTTAAAACCTTTGCATGTACCACAAATGTGTTACGCTGTTTAGTATTTGAAAAATCACTTGTTAATGAGCAGTGCTGCTTTCTTTTTCCTGATTTTAGAATTCTGAAATGTGGTACAAGCGTCACAGTATAGCTATAGGGGAAGTACCAGCGTGCAAACTTGTTTTCCGCAGAGAGTTAACGCAAGAAAATATAGAAGAGATATGGAAATCAATGACTTTGTCACGGTGAGTGTGCATGTTAGTAGCCTTCTTCTGGCATAGTAAAACTATATAATAGACAACAATCTTGCCTGTTTTCTCTGGCAATGTTGCCATATCAGTGATACTAACTATCCTGCAAAATCAGCAGATCGAGTTTACAAGAAAACTTCAGTTCTTTTTGACTTTTTTCTCTTGTACTATATAAATCTATTGTGTTGGGCCTTGTTTTGTTTAATCACATTTTTCCCTCAGTCTTTCTTTTTTCCTGTTATGAAATCATAGAAGTCATGTAGAAGTATGATACAACTAAGCCTTTTAATGAGAAGTACAGAACTTAATATAAGGGAAGAAATAGCTATGTCCAGAAGGCTTTGAGAAATTCCTTACATTTTTCATAAGGAATATCCTATGCAAAACTAAGTACCTTATTTTAGAGCATTTTTTTTGTCCTGCAAAAATATGCTTTAGATAATTTAACATTATGATTTCTTTTCATCTAAGCCTGGCTTACTATCTTTATGATCTAGTGCAGTTTAGCATAGGAATTTGTATGATGAGAGAGTAGTGTCAGTCTGCTCTAATCCTCCTTTGCATGCTTATGACTTAAACATTAAATATAAAGGGTCTCTTTCAGAACTGTATCTGTCCTAATGCTATGTATTTACTTGCAAATTAGATGATGTATTTATTGTGTTTTACATATTTATGCAGACTACAAAAAGTCTTGGGTTTGGATTGCCTGGATGAAGTGATAGATACAAAGCTTGTGAATTCAAAGCATATTGTCCAAAATGCATACAATGTCAATAAGCAAGGCATTGTCACTTTAGAAGACAAATCAAGTGAGTATTTTAGAAGTTCTTGTTTAACTTCTTGTATTTTATTATTTTTAAAAAAGAAAAGCAACGTTAACTAATCTATAGAAACATCGTAACTTCATACTTGTATAACCACATTATACTAGAATTTTTATGGAATGTACTATTGTTGTGCACCCCAACAGCAAGAATCAGTGTTCTTTTTTCCATACTTACATTTTAGTATCCCTGCTTCAGCACATGTATTAAGTATACATGAGAAAGCTTAGGCAGCAAGAAGGATGCTGCGATATTCTCTGTAGGAAGAGCCCAGCAGCTGCCCCATGTCAGAGCAGAGCCAGTGCCAGCTGGCTCCAAAAAAGACCCAATGTTAGCCAAATCTAATCCAGTGAATGATCCTGTGAGAGCATATTTAAGAAAGGGGAAAAAATGCTTCACAGCTGCAGGTGGGAGAGAGGGAGTGAGAAGAAAAATGGGAGAAATGACACAGACACCAAGCTCAGTGTAAGAGGAGGGCAGAGTCTAGGAGGCACTCCAGGCACAGAGCGTATCTCCACTTGCATTCTGTGGATGAGTCCATGGTGCAGCAGTAGGTGTGGCCTGGAGGATGCTGCAGTTCATGGAATGCCTTTGTTGGAGCAGGCCCTGTGTTGGAGCTACGGAGAACCCATACTTCAACATTTAACTCCTGAAAGGGTGGATCCTGTGATATTGACTCACATTGGAGCAGTTATTAGAGAGATGTAACCTGTGGGAAGCCCACACAAAACCACATCTAGGTACTAGGCGTCCCATTCTAGATGACTGGGAATTGGAGGGATGTTTGTAGTTTGCTTTTAGTTTCACTGCTTTAGTTTATTATTGTCAGTAGGCAATACATATTAATTTCCTTTATGTTGAGTTTGTTTTGTCTGTAACAGTGTTTGGTGAGTGATCTGTCCCATCTCAGCTTGCAAATTTTTTTCATTGTATTTTAACTCCCTGGGAGACTGAAAGGGAATGAGAACTTTGTGGTGAAGCTTAGCCTACTAACTAGTGTGAAACCATCAGAGCAGTACTGAACAAAGGTGAAAGAACTGACATTTTTCAGTTAAAACGGCGGTGATATATTTCTTTTGAAGCTGCCTTGGTCAGTGTATCTGGGCCTGGAGCATATATATGAGAGCAACATGTAGTAAAAAAAAAAACAAAACAAAACAAGAAAGGATCAAAATATAGACCGAAAGGCTTAGAACTTTTCACTTTTGTATTTTTAGTCTATAGTTTGAAAGAAGCACCATGTAAAATTGCTTTTCTCACTAGGGAAACATTAAGTATGATCTGAGAGATTATTTAATATTGTAACAATGTTTTCCACAAGATCTATAGAGAAGTGAAACATCAAGTAGGAATCTGATTTGGTTTATGAAAGTAACTACCTTTAGAGCATGTACGTGTTCTTTCTCCAGTCAGCTGGAAGACTTCAGGATATTGCGTTCTTTTCAGAAATGACAGAACTGAACGTATGAATGCTTTTCATCATCATTACAAAGTAACCATTTTGTATAGTCACAACTCCTTTACAAAAATTTGAATAATTTTGGTTAAATTTTACAAGGCAGAGTAAGGATCTACTATCCATTAAGCTGCAGGAATTGTAATTGGTTGATACTGAAGCACTGAATATACTATAATTTTAATCTTACAGAAGTTATTTGTTTTTACAGTAAGTAATCTGATGTTTTTCTTTCAGCCTACTTTATGAGAGGAACTTCTTTAAGAATTTTTAGCTCCCTATAATCTTAGAATTTGTTATTAAAACAACAACAACAACAAAAAAAAACAACAAGAAAGAAAAAACATCTGAGTTACTCTTTTCATTTATTTATCTATTTATTCATTTTTTAATTTTCCCTTGCGCAGAGGACTTACCTCACTGGATATTGTCAGCAATGAAATGCCTAGCAAACTGTAAGTAAACTTGGAATAAAACCTAAAACTTCACCTAAGAAAAAAAATCACCTAAATTGACTATGCCTTTAACAACTGCATCAACATTTCACTGAATACCAGTGGTAATCATAGTCTATATTTTTCCTGATTATGGCTTTGAAAACAATGTTGAAAAAGATCAGTCAGTCAGCATATGTTCTCCTGCCACTGCAGTTTAGTAAGGTTAAGTTATTTATATTTTTCCCTCAGTTATGTTTGTTTTCACTGAATCTGTTGGAAATACAAATAAAATGTTTTTAATAGTGTATCTAACCTTCATGAATTTGCACTTATATTGGCTGGAACAGCAAACACTGATCAAGTTGATTAGCTGCAAATTAACTTTTTCTCTATTTTTTTTTTTTTTTTTGTAGGGCCCATCTGCTCAGATTTGAAGCAGCCTACATATTCAGGATTTGAAAGAGATGTCTTCAAAACGATAGTGGACTACTTTGGCCAGATGAAAGAGCCACTTCTTACATTTAATTTTTTTGATGTTTTTGTTAGTGTGTTAGGTAAGTGGTCTGGGATGTAACAAGAAAGGTATTCCTAGTGCTTTAAAGAAATAGTAGTTTAATTTTTATCTATAGTTTTTAAAGTGTTGACAAAAACAAATTAACTTACCACGCAGGTATAGATAGCAATTACAGAGACTGAAATTATAGAGATTGAAAATATGAACACATAGTGAAAGAAAGAATTCTGGGTCTAATAGTAAACTTGCTTTGCGGCATGCTGTTTTTTGACCCCTTTTGTTAAAAGATGTAACATTACATTTTATAGTTTTTGGAACTAAAAAAAAGATTTCAGAACAATTACATTCAGTAATTTCCAAGGTTGTATAGCTGTTCTTCAGCTAGTAAAGGGACCTATCAGTTACTGACATTTTTTAGGAATCTAGTATTTTTCTACTTTGTCAGTATCTAGTTCACTGTCTTACTTCAAATTGAATAAAATTCCTTTGTTGAATTTTTCTTCTGATGCAACAAGTGTTCTTGACAATATCTTTAAGTCCTTCCTACCCTTTTGTGCTTTTTTTTTTCTTTTTTTTTTTTTTTCTATTATATTTAGTATCTTTCAGGACTGAGTTTTATTTCACAGTATTTCAGATGTAAAAATGAGATTTAGGTGTTCATATCAACAGTTATGTGCAAGTGAAAAGAAATTCTGCAGCGTTTCAAATAAGTGTGAAGCCACTGACTTCACAAAAAATGATGTATTCCATACGGAATTTTTCCTTAAAACAAAAATGCTTATATACAACAAGTCATGAGAATGTAGACTTTTAAGAACTACTTTGTTTTCAATTTTCCTACTTTGCCAGTTTGCTTAAAAATACCCTCAGTATATGTTTGAAAATGTCGGATCGTTCTAGGTTTATTTAGACAGCCTACTCTGGGCACCAATTTACAAACATTAAAATGTCTAAAAAGTTGCACTTGTCTGTAATGGAATGTCTTGGGATACTTGATTTAGGTACATTCAGTTACTTCAGTAAGGATGAGCGTGGTTGGACTAGAGCATTCCCAGGTGTTTTTTCCACACTGTTTTACTTTATGATTCAATGATTAGTTTCCTTATTTAGCTAGTTTAAGAAGTTTATGAAAACAACTCATGTTCCTGTTGTGATGCCTGACTCTCCTTTTTGTACAAAAACAATAGTTCTTACTAGCAGTAAGAAAGCAAGTAAGGGGCGTAACTATGCACATGCAAATGACCTGGGGAATAAATGAAGAACTAATTGTGTATGCCTGTAGGTCTAGGATCTTACTGGTATCATAGATGGGATGGCACAGGTTCTTTAAGAGCAATGTATAGGTGAGGTGACGTCACTCTCTGGTCAGTGACCAGATGGAGCATGGAGCTCTGCCTGGGAGTAGATGAGGAGCAGATAACTCTATGGATTAAAGGAGGGAAAGGACAGGTCACATGATGGAGATTTTCTGTAGCCTGTCTGAATAGGAAGAATATGTATATGAGGCTTTCTACTCAGGAGAAGTTTCACTTTCACAAGGCTTGTTCTTTGGAGGGCCTTTGGGCACCATGATATCTATTGGAGGGACAACACAGCAGGACCTAAATAATCTGGAAGATTCCTGAAACAAATGTATCATGACTTCCTTCTCCAAAGGACAGAAAAGCAAATGAGGAAATGTACTATGTAATTCATAAGCAAGAAGGGGCCTGTGGGTAATGTGAAGGTCCAGGGAAGTCTTGGCTGAAATGACCTTGAAATGGTGGAATGGAATCAGACAGGTTCACAACAGGCTTTCAACCCCAGGAGAGCAGACTTTAGCATCTTTTCAGCAGAGTGGGATAAAGCCCTGCTGGGAAGAAGGCACATTCAAAGATCACCTCCAAGCTCAGGAGCAATGTATCTCAGCACAGAGAAAGTGACAAAAATATCAGGAATCTTGTAGGAGTGAACAAGGAACTCCTGGCCAAACTGAAACACAAAAAGAAAACCTACAGATGATACAAGTCAGGACAGATAAAATGAGAAGAATACAGTTCCTTCCCAGAAAAGAAATCTGGGGAGATGGATTCTTAAGATATTTAAAATATTTGTGGAAATATACAATTAAGAAATATTTCTACGTTTCTTGATTTTTTTAAATTTTTGTTTTAATGATAAACCAGGTCTGCTGCAAAAACACAGTGAGGCTATAGAAGCTCTTCAAATATCTTGCCTCCTGCTGCCACCAGAAAATCGGAGAAAACTACAGCTGTTGGTGAGAATGATGGCAAGAATTAGCTTTAACAAGGATTTGCCACCTCTTTCTGAATCAGTGAGGACCAGAGTCTTGGTATGTATAGTAATAAGGTAGAAGATCTCACAGGCCTTTTGGAGTAGGACAGATAAGATTCTTACTGGAGAGCTTATGTAAAATAGGCTTACTTATTTGATGTATAGTTCTTGTATTCCTACTGTGCAAAAACAACTCTGAATTTGAACAAGTTGCTTTTGAACTTGTGAGCAAATTCAGAACTTGCTCAGGACTTGAAGGTTTCCCCCATCTTAAATTTAAGTCACCACTTATTTTTTTCTACACAGGCTTAAATAGACTGACTATTGAGTGGGAATAAAAAACCCAGAATAATAAAAGATGAGGTCTCTGGTCTTTGTCATTACAAAAAGTGTGAGAAAAACAGACTGCCTGATTCAATTACAGTTAAAAATATGTATCTGAATTTTTGTCTGCCTGTTTTTAGAAATCTTGCCAGATTATTTCTGTGCTCATTTTTGTTCTTCACTTAACTACAGAAACACTCTACATATCATTTTTATTCATATTTTGACAAACCCCTGGTGTATGCTAATATCATTTTGTAGGGCTATTTATATATTTATCATTGTTATCAATGACATGTTATCGCAGTCATATTTGTATTGGTTTTGTTAGGTGAAATTTAGATATTCTGGCTGACTATTTCTTTTTGTTAACATTCAAGTTCTCTGCAAGGACTAGAGCATTGGAAAGCTCAGCTCTACAGCCATTCCATAGAAATCCTAGGATGTCTGTATCTAAATTTGTTGCATAACAATGAACATTTTAATTAACTATGAATGATATTTTATTAAAGTAATTAATTTATTGGCTGATACTTATAATCTAATTAACTATAAATGATATATTTTTTTACAAAAATAACATAAAGTAGTTATAAGATAAATGTTATCTTTTTGAAGTGAATCCTATACAATCCAAATACTTTGCATTATGTTTTGTTTCAGCTGAGTAATTTACAACACAAAGCAGAAAATCTTGTTTGCTCCCTGTGCTAGAGCTGTTAATAGTGACTGGTACACAGCTAGAAAAATTATAGTCTCGTTTCAAATGTTCAGTTACATGTAGTGAGCTGCACCTGAAATTTTATTTGAAGGATTAGAAAGTAATGGCATTAAGTTTTCCTTCTGCCGCTTGACTTCTATTCAATTGCTGTGTTGTTTTTAAAAGCTTTGAAACATTTATGACCTATTTGACTGGAAAGGCCAATTGGAAAGGCTTGTTTGTGGAGGTTCTGAAAGTAAAATGAAGTGTAGCCATTCTATGCCTTAGGTCAGCATCAGATTGTTTGAAACAAGAGCCATCTTCAGTCCATTCAGTGTCATGGTACACAACGCTCTTCCATTTATTTTTTTTTTTAATGATGCTTTGAAAGTATGGTGAGTTTTTTGTTGTTAAGGGATCTTTTAGGAAAGATTTTAATACAGACTATTTTTTCTCTGTAAGTAGAAAATAACCTTATTTTATTTTTTTTTTCCTCAGATGGTTCAAGCATTTTCCCGTTGTATTCTCTGCTCTAAGGATGAAATGGACTTGGATGAACTGCTTGCTGCTAAGTTAGTATCTTTCCTGATGGACAATTATCAGGAGATACTAAGTGTTCCGTCTTCCTTAAAATCTTCTATAGAGGAACATGTTGTACATGTCCAAAGAGTTCAGGTAGGTGTCTAGTGGGAAAAAAAATACTTTGTGTCACTCTGCTTCACTAGCAAAACCATGCTTTCTGTTCCTGAGATTGACAAATCTTAGACTTTGGTCTGTCTCTGCTAGCATATTAAAAGCTAATTTATTTCGGCTACTGATATTTAATCATAACTATATGAAATGAAACTAAACAAATCTTGGATGGCTCAGAGACAAACATGTTCCCATCTTGGTCAACTCCATCTTTTCCAGGAATGGGGTCACAATGTTTTAGAGGCATCCATATGTACACAACCTTTTCAGAACTTTATTTCCTTTTTCCAATATTGTATTTTTCATTTTTAGTTCAACATTTACTGATTTCCACTGAAGTACTTAGTCATTTCTTTTTCCAAGAATTATACAAGCTTTGTTTGTTTCATGCTTCTTGACTTACTGGAACTTCAATCTATTTGTGCAAGAAGTAGGAGGTAGAATTTATGGTTTTCTCTCTTTTTCTGTTGAATGACATTGAGTAACATTTAATGATTTTAACGACATGGTAGTCAACTTGGTGAAGTTGTATTTTTTTTTTTCCCCTCAAATTTGTTGCAGAGAATAACTTTTCTTTTTATTCTTTCTTCAGATAAAATATGCTGGAGCTGACACTGATGCAGTTATTCCTGCTCCGTCATTTTGCCATCAAATCAGCACAGATGAATTTGAATACCAAAGGGTAACTGGCTCTCAGGAACCGCTGGTGGCTTTATTGGAAGAAATCGCAATGAATAAAGAAATATCAATGAAAGACAAGAAAAAGAAGCTTAAACAAGTAAGTAAAAATTTCTCTAGTATTTATTTAATTTTTAAAAGCTGTATGAGTTTTTACATGTATGGTCCTCTAAGAAAACAATGACTCTTAAAGCAATAGATAATATTGGTCATTTATAACTTTTAATCATTTTGGATAGAGGTGCTGTGGTGGATAAGCCATACTGGAAAACATCACTTAATTTTCTATACAGAGATGTAGAGAGTGTTCGAAGAATTTTCTTGCTCTGTTCATGGATATGACAATTCATATTTTAAAATGCTAAATATGAGTGAATTCTTCACTTAAACTGATTTATTTTTCTAGTTTCAGAAATCTTACCCTGAAGTGTATAGAGTACGATTTCCTACCCCTGAAACTGAAGCAGTGCTATTTCCAGAAAAATCGAAACAGAAGCAACCACTTCTGATGTGGGCTTTAAGAAAGCCTTTTCAACCATTTCACAGGACCAGAAGCTTTCGGATGTAAAGAGTTTGCATGTAATACATCAACAAACTGAGTCAAAGCAGACTTTCAATGGATCTTATACAAAAGGAGTCTGAGCAGCGTGTAATTTGCTCAGAAAAAATACTGCAGACTGTAAAGAATGTCAAAAGTGAAGTGTTGAGGGCATAGAAATGTGAACCAATATCAGTATTTTTATAAATCATAATTTTTTAATGTCTTTTTTTGTAGTTTTTAAAAGCAAGATGATTAACTTGCATTGGGGATAAGGCACACTTGCTGTAATTGACCATCATTTTAAGGTCAAAACTTGTGTGCAATGTACTGTTAGTTAATCAAGAGCATTTTTTTCCTATTGTATAAACTAGACCATTTGTTCATGTGTAGCTTGAGTAATTCTTAATCTGTAAGTGCATGAACAAGTATGTAACACTGGATTTTGTTTTCCTATTGTGTGTGCTGTTCTTATATAAAATTTATTTCGTAATACTGTAAAAACTCATTCTTAACTTTGATTTTGATGATGCATTACAACTGTTGAAGAGCCATTTCTTTCTTTAGTATAGACTCGGTCTTTCAAGCAATCTGGACTTAAAAGCCTTTTCCAAAATCTGTTATGAAATAGTGCTGTACAAAATGGGATACCTGTCTTCAAGAACTCATTTTATCAGGAAAATTTGAAGCCTTGCTTTTCTTCTGGAAATACAAATATTGACTTGATTTTAATTATTGAGTACCTTTAATGATTTTGTTTGTTTTGCATAATGAAAACTACTGTACATGTAACTTGACTGGGAGAATAACTTGATTCTGGCAACTTTTTTGATCTATTAAAACACTGTTTGCAGACTTTTACTGCTTTGGTACTGGTGGTACTTTTAGTTTATCAATCAGCATTTTAAAGAAAGGTTTTTCATATGTCACTGAATGTCGAAATCTATGCAGGAAGGGAAGGCAGCAGGTATCTCAACCTGTTTGTCTGAGATTCTAATAAACAACATGCTGACTCATCTGCAACACTGACTTTGCTAACTCCCTAACATGTCAATAAGCTTGAAGATCTGTGTTGTGAGGCTGTTGGTTTAACCGACTGGAATATTTCTCAGGTATTGTGCTTTTTATGAACAGTATATATTTTCATGGTCTGTCTTCACCCTTGCACTTCTTATCAGTAATCATTGTGTAAGTAAATGTGGTGCTAAAGATACACTTATCAAATATTAAGAACACATTAAAATTAATATTAAAGTAGTCTGAGGCCGCTTAACTTTTTTACTAGGTCTTTGGTGGTGATGTGTCCTCTCACTTTTGTCATAGTATTCTGCATATTCTTATGTGCATTCAGACTGATTACTCATAATATAAACATTTGCTTGCAGCAGTGATCTATAAAGTGTAAGAGCTAATAAGGCTAGTATTTTCCATAGAAATGAGGAAACCCACCTGAACTCACCTCTGACATTTGTTCTTAACTGCAGAGGAGAGGTTGAATTCAATCTATTAGGCACGGAAAATAATATCAATACTAATATGCCTTCTAGCATCGCATTGAATTGTTTCCTCAGTTTCTTCTGTTCATGTAGCCAGTTTTTAACAGCAGTTTGTATTTCCTCGTTAGTTTCTGGTAGTAGCAGTTGAAGACACAGTGTTTCTGTGGGTCAATTACAGTCATGTTACAAATAATTCTTTTTTGTCTGCAATAAAAACAAACCAAGCAAATCCATTTACTGACAATTCCCTAGTCTGCCAAAAAATGCTGTCATAAAAAATTCTCCAAAACCTCAGGGGGACTATAGGAAGAGAACTGAAGCTGAAATCATAGTTTTGCAAGACTGAATTTTAACTGTTGTCTCATCTTTAAGGCTGACAAAAACTATCTTGGAAATAGAGGATATTTAGCTATAGCTGCTATTACAGCTCTTCCTTGTCTCATAACTGTACTAATTGTGCACATACAAAGCAAATGTGGTATTCTTTCATAATGGAGGCTGGAAAAAGAAGATTGCTAGAAAAATAGTATAGAGAAGAGTGTGGTCTTGGTAAAGAATAAAAATGTTTCTGTATTCCTAACATGTAATCAATAGAAACCTCAGTTTTCTTATTAACTTTCTCAGGAATTTAACTCCTCTATGAATACTGTGTAGTGTCTTGATATTGCCAGAAATGAACAACCTTGAATCAGTTGGGCTTTATTTCCTGTGAACTGTGATATTCCTCTGCTTATGCAAGTAGTTGTTACTGAAGGTGTTAACTAATTTAAGAGTTAGCTGACATTGTTTTTAAACACAGCAGGTGTAAAACTCAATGAAGGCAGATGAGTGATATCTTAGATATCTATCTTCAAGCTCATATGTAAGCAGAAGCTATTTCTCAACATCATAGTCTAAATTTAATTCCTTACTACTGAAGTTTCTATTGCAATGCCATTATTTGTAGCTCTTGGGCTTTTTGGAAAAGAATCAGAAACTTTTAGTAGAAATCTCTGTCATTTTGTCTTGTGTGTGTATGTTAATACCAATTAAGTAATAACATGATTCTAATTGCAAACCCTTGCAGAAGGGTAGAAAACCTGGTGCAGAATTTTAATGGGAAAAAAGTGATGAAAAATAACATAGCTAATTATTATTCAGTACATTGGTTTTATTTTCTCATTGAATGTACACTTGTATGGTAAACATGGTTTTGTTAGTGATGAAGATTATAATTGTATTTCAAAGTGTGTTTTAGTTTTTAACCCTGAAAGTTTTGCCATGGAAAAGACAGCTGTGTGGTATGTTTAGGTAAACTAATAATGTACTTAGCTTATATGTAACATGTATGGTTGAAAATTGTGGCTATATTAGGCTTTTTATGGTATTACTTTTAGTGGATCTGACAGAATATAGGCATTAGTCAGTAATGGTTAAGTGATTAAGTACTGCATAAATGTAAGTACAAGGGCACTGTAACTGATGGAGATGCACTTTATGGATTTTCCCAGAAATTCTGTGCTGCATTTTCCTGTCAACATTTCCACTGAGGATGTGAAAATGAATATTTAAAACAAAATCATGACTGTCGGTATGATTCGGTTGCCTTCTTGGTTTTCAGAATACTAAGTAATAATCAAGACATAAAAAAGGAACTGTGCAGGTTAAAAATGAATTCAAACATGGTCACATCAAAACTTACATCAGAGAGTGGGGAAAGTAGGTCATTTCAAAAAGGAAAGAGAGGAGGAAAGACTGTGCTCTGGAAAACTACAGTTGTAAGAGTTTCCTCCTACTGTGAACAAGGTTTCCCAATATTATGCTGAGGCAGAGGGCTAATGTGATTCTTGAAGGTCTAAATTGGAGGTGGTTACATAAAATCAGCTGACTCATCTCTTGTGTGACCTCTGTGTTCAGTACTCAGTGACTTATACTGAAACATTGCAGGATTTGCAGATTTTTATAAAACTATGGATGATGGAATATGAGAATTCAAAATTACATTCCTTAAACTCAGGGTTTGCATTACTTCAGTCTTTTCATTTATGAGAAACAAGAACAGAAAGTCACTTGATTAGCTCGTGGAAGTACGTTTACATAAAGAAGTACTTATTTTGGTAAGCAATAACGATGTGAGTTGAGATGGGAGTATTACGCTGTAGCTGGAAGATGGAGCTGGATATGTTTAAATATAGAGGTTTGGTTTTTTTTTTAATGTCATTGATGGGAATGTTGTGAATTTTATCTTTTCTTGATGTCTTCAGAAGCGTCTTTTTTTCTGGCGGATATTTGGATGTTTGCTGAAACCAAGGTCACTGAGCTCAGAGCAGAGTGAGCAGAGAAGCAGCATGATGACTTGAGGTACAAGAGACTGGACAAAATCTCCTCAGTCTGCATGCTCTGGATTTTAACAAAAGTTGCCCATCTGTTCATATTGATTGGCTTCACTAAGATATTTTATATTCTGTAGGTGATGTGAAAGACTTATTTGTCATTTCTCTGTGGATTTATTAATTTTATTTAAAGCAATTAAAGAAAATAGTATCTTTAACTTCTTTCTTTCTTTCTTTCTTTCTTTCTTTCTTTCTTTCTTTCTTTCTTTCTTTCTTTCTTTCTTTCTTTTCTTTTCTTTTCTTTTCTTTTCTTTTCTTTTCTTTTCTTTTCTTTTCTTTTCTTTTCTTTTCTTTTCTTTTCTTTTCTTTTCTTTTCTTTTCTTTCTTTTCTTTCTTTTTTTTTTTTTTTTTCTTTTTCCAGACAAAACTAATGAATATAGGCAAAGTGGGATCGCCTCCTATATTGTGATGGCACAGCTGCATCTGGGGATAATGAAAACCCAACACTCTGGTCAGGGAGGGTGAGGTATGTCTATATGTACTGCAGATGTTCTGCCTGGGAATTAGAGAGAGGATAGAATCCATCAAAATATGATCTGATGGCTGGTATGAATTCTAGTAAGAGTTGCTTTGTTATCTATGTGAGCATTCTAAAATTTACATCTTAGTCTTGTATTTTTCAGCCTGGAATTATGTGATGCTGAATTGATCAAGTTCACATCTAGGAAATACAAGTCGTAACATCCAAAACAACTAGAAGTGTTTCTTGTCTTACATAAAGACAAGAAACTAACATAAAACTGTCTATAGCTAGTTCTTGTGAATGTTTTTTTTTTTTTTCTATGATTATGGTTTGAAATAACTGCAAAGCTTTCTAAAACTAATAATGACTGTGAGAGAAGCAGTGTTTCCTGAGCTTGCCTGCTGAAGAGAGGAAGGACTGACCTTGGCACTTCTAGACAGACTCTGAAGGTGAATAAAAGGCATAATATGTAATAATATATGTAATATATTTATATATTTGCAAATTTGTTTATGTTTCCCTGTCTAACTTAAGACTCTTAAGTGCTTATTTGCACGAGGATATGGCCTTGTGCATAACTGAGATATGCTATGTGATTTCAAATCTGATGTGTAGCACTAGTTTATAAATTTGATCTCACCAAAAGCAGTTGTTATATTCTGAAACTGATTTTGCACTGAGACAGTTGTGAGATAATGAGTAGTGGGTTTACCAGTTTCTCATCTACTACAATGACACTCAGAATATTAGCTTTATTGTTCCAAGAAACTGTGTGCAGTAAATGGCCTTTAGATGCTGGCATATATGCAAAGTATTTTCACAGGGAATCTGTGAAAAATTCTTTCCTTCTGTTTGTTAACTATTTAGAGTTACTAACCTTTAGATGCTTGGTAATGTATGACCCAGCAGAGGTCAGCCTTGTGACATTTTTCAAGGCACATGATCACGGGAGTGAAGTTCTTTTTAAAGCCCTTGAAATTTTATTTTATAAGATATGTTTCTGCTAATCAGAGTTGGGAAATATTGTGTTGAAGATAGGTATGATTTCTTAAATATCTCAGTGTCACTTCTCTCTACGTAGTAGGATTGTTTATTGTATTTGCCTTGTTTGAACACAATTTTCTGTGTAATAATAACCAGCCCCCTAGTAGTTCTATCAACTTAGACAGAAGATGTGAATATGCAATAATAATACTGTCAAATCTTCCACTGAGTCTTCTGCTACGGTGCTTGCATGAGTGACTAAAGGATGACACTTGAAACTGAGAAGAAGATACTGTCTTTTTCATTCAGCCAGTTTGTTTTCTGAACTTCACAAAATCATTTCACTCCCTTACTGTTAGTTTGTTTTTCTGTCTATGAAACAGGAGACTGCAGATACTGCAAATATGTCTTTTAAACATTAAGAAGACTGAGATGAGAACAGTATTCTGAGGTTTTGGAGTAGATAATAGAAATATATTTTGTGCCTCTTTTCAACTGCAGGTCTGCAAGGCAAAAATCCGCCTCAGAAACAGAGACTGGTTTTTAATGCTTTCCATTTCTCCCCCTGATGTTCTTTATTTATTTATTTCTATTTCCCTTAAAGGAGGCAAAATCAGCTTGAAGCAACAGCAGCTATTAAGTTTACCTTTTGCCAGAGATGATTACAAACCATCCAAAAAGCAAAACAACAACAACAAAAAACCAAGACAGACAAACAAACAAAAAAAAAAACAACCCTAATTCTGGCCTCCAGAGAACATAATCTTATAAAAATATCCAATTAGACAAATAAAATAAGAATATTGTTAAAATGGAAGATTTCCTGAAATCAAAGCGTTTTGCTCATATGCTGTTAAGGAAATGTCACAGCGTGCCCTTTTTGTACTTGTTACTGAGAACAACTTAATGTTTATTATTTGCTCGAGAATAGCAAAGCCAAGATCTTAACGTGAAGAACCCTCTTTATTGTTTATGAGCAGCAATGTACGATGTTGCTGTTGTTCCTGTCCACTCATTCCATGGAAATGAAACAGTATTGGATGCCTTGGGTAGTATGTGCTTATGTAATTAGGCTCTAACCTAATGGAAGTATATTGTTAATGTGCATGAGTAACTACCATTATATAGTGCTTTCCAGCTCTTGAGTACTTCTTGACTCTACTGTCTTAAGAATCTTTCATTTGAAAGCCTATTTTGACCTCAGTGCATCAGCTTTTGCCAGGCACTTTGTTATGTAGAAAATGCAGATTTGTAAACAACTATTCTATTCAATTTAGTCTTTCTTAAGCTCAGAAAAACAAAAGTAGATGCAAAAAAACAGGTGCTCTGGATTGAATCAGCTTGGGTCAGTGTGTGCTGAAATTAATAAATCAAACTGAATGTAGACTATCTTAAATGGAAAATCATTGGGATGTTTGTACTGTGCTCTGCACAATTCCTGCTTTGAGAAAACAGCACAGAAAAGCCTGATCTGATTCTGATTTTGCCAGAGAAGCTTGCATTTCAGGATCTCACACAGGTACTCAGTTACCCTCTTCAAATGTTAGACCTGTGCATCTGTTGGTTTACCTCATGAACAAACTTATTTCAGTCTAGTAATTTGGTTGAATTCATGGGTTCTTCTGGGATGTTGTATACAAAGTTTCTCATATGTCTTCAGTTGATGTAAATGTTTTTACCCAGTGTGTACTACCCCTGAAATCCTAAACATCAAGATTAAACAGGAATAAACAATCAATTTCTGTCCTTTCAAACTAGGGATGGTAGATTATGAAGCAAACGGAAAAAAATGAATATAAAAAACAAAAAACAACATAATAAATTCTGTAAAGATTTATTTTCTCTTTTTCCAAAGTAGGGGTGTAGAGAGGCTTACGTAGCTTCAGAAACTGCATAAGTATATAAATCCGCATGGAAAAAGTTGTACTGTGTGCATTTAAGCAAAAGACAGTAAATATTCATTCTGCTCTGACTGGAAGAATACTCTGTGATATATAACTAGTGTACATTTGAAATTTTATAAAAGCTCTGGAATTTTATTTTTTAATTATTAAAAAAAAAAAAAAAAAGCAACCCAAAAAACAAATTACTAGGTAAATAGAATGGACTAGGCAAATCAGGGTTAAATTCCTCTGAAATCTCTGAACAGGATCATCTGGGAAACAGACATGTTCGTTACTTTAATTAAGGCCTACAGAACAGGCAACCAGGAAGATTTTTTTCTTGCTTAAGAGTAAAAAAGGCTCAAATTTTCATAGCTCAACTTTCTTGCAAAGAAAGGAGTCAAGATTTGTTCTGGGCACCCTATTTTACTACATGATTTCCTGAGCTGTTCTGAATGTATCATTGGTCTTGTATTTGAACACAAAATATTTGCAAAATATGAAGTGATATGAAATAACTAGTTGTTTATTGTAAAGAAGATATTTGTTTATCCCATAAAGGCATCTAAAACTATAAATATATATTTTTTAATAAGTTTTGATTGTTGTAGTAGCTTCCTGTAGGCAGGAAAGTGAGAAAGTTTTGTAGCCTTCAGAGCTAAATTTGCAAGGAAAGGCAAGAATAAATTTGATTTATAACCTGTGAAGAGGTTTTATTTCCTATCTAGAAAGCTTTATTTCATCCAACTTTTAAAAAATTTTGTTTTGAAAAACACTGCAGGATTGAGACACTGATTATCTGTCTTCCATTAGGAAAACACTTTTGTTTGGACACTTCAATTTCAGTTGGAATAACACATTTTTAGGTATAAAATCAATTCTGTAATATTGTCACCAAAAAAATTTTTTTTTTTCTTTTTAAATTTATTTTTTTCCCTACCTCAAGATTTGGTTGGAAGTCAAACTTTCCACATCAGACCAGATTCAATAACAAATATTGCATTTATTTATTTATTTATTTAATTTTTGTATTATTCACCAGATTTTGTCAATAATTTTTTCAGAGTCCTGATGGTGAAATAAATTGTTGCTTCAGAGCTGAAAGTGAAATTCACATTCAAAGATGGAGAGTGATTAAGTAAGCTTTGCAGGCTTATTATTTTGTAAGACAAAGTCGTTATGTGTAATTTCAGCCAAATAAAGGATAAATCCCAACTTGATCGCTTTTATTACTACTTTCATGGAAAGGAGCTTGTAGCGTATCTTAAAAACCTGCCAGTAGCTGTTGTGTACTCAGATTTCTGGCCTACTCAGAAGTCTTTGGTCTCGTGCCCTACCTTAGAATTGTTATTAGTGTCAGCGTAGCACAAAGCTGTGACTGTTCTCATCCTAGATGTTTGGGATAAGCATAGATCACTCTGAAAGAAATGCATCCCTTTTACATCCATGGAAATTACAAAAGATACAGAGAGTGATAACCTTAAAAATGTAACCAGAGAAAATGAAAAGCTTGAAAAGCAGTCATGTAAGCTAGTTTTTCTTTCCTGATTATCAATATTTATCTACGAAAAGGTGGCTATGACAAACATGTATTTTCTGTAGGATAAGTATGGAGAAAACAACTTGGCACAGAATAACCAGAGAGGTACACAGCCAAGAAATTCCAATCAAAGGAGGTTCAAAAAGTAATTTAAAAGAAGAGGATAAATATATTATCTCACTGTTCAAATAGTAGGCATTAAATAGTCAGAAAGACAGAAGAGACATCTGTTTGAAGGTGTTTGAATGATGAATCAATCTGCAGGTCAAAGACAGACAAGTTACCCTGAGAGCACAGGGATAAATTACTCCAATAAGACAATGACGTGGTAAGAACTTCAATTTTTAATGCCATTTATAGGCATTAAATGGATAAGAAAATGACATGTATATGTTGCTAGCATTTACTCTGGTGTATTATCGAGGAATTTTTGTCATACTTTGTTTTATTTAGAAAGTAAAGTCCACTGCCATCCAGCCTGTATAAATGAATAGCCTAATGCCTGTGGGGTATGTTGTTTTGATAATGACACTGCAGCATGTCATGGGCTTATCAGTGTCAGCTCTGGAAAGTTGTCTTGATGGCAAGGTAGGAGTGTGCTTAAGTTGCCCCATAACACCATTCTGAAAACTCTTCTACTGCACAAAGTAGAGTCTGTTTTGAGATATGCGTTGAGCAAACTTGAGAATTAATGCCATGCACATTTAGATCTCACCTCCATCAGATGGAGAAGAAATTGTATACTGTGAATAATCCCACTTTATGAAAGGTGGTTTTATTTATATACTTGTTGTCCAAAATATTTGCTTACAGTGACAAAGGCTTTTCTGTATATATATATATGTAACTACTTTTATTCAGGGAAGAACAGCCACTATTAATACAAGATTCTGCCAGTTAATTTTCTATGAGAATGAAAACATTAAGCAAGAAAATGTCACAGCCTTCAGATTCTGGTATCTTTTATCTTTGTTTTAGCACACTCAGAATATCATCTTTTTTGAGCATATTTTTCTGATCTATCAAATATCATTTAGATGTGCTCTGTTACCAAAGGATCAGATTTTCCATGTGAACCCTATGAGTCTAGCTTTTGTGAGTGAAGCCTGATCTCCAGTAACAGTCATGACAGTACTTGTAATTACATACAAAAGTAGCACGACTTTACTATTGTTAGCCTGAAACACTATGCAAGAGAAGTATGCAAGTTTGGCAAAACAAGAAAAGTTGATCTGTAGAGTGTAGAACAATTACAGGATGTTGCAAAGAGTAGGTAAATTAGGAAAGGTGAGCCATGATATAAGACACTGTTTGGACATAATCTGTGCAGTGATGTTATTGGAATGAGGTGGAACCTTCTCTGGCTATCAAGATGCTTACTGTATCTATGAATGCATGCATTAATATGGTGCCATTCAGATTTATGCACACAAAAAAATTAACAACAGAAATTAAAGTAACGCAGAAAAGTGTAAACAAAAGGATTCAGTAATGAGTCTAGGGTTAATCTGATACACACTTTGGAAAATTGAACTAAGAGAAAACTTAGAAACTAGAAATGGTTGCATTTTAGTAGACAGGGATTTACAAGGGAAAAGAAAAACCCCTCCTTTGTACTTTCCATAGACCAGTCTGGAGACTTGTAGTTGTCTGAGTTGTTTTCCATTGAGAACATTTTTCTGTCTTCATTAAAATGAAATATAAACCCATGGGAGGAAAATGATGTTCCACAGTTCTCTGAGAAAAAATGTTGAAAGCTTGTGTATGCTCAGGAGTCAGGATTGGATCTTTCAGACAGCTTTTTAGAAGACTGTTAATTCGCAACAAGCAGTAACAAAACCATGGTATTCTTGTATTCAGAAAACTCCTTTCAAGTTCACTGGAAGAGAGAGATAGAAATACCACTGAGCAGCTTTAGGAGCAAAGACAAAACTGTGAATGGTTCTGTATTGTCTCTTAGAATGAGAGGTATATCTCTACTATTGCAGCCTTGCTTTGATCTCACCAGTGGCACAGTCATCAAGAATATTTGTAGCCTTGTTAGTTTTTCCTGTGCAGTGTGTTCCAGACAACATTTTTTTCCATATACATGCATGCTTCACGCTAATATGCTGTCGTTTAGATTGTGGTTAACTGTGATGGGTTTCAAGAAAGAGTCTAATCAATGAAATTCTACATCTGTAATGCCTCCACAGGCAGAAATACTCTTTTATCTCAGTCCCTGATAAACAAAGGACTGTCTAGTAGTACTGATCTCTCTTTAGATTGCCTCAAAAACTTAACAGCTGTTAATGTAATCTTAGGGTTATTTATTTAGTGAATCTTAATGTTTAGTATGTTTATTTTTTGATTATATCCTTGGTTGGTAACAAATAGCAGGTTAAATTAGAATCTTCTTCATTATTTGCATAACTACTCATGTTTCTCCATTGGTGTCTATGGAGAGCATGCTGATGGGCTTATTTTGTTGTTATTGCATAGAGCTTCAAAAATATGAAGCCCAGATCCTCCAGCAGTGCAGACAGCACAAAGCACTTTCCTGATTTCTAATCAAATGCATTATAGTTCAAAAAGTTTTAAGGTGTTGAGACCTCTAATTGTCACTGATGATTACAGATGAAAAAGAAAAGTATATATATGCAAATATATATAAATGAATCCCTGACTGACATTCCTTTGAAGTTAACATGAGAAAGATGTTATTTACAGTTAGGAGTTCACACTATATTGTAATTATTATTATTTTTCAATGGAAAAAGTATCACTAGAGCAGTCTGCAAATGTATAATAAATTGTATGTTTACTGTATATATACTTGAGTACTTCTTTCATTTTTCTAAAGCATGCTGCATTAACATTAGTGTAATCTGTTAGTGTTTCTTTCTTTTTTTTCTTAAGCAAACCCTTCTGCACCTACTCTTTCCCTCTCAGACTATGATATTGCTTCTATCAGTGAGTCGATTTCACCATCTGCGCTCTGAAGGAGAATCATAGAAGCTTGTGATGTCTGGTGCAGTTCTAGTTTCTTTGATGCAGCTGGAACAGACTATGTTTGGTATTCCCTTTTGCTCTGTCTTCTTCTATTATGGTAGCTTTGAAGATACTATACTGCATCTAGAAAGCCTGGAGATAGGGCTAGGGAAAATACTACTTTGCTGCACTGCAAACTGTTGTTATGCTGCAGGAAGTTCTTCATAGGTATTACCCCAGGTAGTAAAGAACAATGTTTTTATCTAATACATATTACTAGTAAGGCTTGAAAAGCCTCATGTTAATCATCCTTTGGATTTCCACTGAGAAATTAGTTTTTCTTTGCTTGCAGCAGTTGCCATGAATCTTACTGAATTGGCACAGTGCTACAAGCTGCAATCACCTTTGCAGGGCTGCCAACACTCCAGTATGTGACAAGATTGCCAATTAGCCACACCTCTTGAAAAGCACAAGGACATGCTTCCTGTTTCTATTTTCCCCTATAACTCCTTGAGTTAGTAGGTGAACTTTGCACCTGAGCCTTAAATTCAGTAAGGTCTGAACTTATTCAAGCTTAATATTTAGGCATCGTAAATTGTATCAGGTGCAGCTATTCAGTATCAACTTTTGTGTGCCAAATGACTTTCCTCACAAGTCTACCATTCATTTGCGAGCCTACGAATACATTGACTCCCTAATCTTAAAAGCCAAGAACATCTTTACTGTTGTGACTGCAACTTCTGAATTATTTCATCCTTCCTGTTTTCCTGTAAAGACAGCAACTGTATTTCATGATAGCTGTTTCCTAACTGTTGCCTTGTTTAGCTCTTTTTTTTTTTTTGTAAGGCAAGCAGCCTTACAAATCTCAACTCTCATATTTATGGTGTTTCAGGTTCTATGATTTCAACCTTAATGTCTTGTCCAGAATCTCTCAGAGTTCTTTCAACAGAAAAATCAAAAATAACTTTTTTTCTGGTATAAGTATTGTGAATTTTCATTTCCTATACTTAATTGTCACAGCTTCCTATTGGAAGCATATTTTAATTTACTGTTACAGGTAGAACTGGTTTCCCTAACAAAAGATCTGCATAACATTAAGATGGATTTAAAAGCTTGCTCTGTCAGTATGAAGAGAGAAATGTTATTAGTAGAAACCTCATTCGATAAAACACAGCTAACAAAAGCAACTAGAAAATGAATTCAGACAAAGAAGGAATAGAAATCAGGAGCAATTATTTATTATACTAGAAAAATATAAAAATGACTTACAAAGGTCTTGCATTTTCAGTCAGAATCTTTAAATGAGCATTGAATAGTATCTGAAAATTCTGTAAACTTACAGTCTTCAATCCTGAAGCTCGTCTTACTCAGAAGGTGGTTTACAATTGTAAATCTTCATTTAAAGTGAGAAATGTTTCACTTTACCCCATGTAATGATTTCTGTACAGGACTATCTATCTTGTAGCATTTTGCATGGATCATTAGCAATCAAAGATCCAGTATGAGAGATATTCCATATTAGGCTCTTTAGACTCTGCAGTAATAGGTACATAGATAAGTATACTTGATGTAAGCATTTATTTGTGTTTACAAAGTTTGCGGGTAATCATTTTCAGAGAATGTTTTTATTTAGGAAAAGGATTAAGTAAGTAGCTCCTTATTTAGACCACCTACAGTATTAATCTCTTTGTTACTAGTTTCCCAGAGTCTCTATCCAACACATATTCTCTCATTGGATTTGTAAGGCAAGACAAGTTTGAGCTATTAAATCCATTTGAGGGCAAAAACATAGCAGGACCAGAAGGGTGGTACTAGCTCATTGTTAGCCTGAGAAAATAAAGGACTCCTTTGTGCTGATATTTGCTGGCACTAAGATGAGGTGCAGGAAACTCTGTACCTGGAAGGGTATGGTTCAGCTACTAACAAAAGCTACTCTGTAAGGGTTTCTTTCTTTCTTTCTTTCTTTCTTTTTTTTTTTTAATTTTCTTTATTTTTTTTTTTTTTTTCTCCTCAATAGCTCTTTGAACTCCATCATTTGTATTACGAAAACAGGAACTATGCAAGAATGTGACTAGTGCCAGATCCACACTATTTAAAAACTGCTTGATTGTCAAACAAATACGTTATAAAGGTCAGCTGGCTGAAATACAGACTGTCCAGCTTTTTTATTTTTTTGGTCAAGTAACTTGAACATTTTATTTACTTATTTATTTATTTTTAAGAGGAAAAGAGTTAGTGCTGTTTCATTGCAACACCTGAGAAGGTTACAGTATTCATTTCAAGTAAATACCCAGACAGAGATTAAATGTTGCTGCTCCTGTGTACATTTTTTTTTTTTTTTTTTTTTTAAGAGAATCGGTAACGCCAGTGAGAAACCCAATGCTACATATCATACATATTTTGGATTTGTTCGGGAATTTTTTTTGAGACAGAAAGTATGCCTTTTGTTTTCCTAAAAAGAGCTGCTGTGATTTCTTTGTATCACTTTTTATAGACATGTTTTTCAGTTCTGAACACTTTAACAAGCCTTTCCTATTTCCTATCCTTATTGTACCCGCTTGGATATGAGGTGAACAGAATCGAGGAGATGAGTAAACATAACGTCAACAGCATTTTCAGTTCTTACTCTTTTCCAAAAGCAACTTAACATTCTTTCTGACACTTGACAGCTTACACAGTTTTTGCCAATTACTTCATTAAGCTCTCACAATGTTAGCTTTTGACTATACACAGGTGTGACCGTGAGCTTTTTTTGGTTCATGACAATTTGAGCGTGTGAATGTAGCTGGCATAGTAACATACTGTTCTCCACTGGGATGAGGTGATCTTGCTAACTTTCCATGCTGGGAAAATAAGCTGGGACATCTCTGTGGCTGTTTTGCAGGTTCTCACCTGTAGCTTGTAGTGTACTGCATGTACAACGTGAACCTGAGTGAAGTGTGAACCATTTTAACTCTTAACATGAAATTCATCAGACTACTTGAATCCCATTTTTGTTGTTGTTATGTGTGTGTGTGTGATAGTTTATTTACAGACAAACATGCAAAACCTAATCTGGCTTGCAGTGTTCCATTTATACCATTTTGGTGCTGTGGAAATACAGCTTTCTTAGAAACACACATCAGTGAATTCATTTTCTTTAATGGGAGACTGCATTTCTTAACCACCCTTAATATATTTTTTTTATTATTTTAAATATATGGCTTTGATGGAAACTGGTTGTTAAGGCTATCAATTTATCACTTCTTGGCTATTCAAACAAATCTGCATGACGTGAATCTGCTTAGAATTCTAGAACCTGCAATTTTTTAATTTTTTTATTTTTTATTTTTTTGGATACTAAACTTTCATAGTCTGACTCTTCTCTTACATTTTTCCACTCCAGCCCTCCCCAGTGACCTTCTTCCCCAGAATCTAGATACTGTTTGCTAGTGGTGTAAAAGACACCAGACTTATGCAGCCCGATGCATATAGTCAATGTAAATAATCCTCTAGCTGTCTGCAAGTGGTGTGCTATATCTGCACTATGTTGCACACACAGGTTGATGGAAAGAAAGAAAGATGAATAAATAATTACCAGATGACAGAAATCCATTTCTTAGGAGCAAGTTGAACCTGTTCGATTCGTAGATACAAAAATATGAGTGCCTGGAAACAGGAAGAAAATACTGCTTGGGCTTTTGAACTCATGCTCCAAATTTCAGTAGCTTTAATTGTTGTGGACACTGAGTAAAAACTGTTACAAATTCTGTATTTAATTTAAGTTTTTTATTTTGAGTAGTCAGGCTAGGAAGAGCTCTTACTTTTTTATGTAGTCACAGAGATATTGTAGATATTGTAGCTGAAGTGCTTGAGGTACTGCCCAGGGGTAGCAGGGTGCCATTCCACATACTGCACTCATTTATTTTTAAGGAAACTGTAGTAATGCTCTTCTGTTTTCTCTTGTTATGATATAAAGAAGCCATAGAAAGATGTTTTATCGCTTTGGTGATTACTTGAATTGATGTTTTAGTAGAACATGATAACATTAATAAAACAGTATGAATATTTCTGCTCATATTAAGATAGAAATTACAGTGACTTTTAATATTTCTGTGTCTGTGTGGTTGTGGCACAGTGGTGTCTCTCTTAGGAGGGAAGAATAGGAACCAGTCTTTTGTAGCAAGACCCTAAGGCTGTTTTTCAGCTCATGTGCATAATCTTCCCCCTTTGTCGCTTTATATAGTTCTCCAGAAACTTTTCTTCACTTAAAGACCACTTTAGCCTACTTTGCAGCTTCACACTGGGTCGGATTTCAGCTGATGGCTTCTCCACATTCACTGACTAAATAGCTATATGTAAATGACATATGCAGGACTCTGTGGAGCTGCTTTTAAATCTTAGATGCTTGATTTGACTCTGAAATGTAGTTTCTGCCTAGAAATTCAGGCCGTTATACTTTTCCAATACAGTATTTATTGTTTTCATCCTCTGTTCTTTAGATAAGAATCATGTTGAAAGGACTGCCCCATTATGAAATCATTTTAAAAATACACATATTAGTATCATGATAATACATGATAATAAATTTAATTTTCTCCAGCTATAACAATATAGCAGGCAAACATGACATGATTAAATTCAGATGCCTACTTTTGTCTTGTACTGGTATTCCAGTGTTTTTGATCACTTTGATCTGCTTCACAGATCTGTTAGAGCTTAATGAAAAGCAATCTCAGAGGAATTTCTCAAGCACTTTTATTGCATGAAGCTAAAAGATGTGCGTGAGGAAATTGTACCAATTGCAAAAGTGTCATCATTTTCTTGAGGAACAAAAACAATTTAAGCATGTTACCCACAGGAGAGAACTTGCAACGGAGAGATGGCATATAAAAAATGTCAACCTTCTTAAAGAGCAAAAAACTATTTAAGTGATCATTTTTTCTTAAAAACCACCTTAGTTTTTTAAATGAATGTGTATGGGTTTTTGGTGTTTTCATAAATTATCTTAGTTTCCATCGTCTCAATCTGTTTAGAGTCTGTTACTGGAATGTAAAGAGAAAACTAGTAATTCTTTCATTTGTCCCACCCTGTAAAAGTCAAACCATTGTTCATTTAATGCCTGTTGCCAAAGGACTTATCATGCAAATGGATGTGAAATGGGGTTAAATGTTTAGCACTAGATTTGGACAATAGACTCCCTTCCTTCTAAAGCTTTAGGTTTAATGAAGGTCTTGATTACACAGGTGCCCTGAAGAATAATTTCTCCCGCTCAACAGGTGCTTCAAAGCAAAGGTCAATTTCTCATTGTACGTGACAATAAAACAAAACTGGTCATTACTCTGTGTCTCAAATGGCATGAACAAATTTCATTTCCAACAGTGAGGTAAGTAAATCTCAGAGAATATAACACTTTTTTAGGAGTTTAGCAAGTGCAATATCTCTCAGAATGAAGAATACTGGAGCCAAGAGCTAATAACCTTTGATAACTTCAATAACACAAACAAAACTGTGCACGATTTGTTGAGAAGACAGATAGCACAAGGAAGATAATTATTATGTCCACTGCCTTGCCTGCCAGAACAACTTTTGCTAATAGGAAAAAAAATAATAAAAATTCTGGAAATTAGTAACTACTAGAAGATCAGATTCAGCAACAGTATTGACAACATGATGTAGTTTTTAAATGACTTAACAAATGCCAGCTTAAAACGAGCAAATCAAACAATAAAAGAAATTATTGAAAGTGATCGTCAGTTGAACTGGAAAAGTCCTTGCATCCGTGTTTCATATTTTTTGTCTTCTACTGCAGAAAAAAACCTTTCAGTCATACAATGCAACAAGAGGTTTTTCCATTATTACAGTACATTAGAAGGAGCTTGAGGCTACCTGCCTCTGCAGTGAGATGGAAAAGAAGACTGACCAGGGCAAGGAACATTTCCAGTTCTGCACAGAGTAAGTCCAAGTACAAGAAGTGACAGTTGTCTGACAGGTAGGGCTCTTGCTGACACTATGGGATATATAGCAACTTATTATAAAGGTAACATTTTTATACCAGTGTAGGAATTGGTATTGTAGCCATATAGAGAATACTGGAAGGGCTTCCACATTAAATTGATTATTATATAGACTAGGAATGTAAAGCTTGGAGAAAATGTGATGGATGATAAAACTAATGTCTTGAATGTAATGAGAGAAAAGAATGGGGAACAGTTATCTGTTGTATTTTCTCATTAAAAATGTTCATATGGACCTAGGGGAGTTTTCAAGTTTGGAAATAAGGATGTGTTTTTTACAGGCTCTATTGTTGAGCTGTGGATTTCTTTCTAGCACATTTCTACCAATACTGAAGGCTTATACAGGTTGAAAAGTGACTGGAGAAATTAACGGAAGAAAATAATTAGCTGGGAGTTGTTATAAAAAAGGTGACAACTTAGTCACAGTATGCTGCCAATATGTGTCTCACTGAAGTTTGCAATTGCATTCTGGAGAGGCACTTTTTATGTATTTGCTCTTTGATTTTCACCCACTGCTTGTCAGTGTGAGACAGTGTCCTAGACTTTGTGATGCTTAATTTGTGTGGTCATTCCTAACCATGTGGTTGCCTGTTGCTGGTGATGTTTCAGTGCAGCACAATGATATTTATGATTTTTTTCTGACTCATGAAGACAGAAAGGTATGGTCCCTGTTTGGAACAGAGGAAAGAATACATGAAACATTCAAGTGCCCACTTGAAGTTGTTTGTATTCCATCAAGATTTGAAAACCTTTGAACAGGAAAAGCTGTGAGCAGCCTGTGTCTAGGAGGTGCAGTGCTTACTGTATTACTAGTTGCAATAGACTGTGACATTAAAAAAGGGAGAACTGGACAGAAATATGACTCAGACAATAGCTCATCTTCCAGGCTATTGCTGGTATGAGCAGAGAAATGAAGAATAGAGGGTGAGAGGAAGATCCAGCAGTTTTCCCTTTTTCAGCTTTATAAAAGTTGATTGTGGTCTACAGATGACACTGACAGAGCTGATAGTTCTCGAAAAACTATTTCATGTTCATAAAACTATTTCAGTTGGCCTTTTGCAATCAAAATTGTGACCAGTTCTGCTCTAACTTGGTTGCTTAACATTTCCACCAGAAAGAAGAGTCTTCCTCTTAAATCTCTTGCACCTTTGTTTGCAACAGTAGTTTGAGAAAAAGAATACCAGAGCTGAAAGTACTGTCTTGTTCAGGGCTTTTTGTTTTTTTTTTCTCTACTGGGTGAAATCCTTCCTAGGTCTGGCTGAGCTATCCAAAGTATTAAATTGCAATTTATTTTTTTTTTTTAAATTATTTTTTATTTTTTTCCTGAGAAGAAAGAAAATGGCAATGTGCTAAAATAGCTGCACATATGAACTCAGCTGGGCTCACACTGCTGCTGCCAGAGTGACAGCTGCTGCTTTGCTAAGAACATCTGAGACTGCCAGAGGGGGTGAGAGGAAAGATCGTGGCAGGAGTCCAGCCCCACACAGATCCATCACTACCATTAAACTTATAGGGCTCCCCAAAAAAGGTAAAGTGTAGGCTCTGGTTCCCACCCCCCTCTCTCCTTTCTCCTTTTCCTCTGTTTTAACTTTAATTTTCTTCCTAGCTGCCTTGTGTTTCTCCCTTTCCCAGTGACTTGGTGGGGGTCTCACAAAGTGCTTTTATTTTTTCTGCTGTTAATATCACTATGCTTGGATCTCTTGACTAACAGAACCTCTGGGAATTACACTAGGTAGGAAACATGTTTATTCTTTCCCACTCTGTTTTGTACCTGATTCTATTTATAAGAGACCAAGTTCCAATAAATACTTAGAACATTTCTATTTTTCCTAAATGGGAGCAGCAAAGGAAGGGCCTGATGTTCCCAAGTCAGGATGGAGAGAGAGGTAAATGGAGGATCCATGTCTTCAACACTCATTCTTGCTCACTGTGGGCCAGTGCTTGGCTACAGTGATCCACACCAAGATCATGGGCTTGTCGGTAATGTATTTAAATGGTAATTATGATGTTGTGGTTAGTCTATTCTGTAGACCAACATGTATCAGTTTCCCCCCATGACACCTAAAGTTTAGAGTTGTAGATATTAAAGTTTAGAGTTGTAAATATAATTCATATTATTATTATTATTATTATTATTATTATTATTATTATTATTATTATTATTATTATTATTATTATTTCTCCTCAATATTCACCTCTGTCACCATTTTCTCCCCCTGGAAAAGCCACCTCCACAGATCCTCTGCAAAATATTATAGCAGCTCTGAAATGTAGTACTCTTATGTTGGAAATGCCTTGTTTTATAGCTAGTTTCTAACACAGTTGCTATCTATTCTCAAAGAACTGTAAACTTTCTTACTGCTGAGACTGAATGCATCACTTCTGTCTGCAACTATTGAGCCAGCGTTTTAAAATCTCTAATTCTTTAGGGTTTTTTTGTTTTGCTTTGTTTACTTGTTTGTTTTTATTAATACAATCAGATTTTTCTAGGAAGGAAACTGAGAGTTTTTTTTAAGACTTACCCAATTTTAAGGAAAGGTTTATTGATTAGATTTTGAATGCATTGAGTTTTCTAGCCGAACTTCTGGGCTTCTTTTTAGCTTATCTGGCATGTGTCTTAAGCATCAGGTTTGTCGTTGTTTTAAAGATTCTATTTCTTAAGATCTCATTATTCCTGACCAGATGCCAGTAGTTCCTATGGAGAAAAGGTGCCCCTTATGAAAACCTCTTCTCCAGATCAAGGAGTCTCTCTTTCCACTATTCACCTGTGTGTCTTACTCCTCTGGGAGAGAGAAGATGTACAAGAAAAGCATTTTTGATAAGTTTGCCACCTGTGATCCTCTCCCCTGGAACAAGTTTCCTGTGTATGTATCTTTTTTTATTGAAACTCCTACCATCTTGCTCTGTTTCTGGAATAATTATAATGCATTTCTCTTTTCATAGACCAGCCAGTGTGGGTGGACTGATTTCCCCTGGCTTCATCCATTCCTTAGTCTGAACGTGACTCTTCTTTCTAGAGGACCAGTGAGATTTAACAATTCTCCCTCATTACTAGTCTGGGAAGTAGGCAGTACAACTTTGCATTAAGTTGATAGTACAGATGTAGGATGCTCAGTCATACTGTAGCAGCTTAAGTAACTTCACAGCCTCACAGGTAGTTCATAAGCTGCAACTTACTACAGTAATAATGATGGAAATGAACCTCTTGTGGCTTTAATTGGAATGAGACATAGAAGAAATGGATTCCAGTCCATTGTCAGTGGTCTTAGGTAAGTTGCTCTATATTGTTTATCCCTTGGTATGTGGGAAACAAAGAGCAATTCTATACTTCCATGTTTATTAATAAGTGCCATAAAGAGGTCTGCTTTCTTTGTATACAAAAATATCTCAAATCTGTGTCAAAGTTTTGATGTTACAAGTAGATAAAAGATTATAATAAGGAAGCTTTACACTCTTCTCTTTTTTTCCCCTTTGTTTTTGTGGTAGTACTGGGTGTGTTTTTCACTGAGCATCCAATATCCCAAATATCTCAAAATCTGGGATACTGGGCTGAATTAATTTTTAGCCTGACCAGATACAAGAGTTCTATTAAAAAAAATAACTGTTAGATAGGTATTCTAAGAGTTAAAAAAAAAAAAAATCAACTAAATATCAAAGTGCTTTAGAAGTTTGTTGGTTTCTTGAAGCACCTGCATCAGCACAGTACAAGAAATTCCATGTCAGACAGCATAATGGTATGCAAGCTTACCTAAAAGATTGTTCTGAAAGTAATGCCTTTATTTATCTACATGGAAAATGCAATAGATACAAAGAACACAATAACACTACTTGATAGAGAAAATTCTCAGCTACACAACACTCTTTCAACACAGTCACCACCATTAACTATGCATTTATCCAGCAATGAACAATAACCTGCATGCCACACTTCCAATAATCTGCGCTAGTGGAACTAAACCATTGTTTCACAGCTTCTACAATGGCATCATTGCTAGAAAAATGTTGTCCATGCAGTCCATCTTTCAACAGCTTGACAGATAGAAGTCAGAAGGCACTGAATCTGGACTATGCGGCAGGTGTTGTAGGACAGTCTAGCTAAGACTGGCAGTGTGCTCAGTGGTTTTCAGCTGGTATGGGAACAGTTGTTATCATGTTGCAAGATTTCTCTTGTCTTCTTCTCTAGCCTGACTCTGGAAGTTCCAGTCTTCATCTCAGCCACTGTCACAATCATCAAATCGTAGAATCATAGAATCTCAAGGTTGGAAAGGGCCTACAAGATCATCTAGTCCAACCACCCTCCCTTTACTATACCTACAGAAAACCACTAAACCATATCTCCTAGCTCCTTATCCAGATGCCTCTTGAACATTGCCAGGGATGGCAACTCCACCACCTCCCTGGGCAGCCATTCCAGTGCCTGACCGCTTTCTGTGAGAAAAAGTTCCTTCTTATTTCCAGCCTAAACCTCATCTGATACAACTTGTGGTCATTTCCTCAGGTCCTGTTTGTTGCCTGGGAGAAGAGGCCAAGCCACTCCTCGTCACAACCTCAATTCAAGAAGTTGTTGAGTGCAATGAGATCTCCCCTAAGCCCCCTCTTCTCCAGGCTAAGCAATCCCAGCACCTCGAGCCTCTCCTCATAAGACTTGTGCTCCAGACCCTTCACAAGTTTTGTTGCCCTTCTCTGGACATGTTTCAGGCCTCAGTGTCGTTCTTGTAGTGAGGGGCCCAAAACTGAACACAGCACTCAAGATGCAGCCTCACCAGAGCTGAGTACAGAGGGATGGTTACCTCTCTGCTCCTGCTGGCCACACTATTTCTAGTGGAGGCCAGGATGCTGTTGGCCTTCTTGGCCACCTGTGCACACTGTCGGCTCATGCTCAGCTGAGCATCAACCATCACTCCCAATGTAGTTGTCAGGGTTGATAGTTTGTCCAAATTCCAGGAAGTCCAGAAGGATCACCTCTTTCCCATCCCCTATGACAGTGCACATCACTTTACTCACTCAAGGCTGCATCTTGAGCTTTTTCTTCAATAGGAAATCCACATGTCACCACTCCGTGCACCCCTGTTTTGACTCTGCCTCATAGTGATGACAACATCTTGTCAATAGTAATAATGTGATCCAGGAAACTGCCACCTTCAGCCTTGCATGGGTTCAGTGGGTTCTGACAAACCTGTCTACGATGTCTGAACACTGATGTGACCCACCTGGTGTGCAGTGTGCAACATTCTATAGTTGCATCATTTTTTTCCAGTGCACTGAAACAGATATTCAGCTCCATTCACAATTCTCTGGTCATAAGCTGCCAATTAATGGAGGGACACTTTCTTCATTCTGTGGTGACAGTTGTGCACAACCATCTAGAGTATGGCATGTCCTTCACATCACTGTCACCACTGTTGGAGTGCTGTAATTTTCTCCTCACGGAGCAGTGTAGTGATACACCTTAACTTCATACATGCTTCCACATCAGTTGCCATTCTGCCAGACTGCCCCTCTGCTGCCATCTGTCACACAGCAACACAGAGTAATGGAATACTGGCAAGAAGCTTCAGCCTCTATGGCCAAACCATCAACATTGTCCTCTGAAACTGTGGGCCAATGTAACAAAATTGGAGGCAGTAGTTTCGGATCAACCCCTGTGCTAAGGTCTGCAAGCTGTACAGACATACAGCACTATTGTGCCCCCACAGAGAGATGATTAGCTAAGAAAACTTCTTGTATTATTTCTGTACTGAAGCTGTCAGTTAACTATGAATTCAATGGCGAAGTCAGTACAGACTAAGTCTGTCCATGTTTGTCTGAACTGCTAATACAAATGATTCCCTGGGATACTGAGTGATTGTGTGTACACAGGAATTTTTTCAAAAATATCTGCTCTGTGTATTCTCTGTTTCTTTTGCTTGTTTTGGTAGCTACACTGTAACCTTAACTAGAGGTTACTTTTGTTTACTGTAAGCATGAGGTTCAAATTCTTTTACATAATGTTTTACTAAATCATCACCATTACATGTTGGATGAAGTCCTTCTGCTTCTGACGTAGGAAGTGTATTCATGGATCATATGTTCCATTCCTTGCATATTTTCCATGTTTATTTTGTGCTGTTCAAAAGATTTCCTCACAAAACTACCATATAGAGTACAATTATCTTTCATGGTCTAATATTTGTTGGCATTGTTACTGTATGAAGTAAAACAAGCATCTGGAGACGTGAAAAACTCTTGTTAAACTGTTGTATGTCTGTATATCTCAAGTCACTGAAGACCCTCTATTCCCTAATACTGTCAGAGAAATATTATTCTTCATGAAACATTCTCTAGTGGATTATACCTGCTGATTAATCAGATGAGTAAACAGAATTTACTTTGTAAATTTGCTGTAATTCTTTGCCTTTATTGTTCCAAACTTCAATTTCCAATCCTGTCCTAGTCTGTTTCCTTGCCATTATTAGAACTGGGTGTAATAGCATTGTGTATTTCTTTCAATGTATTTTGTGAAATTGAAAGGCAAGGGATGATTTTATAGTCAATCTTTATATATACTTCATGTTTATATAGCTAGTCTATACAGAGAAATGATAACCATTACTTCTGTATGAACTTCATGAATTGCAAGTAATCCTAGTAAAGCTAAGCACAAATAGTTTCTGTGGGACCAAGCAAATACTGTGAATATTTCAGTTTCTGTATATCTGGTCATGTAATACACGCTTACTACTGCAGAAATAAAGGAACACGAAACCTAAGAGATAAGCAGCACAATCCACACTGGGGTTGAAAGCTTGCTCAGAAAATTAAAATATTTTGGAATACAGTTTTGCAGTCTGGACAACCCAATTGCCACTGACATGAGTAGCCTTTTTTTCACGGGTTCTGACTTAGCGGAGGAGAGATGCATACTCCGTTAGCACTTTCCTGTAGAGCCAACTGCCAGTGCCAAGCTGCCTCACTCATACCTAGGTGTGCCTGACTTTTCCAGTCAGTTAAATGTTCAGAGTCTACGGTGCCTGGATGATTCCACATATGAAAATAAGATTACCCTTCAGTCTGCCAGAAAGAATAACCTCCAGGCAGATAAGAGTGGAAGCTTCTACATGATATGCTTTCCTTCTAGGCTGTAAGCAGTTATGCCTACAAGGCTTTCAACTAACAGGAGAATTTAGAATGTTGACAAAGATAAATGTTTTGTGGGTGAACCATTAACTGTCTTTTCTCTCCTCTCCCCTCCCCCCCCCAAAAAGCAACATAGAAAACCACACAAAAATTGGCGGAGGAACGCATTACTGCTAAGGCTGCTGATTTTCTGAGCAGATATGACATTGATATCTCTATAGCAGGCCCAGAAGCCCAGTAAGTCAGGGAGTTCTGACAGAGAGAAAGAATTATGCACAGAAAGCTCCTATTATGAAGGTGAATAATTTAACAAGATAGGAAAAAATGAAATGCTGTGGATATGATATCTTAAGTACTGAAGGATTAACTTTACTGCCTTAGCTCATACATTCCAGTTATTCAGTGGAATTTTTTCTTTAATGTGGATTTCATTTCAGTAAATTATTTGGTTACAAATGTAACTCCAATAAACTAGCAATGGGATGCTATCCAGAGTTATACAGTAAATAAGGGATCAGCACCAATTTATTTTAGTACTGCAGTGGATTTTGTTTTCAAAACACCAAGTGCGGATGTCAGGTTGTACATCTCCTGCACTGGTGGAAACAGATGGAATTAATACCTTTTGTGACCTTGAGAAGAGAAGACAAAGATGCCACTCTCTGGAGGTATAAGTGAAAACGTGCTTTTGATTTCTTCACTTAGAGAACTAGAGATAGTGCCTTTGATTTTGAATCTGCTAGAGCCATAATAAAATCAGAAGGTTTAAGAGGGATGCTTTTGGCCGAGAGGTGGGGAAAGCATTGCCCTTCCTACCTTCAGAGCCTACCACAGACTTGGAGGCTGTTGTGGGAGGACTGCAGAGCTTATACCTAGGGTATGTAGTGGAAAAGTAGAGCTGCATAGCATTTGTATATTTGTATAAATATATTCACCTATCTCTTTGGTTAACAAATGTTTTTCTTCAGTGGAAGCTGTTCCTCAGGCACTGTGAAAAGAAACCAGCCCATAATTGTTATATTTTGCTCTTGCTGTGGCACCAGAAAGGTAAAATTGAAATTTATAGGGTTTTTTTTTGTTTTTGTTTTGTTTTGTTTTGTTTTGTTTTGTTTTGGTTGGTTGGTCGGTTGATTGGTTTCTTTTTCGTGTGTTTTGTTGTTGCTGTTGGTTTTTGTTTTAAACTGGAGATGAGGCTTGCAAAAGTGGTTATCTCAAGTTGAAAGTCTGAGAAGCTATTGTAACTTTTTCTAGTACTCGCATCTTCAGGCTGGAGACAAGCTTACTAGTGTGTGTGTGTATGAACAACCGATGATTTTCTACCTATCCTGTTACTACAACTAGAATATTTTCAATTTTCTTGGTTCAGTTGATTAATATTACCCCTGCTTTAAAATATATTTTTCTGTAAAACACCTTTTCTACATACTCCATATGCTCTTCTTTGGAAGTGGGTGCTCCAAAGTCTCTCTGGAATTGAATCTTTTCAGAAAGCTTTTCCTTTTAATGATTACTTGGAAATCACTTTGAATGTTTGCTTCATTAGTTAATTGCTAAATTTCACCTTGTTGGAGTTTGGTTTTTGTACGGTAATTTTTCATCAAGAGCAGTTGAAAAGGATATAGTGCTGAAATGGCTCATGATTATTATATGTAGTGATAGGCTGGAGACCTGGGGAGGAGACTGCTTAGTTATGCAAAAAGACCTTATTCATGAGATTAAAAGCTTCAGTTTCTCTAATTCGAGTAATGACGCCCAGCAGGACAAGGTGGTCCAGATGGTCATCTCGGCTACTAACTGTTTTCTGAGTAAATACCTAAAGCAGCAAAATACCCATAGAAGCTGTCAAATATGAGTGTTGTGACTGCAAGGAGTAGAGTGAATTTTATAAAAGATGCTTTGCCAAGGAAACTTCTGAAACTGTTGTAAAGCATGGATTCCAAGAGGAAGGAGAAACAGGGAGAAATTTGAAGAATAACTGCATGCAAAATGAAAAGATAACAACAAAACCAACAAACATACAGGACTTGTGTTCTTTCAAAATTAGGACCTTTGTTTTCCTTCAGTATTATTAGGATTTCTGCATAAACAGTCTAACAGCTGTTTTCAATAACCATAAGTTTTCCTTGTGTTAAAGTCTCATGCTTCATTAAGAGTAAATAGAAATTTATCAACTTAGAGAATTCAGTGGGCTCATGTACACGGAGATTATTCTGCAAGGCCAAAATCTGATTCTCATCTTGTTAGATCCTTATGGACTTTTTCTTAGGTGATACTACAAATTTTATTTTATAATTTCTTTAGGATCGGAATTAAAAACATTTCATATACATTTGAAACACTTGAAAGAAGTTACTTAGTAGAAAATGTTTCTTGCTTGTGTTTGCTTCAAACTGGTCAAACCTACATTTCAAAACTGTGGAATTTCCTAAGAAGGAAAATTTGGGTTCCATATGCTTCAGAGTGTAAATCCTGTTCTGTCCTAGAAACGCTCATTAAAGTGTTTCTTTATTTAATTATTTTTGAAGACATGTTCTTGTTCCTTTCCTTATCTCGTTGGAAAATAATGGTACTTTAAATCTGAAACTCTGTGTTACTTTGAAATGTAATGGACCATACAGATGGTTTTTTGGTAAGAGCTGCTCATTAATGCACCGAGCAGCCACCTGTGGTCAGAAAAGGGGAAAAAAAAAAATCTCACTCTCATCAGATTTTATGGAAGGGCTTTTCACATTTAGCAGTAACATTACATTTAAATTAAGAGCAGGATAGCACTGGAACAATTGCATAGGAAATATAAATCCGGTCTGCATATGTTTCTGCCAACAACATGTAAGAAAAAATAAAAATAAAAATCACCTCCTGAGAAGGGCAGTTCTCTTCTGAAATGTGTTGTCTGATACCAAAGTATTTGAATATAATTCTATGTATCTGAACACAATGGAAGATCTGCCTGTTGATTGAAATTTATCCTGTTTATTTCAGCTGTGGAGCTGTGATTTTCCTTTTCCCTCCTTGTTTCGTGTTTCCTTCTCCACACAGAAAGCAATCCCGGATAAGCAGATTAATACGTGGGATAGCTCCTCTACATTGTTCTGTGCCGCACTTCCAGCTTTTCGTAGCCAGTTGGACTTGTTAGGAGGAGCTAACCGATTGGTTGTTTCCTGGGCTCCGTTTCATAAATTATAGCCAGCATGCATGAGCATGATTCCTACAGTTGCAGTAATCCAGAGGCCTGTCAGTTCCTGACTTCATGCGTGTTTATTCCTACTTGTTTTGTAATATTGCCCTGGAATTTCCTGTCTTAGATAGTTTGCTATTGCATCTTCAGGACTCTGTGAGTAATTTTGACTTTTTCAACTTCGATAATTATATATTGTAAACAAGAATGCTTGTGTTTAGAATGTAGTTCATTAGCAACTAAGAATTGCACTTCTGTACTGTATCATCTCATGTACAGTTATCTTTGTAGCTTTCCTCTTGCTAGGGTTAACATTGTTTCAACATGTTGCATGTGGTCAGTGCAGTTGGGGTTCATTCATTTATGAAACGGGCTGTGTTTGTTCCTCACAGTATTTGTGCTTCTACAGTAAAACACAGTGATGCTGCATTACAGCTTGCTTGTACCTAATCAAGGCGTATGGTGTGTTTTATGCTTTCGTACTGTTTGTACACTGTATACTAGTAATTGTGGTTGAGCTATTGAAGGAATGCACAAAATTCCTCATGTACTCTATTATAAAGAACAAACATTTCCCTCCTCTCCCCCCCCCCACCCCCCCCTGTCTTCTCTACATAAGAGCAGAGATAAAAAACAAAACAATGAAACAGAAACAAATAAACAGCAAAGCAGTGGTGTTAACATCTGGTATTTAAAACAACTATATAGCTTAATTAGCCTCCCCCCTCCCCCCCCCCCCCCTTTTTTTTTTCTTTTCTCTTTTTCATGTGGTGCTGTAGTGCTTTTCTTAAGCTGTTTGGGTTGTTTCTGTAGTAAGCTGAATGCCAGCATGTTGGTGTTCACACATTTAAAAACAGAATCTCCGCACACTGAATTAGAAACCAGTGGGAAATGCTGTTCAGGATCTGTAGTTTAATCTGATGGAGTTATCACAGTGACTCCCTGGTTGGTTTCCTGTGTGACTGGGGCTTAAAACAATGGAGCAGTAGATTGAAATCAGAAACTAGAAAGCTACCAATCTAGTGCTCTACACCTCTCCTGTAAATGCTGCGAGGTCATATCCATTGCTATAAATGCATTAGTTCACCTAAAGGACTTTCCACACTGCTTGTTTTTTCTACTGGAAACATAATTTCATTGTGCGGTGCAGTAAAGCCAGCATTTGTGGGTAAACAGCTTAGGTTCTGCTAAGAACTGCATACTTTCTGCTGGCAGGACAGCAGCCTTCGTTATTTCTTATCAGCTTTCCTTCTTGAAGCTGTAACTTTTCAGTTTTTCAGTTGGATTTGTGTGAGCAGATAATTCTAAAACAGCAGAAGTTCTTCAGAGAGCTGACTCACTCAGTGTAGTGAGTATGATAGCTTCCAGGGGCTTAAAATGCTTTTGCAAAACTTCTGTAAAGTCCATTTTGTAAGCAAACCTTGCTCTTCTGTAAGAGAAGAATAAGAATGCAGCATTGGCAATTCAGTTATCCCTTACTGTACAATTCTAATTTCACATAGTGTTTGGTTACATTTTAGTTAACTCTTGAGTTTATGATCACTATTGAAGTAGAACAGTTTTGTATTGGTAGCCTTATGCTTATTGATCTGTTTGTAAGGAAGATGTGTGTGTATATTTCTTCAAAAGGTCAGTCACACCGTCCTGCAGCAAACGCAATGCTGCTGTTGCACATCTTGCATTGCAATTCTGAGAATCTAGCAGGCCACAGAATGAAAGTCAATTCTGTAGTGACACTGTTGAAAGTACTAGCATTGGATGTGGCTCAGCAAAACAAATTCCTCTGAATCACTTCATGAAGTTGAACAAAAAAATGTTTTGCTTGCACAGGTAGTATTTGTGATAACTTCTGTCAGCTTTACCTTACTGGTCGGGTATAGTAAATAGCTATACTGTTTATAAATGTACTACAAAACCTAAGCCATTGAGAAATTCATTATACTAGGAAGGTATGCAATCAGTGAGCTGATGTAAAAACTGCTCTTTCTATGAATATTTCTGAAATAAGAAATCATAAGATGTGAAAAGTTTGTTTTAGCATTGTTACTCGGTGACATATGCAAAACTTGGACAGTGTGGTGGTGTGGGCTGAACAGTCAAGTCACATGTCACTTCTCCATTAAATGAATGTTATTCATTTAATGTAGTCATGTTATTTAAGTCTGAATTGGGCTATGCTACTTGAGGTCAACAGAAATGAGATACACTAACTTATGGAAAAAAATCATTAATATTTTAGGTTAGTTTTTTAAGGCAATATGCGTGCTGCGATGTCAAAAGGGGTGGCGTGGAAAATTGAGTACATGAAGCTGAGTACATGCACTGTTTCAGTACCAGACCTTTACTGATACAGAATTCTCTAGGTAAGATTTGAAATCTAACATACTGCAAGCAGTGCCTACAGGCTGGATCAAAGCCCTTTTGTGCTGGATGCTGTTCAAACAAGTAGTAAAAGGCAGTCCCTGCCCTTACGAGATTATAAACCAAACATGATGGTAGGCACAGGATGGAAGTACGCACGGTTTAAACATAACCTTGGGCAAGTCATGGCAGGTCAGCAGCTCAAGGAGGAATGAAATCCTGGGATATATCTGCTCAATAACATTGTATTTGACATATAAAGAAAAAGAAAAAGAAGTGGGGTATTGGTGTTCCACATTAGGGCATCTGCTCAATCCTAGAAGCAGCATGGATATGTTGTAAGCAACATAATCAAGTCTTTTCTCAGGACTAAAGCAGAATTTATATGCAATGAATCTTGTGCCATTTAATGTATATTTGTTTTCCTAATTCTGAGTTTGGTGCCTGCTGGACTATACACTCTTCTCTTGAGGGAAACTTTGTCCCCTGATTTGTTAAGTGAGCATTTTACATCCACTTTAGGAAGCCCAAAGAGCTATGTTTTTCAGAACTCTTCCAAAAGTTTTTCCCAGTTGCTTAGTAGAGAGTCTCAGACTTGTGTTCTTGTTTAGGACGTGCCAGAAACTTTTCTGTGTAAATTCAAGGAAAAAATACTCATTATAGCTTGGGTATAACCAGTACCCTGAGCCCTACTGACTGAATGCAAGGTACAGATGAAGAAATGGTTTTGTATGTTTTTTGGAAGAGCTTATGGAAAGAACTAAAGTCCCCTTTAAACTGAAGTTTGCTGCACTGCTGTGCTATTGAGTTATCAGTGTAAGCTCACGTGTCCAATCCAGAAAGACGATTTATGCAAAATCTCCAATGTGCTTTGGAAAATTCTTCCGTAAACATTTAGCTTACGAATTTTCAGAACTGTCTGCTCAGTCCAGCACACAATGAATCCTGCTTTGTGTCTGTGTTAGGGGCTCCTGATGGCAGTTAACTGTAAACCATTTGCAGCCAGTAAAACATTTTTTTTTCCGTTTGTGCTTCATAGTGCCAGATGTCAGCCCTGGGAAGAAGCTTTCATCCCAAAACTGAAAGCAGACAAACAACAAACAGGCAAACAAAACCACCTCCTTCTTCTTCAGAAAAAAATGTGCCTATCTTTGGCCCTGCCCTTCATGCAGACAACTGCCAAAAGCGGTCCTACAAAGCCACATAACGGTGCAAGCCCTGCAGACTTAAGTCCCAAGTGCTGGGAATTAAGCACATATTCAAACACGTAGAGGACCTGCAAGGGTCTTCCACTGCTTTTGCAATGTAATTACTTGAATTATAGCAGAAAGTAACTTAGAGAACATCACTGTTTTATCTTGGAAATCTTCTTGTGCACCTTGGTTTTACAAATTCAAAATGCTTTGGCTTCATGGAATAATGTATCAAAACGTTTGGGTTGCTGTTGTTTTATGTTACCATCTATCTTTCACAAAAAGCATAAAGGGCTCATAACAAGAAATTCAGAGTTCACACACGCAAAAAAGTGAACTTTGCCTAAAGTGAACTGAATTTTTACTTCTCTCTCTCTTATTTATTTATTATTATTATTATTATTTTTTTTTTACAGCAATCAGTTCACATTCCTAAATTAGCTCTGTGCAATGCAAAGATTATATCAGAGTTGGAAAATAAGTAGCTGAAGATAAATTAAAAAAAAATATATATATTCTTTTTAAATGAGAGAAGTGTTGCTTTCTTCCTTGCTGACTGTTAGGAGTTAAAACAGCCTTGGAAAAAGAATGTAACCACATCAGAACAATAACACATTATATCCTCTTAAGACAGCATAGATGTATCTGTGATATATGTGTTCTGGCAGAGCACTCATCAGATTCAAAGCTGTTGAGTTCGTAGAGAGAGGAGGGGAGAGGAGAAGAAAGTCTGCAGGGAAAAAAAAAGTTCCAATTTTATTTGGCAATAGGAGGAAATCAAAGGAAAGAAATGGGAATGTTGAAGCTAAAATTATCTGTTCAAATGAGTATCTTCAAAGCATCTTGAAAATATTGTTTTATACTTTTAAACAAAGCATGTGACACATCTTTGCCCTGAGGGTAAAAGAAAAATATTCAGGTAGCATTACTAATGAGGCAGCTATGGCATGCTTGTATAATGCTGCTACACTGACTTTCTGAGAAAGGTAATATGGTGAGTGACTTCAAAGTTGTACGTGTTGTCATTCATCTCAGGTGAGCATTAATGTTTGTGTACATTAAGGAAATCTCCAGCAAAAACAGTGCAGGTTGTTTGAATGTATTCACAGTCTCAGGGTCAAGCATAGGATTGCTTTGGTTTCATTTTGTACATCTGAAGAAGTTACAAACTGTTCTTGTGTGCCTGAGTGAAAGTAAGTGCTGCTGCACAAAGGAGAATACAGATGCGTTTTGCTTTTCAGGCAGTAACACATTCTCTCCCCAAGTAGCAGAGCTGCTGGCTGCTGTGCAGAGAACTCACTGTTCCTTCAGGGTCTCGCTGGAACTTGCTGTTCTCTGTATTAGAAACGATACTGTCTTCTGCATTAAAAAGTCTGCTGAGAGACTTTACCTGCCTCAGTGACTCAGAGATCCAGCAAAGCTCACGTCTGTATTAGCCTGGGATTTGAGTTAAAGCACACTCACAGTCCGTTAGCTTTCGTTTGATGCATCATATCCTATATATGATCTCATGTTTCTCTCCAGTGCTGCTAAGCCCATGAAGACCAAAAATGTTCTTGAATTTTCATCATGAGAGGTTCTCAGTGAAGGCTGCAAGTATACTGTATGAACCCTACCAGGGTCAAATCTAAAATCAATCCAGTTCAGTAATAGGTTTGAAAGATGATAAAAGGAGAGAAATAGCAATGTGTGTCTTGGTATTATCTGTATTCTTTCTGCTTGATGTGTGTTTGGAAGTTGCCAGAGGGAAAGTTAAAATCTGAAGTGGAGGATGAAAAGTAAGATGACTCCATGGCCTCTGACAGAAAAGATTCCAGATGGAGATGCTGTAGGTCCTGCATAGTTGCAGGACAGTTTGATGCATAAACTGAGCTGGCAGAGCCTGAAATAAGCTTTATACCTTATGCCTTTGCCTGAAGCTTTATATCTTTCTACCGTTTTTGTTTATTTGTTTGTTTTTAAATTGCAATTGATCACTGTATGTAGATATCTGAGACAAGAGGAGTGAGGAAGTCATTTGCTCTTACTATTCAAGATTTTCAGACTGAGTCAAGAGGTTCATCACAATAGTTGTACTTCCCTTTTGCTTATTCTGTCTTAGACTAAAGTATAGGCCTTCACTTAACATAAATCTCCCTAGCATCATCATTTCTATAGCATAAAAATAAGTGGATTTTTGCAGGTATTATTTATAATGATATAACCTCAAAACAAAGTTTTGAGTTATGTGTGTGTTGTATGCATATAAAAATACACAGTTACAGATAAAAATCTTACTTTTTTGCTAAATTTATGTGCTGTTTTTAAATTGTAGATGTAAGAGTTCATTCAATTTGCACTGTAATGCTTTTAGTATTAGTGTTTAAAATGTATATTAAGCAAATTGTAAATGTAGTCTTTCTATTTTTTGTCTTGCTATGAAGAGATTTGATCCTTCTTAAGCAGTTTGAAGTTTGGATTTTGGTGGTAAGAGATGAAGATTCATTAATTTACAGGCAACAAATCTGTATTAATCTCTATCCTTATGCCTCTTCTTACCTGCCTCCTGAGTAAAGCAATACAGAAGAGGAAATAAATTTGTATGAAAATGCCTTTTCTACTTTCTTTTTTCTGTGATACGTATGTGGACATAAAACTGCTGTGGTGCGGTGACCCTTACATGTATAAATAATCACCACATGCAGGAAAGCTATAAAATCCAAATTAGATGTGTAACCACTCTTAAATTAAATCAAGGGCTGGATTTTTAATCTTTCTACTTTTCAGTGTCTGAATGCTCTATACGGCTTTTGGATTCAACTCACATGAAGGCCTGAACATCTGTGGCTCATCCACTTAAACAGATGGCAAGATCTGTGATGTCCCAGGCATTCGCAGCGTCTGGCGCAAATGTGTTTTTACATCCACCTATGTTTGACCATTAAAAAGCTTGGCCTTGTTCCAGACTTTTGGTATATAAAATTTCTATCTGCGTGTTATGTTTGAACTTGAGGGACATAAAGTCTGTTATTTGCCTCTGTTATCTCCATATTGATGTTTTCTATAAAGACATTTAATTATGAAGAGAGGGGTATTTGTTAATTACTGACCCGTTTTATGGTAGATTCCCATATAATAGATATAGCACAGCATGTGTGTATACAGTAAAACAATTAAGTGAGATGTGAAAAGATCGGCTATTGATAAGCCACACATTTAATTAAAATGAAAAGGTATTGGATCATCAACCTGATGTTCTGCTAATCAGCACTGTGGATTTTTTATTTAAATGCAATTCTCTCTTTGCAAAGCCTGTTGCTCTGAACAGTCTCCTGATTGCAAAACAAAGTTTGAGAACATAAACCTCAGTCATTACAGCCATTTCCTGAAGCCTTCTCACAGCAATAACACTAAAGTTCTTTTTGAAAACATTCACATTCAGTCGCCTGGTCTTGTGCTGATCTGTGGGAATGCTGTTATGTAGGATAACCCACAGGAAGAGAGTGATACTATTGGCATTTCCCAAAAAGTGCAATACAGGCTGAGCAAGTGGCAGTTTTCTAGAAATATTTCTGTGCAAGAAGAATAATGGCAGAGAGCATTTAAAATCATACATATAGGTAGCACTAGAAAATAGCTTTATCATGTAATGGGCTTATGGGGCTTTCTATTCTGGGTTGTAATAGGGAAAAAAAAATAAAATTAAAAAAAAAATAAATGCAATATCAGAAATGGAGGGGAAAGGCATTTTTCTGTAGGACTTTTTGCAATGGTTGTTGGTGTAGTTGGTGGTGTGAGGATGAGTCTGGAAAAATGTATGCTACAACACTTTCAGAATCCATTAATTGAAAAGCCGGGAAATGTCTTCCTCTCTTAAGAATGCATTTAGCAATTGTACTGAGATTTGAAGGCAATGCTTTATGGCTTGAAGTCTTGGTTTTTCTGGAGACGTTGCACTGGCTTCTTTCTGAAATGCTACACTTACATGCTGTTTCTAAATGGGAAAAAACCTGCTTACTTTGGATATTATTTTCCTCTAGCTTCAGCTACCAGCTTTAATTCTATCTCTTAGTAAGTTTCATTTCAGCTTAAGAGCAAAATATCACCTTCCAACTCTGTTACTAATGTGTGATAAAATCATTATAAATACTTTACAGTGCTGGCTAAGATACTAAGGTTTTTAATATAATCCCTGGTCTCAGATAGTCTTGATCTGTCTCAGCTATGTGGAGCATTACTTTAAAATTCCTCTCTTCATTTGAAGATTTTCATCCTCAGAATGTTTTCATGGCTCATCACAGTTGCCACGTTCAGAGATATTAAGAAATTTACCACGTGTGTTGTGCAAGCATTAAGATGGCCTGTTCTGGAAAAAAACACCCTTATTGCCTTCAAAGTTTATTCTCCCTAAAATCTCTTTCTTCATGACTTTTTGTATCAAAATTCACTGCAAGGTGGCCACTAGAAGTTATAATTATGCTTTTTGATAGCAAGCAAAGTTGGTGGTGTTAGTGGGATTGATTTATATATCTATTTACTTATTTTTTATTTGAAATGGTAGCTGTTTGCAAGGCTGCTGTGTCAGAATTCTTAACGAAACAGAGATGAAGTAAACTCTGGACTTGCGGCACAAATCTTGCTCAGCTTTGGGTTCTATAGCCTAAAAATATTATTCAGGCTTTTAGAAGGGGAAAAATGTATGTATAAATATATATTTATATATGTTATTATTTATTCATGGGAATATATACTCATGCATACTTCCCCCTCTGCATCTCTTGAAGAGAGCAAGTGAGATAATGTTGAAATTATGCTTTCTTGCAGAAAATCTTCTGAAGGTGAAATTTCCATAGTATGAAATGTGATGTGTCCACTGTGCTCTAGAGTCTGGCAGGAGCATACAGCAGCAGTATTTGAGGGTATGAAGCCAAGGCGAAGGGAGGAAAATCTGGTGAACCCTTGTTGGATCTTCCTGCTGGGAATGACCCTTGAGAAGTGCCTCTGTTTCTGTTGTCCCTGGCCATCATGCTAGATGACAGTACTGTTCCTTCAAATGTATTTGCAGCTTCTGGCTTTCAGGCATACAAATCTGCCCACTGCATCTGCCTTTTCATCTTACAGAGCAGTATTTTTTTTTTTCCAAGTAGCTTCTCAGCCTTCTTCCACACCAACTGACCAGCTCCCTGATCATCTCTCTGCTTGTTCAGGGAGGCAGGCTCTCACCAACTTACTGTGCTATGTTTGCCTAATGAAGGGCAGTTCCCCACGGAAAAACCTTTTGGGTATGAGGAATTCCTCTTCCTGGCATAGGGATTATGCTTTACTTCTTGTGGAATGCGTGCTGCTTGCAGCACCTGCTGTGGGCTTGATACAGGGCTTTGTATCTACAGTTTTGGATGTGGTCCAGTACTACACAAGTACTTTAATCTGGATCAAGTTTCAGCCTTTCTGGGAGGAAATATTTTATCATGTTGAAGAGTAAAAGATGGTTCATTGAAATGAAGGGCAAAGATAGTTTACAGGAGCAAACATGTGGAGGCTGCTAAAAGAACAGGGATAGCAACAAGCTGGGATTAGGACAGTGTGGGGGGTGGAGGACATAAAGATAAGTGTTTTGAAAACAGCTTGAGGACATTTAGTGATTAAGTGATAAGATGTCCACAAGGCTAGTTAGAATTGGTTTGGGGACTACCCCTCTCACAGGGTCAGAATTTTACAACAAGGAAGACGACAAGCCTTCATGAGGAAGATGATGAACCTTCATCCCATGACCACCAGGAGGAGACCCCCACTGCTCACAGTACATGCGCAAGGGGGAGTGACTGTATGCTGAGGGGTTCTTGGAAATATCATGATGAATATATATATGAAATCTGGGAAAATCATTGATTATGTATTAGTTCGGCCTATATCTGTTCCAAACTTTTGCCCTACAGCTGTGCAGGTTAGGAGGAGCAATCCCCCTTGCATCCAGTGTGCGTGTACTGCTGAAATAAACATACCTGCTATATCTCTTGGGATACAGAATTTGATTTCCGCATGCCAATTTGGCACCACAGATTGGATGCCCTCTGTTCAGCTGTAGGACTGGCTGAGGGGGGGGGATGCCATTGGCATGTGATGATATTTCTTGGAAGGACTCCCCTTCCTCAACCAATCTCTACAGGAACAGACAAGGACCATCCATCAGTGGACTAGGTATGTGTACAGAAATGGCGAACTTGTAAGTTGTGAGGAGGTGTCCTGTGCAGAGTATGAAGGAGCACATATGCTCACTCCCCTGAGGAACCTGAGCTCAAGGTTTGGGTTGCCAGCTGGGGTGGGAAGGCTCCTTGGGGGAGCTCCCACGAAGGGGACCTGTAAGTCATACTTGAGGAAAAGAGTAATAACTTTCCCTTAGGTGACTGGTAATAGGACGGACCTAGGTTCACCCCTCCTATGGGGACAGGATATAATAGGTATGCTGTCAAATAATAATGTTAGTTCTCCTGACTGTAATAGTGGGAGTTATTTATTGTGTGATCATCATTACCATCTTTTCTGTGTATTTGGTACTGTGTTTTTAAATTATTGTTAATCGAAACATTCAGATTTCAATTAAGCTGGCATTGTGTGTGATTGCGAGTGCGTGTGTTGAATACTTGAGATTTGGCATAGCTGCAGGGCAAATGCAGAGTATAACGATTATTGTTGTCTGACTGTCTGTTTGTATGTTTTGTATGGATTTATAAACGGGAATGATGAACACATAGAGGGATGCCTGTTCCATTTGGGGAATGAGTGTCAACCCGTTTATGTACTATTGTGTTCTGCTTGTGAGGAGGTGTGAGGGAGGTGGGTCAGTGCTGGTTCTGTGGTGAGGTGTTTGTAACCAAATGATACAGATGGCTGGGGGAAAGTTATACAGTAGTAAGGGTTTTTGTGAGAACTGAAGGACTGTATTGTTTGATTTGTAGGTTTTGAAGGGAATGGGACGAAGTGTTTTGATGGTATAAGGAAGTGTAATTTTTAATGGTATATGGGAGTACAACTGAGGGTATATGGAAGTGTAAATGAGGGTACAAATAGTGGAAGAGTGTTCAAAGGAAAAAGGGTTAAAGAGAAAATGAATTTATCTTCACTAGCATGAGAGCAATCCCGCCAACCCACCATAGACTGTTCCCCCACAAACTGAACTCACAGAGTGAGAGAGAGAGCCAGGGTCAGAGTCTGCTGCTGTAAATAGCGCTGCTTGCAAAGGGGGAGGTGCAGGGGATAGGCACTGAAAGTGAGAATAGCCCTCATCTGCAGAGATTTAGAAAATCCGAAATCCCAGTGTTATCACTGGATGCCTCTGGAGAGAAGGAGGTGAAACTGAAATATGATGTTAGTAATTTATGTAATGATGAGAGTTTGGAAAGTGAAAAAGTTTGGGAAGGACACAGGCTGAGGAAAGCAAAGATGAGCAAGGTGTAACAGGGATGTCAGGATCAAAGAGAGGTGAACGACATGAGTAAAAATCACAAAACTGACTGGAAACAGAGATAGTAAGGAAATTGTGAATAACAGTAGCTGTTAGAGTTGTGGCTCTAGAGCAGAGCTATTGGACCCAGAGATTCCCTCAGAAAAACGTAGTGGGAAGTCTGGAAAAGCCCAGGGAGGGCTCCACCCCCACTGGACCAAAAGGTGTGCAAACTGCAGGAAAAGGGAAATTGGTGGAGAAATCCTACCAAACTGAATGAGAGGGAGCCATCTCTGATTGCGAAAGCTGAATGATGGTAACCTGGGAAGTTTACCCTGGCACATCCAATGGTTAAATTGCAGCTAGGGAAGCAGGATAAATAGGTTTATTTTCTGGTGGATACAGGTGCCTCTTACCATAGATGATTTTGTAACAGTAGTAGGAGCCCAACACGAAAAAGCTTGTTTTGTGGGATCAATTAAATATAGGATGAGAAAACAAGTAGGAGTACATAAATATTTGTACATGTGAGGTTTGCTAAAACCGTTACTCTGGCAAGACATATTAGAACAAATGGATGCAGAGATTAAATTCAGTAAAACTGGAGCTAAGGATCAAATGGTATTAGCTGATTGAAAACTGTAAGTTTGACTTTAACACAAACTAGGAAAAACAATTTTGTACCCCCAAAAGTTACAGGAATCTTAAATAAGGTGCTCTTATTAGTGGAGGTATCAGGGATACTTGGCAGAGCCAAAAATGAAGCCCTAAATAGAAGTTAAGTCAAAAGCAAGAACCAGCCCAGTCAGGTAAAGCAGTGCCCTTTGAGGATATGTGACTGCAGAAGTACAAAATAAATAATATGTGACTTTTTGGAGTTTTGATTACTAATTGAATGTGAATCCAAATGCAATACTCCAATTTTGCCAGTTTTTGCCAAATTTTTGGACAGCAAGTGCTATAGTTTGGTACAAGGCTTGAGGGCAAGTAATAGAATTGTTGATTGCGTACACTCAGTGGCATCAAATCCATGCACTTTATTAATCAAGTTAAGGAATGAGTAGGTGGAGTTTTCCTTCTGGATTTGAAGGATGTCTTTTCTGCCTGGTTTGGCCAAAGGAAGCCTAAGTTATTTGCCTTTGAATAGGAAAACCCTAATATGGGGAGAAGAGACTCAGTTAACCAGGACAGTGTTACCCAGAGTTGTGAGAACAGGTTAATGATGTTTGAGAACTGGTCTGAGACCTGAATTCCTCCATCCCAGGGTGGATCTCTACGGCAGTGCATGGATGCCACAGCAACAGGAGAGGACTATGTGCAATGGACTGTAGGACTGTTTGCTGAGTTTCTTGGTTTAAATGATTATCAAGTTTTTCAACAGAAAGCACAAATAACTCAGCAGCAAGTGACATATTTGGGATATGAGATTACAGCTGGACTTTGCACCTTAAGGACTGCCAGGAAAGAAGCCATCTGCCAAACACCTAAGCTGCAAACTGCCAAGGAACTCCATACGTTCCCAGGAATTGCAGGATGGTGCCAACTGTGGATACACAGCTACAGCTCCAAACAGCTTGATGAAGTGAGTAAGGGAAGGCCAGGGTTCCTGAGGGCAGTGGCTGCACTAGTGCTCATTATTCAAGAAGCCTGTAAATCTATGCTGGGCCAAAGAATAACAGATTTAATATCTCATTCAGTGTTTACTGCATTGGAGGTAAAAGTTTGGTGGGGGGGCATTGGCTCTCACCCCAAAGACTCCTGAAATACCAGGTCATCCTGGTAGAGTAGGATGATGTAGAAATAATTATAAGTAATATTGTCAATACAGTATCTTTCCTCAGTGAAACTCCTGGAGAACCAATATTCATGATTTGCACCCAGCTTGTGCACATCGCTGAAACAAGCATAGCTGCTCTATATCTCTCGGGCTATAGAGTTTGATTTCCTCACGTTAGCGTTGCTTCAGGGAAGCAGCTGATATTCATAAAAAGTCAAAAGTCCAAAATTTGGATCAATAGTTCCTTAGGAAATCTGAAGTAACATACTGATGTTGATTCAGGGAGTTAATTCATGAGCAGACATTCTGTGAACAGAAAATTGTTTCTGGCTAATAAAAGGTACAATACCAGTATATCATATACATTGCATATACAGTGTACTATTCATGTGACTGAGTGGAATAATTCTAGCCCTGGAACTACAATCAAAACGTAGAGGTGCTGCTTTGAGTGTGAAATTTTACTGACACATGTACCAAATGTTTTAGTGCGCTATACTCTGTGATGATTAGTTTCACTAATGGCTGAATTAAGACAGTTGAATTGAGAAGCAAATCATATCATTGTGATAGAATGACAACTTATCATAATATACTGGTTTTATCATTGTTCCTTTTTTTCCTTCCTAGCTGCTACTTAAATTCATTTTCTCATCATTCAGATATGTACGTCATCAGCTGTCAAACAGTAATTTTGGAATTCAGTTACTCAGTTTTATCTATAAAAGTCAGTGGAATAGCTTATATAAGACCATGTAAATAATCAGGTTGCAAATAACCTATTTTAAAAGCACAATGGTAAAAGCATTTACAGTATTAAGCCCTTCATGAAATGATTTTAAAACCTGATTATTTTGAAAGCCCTAGATTTGAACAAAGCCATGGGCAGGCTTGACACCATACTCAGTTCTAAAAGTCAAGAAACAATGATGTTTTATATTTACTGTGCATCCAGTACCTGATTTCAATTCTGATCTCTGAAACTAAAGTGAAGATCACAGAAAACATGCAGCTGCAGGAAGACTTTAGGATTACTGCTGCCAGTTATTACTCTGCAGATCACTCTATAAAGGAAAAGGAACAGTCTTGGGCAACCATTTCAGATACACTTTCTGCCTGCTCTGCAGAATCATGGGTTTAAATTCAGGTTTTTTAAAGAAGATTTTAGTCTGCTGATTACATCTGTCTGTGTGTCCACGTCTCTCCTCTTCCTGTACTTCAGTCTAGTCCTCACCTTTGACAATTTCTCCTGTATTTCCTTTTGTCAGTCTATTACAGAATTTTCTCTCTTCTCATTAGCCATATTGATTTTAATTCCTACTTACCTCTGTTATTCCATCCTTCCCATCACTTCTCCATGTCAATCTTTATCTCTTCTTTCCAGGCACTTTGACTCCCTGATGTATTGCCATAGTTCAATACTTGCCATGACTCAAAATCATGATCAATCTTGAGGAGAGTCTTATTGGTTAAAAATACCTGCACCTGCTCTGTATTTGGGATATCAGTCCACTACAACTACCTTGTTGTAGGCATGTCAGCTGCACTGATAATGGAGCTGCAAACATACAAAAAATAAAATAAAATAAAATAATTTCAGCAATCTTGAAACCTATCCACAAATTCTTTTGTCAAAACAGAAAGGACAGCTGCATATTTTTCACTGTTCACATAACTGTGTTTAGCCAGTGTATCACAATGCATGAAATAACTTGCCATAACTTAGAAACAGAAATCAAACAAATCATAGAATTGCTGAGGTTGGAAAAGACCTTCAAGATCATCATGTCCAACCACAACCTAACGATACTACCCTAACTCTAACAACGCTCTGCTAAATCATGTCACCACATCCAAATGGTTTTTAAGCACATTCAGGGACTGATGACTCAACCACCTCCCTGGGCAGATTATTCCAGTGCTTAACAACCCTTTCTGTAAAGAATTTCTTCCTGACATTCAACCTAAACCTCCTCTGGCTCATCTTGAGGCCATTTCCCCTCATCCTGTCACCTGTCACTGCTCTCACTGCAATCACCTTTCAGGTATTAGAAGAGAACAATAAGGTTTGCGTCAGTGTCTTCTTCCCTGGACTAAACAGCCCCAGTTCCTTCAGTCTCTCCTCATAGGGGATATTCTCCAAGCCCTTCACAATCCTTGTTGCCCTTCTCTGAACCTGCTCCAGCACCTCAGTGTCCTTTCTGTACTGAAGTACCCAAAACTGAACACAGTACTCAGGGTGAGGCCTCATCAATGCTGACTACAGCGGCAGGATTTCTTTCCTAGTCCCTTTTTGTCAGGCAGCTTTCCATCTTCTTCTCTCCAAGCCCATAGGTTTGCCTGGGGTTGCTGTGACCAAAATACAGGAACCAACACTTGGCCCTATTGAAACTCTTAGTTTACCTTTGGCCCACTGATCCAGTCTATCCACGTCCCTCTGTAGTGCCTTTCCGCCCTCCATCAGATTGACACTTCCCTCCCAACTCGAGCTGGCACTGCCCTGATTTCAGCTCAGACTGCGCCGATCACACACTGATGTTAGGTTCTGTGGGAGATAGGTGCACACCACAGGTTGGGGCCAGCTGCTCAGCAAAGCACAGCACTGCCATGATGGCATGAGCCGCATGTGTCCTGCAGGTTGGACACGCCTGTGTTTAGGGAAATGGCACTCCAAACAAATAATGTTTGGCGAAATTTATCAGCAACTGAAAATGGATTCACATGAGAAGAGCAGTAAAGGAATTTAATCTAAGGGTTTTGTAGCCTGAGGACTGTTAACAGCCCTTATCCTGTGAGCCTTGTGCTGTTTCCATGAGGATGATAAGATATGTGTTGTGAGCTTCAGAAAGCTTTGGGAGGGGAAGCCCCTAGCATCAAAGATGTGGTGGGATGAGGCTTTATGGCAGCCAGTTTTATGGTGATTAAATGACGGCCTCTGTGGCAGTACTTTCTGCTATGCTTTCTCTTGTAGATGGGAGTTGTTTTACACAGTTGCCCCTAAACAAGCACAGGTGTTTGCTGTAGTCTGACAAAGCACAGCTGAGTACATGCATTAGCTTGGCTTGAGCTACAGCTGACCATCTGGACCCTGAATTTCTAAAGGATTCTTTCCAAATCAGGCTTAGTGTTCCCCTCTGCTTCATAGTCATCTGGTTTTAATTCCATTTCTTGGGAAATATGTTACTGATATGTACAGGGCAGATTCTGTACAAAGAGCAATATTTTGCCCTTAATATAGAGCTATTTTATAGCAGTCTTTATTTATTTACTTATTTATCAATCTAGTTCAAATAAAAACATGGTTCTCCCAACTCCTGTGTGCACTGAAAAGCATTTTTCAAAGCTTTGCAAAAGCTTTTAAGCAGAAATGGAAGCTTTAAATTCAGGATTAGGGTGTTAATTTCTCACACCAAATATTTTAAGGCGGTTGTGTAAATCTTGTAAGTGCCACCAATTTTGTATTTCTTAAAATAAAAAAAAAAAAAAGAGAAATCCGAGGTAATACTTTCTATTTCCTGCTTCACTGTACCATGTGGATTGTAAGTGATAACAGAATAGAATAATTTGGTTTAAACAAGACAGATTTACAAAAGTATCTCCCTAGATCCAGTCTCTCCTCTCCAGAGTGAAGTCAGGAATGAATCTTCATCTCGAAATGTATCTCAGAGCTGTCTAAAAATATTTTAAAGTGCACAGAGTTCTCTCAATTCCTTGAGAGAATACCTATTTTGTTGAACATCCAACTAATACTTGTGACACTATAAACTTGTACGTGCACCATAAAATCAGGAAAATATTATGTTTTTGTTAACAATCTTCTGTATCCTTTTATAGTAGATAAAATTACAGGTTGAGTTTGGAATGGACCTCTGGGGATCAACACCCAGATCAAGCAGGGTCACCTAGAGCAGATGGCTCAGGTGCATGCCGTCAGCTATCTCCAATAATGTTTCTGAAATCTTATTTTACTTCTCTATTTTTCTATTATCAGTATATTTCCCCAACTTAAGCTTTTAGGAAAGTACCTATTACCCTGTATTTGGTAGGGATATAATTCCTCTGGTGGGAAGATATTTTTCCCAGTGATTTTTCCCTAAAAACAACTTGTGTTCCTTAGATGAAATAGGGACAAAAGTTCTAAGGCTATGGGTTATGGCTAAGTTTGATAATTCTTTTAGAAATAAGTTGGGAGGGGGGGAGGGGGAAGAGGGAAAAAAAAAGGGATTTTCTCTGGGCTAACTCAGTTATCATAGACACAGAGACCTGAGATAGCACTATGTCAACAAAATATGATAATTTACAATAAATAACAAGGATGTCCTGACTCTAGCCAGCAAAAACTGGGGCAAACAGGAAAGAAAAACATGTATCTGAGTTTATCCCCAAACAGTTTGCAGAATAAAGGTTATTATCATTAGTATGCATCTCTAGAATGAACAGGCTCACTCTTTGTTGACCGAAAGATAAAAGATCTGCAGATCTTTGTATGTATTTCTATAGTAAAAATACACATTGCCATATTGAGAAGAATGTAGTGGTAAATACTTGGATATTTACCCATGGTGGAGTACTGCCTACCCTACTTTGTTCTTTACTTTTGTTGTTCTTCCTTTATTGAATGTTTATATATTGCACAGCTGCTGGCATTTGTAACTTTCAGATTAATCTCTGTATGCCCTTTGTTCAGATATTACACTGCACTGAAGGGAGGAATGTGTAGAATAAATCTTTTTAAAAACAGTAGATAAAGTATGTATACTAAAATGTTGTTTATATGATTTCATTAAAAGTTGTAAGTATTTAGAAACTGCTTTAGACTGAAATAGGAAGTCAAGTGATGGACTTTGCTGACCGAAATAGTCTTCTTCAGTGATGAGGAGAACTCGAGTGACAGTAACAAGTTACAGTCCTGCAGGAATATCTCACATCATCAGCTACTCTTTTTTAAAGCCTAAGTTAAATCTGTAAATACTTGGCATTGGTTGTATCTGAGCTGAGTTTTGTCAGAAGATTTTGTGAGACACGTTTCTTAAACAAGAGCTCACATCTCTACCTACTAAGTGCATGTATTGTCTCCACGGAGTGCCATCATGATAAAATACAGGATGTATTTTGTGCTTAGTGGGCTGATGTCCCAATTAATAAAACAGCTGCAGTGGATGTAGTCTATCCAGATCTCCCTCTGCAGATACTTTCTGTGCTACAGAATCACATAGGATGGAAAAGACCAGACCAAGCATGGTGACTCAGTTTTCCTGCACATGGCATATAACAGTACTGAAGATGACCTGCTCCGTGACCTTCCCTGGCAGCAGGGTCGGACTGACAGGTGTGTAATTCCCAAGATCCTGCTCTCTGCCCTTCTCATAGATGAGCATCATATTTGCCAGCCTCCAGACTACTGAGTCCTTCCTGCTAGTCCATGATTGTTGGTAAATGATTGAAAGTGTCTAGGTGAGCACTTCTGCCAGCTACCCCAGTACCCTTTTTTGGATCCCGTCTGACTCTGTAAGATTAGTGTATGTACATTTCTCCTTGCATTAAGAGAGTTTCATTGTGCTAGATTCTGTTTTTGTGCAATATCTCCATCTCTTCAACACAGAGAAAGACCTTGTGCCGGACACAGTACTCCTGCAGGCCTGGCATCCCCAGCATTGAGCAGAAGAGAAGAATCCCCTGTCTCAGCCTCCTAATGCAGCCTTCTTTGCCACAGGCTCACATTGCTGGTTCATGTTCCATTTGGTGTCTCCCAGGACCACAAGGGGCTTTTCTGCAGACCTAAGAGGGAACAGCTGCAGAAACAAAGTGGGGAGAGCATTGCAGGCTGCACAGGTCACTGTCTCCAGAGGTGGGGTAGTCCTTGTGGGCTATGAGACAAGAGCATTTAGTGATGGGCAATTGTTATGAGGAAACGCCACTCAGAGGCTTGTGGAAATGTGTGAGGTTCCCCAAAAGCTTTCCTGGGGAAGGTCTGAAGGTGGGAACATGGGAAGCTGGATGAGGAAGGAAGCAGGGGGCTCAAGGATCTCACTTTTCTCTCTGTCAGAATCTCAGCTCCATGGAGTGCCACAGTGGTAATATAAAGGATTCCCTTTGTGTTTAGATGGCTGATATGCTCCTTGATAAAACAGTCATAATGACTGTTGGTCTGAATTGGCTGAAGATGAGCAATTGGACAACAGGGGCCATGTAGAGTCTGCCTGCAGGCTCAGGCTGATTCTTTAGCACTTATTTATGTGTCATTTATTGTAGTCCTTAACCTGCTGAGTGTTTATAAGTCAAAAAGGTAGATTTGGCTAAATAATGCTGGGTTTCCAAGGGAAGAACATTGTAATGTTGGATATTAGGAAAAGTTTTGTTTCAGAAAGAGTGAAAAATGGTAAGGTATTGGAAGAGTCTTCACAGGGAAGTGGTGGAGTCACCGTCCCTGGAGGTGTTCAAGAAGTGTGGAGATGTAGCATATGGTCATTGAGGGACACAGTCTGTGTGGATGGTGGTAGGCGATGCATCAATGGTTATACTAGATGACCTGGGCTGCAGCTCTGGCAGGGGGGTATGCACCACTTACCCTGGTCATGACAAATGCCTCCACTCAGATGGAGCTTCTAAAGGAAGAAGCATTTTGCAGACCATGCTCTGTGGGAACTGGCCAGACCTTACTCCCAGAGCAGAGGCGAATGGCAAACTCTCCTGTGTAAGATGTGCCCAGGTGAAGGACGTCCTGCAACAGCTGACTGACCTACGGGAAAACAGTCAAACGGATGTTGTGATAACAGGGAGGCAGAGACAGAGTCAGCCAGATTAACATGCAGCCTGCACTGAATCCACAGTCTGGGGCCAAACAGCCTCAAACTCCCCTGCTGGCATATCCAGCTGGAGGGGAAACAAACAGTGATGAGAAATGCCAAATTGCTGTGAGAAAGACTAACAAGAGGAAAAAGCCTGCTTCGAAGGCTGAGGTGCCTCTGCAGAACCACTTCACAGCTCTCCAGGCTGAGGAGGAAAAAGAAACAATAACAAGTAAGTTGTCTGGACTGAGTAAGGCAGCCAGACCTCCCTGATGCATAACAACTACCGCAACTAAGAAAAAGCAGTGGGTGATAGTGGTGGGAAATTATCTTTTGAGGGGTACAGCAGCATCCATCTGTTGCCCTTACCTGGGATCTAGAGAGATCTGCTGCTTTCCTGGGGCTGCTATCAACTGTGTGACAGAGAGACTGCCAGACCTTGTACGTCCCACAGACTACTACACTCTGCTGCTGTTTCCCAAAGGCACCAGTGACACAACTGTCAGTAATCTGAAGAATATCAAGAGGCACTACAAGGAGCTGGAAGCAGCAGTGAAGAACTTGGGATAACAGTAATCTTCTTGTCGGTCCTCCAGGTTAGGGAAATGGGGAAGGAAAGGTCTGACAGAATTGAGAAATCAGTAAATGGTTAATAAGGGAGTGGTATTGTTGTGAACAGGGCTTTGGCTACTTACATCACAAAACTAATTCTGAGAAATCTGGTCTTTTGTGGGATGATGAGGTTAATCTGGGCAGACCATATTTGGCAGCAAGCTTTCCAAATTTGATGAGGATGGCTAAAGCGATAGAATTGCTGGGGGTCAGGATCCTGAAATCATCCTGAAAGGCTGATGGTGCTAATGGATGCCCTGGGCCTGGAGCTGGATCACAGGCCAGTAAGACAGCACCTAAGGCATGGGATAAGGGAACTCTAATTGGTAAATCAGCCTCAGAAGGAGCTCAACTCAAGCGCTGGTACACCAATGTGCAGAGCATGGGGAACAAGCAGGAGGAGCTGCAGGCATGTGAATTCCTATTGGGCTATGATGTCATTGGCATCATGAGACATTGTGGGATGACTCACACAACTGCAATAGATGGTATAAAGTCTTCAGGAAAGACAGAGAGGGGAGAAGGGGAGGGGGCCCTCTGTATCAGTGACTACCTAGAGTCCATGGAGCTCCACATAACAATAAACAAGGAGCTGATAAAGAGCTAATGGGTTAGGGTGAAAGGGAAGACAGGGGAAGGAGACTTTATAGTAGGGGTCTGCTACAGGCAACCTGATCAGGAAGACCAAGTGAATGTGGCCCTCTATAAACAGATAAAAACAGCTTCACATTCACAAAACATGGTCCTCATGGGAGACTTCATCCACCCTGATATCTGTTGGAGGGACAGTATTAAAGTGCAACAGAAAACAAAGAGGTTCCTGGAATGTGTTGTTGAGAACTTCCTCTTCCAAGTAGTACAGGAATCCACAAGAAAAGGTGCTGTGCTTGAACTTGTCCTCACCAGTGAGGAAGAGCTGGTGACTAACATGAAGGTCAGGGATAGCCTCAGCTGCAAAAAAAAAAAAAAAAAAAAAAAAAAAGGTGGAGTTCTAAATTGTTAGGGTGTCAAAGAGGATATACAGCAGACTTGCTACTCTGGACTTCAGGAGCGCAGACTTTGAACTCTCCAGGGAAATGTTTGGCAAGGTGATGTGGGAAAAAGCCCTGGAGGGAAGAGGGGCCTGAAAAAGCTGGTCAGTATTCAAGGACCATCTCCTCCAAGCCCAGAAGCAGTGCATCCCAAGATGAAAGGCAGGCAAGAATAGCAGGAGGCCTCGGTGAATCAACTAGGAACTCCTGGACTAGCTCAAAAAGAAAGCCTATAGGGAGTGGAAGCAGGAACAGGTTATCTGAGAGTACTACACAGAAGCTGTTAAGGCAGCCAGGGATCAGGTTAGGAAAGCTAAAGCTCAGACAGAATTAATTCTAACTAGGGACTTTAAGAGGAACATGAAGACATTCTAGAGGTATATCAGTGATAAAAAGAAGGTCAGGGTGGATGTGGGCCCTTTCTGGAAGGAAACTGGAGACATGGTCACAAGGGATACAGAGAAACCTGAGGTGCTCAGTGACTTCTTTGCCACAGTCTTCACTGTCAAGGGCTCTAGCCACATCACCCAAGTTGCAGGAAGCAATGTTAAGAACTGGGAGGAGGCAGATCTCCCTGTTGTAAGTGAAGATGAGCTTCGAGACCACCTAAAAAACCTGAAGATGGAGAAGTGGACCTAACGAAATCTATCCTTGGGTTCTGAGGGAGCTCAAAGATGAACTTGCTGAGCCACTATCCATCTGCTGAAGTTTCCTGATTGGAAAAGGAGAAACATAACCCCCTATTTTCAAGAACAGGGGAAAAAAAAAAAAAAAAAAGATCCAGGACTTGCCAGGGGCTATGCTGCTCCTGAGCTCTGTATTCCTGCAGTGCAAGTGGGGAACACTGGTGGTGTCACTACAGAGTGCCCAGAACACTGAGGACTGTCAGGGAAGGACTTGCCCCTTGTTGCATTCATGGTCAAGTTGTCTTGTTTAGTCTCCTGAACAGTGAAGAAGTGTTTTCTGGTGTTAGTCTGAACCTCTATCTGCTGTGTTCCATTGTGCCCATTGCCTCTTCTTCTGTCACTGGTCACCACTGAAAAGAACCTGGCTCCATCTGCTTTGCACTCTCCCTTCAGATATTCATACACCTTGATGAGATCCCCTGAGCCTTCTTCCTGATGAAGAGTCCCAGCTCTCAGCCTTCCATCATAGGAGAGACACTCCATTTGCTGCTTTACCTTAGTGGCCTTTTCATAGAAATTCAGAATCATGAGGATGGATAAGACCCTATAGATCAAGTCCAACTTTCCACTTAACACTACCAAGTCCACCACTAAAATGAGTCCCTAAGAGTCACATCCATAGGTCTCCAGTGCCTCCAGAGCTGGCAAATCCACTCCTTCCCTGTGCAGCCTGTTGCAATGCCTGATCAGACTCTCTGTGAAGAAATTATTCTCAATATCCAACCTAAATCTCCCTAGAGTTAATTGAGGCCCTTTCCTCACATCCTATCACTCTTTACCAGATAAGAGATTGATGCCCATCTGTCTGCAGCTTCCTTTCAGGAAGTTGTAGAGAGCAATGAGGTCTCCCCTCCTTTCCACTAGACCAGTCAACTCTAGTTCCCTCAGCTGTCAGTCATAGTTCTTATGTTTCAGTCCCTTCAGCAGCTTTGTTGCTCTTCTCTGAATGAGCTCCAGAATCTCCATACCCTACTTGAAGTGAGGGGCCTGAAGCTGGCCACAGTACTTGAACTGCATTCTGTATAAGCAGGCCAAGGACAGGACAGTCACTTTCCAAGGCCTGATGGCCACCTGATTTCTAATGCAGGCCAGGAGACACTGGTCTTCTTGGTCCACTTGGCACATGTCTGGCTTGTGTTCAGATAGATTTTGACCAGCACCAAGAAGTCTTTTTCTGCTGGACAGCTTTCAAACTGATCTCCCAGCCTGCACCACTGCATGGAGCTGTTACAACTGGGGAGAAGTGCCTGGCTTTTAGCTGGTTGAATGTCATACAGTGGGGTGCAGCCCATCAGTGCAGCCAATTCAGATTCCTCTGCAGTTCAACACTTCTTTTCAACTTGATGTTGTCTTTAGATTTACTGAGGAGTGCTCAGCTATTCCACTGCTTGCTCATCTACACAATAAATGTTTCCCAGTGTTCAGAGAGAACCTTTGTCACTAGTGTTTCATTGTGCCCACTTTACTCTTCTCCCAGAATCACTGCAATTAACCTTTATTGGGTGGCTCTTAAGCTTTCCTGCTATGACGAAGAGATACACTCCATCATCTTATTTACCTTTGCTGAACTCTTTCCAGGAGCTCTGTTAGGTTACTTTTGAAGTTATATGACAAAGGTTTTTTAACCTTCTCTCTCTCTCTTTTTTTTTTTCTTAATTTTTTTAATACACATTTGCATTTTTGAAACTGCAAACAATTAGTAAAAGAAGACAAATTCAAATTTGCCCTCATCAACTAATAAGAAGATTTTGAAAATGAATGAATTGTAATATTTAAGTAAATGGTTTGAATAATGTGACTAAGATTATAGTATTGTGAGCTTTTTTATCTTCTTTTTTTTTTCTTTGTCTGTGATTGTAATTGGAAATATGAATTATTCTTCTTTTGTCATCCCTCTCATTCCTCACCATCAAGTTTTCAGGAAAGTATTCAACTTTGAATGCCAGAAATAGACCACCAGCTGTTTTTATTAAAGTCCTGTATAGTGTCATAACCTACAGAATGTAATAAAGAAGAATGTAATACTGTGCTCCTATGCAGCTCTCAAAGCATATTGTGAGTTTTCTTGAAGTGTGAAACTTTCTCAGCTGGTATTTATTTAGCAGTGGAAGAACTTGTAGAAATGAAGTTAGTGTCAAGCAGAACTGAAAATTATTGGAGCCTTTTCCTTATTATAGCAGGCTTCATGGAGAAATTCATATAAAGTTTGTTTACAGGGTCTCCCTTTAAACACTTCTCCATATTTCATTGTGTAAATATGTATAAGTACATAATTTAGATTTTTAGCTATAGCTCACAATGTTCACCCTCTTTTTTTTCATTTTTTTTCTTTTCTTTTCTTTTTTTTTTTTTTTTTTCCCACATCCCCACCTCCATTTTCTTCTTAGCTGCTTAAAATCAGGCAGTGTTTTTGTCTGGTGTTCATCTGAGGCCCTCTGTCACTGACTGTGATGATTTGGGTAAAAGAGAGAAGTAGAGATTTGACTTTTTCTGTTAGGGGGATAGTTCTGAATATTATAGGAGTCTATGGTTTGGGAGAAACCTACCTGAGAAGTATGTTCTGGTTTCTGAGGTCACTTGTTGTTAATGAAATGCAGCAAAAGTGAGATAACTTTGAAGAAAGCTCATAGTATTTGATGAATATCTCATTAAGGATAGAAGCTACTCTAGAGAGCTTGAACTTAAAATTGTCCAGCAGTAGATTTTACTGCCAGGTGCAGGGCAGTAGGTCATGCAGGTCCTGGTGAACATAGCAAATGATGTAATTATGCTAATCAAAGTACTATAGTACTCTTGGACCTCTAAGCATTTCTTCATCTATGCATGAATTCTTCACTTAGTATGAAGAAAATTCTGAAGTCACTCAAGTGTTCTTAGGACTAATTACTTTTTTTTTTTTTTTTTTTTCCCTATTGCCGCCTTCTACTTAAAATGCACTGAGGAGAAGAAAAAGCACTCAGAGAATTTGCTTCCCACAATTACCCCTAATTTCTTCAACTTTACAAGGACTGTCTAAATATTTAGACTTGTGTTTTGATTATTGCTGTTCCCCTAACTCCTTCTTTCATGCAAAATGCCTGGAATTCTTTGGTGAATTTCCTGATTTCTTGCAAGAAATTCATCAGCACCAGATTCCCTATGAAGGAGTGATCCAGAGGGCTGCTGAAAAAGGGGCATGGAGTGGTGTGACAGGGAATTACCACAAAATCAACAGTATGAGGTTTCTGCAGGGTCACTTCCAGCACGGACAGACTAGCAAGGGAATGCCTGCATTTTCAAATAAGCATATAAAGGAGAAGAAAGTAGTGGTCAGCATGGATTCATCAAAGGGAAATAATGTCTGACCAACCAGATGAGCTTCTATCATGAAGTGACTAGTCTGAAGGATGAGAGTGGACCAATTGATACTGTTCTTATAAAGTTCAACAACAAGTGCAGAGTTCTGCACCCAGGAAGGCATCAGTATATGTTGAGGGCTACTCAAATGGAAAGCAACCCCGCAAAAAAAGAAGACATAGGAGTTCTGGTAGACACTAAATTGAATAGCAGTCAGTAATGTGTTGTAACTGCTAAGAACACTAGTGGTATTTTTGACTGCATTAGGCAAAGTATCACCAGCAGATCAAGAAAGGTGATCATTCCCCTCTACTCAGCAATTCTGAGGCAACACCTGAAGTAATGTCCAATTCTGGGCTACCCAGTACAAGAGATGACATACTGGAAGGAGTCCAAAGGAGGGACACCAAGGTGATGAAGGGATAGGAGCACCTTTTACTATGACAGCCCAAGAGAGCTGGAACTGCTCAGCCTGAAGAAGAGGAAGCTCAGGGGAATCTCATCAATGTTTATAAATATTGGAGAGTGCAAATAGGATGGAACAATGCTATTTTCAGTGATGGCCTACACTAGGAAAGAGACAACAGGAACAAACTGGAGAACAGGACATTGTCTCTAAACACTGGGAAGCACTTTCCTGTGCAAGTGACAGAGCATTAGAATAGGTTACCCAATGCTTTTGTGGAGGCTTCTTCCTTGGAGATCTTCAAAAGTCACCTGAACGTGATCCTGGGCAACTTGCTTGTGGTGTACCTGCTTGAGCAGGGGGTTGGAGAAATGACTTCTTGAAGCTCCTTCCAACCTTAACATCCTATGATTCTGTACACTTCTGTCATTTAGCTTTGATGGCAGCTCTTATACCACAGCTGAAAAGTGGGGGCTATGAGAAGTGTAAAATATGTTACCAGAGGGTGAAGAGTTAGTGCTGTAAGATGGAAAATGAAATAAATGCATTCTGTGGCGAGGACAGCTCATTAAAAGGAAGAAAAGCCTTTTAGTGATGGCCATGTGCTAGGCAGTGTTTGGAAATCCTGTACTGAAAGGATAAAAAGCAATTGGCAGTGTCTGATGGAAATGTGATTATAGAGATGATTATTCTTTTCACTGAGAACTGAATGTGGTTTTCAGGCTTCTGTAAAATGGAACTTATATGACGGTAAGTCCAGAAAGGAGAGGAATATTCTTACTCTGTGAAAAGAATGGGATTGCTGCAAGTACACACAGAGGGATTGTGTTATGTGTACATTGTAAATGGTATAGACATGTGCATTTGTGCTTCTTTTAATGCTTTCTCTAAAGACTGTGCAGTAATATTTATGGTAAATAGAGGTGAGAACTATAGTCAGTTAGAGCTGAGTGTAAACAAAGTGCTATAGAATATCCAGTAAAATACATTAAAGCTGGATGAGAGTACTGAAAGGCCTCTATAAGGTTTAACTGAAGCCTTATCTTTCTCCAAATGAAACAACTCCAACTCCCTCAGCCTGTCTTTGTAGGAGAGGTGCTCCAGCCCTCTGATCATCCTTGTGGTCCTCCTCTAGACTCTGTCTAACAGCTCCATGTCCTTATGTTGAGTGTCTAGAGCTGAAAGCAGTACTCCAGGTGGCATGAGAGCAGAGGGGGACAATCACCTCCCAAACCCTATTGGTCTGACTTCTTTTGATGCAGCCCGGGATGAGGTTGGCTTTCTGGGCTGCAAGCAGATATTGTTCACTTGTTTTGATCTTCTCATCAACTAAGACCTCCAAATCCTTCTCCTCAGGGTTATTCTCCAACCAGTCTACACCCAGATTGAATTTGTCTCTGGGACTGCCCTGATACCTATGCATGACCTTCCCCATTTCACTTGTTGATCTATGTCAGATTAGCACAAGCACAACTCTTAAGTCTGTCAAGGTCCCTCTGGATGGCATCCATTCCCTTCAATATACTGACCACACCATACAGCTTGATGTTATTAGCAAATTTGTTCAGGGTGTACTCAGTCCCATTGTCCATGTGGCTGACAAAAATGTTAAATAACATTTGTTAGAATTAACTACTGGAAAAGGCCAGTGATCATTGGTCTCCATCTTGACGTTCAGCCGTTGATCTGGATATTAGGCCTTTTTGAATGTGACCTTCTGGTCTATTTCTTACCCACCAAGAGTTCCATCTGTCCAATCCATGTCTCTTCCTTCTGGACACAAGGATGTAGCATGGGACAGTGTCAAATGATTTGCACAAGTCTATGTAGATGACGTCAGTTGCTATTCCCTTGTCAACCAATGCTGTAGTAGAAAGTTAAAAAAAACAAAAACCTGCCAGGCACAAATTCTTAAGGATTCCAGCTTGTAAGGAGAAGCTGACAACCTGGGTAAAAATTTCAGAAAACAGTCAGTATGCAAGAAACTGATTTTCCAGAATAGAGAAAAGGTGCTGCAAATATAACTAAGCCTTTAAAGAGCATGCATGGAGGTAGGGTATTCTGAAGTTGGGAGGTAATGACCCCTTTAAATATACTCATGATGTAAAACAGCTTTTATTTGTTTGCTTAGGTTTCTTTCCTTTTTTCTTTTTTCTTTTTTCTTTTTTTTTTTTTTTTCCTTCTTTGACCAAATCAGTATGAGAAAATTAGAGGAAGCAGCAAGTGAAAACAAAAATAGTCTCAAACTAATTGCAAGCTAGAAATCAAAGATGACTCATAAGCTAATGGAAGCTATTCAGTCGCCAGTTTCAACACTTTAAAAAAAGGGATGTTGTTTGCACTAAAACATAGCTGTGGACTGTGTTGACCAAAAATGAGGATGAGGAGCTTTGAGCAGTAGGAATGTGTGTTCCTGTGTACGGTCTGTGTTCTCTGACTTCACGTTTCTGAGTTTAACTTCACTTCATCCAGGAAATTTTATTATGTATAGGAATGTCTGCCAAGATGTAGCCATGTAGGGTTAAACAAGAGAGCCTGGTATATTAAACAGCTCAGGGAGAAGGGTTTGTACTCACTAGTGTTTCGTGTTGGTTTATTTTTGCAGCTGGGGACATTTTCTAAACTTGGCTATAGCTAAGTACCAAAAGACAACAAATACCTAAGCATGGGCAGCAGCATAAGAAAATCGTAGGCTACTTTCGAGATACTTTATGATATCTGAAAATTAAACTTTTGTTTGGAATTTATGCTAATATTTTCTCTGGAAATCCTATTACTTACCTATGTACAAAATTATGTATATAGCTACATTTTACATGATTTTTTTTTACTGTAACAGGCATGATGTCTGTGTGTGTTGTGAAAGGATACACAAAAAGGTAGACAAGAAAGATGCACTTACATTGAAGATATTTATCTTCTTTCTCTTCCTAACAATTCAAGGTTTTCTTGAGTCTTTCACAGGAAAAAGTCAGAAATGAATTAATAATGCTTCTTCAATGTGTCTGCCTTAGATGACATTGCTCACTGACTTTTTGTCATGAATATGAATAATGAATAAGAATGGTTCAGAGAAACCTGAAAAATTACAGAGGAATTATGAAAAATAATTATATTGTTTTCTGTTCTATCTTTCATATTTAACACTACTCTATGCAAATACAGTAGTAAGATCAATAACAAAACAACTTCTTACATACAGATAGCAAAATCATTTTTAGTCTTATGCCTTGTCTCACAGTAACTTAACATTACTATTTCTCAAATAATATTTTCATGTTGTTTGTAACCAAGAATGACCAATATCACAAAAGGACAGAATGGGTCTCCCAGCCAGCAAAGCACAACCTTCTGTTGTCAGTAGAAAATTAAAAACAAAATCACGATGAAAAGTAACCTTTAAAAAAATAATTAAAGAAAGAAAAACGAGATCTTTCAGACTGGAACAGATCTAAATTTATGATATGATCAAAAGAAATAAAACTGTTAATTCATAAGATTATTCTCATTTAAGATTGCCTTGTAACTTGCAGGCAACTAATCCTGAGTGTCCTGTCCATAGAGTCATTTTATTAGTCCTAGGTTAACCAGCCAGACTGGGGTGTATAATGGTTAAATTATTTTGTTTTTTAAGGAAAATATACTTATTGTATATTTTAAGCTTCTTGAGGTTATCTAGCAAAACATTTCATCCACTTTGTAACCTATCAGAGAATAAGAGTATATGGAATTGACCTTAAAGATCATCTGTATCCAACTTTTCTGCCAAGGGCAGAGACACCTCTGCTACATTCATCCAACCTGGCTTTTAACATCGCCAGGGATGGGGCATCCACAGCTTCTCTAAGCAATGTGTTCTAGTACTTCAGCACGCTCATAGTGAATAATTTCTTTGTAATACCTAATTGAAAACCACCCTCTTTTTGCTTAACCCCTCAACCTCACTCTACGCTCCCTGATAAAGAGTCTGTCCCCATCTATCCTGTAGGTGTCTTCTAGGTACCGGAAGGCTGCCACAGTGTCTCCCCAGACACTTCTCCAAACAGAACAACCACAGCTCTCTTTGTCTTAGTAGGGGAGGTGCAGAACCCCAAATTCTTCATGTCACAGCAGCTCTTATAACGTTCTCTGCACAGCTTGTATTCATAAAATCATAAATTACATAGGATAGAAAAAGTTCTTAAGACCATCACGTCCAAACACTGCCTGACACAACCAAGACCAACACTAAACTGTCTTCCAAAGTGCCATATTCATGATTCTCCAGTGCCTCCACTCCCCTGGGCAGCATGCTGCAATATCTAAACAGCCTTTTTGTGAGGAAATTCTTTACAGTATTCAATCTTAAGCTCTCCTAAAGCAACTTAGGTGTCTGAGTTCTTGTGAAAAGCAACTGCACTTCATCACTTCAGCCTGGTTTCTTTCTCTCCACACTTGGAATATAGAATCGTAGAATCATTATGGTTGGAAAAGACTTCTAAGATCATTCAATCCAACTGTCCACCTACCACCAATCTAAATCATGTCCCTTAATAGCACAGTGACACTCTCCTTGAACACCCCTCAGGGATGGTGACTCAACCACCTCCCTGGGCAGCTTATTCTATCTCCCGACCACTCTTTCAGAGAAAATATTTTTCCTAACATCCAACCTGAATCTCCCCTCATGCAACTTGAGCCTATTCCCTCTATCCTAGTGCTAATTATCTGGGAGAAGAGGCTGACTCCCACCTTACCACAGCCTCCCTTCAGGTACTTGGAGAGGACAGTAAGGTCTCCCTGAGCCTTCTTTTCTGCAGACTAAACAATCCCAGCCCCCTCAACCAATCCTCATAAGACTTATGCTCCAGTCCCCTCGCAGCTTCATTGCCCTCTGCTGAACATGCTCAAGGGCCTCAGTGTCTTTCTTGTTGTAAGGTACCCAAAACTGAGCACAGTACTTGAGGTGTGTTCTCACCGGTACTGAGTACAGAGGGATGACCACCTCTCTGCTCCTGCTGGCAATACTTCTGATACAAGCCAGGTTGCCATTGACTTTCTTGGTTTCCTGGGCACACTGCTAGATCATGTTCAGCCAAGCGCTGGCCAGTATCCCCTGGTTTGTTTCCTCTACACCGTCTTCCATCCACTCTGCCACAAGCCTCTAGCATTGCCTGTGATTTTTGTGGCCAAAGGGCAGGAATTGGTCTTCTTGAACTTCATCCCATTGGTCTCAGCCCAGCAAGCCAGCCTGTCCAGACCATCCAGATCCCTTCCTACCCCCAGGCAGAACAACACCTCCTGCCAACTTGGTGTCACCTGCAAACTTACTGAGGGGCACTCAATGCCCTCATCCAGATCATCAATAAAGATATTGAACAGGACAGGCACCAGTACCAAAACCTGGGGAACACAACTTGTGAACAATTGCCAGCTGGATTTACTTCCATTCACCAAGAACGCTCCTGACCTCCAACCAGTATTGGCCTTCCCTTTACTCCCAAATATACATGGGCCTGCAACTGGTAGAGCAGCTAAAAGGTTCCCTTCTGCTCTTGTGGAAATGCAATATGTCAACACCAAAAGATTAATGTGGGGCAAAGGAAATTAGTTGTACTGAAATGTGGTGACAAAGAGGTAAGTACCAGATAAGCACAGAAAATAATAAAAAATAAAATGCAAAGTAGAAATGTAGAATAGAAATCTGCATTTCTAACCTTAGATTATAGGCAATTTTTCTCTCATGTCTGTTATCACTTTTTGTATCAGCAGTGTCCTTTCTTCACTGTAAAATGGATCATAAAATGATTTCAGATACTTTGTCACTGTGATGTTATTTTGGTCTTACCAATTCTCCAAAGAACAGTTTTAATGTTTATAACTTAAATACAAAACGGGAAGGGATTTTGTTATTTTCTGTCTGGAGTGCAGATTGTATGTGGCATTTACAGAAATCTGATAAGAATCAGGGGAGATATGGGATAGAAGAGTGCTTTATTTAGAAGCTGTACATAAAAGGAAATGCCCTGAGAAACTTGCTTAGTTGGAGCAAGATTTGAAAAGGAAAACTTGTTAGCTCATTAAAAAAAAACACAACAAAACAAACAAAAACCCCAAAACACATAAAAACTGATCATATGCACATGCATACACTACATGGAAACAATATTTTTAGTAAAAAATCTCTCACAATCTCTATAGAGGAAACTGTACAAATTCTATATTGTCTTTAAACAGAATCTTTTCAGAAGATAATGCGTTCAGTATTCACATTTACAAATACAGTTGAGAATAGCTTTGATATCAGTATGGCATTGCCGAATGGTGACTGATGAAAACAGGATTTTTCTTTTTTATTTGAACTGATTAATGGGAAGTGGCCTGGGTCATGAGCATGTGTGCAAATGAAATTATGAAAATTCCTACTTCAGTGTGGTGGTGTTTGGGGGACACTTGAATCCTTTATTCTCTTACTCTAAGACAGCCATAGTGAATACTGCTGACAGTTGAAGCTGCGCAGACACTGAGTTTGTCTTTCCAAAGAGATTGAAGAAAAGGCTACTTTTTGCTGTCTTTCTCCATGCAGAACTACAGTTTCATTCTATTTCAACTAGTTTCCAAAGCTTTGTAGCACAGTGATAAAACAATCCCTGGGTGAATTTGGGCTGGGTCTGTATTGTCTGACCTCTCTTCATGAGCTGATTAGTTCTTGCCCTGTTAGGCAGAGTTCAGGCAAAGCTGCAGCCCCTTTCTCAGAACATCATTATCCATCTGTCTGGAAGGTTATGAGATTCATGAAGATGGTCACGATGTTCTTCCATCCACCCCCACAGCATCCACTGAGTAGCAAGAAGCTGTGAAGTTTGACAAATGATATAAATACATATCTTAAAGCAAAGCAGCTGTTCATCTCCCTCCTCCTGCCTCAATGTGCAGCTTTGGGAGTGCAGCATTCCCACTGCTATATTCCCACACTTCAGTTTTCAGTATCCTGACCTGCAGCCCTTTATTCTACAAGTTAATTTTCTAGTGGTTTTTTTTTTTTTTTTGGGGGGGGGGGGGAAGGAGGGGGGGGGGGCGGGAGGGGAACCTTCAGTTCATACCCTACTTCAGATAAGAAGGGCTATCATTTCCATTTTCAGTGAGAGCAGGAAGGAGATGGACATGGAAAGCAAGTTGTAGTTCCTCAAAGTATTGTCATATCATATGGTTAATATACGGGTTTCTGGGTAGTAAGAAACTGGATGAGGTTTAACAAAAGCAAGTGTAGAGTCTTGCACCTGGGTAGAAATAATTGCATGCACCAGTACAGGCTGGGGGATGACCTGCTGGAGAGGAGCTCTGCTGAGAGGGACCTGGGTGTCCTGGTGGACGACAGATTAACCTTGAGCCAGCAGTGTGCCCTTGTAGCCAAAAAAGCCAATGTAATACTGAAGTGTATTAAAGAGAGCGTGTCCAGCAGGTCGAAGGAGGTGATCCTCCCCCTCTACTCTGCCCTGGTGAGGCCTCATCTGGAATATTGTGTCCAGTTCTGGGCTCCCCAGTACAAAAAAGACAGGGATCTCTTGGAAAGAGTCCAGCGGAGGGCCACTAAGATGGTGAAGGGCCTGGAGCATCTCCCCTATGAGGAGAGACCTAGGGAACTGGGTCTGTTTAGCCTTGAAAAAAGAAGGCTGAGAGGGGACTTGATCCAGGTTTATAAATACCTGAGGTGTGGGAGCCATAGTGGTGAGGCTGGACTCTTCAGTAGTGTGTGGGGACAGGACTAGGGGTAATGGGATGAAAGTACAGCATAGGAAGTTCCGCATGAATGTGCAGAAGAACTTCTTTACAGTGAGGGTGACAGATCACTGGAACAGGCTGCACAGGGAGGTGGTGGAATCTCCTTCTCTGGAGATATTCAAGACACACCTGGATGCTTACTTGTGTGACGTGGTGTAGGGAGCCTGCTTTGGCAGGGGGGTTGAACTCGATGATCTCTAGAGGTCCCTTCCAACCCCTACAATTCTGTGATTCTGAGATATTCTAGGCCAGCCATACACAAGCTGATCATGCATCCAGATCCTGTGAATCACTGTAGCACACCAGTATGCATGTGTCTGCAAATATCAATTGGACTTTACTAGCATAGATCCTGTCCTCCGAACAAGTGTTTTTACCTTTTTTCAGAGCTGCTGGCTCAAGACAAGTTAGCACAGGCTGATTTGTATCTACATGCCATGCATTCCTGCAGTCTGACTTAGAAAAGAAGTAACTATCTACCTGCTCTGACTGTGAATCAGCATTCAGAAACAAGGGCTCTGAGGGTCTGGATATGCTACAGGACTCCATTGGGAGTTCTGGGCCCCCCAACACAAGAGACATGGAGCTGTTGTATCAGAGAAGCCACAAAGATGGTCAGAGGGCTGGAGCATCTCTCCTATAAAGAAAAGTTGAGGAAACTGGGCTTGTTCAGCTAGGAGAAGAGAAAGCTTGTGGGAACCTTACTGTGGCCTTCCAGTACTTAGAAATGAGAGCTTATGAAGAGAAGGGAGATCAACTTTTTACGTGGTCTGATAGTGACAGGAATGGCTGTAAACCGAAAAAGGGGAGATTTAGGTTAGATGCTGGAGAGTGGTGAGGCATTGGCAAAGGCTGCCCAGAGAAGCTGTGAGTGCCCCTTATCTCTGCAGGCATTCAAGGCCAGTTTAGGCAGCCTGATATGGTGGGTGGCAGCCATGCCCATAGCAGGAGGATTGGAACTAGAGGATCTTTGAGTACTCTTCAAATGTAAGCCATTCTGTGACTCTACAGAATATATAAGTGTCTGTGATCTGCTTGGGTTTAAGCATGGAGCATCTTCCAAATTTTCCAGTGATTTGAGAATATCCTTGTTTCTTTCCCTGCCTCTTAGTGGATATTCTCTTTATCCCTTCAAGAACAAGCTATAGGAATCAAGTTGCATATGGTTTATCCTGATGTATTTATGAAGTAAATTTGCTTTCATGTATGGGGATACATAGCTATTGGTAGTGGTCTGTATAGGTATAGAAGTACAACATGGCTTTACTTTTAGATGCTGTAATTTGTACAAGGCATGTCTGAAATACTGCTGTGGAACACAGTGTACGCAAGCTCAGTTCCACTACAGGATCTAGGCAGTACACTGAATAATTTATTTCTGGTCTCCTTCCTCTGTATACCAAGTGTTCCTGGGGATTTGGCTCCATACTTTTTTGCAAATTACTTCTCATAATTCTTGTCCAGACTGCTCCTTTGAATCCTTCCTATGTGCTGCCTCTCTTTTACATTTGTCTATAGTCAAAACTTCTAGTTACTATGAATATTATCTGTAACATAGCATAGCATACTGTAACATATGATAGAACAGAATAGCACAGAATAGAATAGTTCATTTGGAAGGGGCCTTCAAAGATTGCCCAGTCCAACTGCCTGACCATTTCAGGGCCAAACAAAACCTACAGCACATTATGAGGGCATTGTTCAAATGCCTTTTGAACACTCACAGGCATGGAGCATCCATCACTTCATTAGGAAGCCTGGTCATGTTTTGACCACCCTTACAGTGAAGAAATATTTTCCAGTGCCCAACCTGACCCTTCCTTGTCAGCTTTGTGCTGCTCCTGTTCTCCTCTTGGCTCTCAGCAGCAGAGCCTGGTGCCCCCATCTCCTTCCCCTCCTAGGGAGCAGTGAGGTTGCCTCTAAATTTCTACTTCTCTAGACTGGGCCACCTGTGTTCCCTCAGCCTCTCCTCACAGGACATGCCTTCCAGCCCTGCTACCAGTTGCATTGCCTCCTCTAGATCAGATCAAGGATTTCAACTTTCATTTTATATTGTGGGACCCAGAACTGCACACAGTACTCAAGGTGGGACCCAGAACTGCACACAATACTCAAGGCATCAGTGCTCAGTACAGCATAAGAATCTACTCTTCTGCCTGTCTGTCTGTGCTGTGTTAATGCACCCCAAGATGCAGCTTGCTCCATGACTGCCAGAGCACACTGCTGGCTCATGCTGAGCAGCTGGCACCAACTCCTCCAGGTCCTTTTCTGCTGTGCTGCTTCTGAGCTGCTCAGCTCCTATTTATGCCTGTGTACAACTTTGCTCTGTCTCAGGTGCAGCACTGAGAAAGAGCTTCTTGCTGCTGCTGATTGTACAGCGCTCCAGTCTATCTAGATTCCTCCAGAGAGTCAAAAGCACCTCCCGTTTTAGTGTCTTCCTCCTAATATCAAAATAGGGCAGAACTGGTTTCACTGAGATTAGACCTATATTATACTTAAGGCTAGGACCATTTGTGTGCTGAATCTTCACCAGTTTCCTTATTTGGTGTAGCTATGCATAGCCTGTCATCCTTGTCTCCTGAGTTCTAGGAATGCTCCTGAAGAAATACAATCTTGAGAAAGAGGAGACGTTTATGAAAACAATTTTATGAAATCATCACTAGTCATAGATGGTTGATTTGGTGTTCTAGGAAAGGATCATGTTGCCTTTATCATTCTGACCTATGGTCGTGTCAATGTTTCTTTGAGTAAGTAATGATGTTTAGAAGCTTTCCTTCTCATTTCTGCTGTTTGTGAATGTAATATTAGATGTTTATTTCTTTTTCATTCTGTGGAGAGCAAGGGGAAATCCCTAATCCTTGGTGTTAAGGATGTTCATAGGTAAGGGTATAATATTTGCCATTTCCATAAGCAGAGCACCTTGGTACAATAAGAACTTCAGCTGGATGGTGTGTTGGTTTATATTTGTTGTGATTCATTGTGAAACAAAATTTGGAAACTCATTTCAGTTGGCATGAGATGTTTTGTTTTTGTTTTGATGGTAATTCTGTGTTCTCTGAAACTGAAACATTATTTTGGAACAGTAGATTGAAGTGTTCCTTGTTTTAAAGAGGTGAAAAAAATTATTCAGCTACGTCAAAATGTTTTCTATCTATCTCCATAAGTGTCTTTTTGAAGCAAACTTACTTTGAAATTAACATGTTTCCACAGAGCCATTTTTCCTGGATGAAATATCCCATTGGGATTTATTTAACCATCTTTAGCTACCTGGAGAAATGCCCATTTGCAGTTCATACTTGTTGTGTCTCTAGATGACAGATGTTTTCAGCTGTCCTTAAATTCAGGTTTGCATTCCTGTTTTTTGGTGCTGAGAATGAAATATATATATATATATTCAGTTTCAGATTCTGATGAAATTGTACAATGTGCTTTCAACAGTTTTATCCAGCCAGGGCTGACCTACAGTAACCCTGGGTGGGGTGTCCTCTGCACAAAGCAGCCAAGCATCTGTCAAGGAAAATGAAGATAACCACAGGCTCAGTGAATAACCAACTAATTTTCTGTACTGCTGCTGATAAAACCAGATGCTGAGAAACAAGATTGTCAGAGGTTTTAAGACATTTTGATAAAGTGCAGAATACAGCCCAGAAATGTCTGTACAGCCTGATGTCAAAGAAGGAAAAAAAGAGTTAGCTCCAAGCAGAAGACAAAAAGGTGGAGTTAATTCTTTAATGAATTGCCCAGAAGTGGAGTTTGTAGTGAAATTCACTGTCTGAGCTGAGGATTTAAAGCACATTCTACAGTAACAAAGAAACAGGTACAACAGCAACCAGTCTGGAGAATTACTGTGCTTCTTGGTTTTGAAGGCTCTTCATGGCAACATGCAGCAAGAAATGTGAGGAAAAAAATGATAAAAATTGAACTGGTAGTAGACATTTAAAGATTCAGGGGGAAAAAAAATGAGGAATGGGAAGGTGTTTTAGAAAGGATGTTTTCTAATATGCCTGTCATGATATTAAGAGGTCTAGAAAAAGTATAATGATCTCATCATTGTGTTGCTGGCTGGAATGCTAGGCATGCAGGCCTCTCTATTTCTGTATGATTGATTCTAATTCTTTTGATCATCTGGAGTATCTCTAGTATATGATTCAATTTGCCGTAGGATAATGGTAGAAGTAATAAATGTATCTATAAATATTTCTCATATTTAATTGAATTTGGAAATTAAGGACATGGCTCTTTAGAACTTTAAATTGGTGGTTTTAAAATGTAGCTGCAGATGTAACCTTCTAAATGTCTGCTCTGAAAATGCTTCATTACAGAACTGAAAGGAACATGCAGAGAAATGGCAGATGAAATTAATGCATATGAACAGTCACCCCCACACATACTGATTCCTTATTTTAATTTCACTTTTCCTATGGGCTGATGAGGTAGTTACTTTGTTTTGATGATCTTTGAAAGCTCATTAAGAACACTCATTAAGCTTCACACTATGCAGTGAAGTATAGATGCTGCTGCTGTTATATTCAGGGTACAGTTCAATAACCTTTTCAGACAACAACTTGGTGGCAATCAGGAGCAGTACCCCAGAGTCTGAGTTACCAAAATATGACACAGATAAAAACAAACATAGGGATGTTTTCTGTCAGGCTGATTTATTGTCTAGGCTGACAAGGCTATCATATTTTAAGATGCTGAGAGTTAAACTTTGTCAGAAAGAGACTAGAAACCAAATGAAAGAACTGCCCCTTCAGTTGTACTTGTGCAGATTGGTTAGCTTAGTATTCTTTCTCTTCCTGCTGATTCACTGATTCACATTTTTTGAACACATTTATGCATTTAGTCTTTTATCAAGATGTTTTTGTTTTTTGTGCTTTGTTTTTTGTTTTTTTCTGTGCTTTTTCTTTCCTGGGATTACTCTGCTGCAGTGAAATCCTTCAGACACCTCACTAATCTCTTCCCAGTCTTCCTGAATTACCAGTAAGTTGTGGTACTGGTACATCACTGCTGCCAGCCTCCTCAGAAACTCCTTGGGAGATCTGGAGTCTGTTGCATGGTACTGAAGATGTCTACCTCAGTATAAAACAATGCATTTCAATGTATTAGAGCACACAAAGTACTTGGAAAATAACGGGAGTTGTAGCTCACAAGCTAGCTTCACGTCTTCTGAGGGATGAAGTTTATACAGAATTCTGTTAGAGTGAATGTCCCCACTTATCCCTACATTAAACTTCTGGAAAATAAACCTCCTCACTGGAAAGTAGACTAGAAACTTCTGTGAAATATTACCAGGCGATTTTCATGTCCAACTCCTCTTACCCACAGGAGACTCTTTCCTGTTTGCTTAATCTCATCTCCTGTTGTGTTTTAGCTTGCTCACTAGGCATCTGACTTTTTCCCATGACGCTCACTCTGCTGTAGGAAATTCCTCCTTTTTTTTCATCTTATTCTGCATCAAAGATGGTTCCTGTCTCTGCTGTTCTTTCTCTGCACCAAACGCCAACAGCTATTTTCTTTTTCCCTTGCACGTGTAATTCTCTGACTCAGCTTACTGATAAAAAAATAGCTAACATTTTCTAAGTCACATCTGGAATATTGTGTGCAGTTCTGAGCCTCCCATTTTGAAAGAAACCTGGAGAGAGTGCAATGTATGGCCATCAAGATGGTAAATACCGGAATACCTCTTCTATGAGGAGTGGCTGAGAGTAATGAGTCTTTCTAGCATAGAGAAGAGGAGGCTTGGTGAAATCTCACTCATGTCCATAAATACCTGAAGGGAGAGTGCAGAGAGGATGGAGCATTCCAACCCTAACCATTCTGTTATTCTGTGATAAAAGTTCACCACGGATGACCAATGAGAAACCTGTGAAGTCCCTCAAAAGAATTTATCTTTTAATTGTCTGCTTAATCCACATCTGAAGGGTGGAACAAGTGTTTCTAAAGTTTTGAAGAGTCTGACTATGGGTGTCTGTGCGCTCTAGCAACCTGATGACAAAGTCAGAAGGCAAAAGTGTTTGGATGTGTTCTTGCCTATAGAGCCTCAGGAGGAGGATGTTTGGTTGCTGTACTTGGGTTGGGCAAGGAAGAAGGAAGTTACCTCCTCCATTTGCAACTCTGTCTGAACACAACAGGGAATTGTTTAAAACAGGGATATGGCTGAGTCATATCTGACATCAGCAGGGCACATGCTCTGCAAAGAGCTGAGAGTCTTCTAGCTCAACTGTGAGAAACTGCCCTTTCCGGTGTTAATGATCAGAAGCTTAAAACATCGCTTAAGTTTTCATTACCGAGTTAGTCTTGCAGATCAGTTATTCTGTTAACTGAATTGAGTAGATCAGTTGCTGAGGATAGATTTCAGCTTTGGACCAGCAGTGCCCAGTGCCTAAGAGTGATCAACTTGTCCAAAGAAGGAGAAGATGTGGCAGACTGTGTTTTGAACTAACATACAAACAGAAGGTCACAGGAAATCTGTATCTGAAGGTATGAAGTATTTTCTTTAGCCTTAACCAGAATACCAGCCTAAAAATTTGCATGAAGCTATTAAATATTATTTTGAATGTTACAAACATTATTAACCACTACAGTGAATAAAAGGTTTCTCTCTTCTAGTTAAGCAATGGATTAGGAAAAAAAAAATACATTTGAATTTCTTTTCAAGCATAAAATTGATGTTTAATTGCTGCTATTTAATTCAGTTTTAAATTTAGTGTAATCTGAATATAGCTTTTTAGCTTAAAAGAAACTTTTTTTTTTTTTCCCCCATCAACCTCAGTGGCAGAGAGACTAACTTTTTTTTTTTTTTTTTAATTTGTAGAAAAAATATATAATTTTGGGTAGTCTGTGGTTTTTAAGATGAATGAAACATCATCACAGCAATTTAAATTAAAAAGGCATCAGGGAAAATGAAGGCTTTCCGCTTTACAGAGATTTCAATAATCAACATGTTTATTATTTGGCAATACTCTTTTTCTTTTTTTCAGCTTATGAACAATTCAGATGTTTACTGTTGGGTCAGTTCCACTTCAAATCAAATTATCCTGGTTGTTTGAGTATTAGTCTGATTTCTAGTTGTTAAATTGCATCTTTACTTGGCCTCTGCCTTGAGATGCGCATCCCTTAACACAGCATGCTACTGTCAAAGAAGATTTTGTTGCATCATGGAAGATACCTTTTATCAGAGCACCTCTCATGACAAAGAGGTTTCTTCAGCAAGATAAAGTACTACTTCAGTAGGCAGTTCAGATAGCTGATCTCATTGAAATGCCTAGAGCAGCAAAGGGCAAAAGCCTGTCTTTCTCTTCATCCCATCTCAGCTCTGGCTAAGAGTTTGAGAAGAGTGTAAGCATAGAGCATCTATAGATTGTGCTTCCTCCTCCTAGGTGCAATTGCAGGCCTTTGGGACATGCTTCCGTAGCAACGACAGGCATGGAATTTCCTGAAACGGATGTGGTTTCCATGTGATTAGGAATTATGCAGGTCAAGTATTCAAGTGAAAAATGTCTTGATATGAGCTTCATCTTATTTACCTCTTTAACTGCAATCACATCTTCTGCAGACAATGAATAAGCTATTTAATTTAATACTGAGCAGTTTCAAAGAGAATTGTTTTCCCTCTTTCAATTTGTTCAAAAGCACAGAAACATATAATGTCTTAAGCTGCAAGGATCTCAAAGTTCATCTAGTTCCAAGCCACTGCTTTGGCCAGGGCTGCCACCCACTAGCTCAGGCTGCCCAGAGCCCCATCCAACCTGGCCTTGATGACCTGCAGGGATGGGACATCCACAGCTTCTCTGGGCAGACTGTGTCAGTGCCTCACCACCATCTGAGTAAAGAGTTTCTTCCTAAATCTTATCCAAATATCCTCAGTTTCAGTTTAAAGCCATTCCCCCTTGTCCTGTCACTGTAAGGCCATGTAAAAAGTCAGTCTCCTTTCTCTTCATAAGCTCCTGTTTATAAGTACTGAAAGGCCTCAACAAGGTCTCCTCTGAGCCTTCTCTTCTCCAAGCTGAACAAGTCCAGCTTGTCTTTGTAGGATAGGTGCTCCAGCCCCTCATGATCTTCATGACACTCGTCTTATACTGTTCCAATAGCTCCATGTCTTTCTTGTGACAGGGGCCCCATTCCTGGGTACAATACTCCAGGTAGAGTAGAGGAAGAGAATGACCTCCCTCATCCTCCTGGCCATCATTCTGTTTATGTAGCCTGGGATACTGCTGGCCTTCTGGGCTGCAAGCACATGCTGCTGACTCACATCCAGCTTTTTGTCCATAGGGACCCTTGTGTATTCTCCACAGGGCTGCTCTCAGTGAGCTCTTCTCCCAGTCTGTATGCATATTTGGGATTGTTCTGACCCAAGTGCAACACCTGCATTTTGCCTTTTTGAACCCCATTAGTTTCTTGTGAGCCCACTTTTCAAGGCTGTCCAAGTCCATTTGGATCAAATCCTTCCCTTCTATGGTGTTAACTGTACCACTCAACTTGTTATCACCAGCAAATCTGCTGAGGATAAATTTATCCCACTGTGTACGTTGTAGATAAAGATGTAAAAGAGCACCAGTCCCAGTACAGACCCATGGGGAACATTATCTGTGGCCTGTGTCTACCTGGTCATAGGTCTGTTGACCATGACCCTTTGTCTGCAACTGTCCAATCAATTCATTATCCACCAGATAGTCCAGCCCTCAAATCTGTATCTTTCCAATTTAGGGATGAGGATGTGGTGTGGAACCATGTCAAAGGCCTTGCACAAATCCAGGTAGATGACATCACTTAAACTTCCTCTATTCACCAAAGCCATCACTCCATTGTAAAAGGCCACAAATTTGGTCAGACACAATCTGCCCTTGGTGAAGCCATTCTGGCTGTCTTGGATCACCTCCTCATCATGCATGTGTGTTAGCATAGCTTCTAGAAGGATCTGCTCCATGACCTTCCCACAAACAGATGTGAGGCTCACTGACTTTTAGTTTCCTTTCTCCCTTTCTTTAAAATAGGAGTGATGTTTCCCTTTTTCCAGTCACTGGGAACTTCACTTGACAGCTTTGAATTTTTAAATATGATGGAGAGTGGCTTGGTAGCTACATCAGCCAGATCCCTCAGGACCATGGAATGCATGCTTTCTAACTCCGTAGACTTGTACATATTCAGCCTCCTGAGGCAGCCTGACTTGAGGTGATCTCTTTCAGTGGAGAGACTTTGTTCTCCCATTCCCCACCTAGAGTAGGACATGGGAGGCATGGGAAACCTAACTTCCAATTAAGACTAAAACAAAGAACTTATTGAGTGCCTCAGCCTTCTCCATATCTGCTGAATCCAGTTCCCATTTCTAATTTGACAGTGGAAGTACACTTTTTTTTTTTTTGTATATTTTTTCTTATCAGTGTACCTATAGAATCTCTTCTTGTTATTTTTTACATCCCTCACCATGTTTAGTTCCATCTGTGCTTTGACATTCTCAGTCCCATCTCTGCATGTCTGAACAGCATTCCTATATTATTCTAAGGTCTCTCGTCCTTTCTTCCACTGCCTGTACATTTCTTTCTTATCCTTCAGTTTGAAGTGGAAGTCCTTGCTCAGCCATTATGGCTTTCTGCCTCTTCTGCTTGGTTTCTTATTCTGGGGGATGGAGAGCTCTTGGGCTGTTAGAAAGGTGCCCTTAAAGAGCTGCCATCTCTGTTCTGTTCCTTTGTCCTTAAGGACAGTTTCCCAGGAGATTGAACAAAGTTCACTCGCCTGAGTTTCAGGGTTCTGCCTCTGCCAAGCCTTGACCAGGGCATGGTCTTGTTCCATTCAAATCAACAAGAACTACACATTTACACATTCTGGCTTTTTTTTGTTTTATTTTTTTTTTTGGTTTGGTTTGTTTTTTTTTTCTTTTTAAAGTTGATTTTTATCCTAAGTAGGGACAGAAAGTTTAGTTTTGCAGCAATTGCATGTTCTGAAACAAAATCACCTCTAAAGAAGTCCTTAGCTATGCCCCATCTGGCTCTTGGAAATACATAAAAAAAAGAAAAAAAAAGAAAAAAAAAAGATGGTAGTGATTTCTGAATAACCAATGCTGAGTTTCAAATAATAAATCAATAATTCTTGAGGAAGATTGAAGTCATTTTGTTCTTTGCTAGGCTGGTTTGTCAGAAATTGTTAGGAGGATTTATTTCCCTTTGGGACCATGACAATGCTGCCATGACAACAGTTATTCACAAAGCAAGATTCATCTTGTGTTATGTAAAAGTATGGAGACTGTCTAGGATATTGCTGAGTATTATATCTTTTTTTTTTTTCTTTTTCCTTTTTAGTAATTTACCATGGTGGGTGGATAATAATAAAGCAGTTTCAAAGCTTTCAGTTACCTATTTTGAGACTTTCTGCCCTAGATAGAGGCTTCATTGCAGTAAGGTCTAAGTTTAACACAATTTTTGTGAAGGAATAGCACATGGTAAGACCTTGGTAACCTATAGCAGCATTAGAAGTGACCCAGGTTATTTAAGCAGATTCATGTTTATGTGTGTGATCTTCACAGCTATTTATTTATGACTGAAGGTTACCTACTCTTACATTTGACACAAAAGGGGAACTAGCACAGATCACACCCTACTGAATGCTTGTTCTCAGACTGTAAGACTAATAGATTCTGTTATTTCCTATACATTACATTGGGATTTTAGGAGTAGAAATATTTTATCAGTTTGGAAAGCTTCAAAACACTTCTTTTTTTCCTTTTCTTTCTTTCTTTCTTTTCTTTTCTTTTTTCTTTTTTTTTTTTTTTTTAAATTTGTGTTAGCCTGGATGAACAATAATGTACATGCCATTCCTTCTCAATAGTTGTTTCCTATGTCTGTATGTCCTTTGAACTTTGAATCAGAATCCTTTCAAATTTTTAGTTCTCCTTTAGTGTGCTGAATATCTAAAAATCACAGAATTCTTTGACAACTTCAGACTCTGAAATTTCCTCTTTTCACTCCCTGTTTTTTCTTGCTTATTTTTCTATTTCCTGAGTTTGAAAATCTCAGCCTGTTTATACCCTTTCAAGGAAACCTTATTTCTCTCCTCCAACTACAACCTACTGTCCTTACAAGCAACTCAGAACAAAAGTGGTTTCATATATCCCAGGTTTTCTTTTTTAATCTATTTTATCCGTTCTTACGGTAGCCACTAGGAGCTATTCCTTACATCTTATAGAAATTTGTGGGCTTTGGTGATAGGCAGCAAAATTATGTATATCATAATGTTAGCATTCAGTGTTGCACCAACTTCCTTACATCAACCAGATGTAATAACCTTTTCTGAGATAATTTGCATGTAAAATTATTGCATTTCTCTAATGTAGAAATGTTGACATGAAAGAGATATGACATTAAAAATATGGCTTCTTCACAGAGGGTAGAGGATAGGCAGATTCTGATATCCTCTCCTTAGTGACCAGTGATAGAACCTGGGGGAAAGGCATTAAGTTGTATAAGGGCAGGTTTGGGCTGGATATCAGGAAAAGGTTCTTCACTGGAGTGTGATCAGGCACCAGAACAGAGTTCCCAGGGCAGAGAGGTCACAGCCTGATTTTCCCTGTGTTTTTTTCTAAAGTGCTTTGTGTTTTGACTTTTACTTCCATGTACTGAAATATCTTCCTTGTGCAAGGCAACTCTGAAGGTAAATTAGTATGGCATCTTCCATGATACAGATGTAGAATCATAGAATCACCAAGACTGAAAAAGACCTCTGAGAAATATCATCCAATCCAACTGCCCACCTACCACCAATATTTTCCCACTAAACCATGTACAACATCTAAACATTCCTTGAACATCTCCAGGGACCATGACTCAACCACCTCCCTGGGCAGCTCATTCCAGCACCTGACTCATTCCAGAAAACTGTTAGGAAAATTTTTTTCCTAACATCCAACCTGAATCTTCCCTGGTGCAACTTGAGGCCATTCCCTCTCATCCTAGTGCTAAATATATGGGAAAAGAGGCCAACTCCCACCTCATCACAACCTCCTTTCAGGTACTTGGAGAGGGCAGTAAGGCCTCCCTGAGCTCCCTCAACCAGTCCTCTTAAGACTTGTGCTCCAGTCCCCTCGCAGCTTCATTGCCCTTTGCTGGATATGCTCCAGGGCCTCAATGTATTTCTTGTTGTAAGGAACTCAAAACTGAGCACTATACTTGAGGTGTGTTCTCTCTGGTACTAAGTAAAGAGGGATGACCACCTCTCTGCTCCTGCTGGCAGTACTATTTCTTGGCCAGATTGCCATTGGCTTTCTTGGCTTCCTGGGTACACTGGTGGCTCATGTTCATCTGAGGATTGACCAACACCCCTTTATCTTTTTCTTCCATGCATCTTTCCAGCCACTCTGCCCAATCCTGTAGCTTTGCTAGGGTTGTTGTGACCAAAGTTAAGGATCAAGCACTTTGTCCTGATGTACTTCATAAAGTTGGCCTCAGCCCAGCAAGCCAGCCTGTCACTTTTATAAAGACTTTTTAATCTCTGGATATTTTATTAAAAATCTTTTAATTGTATGGATGATTTAAAATCATGCTACTTTCATTACACACTTTATAGCAACAGATTTCATTATCAGCTCATGCTGAAAGGTATGTGCACAAGGGATGCATTTACCACATCATATGTGTTGGGAAAGCATGTGCATTTTCTTTAACAGAAAACAAAATTTTTTAACAAAAGCTTATGAACTGCCAGAGGAAATGAACTTTTTTAATTCTCTAAGGTCCCAGATCACACTTCATTAAATATTTGAGTTTCTATGATGCTGGTGTCTATTGGATTTTAAAAGAGTAACATGAATGGCAGTGTAGAGAGAGCCCAGTCTCATGATCTTGAGCTGCTCAACTTAATAAAACTTAATGGATGGAGCTTCAGTGCCATTGAATTAAGAAGTTTAACAAATAAGTAAACTTTCCTAATGTAACAGGTTTCTCCTTTTGATGCTGGATTCTTAACCACAATGCCTACGTTACACTGAATTTACTTAATTGTGCCTGCCAGTTGAGTCTGTTATTCCATTATGTGCATGTAAATAGCTATACAGCATTGCTATAGAAATTACTGTATTAGCATGGAAGGTCTTTTCTTGTGCTGAATTTAGAAGTAATTTTTAAGTACTCTTTCCTTTATATGAAAAAAACCTTATTCCTGCTACATACATATTCCTGTTTTGCTTTGGAATGTCAGGATGATAACTGGGCAAAACAGCAGGAAATCACAAAACCCAGGGCAACTCCGTTTTAAAAGAAGAGGAAAAGCAAACTAAAAGGGTGATAATCAAACTAAGGCAATTTGCATGTACAAGTTAAAGGGAAAAAAACTTTGGTTATCAGGCATGTAGCACAAGGTCAGCTGGGGTAGCCACCTTACGTTTTCACAATTCTAGACATTCACAGGAGAAATACCTGCTCACAGATGGCTCCAGGACTACTTGCCAGGTGACTGCTTCTCTTTTTCTGTCTTCTGTCAAAATGGTACACACTCCTGCTAGCTTAATTCTGAGAGCCAAAGGTGAGGAGAAAGTGGCTACCTAAGAAATTCAAAAATTCTATATTAGTTGCTTGTTCATCACTAGAAGTTATTTAAAATATAACTCTTCTGGTCTAAAATGAATGGTATTGAGGGTTCTGGGGTTTACAGGAGTGCTGCAAGATATGCTGGTCTGGAAACAAACAAGCCAGGCAAAGTGTACCAGCAAAGTGAAGAAATCATTCCTACAAGTACATTCAGACTTAAGCATTCATTATCCCCCTTTCTCTTTCATCATTCTGTTGCTCAATGAAGAATTGTGTTAATTGTACTATTAAATCTGATAGCTTAATTTTATGGTTCGCAAATAAGTGAATGAAGAAAAAGCAAACATATTTCCATTTAAGGTAGTTTGTTCATCCTTGATGGAATGTAATGAAGTGGAAGCTAATCCCCTAAAAGAAAAACAAAATTGTATTTCAAAGCTGTGTTTAGCCTCAGTTTGTGTAGAATTTATGACAGAAGTGGAAAAACTCCAGCTACAAACTAGAAATGTTTTATGAGGTTTCATCTAGTTAATGATTCCATCTGCTTCTGAGGAAGGAAAAATCATATCTGCTCTTCACTTTCAGTGGTGCAAGTGTATAGGTCACTATTCCTTATATATCTTAAGTTTCAAACTCCATGCAAAGAAATGGGTTATTCCATTTGATTCCAAAAAGTGCTTCTATGGATTCCATTAGGAACTCCAGGGACAAAAATAATCAATATTGCTTTTTTTTTTTTTTTTTTTTTTTGCTTTTTTTTTTTTTTTTCCCCTATTGTTTATTTCTCATATTATTTTTTATCCATTTGTGCTTTCTGTCCTTTCTCCGGTGTTAAAGGTGCTACCTGTTAGCTGTGAAAGTCTCTGTAAGCTTAAAGCTACATTAAGTGCAGACAGTACTCTCCATCTGATGATGGTCTGAAGGCAATGCTTGCAAAAGTGTGTAAGAATGCATAAATAGAACAATGCTTTCTCTGACTTAGCGTCCCAGCTTCTGGTGTAGCAATATGCATTGCAAATTAACTTTGTGGTTTGAATTCAAAATACCCTCTTTGTTTTGGGTTAATTACAGAAATGCTCAAATAACAAAAGTAACAAAGAGAAGATTTTCCCAGTTCTAAATATGAAAACAAACCATCTCCACCTCTTTATAAACAAAACCGTTGCTGCTTTGTAGACACTCTGAGGAAGTCCTTCATATGTTGTGAATATACTTTTATTTAATATCATATTTCTGAAAGCCATTATCCTCAGGAGATCACAGGGTTTTCTAATAAAAATGAACAGTATACAGAAATCTTTTTGTTCTTCTTTCTACAGCAAAATGTGAGTTATATGAAGTCATTCCTGGGCTGCAGAATAACTCTTCCCAGGTGCTTTACATGGTTAGAGTTTGGAGTGAAATATGAACAAAGAGGCCTTTATTTTGCCTGAATAGAAAGAAAGTTATTTGTGAAACCATATCTATTAAAATATTAAATTTCATGCTGATTACCTGGTATATGAGTTCATTCTACTTTTTTTAGCAAAGTATTTAGAATATAATTAAACGAGAAGATTTACGAGCTTTGTTATATGCATTTCTTCACAAGACTTGCAAGAAAACAGCTAATATGGATCATGGATTTACACTTTATGAAACAATCTCTGGTCCAGACAGGTATAATACCAGCAGTTTCTGAGATGTCCTGTTGTAGAAGTATGCCTGTGGCATCTTGTCAGTAGAATGTAGTGTAATGGTCTTAACACAGATCCTAAAATAGTTTGCACAATATCATTACTGTGAAAAAAATAAAAAAATAAAAATTGTACTGTGATCAGGAGCCCTTTGTAACAAATACCTACAGATCTGGTTTCCTCCTTAGAATTTTTTTTATTTTTTTTTTTAAATAATTGGAATAAAACTGACATAAAACTGTCTTAAAATTGGTATATGTAGAGTTATTGTGCATCTTATTATTCATAGACCTTCCTACATCCTTTTCACTTGATATTAATAGACATGATGCATGGTGTATCTAAGGTTTCTGATAAGCAAGCTTGCTCTTTCTGTAAGTCTGAACTTTAAACCACAGCTTTTTGATGATCTTTGAATTCTTTTAACAATGAATTTGGATAGCTAACCTCATAAGAAAGGCTCAATACCCAATTTCTAAGTTCTTGTTTTTATTCTGCTTCTTGGAATGATATCTACTACTCTCAAGTCTTTGTCAAAGAAACAAGTATTAAAGGGCTTAGGATTTTATATAGGAGTTCAGTCCTTTGTTCACTGCCCTTGAATGAAGACCTGTTGTTATTTGTGCCTTGTAACTACCAGTGTTAAAAACAAACAAGAGGATAAGGAACTGCTGCTCTAAGGTGTGCTGCACATTGCTCAGAGGCCACCAAACAGCTTCTATGAGCTGAGGAAAAAGGAAGTGAAATCCTATGCAGAATTAGATGCTACTAAAGCCACAGAATATGTAACAAAATATATGCATTGGAAAGAAAAAAGTGAAATCCCCTCCCCCTCTCTCCCCAGAGAAACTAATAGTACAGTTGCTCTAGGAATAAAAGTTATTTTTACATGTAACAACATTTCATATTTATGGCTGTATTGCCATCACTTTATATATTCAAGCTGTTTTAGTATTTATGATATTTATGCTTTTATTATATCTTTATTTGAAAGAAATACATGCAATTGTACTTTTGAAAGACTGCAGAATGAAAAGAATAGCTTGTTTTCCGTGTCTCTTCACTTTCTTCCTGCTGCATGTGAATATAGTAAATGTCCTCAGGCAGCTGGTGGTTAATGTCATGACATGCATGAGAGAAATCATCCCCAAATTGTAATGAATGCCTCAGCACTGGAGCTTTAGGTCTACTGATGTCCTACTTCCTTATCAAACCTGACATTTGTCACAAAAATAAGTAAGCTGTAGGCCATAGTTTGCCTGGGGGGAGAGGATGTAGAATAAGAAACTTGCATATGGCTGTGGTTTGTGATGAAGGTTTCCTCCTGCGGATGCAGGCTCTATCCCTCTTTACTTCTGGCTGGCATGAGCATTTTTTTATCAGCAGGTGTGGCTCAGTAATGTTGCTGAGATGAACAGGAAGCTCTCTAAATGAGTGGCAAGCTTACATGCATAAGAAATATTCAGAAGGAGGAAGACAAATTTTAGGCATCTATTTCTAGTACTCCAGTGAGCGAGAAATCTTTCTGCTTCAGGTGAACTTCAGTGATTGCAATTACTGTTGTTATCTGGCAACTATGTTTTACCCTTGTAACATTCCCTTACTTTTGAGAGGCTGCTTGAGTGGAGTTACCTTCTTGTCACTCATAGTAAGTTCATGTTTGCATGATTTTGTGGACAAGATAGTGTCACGCATCGTTTTGTGCTGCTAGTATCATGGAAGTGCTGTCAAGATCATACTTCGATTTATATATTGCTGTTGATAGCAGAGGATTAAGTTTCTTCCTCTGAGGAGGCGTCTTTTTTTTCCTTTAGAGAAAGCAAAGTTGTGCTATGACTCAGCAGGAAGGGAGAACTCTGTGACTTGATGATCATCTCCTCATGTAATTCCAATTTTGTGTGGATTTGACTTCATGATTTAACAAAATGTTAAGAAGGAAAAGATGGTTTTCTATACTTGAGTCTATACATTTTCTACTGAGGAAAGAGGGATGCTGCTTGAGAAACATAAGTGAAATTAACTTGGTAGGCCCGTCAACCTAGTATCTGATCTATTGCCCTTTTACAAATAATCTGTTGCAGATGCATGTAATTAGATTTTACAGAATGCCAAAATAACAGCTGTAACACATGAACAACTGTAGGTAAGATGGCAATATGTTAACAGGAGACGTCGTGCTATATTTGATGAATTTTAGAATTACTTGACAGTCTGCATTTGGAATCATTCAGGTGAGTTGGGAAGAAACTGAGGGCATTTCTCAGATCATCAAGGGAGATTTCTTGCAGCAAAGTTATCCTTGCAAACATGAATGGCACTTGTCTTCCTAAGAGCTCTTGCAGCTTAAATGTTCTTCTGCATTCCTGTTTTGGGGCTTACATGTGTAAACAAATATTTTCTCTAATTGGTGATTTTTGTGCTATAAAATAGAATAATTTATATAAAATAAGCTGATTTAGCATATCCAGGATTTCTCTGGTACACTGCTTCAATCTGCTGAATTGACATGCGGAAATCAAACTCTATATCCCAAGAGATATAGAGCAGGTATGTTTATTTCAGCCATGTGCTCATGCCGGATGCAAGGGGGATCGTTCCTCCTAACCTGCACAGCTGTAGGGCAAAAGTTTGGTACAGGTATAGGCCGAACTAATACATAAACAATGATTTTCCCAGATCTCATATATATATTCATCATGATATTTCCAAGAACCCCTCAGCATACAGTCACTCCCCCTTGTGCATGCACTGTGAGCAGTGGGGGTCTCCTCCTGGTGGTCATGGGATGAAGGTTCATCATCTTCCTCATGAAGGCTTGTCATCTTCCTTGTTGTAAAATTCTGACCCTGTGAGAGGGGTAGTCCCCAAACCAATTCTAACTAGCCTTGTGGACATCTTATCACTTAATCACTAAATGTCCTCAAGCTGTTTTCAAAACACTTATCTTTATGTCCTCCACCCCCCACACTGTCCTAATCCCAGCTTGTTGTCATCCCTGTTCTTTTAGCAGCCTCCACATGTTTGCTACTGTAAACTATCTTTGCCCTTCATTTTGATGAACCACCTTTTTCTCTTCAGAATGTCCTTGAGGTGACTTTCAACACTTCTTAAAAATCTACGTTCCTATCTTTTCTTGCTTCCTTTTTGCCCTTTCTTTCCACTATTTTTTTTTTTTTATCATGCTTCAAATGTGGTCTTACTAGCTTCTTGATTTCAGGCCTTATTTATCTGCTCAGTGCCCAATAGTATTTATCTGTCAACTAGACTGAGAGTATTAAACATTGCTCATGAATACTGATTGCTAGTATGTTGTGTCAAGTGTCCTCTTGAATTTTACAAAACCTGTGGTTCTGTCACTGAATATTCATTGTGATAAGTTAGATATTTGCTGTTATCTTCAGCTATTTGCCTTTGGTTAACATAAATATTTTGTTATAAGTAAAGAAACTATTTTATGTTAATATAATTATCAGGACAGTTTATTTCCAAAGTGTATTTAAATGCGTGCTGTTGAGGAATTTACAAAATAGAAAATGAGGTTAGACTTTCTGGTATCTTAATGACAGTGCAGGCTTATTCTGGCTACAATTATTTCTGATTGTTAGTAAAAGAGGATATAAATCATGGAAAGTGTTGCATTCCTTTTAACAATAATTAAATGCATTTAAATAGGAAGATAAAATGTGACTTTTCTGTTAATCAGTGTGTATGTCTGAGAATAATTTGCTCTGTCAGAATGTTTTAATATGTAATTACATCTTGCTTATGTAGTCTCTAGGGTGAATGCACTACATTTGTGTTGGAAGACAACTCCAAAATCTTAACATGCTCTAAAATAAAACAAACTACTTTGTTAAAATTCCAAAAGAACCCCAGAGGATTTTCAGTTCTGTTGCTGGAATTTGCAGAAGTCATTACTGGACAGTATTGCTCATTCTGGAAGGTGCAATACTTATTTTTACCAGGAAAAAAAAAAAAAAAAAAAAAAAAAAAAAAAAAAAAAAAAGAAAAGAAAAGAAAAGAAAAAAAAGAGAAAAAAAGGAAAAAAAGTTACTTGTTTTAAAGCTACTGGGGTGAGGAGAACCTCAGGAGAAAAATAAAAAGGAAAGTGTGCTAGTTTCCTGGTAGCTAACAAAGACATGACAAAATCTGCAGACTACATATTATTTTGAAAAGTAGATTTGTATTCTAGCATACAGTCCTTAGAAAATTATTGTTAACTTTTTAGCTTTCTTATGAGATTATTTCAGTAAGTCAATGTGAAGTATTTCACTTCTTGGAAAAGCCAGTGAAGTACAGAATAGCATGAATTCAGCCTCATTACTCTTCAACCCGAGGAAGCTGTCTTTCAGCCATTCTTTGCTGGGAAAATAGAGAAAGCACTGTATGAAATCAGAAAAGGCTATAACTGAGAAGAAATGGTATTGATTTAAGAAAAGAAAAGAAAAGGAAAAAAAAAAAAAAAAAAAAAGTTTTACTAAAGAGCATTCCTTCTTGTTACCTGTTGTCCTGCACCATTTTGAAGTCATATTCACACTGAATGGCCTGTTCCAGGGCAAGTTTTGGCTGTGGATGAAAAGCATTTTAAAAAGCAGCTTGCCTTAGTTCTGGAATTGACAATCAAATGGTATTGATCTGCTATGCTTATCCCCTGACCCAGATGGCAAAGAGAATGTACTGTGGAATCTCTGATTGCAGTATTTGAGACAAAAAGTATAAAATAATGCAAAATAATTTGAGAATGAGAAGAAACCATACTATTGCATGTCACTGTTGTACTTTAACACCTTTCACATGTTAGTGAAATATGTGAAAACTCACCCTTATAAATTAAAGCCATTGAGGCAAGCAGATTACATTTTTTGGCGTAGAGAATATAAGATCTCTAAAAGATTGAAGATGACAAACTATCACATGGCAGCCACAAACAGCTGTTGAAGTAGCAGAGAACCTGAAGCCTTTGATCATGTTTTTAATGGTTACAACTTACGTGGGAAATGAGTACAATTCTTTCACATTCAGATACCCAGCATCTGATTTCTGCCTCTTTGGCAAATAAATTCTGAAATGATTCTTACAGGAAAAGACTTTTTCAGAATAAACTGCATTCCAATTCTGCTTTTCTGCTAAACCAAATGGAAAGATATTTGTGATTTTTCTTCTTGCACTTCCATGAACTTGCTTCTTTCTGTGTTTCTCCTCTGTCAGGTTTGGGCTGAAATATGTCTCTTAATGACTGCAATATGCTGAACTTCTTAAACTTGAGTTATTACAATGACTGAGAAAGGATCTTTGGATGCATGCAAAATCATTAAAATAAGGTGAATTGAAATATTTTAAGAGCAAGCAGCTATCTTCAAATAAGAAGTGCGGGAAATGAAGGGAAAATCCTGACAAATGCCACACACTTATTAAATGTCAACATTATAAATATGAAAGCAAAGCAGCTTTTCTGCTATTTCTGAATATTTAGAGTTGCCCAGCAAAAGCTGGTCATTTTTCAAGTAAAACTTTAAAAAAGCTTGTTCTGTGAAGGTATTTCATTAGGTTTTTTTTGTTTGTTTGTTTGTTTGTTTTTTAATTGGATATAGAGTATTGAAAACCTTAAGCATTCATTTCTGAAACTGAAAATTTCTTGTTTTCTACTTGCTCTTTTTCCTCCTGTTTGTTTATGCCTTGTGTTTTCCAGTGACAAAATTAAAAACATTAGCGAAGAAAAACAGAAGCTGTGAACACGGTCATCTGGATTTTTTCCAATCCTGAAGATGACTGAAAAGACATATAACTGGTCTAATGCTGCAATCCAGAAAAGGCATCTGCATTGCACTGGTGAAGGAAAGTTGTTAGGAGCTGTGTGCTTTCATTGTAGGCTTTCTCCTTTGAGTACTTGTGGATTCTTAGTTCCTCTCTTTTGTTAGTAATGCCAATTGTCATTACATTTTTACTGGGGAAGTCTTTAAGAGCTCAAATGGTTGGGAAAAAAAACCAAAAACTAATTATCCTTGATATTGTATACATCTAGGAAGTGCATGCGATTGAAATGGATTCACTTTCTCACTTGGGTTTTCCAATAATTAGTTGCGGACATTGATGAATGTCTGATTAATTAACTGATGCATAGGGATAATTCTTTCTTTGTGCCTGGAGGCTTATTTATTATTCTCTAGATATGCTGTTAATCAAGAACAGAATCTCACCAGTACACACCATACTTTACAGGCCTCACATTATAAATATGAAACACAGTACTTGACCAGTGGTTAGGATGACTCCCTGCTGATGCTGTAGTTGGACCTGTTTTTTTTTTTTTTTAATTTTTTATTATTATTAAATATCATGTTATCTACTCATTTTTTAAACCCTTGTTTTCATTCCCCTCCCTGGCACCTTTCCTTCATCTTGTGTGAAGGCAAACCACTGTTCATGGTAACAATCATCACTGGAAGCAAACATCCTGCCAGACCAGACATATGTGTAAGTCTATTTAAAAGCCAAATAAAAAACTTTTTGCATGTAAACTGATCTGTTGTTAAGAGAAAAAGAAGTCCTCTCCAAGGAAGGGGCATAAACAACCAAAAAGACGGAGGGAGGGTGATGTGCTTGCACAAAGGGACGTCTGTTCTGTTGGAATTTGTTTAGAAAAGAGCAGTGATCCATTCCTTCTTAGTGTCAAAATAGGTACAGTGTGTATTTAGGATTATTCGCTGATAAGGAATCTAATGCCACTTCTCCAGACATATGAAAAAAAAGTAAATAGAACTCTCAGAAATGCTCAGCTGCCTTTTACAGCTGCCAACTGTGGAACTTACTTGAAATGAAGCAGAGGATGAGCTCTGCATGAGATGAGGTACAAATCTGCTATTGATAATTTCTGTGGTGTACTACCCCACTAATGAAATTAAACATCCCTGTGCACCTTCTGTATTACACAAATTGAGGTAGCCAAGAAAAATTATACACCTGATGAAGGTATTTTGAAATATCTCAATTGGTATAGACTGTACAAATGCCTTGTAACTGATTTCTGGCAAAGCTATAGGGAGGTTATGCTTATATGGATGGTACAAAATGGCTGAAGGACTGTTAGCACCCTTTGTAAGCATGGCTATTTGCTAAGTTGGATGTTGATTCATTAAATATTAATAAACATTTAACATGGAAGGACTGGTTGGGATCCGGCCAGCCAGCCTCACCTCCATCCCTTGAAAGCTAATGGAGCCACTCATTCTGGATGTCAAGATGTTCAGGAATAATCAGCATAGATTCACCAAGGGGAAATTATGTTTATCAATCTGATTTCCTTCTGTGATGGAATGACTGGCGGGGTGGGCAAAGGGAGAGCAGTAGATGTCTACCTCAAGTTCAGCAAAGCTTTCAACAGTGACTCCCATGATATCCTCACATGTACGGTCAGGAAAAGTGGGTTAGATGAGTGGGCAGTGGCCTGGATTGGTAACTGGCTGACTGGAAGAGCTCAAAGGGTTTTTATCAGTGGCACAGAGTCTAGCTGGTGCCCTGTAGCTGGTGATATCCCTGGAGGTCAGTTCAGGGTCTAGTCTTGTTTGGCTTGCTCATCAGTGTCCTGGATAAAGGGACAGAGTGAATCATCAGCGTATTTGCTGATGTTACGAAGCTGGAATCAATGGCTGGTACACCAGAAAGCTGTGCTGCCTTTCAGAGAGACTTGGACAAGCTGGAGAGCTGTGTAGGGAGGAAGCTTTTATGAGGCTCAACAAAGGCAAGTGCACAGTCCACTCGCACCAGTCCAGGTTAGAGGCTGACCCACTGAAAAGCTGCTCTGTGGAGAGGTACCTGGGTGTCCTGCTGCACAACAGGTTGGCTGTGAGTCACACATCATCCCTGTTTAGAGGAATGGCCTACTACTCCTAATGGCTCTAACTTTCAGCACAGCATCTTTCAAATCCAGTTAACCAGCTTATGTAAAGTTGTTCATGATTGTTTCATCTTCCCCATAGAAATGGGATGAACAAGTGGGGGCTTAAGAGGAAGAAAAAAAAAAAAGACTGATACATAAAATTTACTCCTCAGTGTAGTGTCTCTCACAGACTCATTTAAGGTATGTTTTATTTGTGAAAGCTGTGCTTAATTAATAGTCAATTTTCTGCAACAGTCTAGCAATGCTGTTAACTGTTAACAATTTTCATGAATTTTCAATATACGTTTGCAAGCATCAAGCCCTTAATGCTGTTTAAATTACTAGTTAAACTGCATTTCCTTCTTTCTGAAGTGACAAGTTAAAAAAGATAGTGCCTTAGGGTACCTGTTTCTGACAATCATTGCCAGCAATGAATCAGTCTCTTAACTCTAGATAGAGCTGCCATTATGCAACCCTGTATGTCTACAGGTGAATGAAGGAGTTATCAGAGCTATCCTCTAGGCATACATCATGTTGTTTGATGCCACTGGTAACCTCTTAGAAGCTCTCTATCATGTAACAGCCACTTTCTTGGTAGGGGAGTTGTGGTATTTAAATATATATATATATATGTTTTTTCCCCTCTGAACTGTTTTGAATGACACCACTACAATTAAAATTAAAATTCAAAGCTAGTTCAGAGCTTTTCTTATAGAGGGGGATCCACTTTTCTTCTCCTCCCCCCACCCTTAGCCTCAGAAAAAATAATTTAGAAAGCTCTAGCTGTCACTCTCTGTGCTTTTAGTGAGAGAGGGGGTGGAAGTAAACACAGCTTTTCCACTGGGTAGAGAGAAATGGCCTTGCAACCTGAAATTGATGGCTGAAGTAACAAAGCATTATAATAGTGCTGCATCTGTTATCTCCTGTCATGGGGAGATAAAATTCCTGTTATGAACTCAATATTTTGTGTTCAGATAGGAGAGCTGGCTCTGCTTTCTGTGTCTCCAAGAAGTACAGAAGAAGAGATTCCACTCCTAGTTAAGAGGGGAGCCTGCATGTCTCCTGGCTTGAGCTGAAATAGTCTCTCTACAGCATGCCATCTCATGTGAACTGATGTTATTCTGAAACTATTTTTAGTCAAACTACTTAACTATAGGATTGTAAATACTATTATTTTTAAGACAAGGGGGTATTTGAAGTAGGACAAAAATAATAATATAAAATAAAAGCATAGTCTATGATCTTTTTAATATTCCAGGCTGAAGTTTGATTTCACTTGCATGCCATCTCAGTGTGAGTAAATCATGAAGCAGTTTAATTCTGTCAGACTGTTAAAAATCATGTTTTATTGAGTGTATTCCCAGGTGATAATGGCTGAAGAAGCAGCAGCAGCAAGTAGGCAGTGTTTAATACCTGAGGAAACAGGCAGCTGGCAACAAGACTTGCCTCTTCTCCTGTGTAGTTTTCTGGGTATAGAAAAGCTGAGGAAAGCTGGCTAGCGTCATGGACCGGTGTCTTAGCAGATCCCTAAGCCTTTTACATTGTGGACATCCATTACATGTAATTATTCCTATCTGACCCCTGAAAATTCCTTAACTGAATAACAGAAGCAATGGTGGTGATTAAAGTGTTTAATTTTAGCAAGTGTGTGTGTAACTAATTGAAATGGTATGCTACCCTCACAAAAATGGATCTGACCACTGGAAATCCCTGTTTATACAAGCACCAGAGCATGTTCTCCTTTCCTTTAACCTGTGACTTAACATGAGTTCACAGGTAGATAATATTTATCCTACTGAAGGTCTTGCTGAACTTTGTTGCTAGAGGAGCAGTCAGCAGCAAATGATCTTACTTGAGCCTTTCAACCTTTCCTACTGTGGTCAGTGAGATCAATAGTACGCATACCTGACAGCAAAGGTGGCTCTTGCCATGTGAATGGCAAAGATATTTAGGAGGCTGGGGATGGTTTTCACAACTCTGTAATTGCATTTAGCAAAAGCTGAAGTACATAGTATGTTAGCTGTGCTTTTGAAATCTACTCAGACTGTAGTGACAGAACAAAAGATTGCAGATTTCAGTCTTTGCATTTATTGGGAAGTTTTAACAGACTTTAGAAATGATCTCCACAGGGAGTGTGTGTCTATCCACACAGCATTCTATTTCTCCTGGATGGAAACTGAAGTGCAATCCAAACTTGATCTGCTGTGTAGTTTGCAGTTGCCTGTTTCAAGCTATCTTCTCCTGACCACCCACGAGAACTCCCTGGTGGTTCCTCCCTGGCAGATCCCAGCTGCTCCAAGGCACTCCAGTCTGTTATGCAGCAGACAGATATTGGCAGAGCATGGTTGTAGAGCAGCAAGTATGCTAATCAGTTGTGTGGCCTTGTTACGTCAGAAGTGGCCTCTGCTGCTGAACATGAATCCTGCAGTGTCCTAATCCAAAGCAAATAGAGATTAGTTGGCACAAGGGTGAGGAAGAGGAGTACATCTGTAAACATCGTAATGAGAAATGTGCTTTACTAAAATAGGCTTCTATAAAAAAACCCCAAACCTTATGTAAAATCTCTTGAGATACGTAGAGTGTCTTCTAGGGCTTTCCTTAGCATCAGACAGCTGAAACGTTTAGGAAATAAATGTGGCTTATGCTAGCATATTGTAGTATTTTAAGTGTGAAAGAAGACTTGTTATCAGACAGTCAGCCTATTCTCATACCACAGCTGTTATCAAGTTTGTGAGATCTACATCACATTGAAGATATGTTACTAAAATCCTCTTCTAACACAGTTTTGTACTGAAGAATGGAAGGACATTAGTTTAATGCTCAGAGCCCAAAATGAAGCATCAGAATGAACCGGTTTTGTTTCGTTTCTAAAATGTCTGTGTCTTTGTTGCCCCTTTCAATGACATAAGTCCCTTTTCAGTTCACCACAGCTGTACTTAATTGTCTTCTACCTAAATAACTAGTTTTCCTACTTCACAGGAAACTAAAATGGCAATTCCAGAAATTTTAGAAAAACTTCTAATCAGGGCAGGAGTGGATTACCAAGAGATGTTACAATATTACATTGTATAAAAATCTTTGCAATGCTTTATTACAACCTGTTTCAATCACTACAGGAAATCATTGCCATCTTACAGCCAATTGCAGACTGTGTTTGCATTTCTGCTTTGTGGGTCTCTGTAATGAAAGCAGCAGCCTTGCAAGTGGTATCTCTGGCAATGCTTTAATGAAGGATTAACAAGCGAACTTGAAATGTCAATCTATGGTCTCTTGTGTACAAAAATACATGTTTTCCTTTTGCTGCTTTTGGATATACGGCAATGCTGCAGTGAATCCGAGCCTCTAATGACATGTTTTACATGGGCTCTGAATATGATCCTAGACACGATGAATATCTCTTAGGTATAGATGGCATTCAAAGAACAAGAGAACTGAATTTATAATGTGGTATTTGGCACATGAGTTTTTCCACAGCCTCAAACAACCACAGAAGCAGTCAGACCAAGAACACAATGCTCTTGAAAAGTGCAAGTTACCAGCGTTGCCAGTGAAATCTTGTTTTCCAGATGGCATAAGGAAGACCTGCTCCCCTTCAAATGAAATGAATACAAATGGAGCTGCCAACAGCTCCAACCAACCTCTTTTAGGAGCTGTGGGTATATTCCCTCACAGAAAAATCCCTTTAAGCACCTCAGATTTGTCTGTACTCGGATTAATCAGCTTGCATCATCAGTGGGGACAGTGGAGAGAACACTGCAAAAAAACTGCTAGAAATGGAGCAGCAACTCTTCCGTGAGCATCCCACTAAGAGTGAATTGGTGTAGCTAAGAACAGATAGATATCACACAGATCTGTTTATTCTTTTTCAAGAGACACAGCATTAGGCTATATAAGGCAAGCTACCAGAAGCAAGGCTTTGGTGGTAGAAATGGCAGTTGTTCAGTTCATCAGAGTTATGAAACCTTTGTGGAAATTGTCATATTGTGCAGAGCTAGGAAGCTTATTGCAAGGACATGTATGTTTGTATATCCATACATATATGCGTGCATTTGTATACAGGTATACATGAGTTGACCTGAAAGTGAAACGAATAAAGGTTATCAAAATGACAACTCTGCTCTATAAAAATTGTTAAACATGAGAAATGACTAAAAAAAAAAAAAAAAAGATTTCCTTTGTTTCTTTCTCCCTTTCTCCTCAAAACATACATACCTGTGCTCTAACCAGATACATCATTTATTACTGGAAGCTGTTACAGAAAACTGGAGATCTAATACTTGCTTGACAACAAAATGCTAGAAAATTTAGCCTTTTTTTTTGTTCACTTTCTTCACAGTTCTTCATCACTTCTAGAAATGACTTCTGTGGTAAGCTTTAACTCACCTCTGTTGTATGAGCTGCTCTGAAAATAATGCCTCCTATTTTATAATGTTAGCCCAGAGGCAGATGTTGGTGGTATGGCAGCAGAGGCTGAACCTTCCTAGTAATATTCCATTACCTTCTGTTGCCATGCAACAGATGGCAGCAGAGGGGCAGCCTGACAAAATGGCATCTGACACGGAAGGGCGTATGAACAAAAGATATGCCACTGAATTCCTCCATGAGGGGAAAAGTGGCACCTACTGACATTCATCAACACTTGCTGAACGTTTATGGAGACCAAACAGTGGATGTGAGCACAGTGAGGTGGTGGGCGGTGAGTTTCAGCTGCGGTGACAGCAACAGTGTGTCACCTCCATGAGTGCAGATTGTTACGAGTGCAGCATGAAGGCTCTTGTTCATTGCTGGGGAAAATGCATAGCTAACAGTGATGACTGTGTTGAAATATAGTGTTCCATAGCTGAGAATTTGCTCTGTCTAGCAGTTTTATTGTACTTTCTGTATCTGGTGTAGTTTCCATGGAAATATATGGGAGGCATTACTTTTGGAGCGACCCATGAGTTTGTTATTTATCCTTTCTGTGGCTCTTTTAGTCCAACTCATTTCAAAGCATAAAAAGATAAAATCCTTCTGATAAAGTAATTGTGAAATGAAAGGTCAAACCTTTTAGTGCAGTGGCAGGTAAACAAGGGGTTTTGGCCATGTGGCTGCTGCCTTTAAGTTTATTCATGTATGTTATTTGTGTTGTTAGTTACTCTGCTTCAACCCCACTTTCACTCTCAGTCCTGAGGCAGTTTCAGAATAAGAGGTACTGAAGGTATTTCAATTATAACTTCTCCCTACTGTTCTTGCGTGGCTTTGGTCTCCCACTGCACAGTCAGATGGGTTAGTCTCTTGGATTTTTGCACTGAAATGGAAGAGAAGCATTCACATGGGTAGAGATTGGTCTCAGTGATTAAATGTCAGACACTGTGTCCAAAGAACAGCACATGCAGGGAGTACAGCCTCCCCAAGGACAGCTGACTCACTTCTGCTGCCCTTCTCATCAGAGGGGCTGGACTGAGAGCCAAGGCTGCCTGAACAGGCTGTGAGTTACAGCTAATGCTCAGGCTGGGCACGGAGGCTGTAACTGAGCGTGCAAACCCATCCTGCTCCTCTGCGGCTCTGCTCAGCTGGCAGCCTGCTTGGCAGGCATTCACTGAGTGAATTGCAGCGAGCTGCTTGGAAATGGAGCGAGGGGTTAAACGCTGACTGTGTATGAACTAGAAAGTGTCTTCAGGTGTAGGCAGTTGAGTGGGAAGTGAGTAAACAGAAGCAATGGAATATGCAACACTCGGGAATTTTGGGATGGTACCAGACTATCATCTGCACAACTCAATTGCATCTTCGCTCAGCTAAGATATTTATCTGCTGTTTCACTGCAAATCAGATTATGTGGAGCTTGTATTAGGGAGAAATGTGGACTTTAACTTTCATCTATGCTTGTGGAGGCTTAAGAGGCGTATTTGATATATGCGTGATCAAAATGTAGAGTTGGAGGACTGTGACTAAAACCAGCGTAGGAGTGAAGAAATAACCTGAAATGTCAAAATAACCCCCAGAAATCACAGGAGCAAGGAACTTCTTGCCATTTGAGGCTGGAGAACAGCAAGGTTGCCCAGACTTGGCCAAATGATTGGGTTAGAGTCACCATGAGTCTGCTTTTTTTCCCCACGTGTAGAAGCAGGCTGAAGAACATCTTGCTAGTTCCTAACAGTATTCTCTTCAACTTGCAGTCTGAGATTTGCAACATAATGTTGCAAATCAGAGGGACATGGGATGTAATTCTGCACACTGTCCATGCTTCTTCAGGTAGACTGGAAGGCAAATCCTCGCAGATAATACTGAGTCCTACAACTTTCTAGAGATCCCACAATTGCATGTGACAGGGAGGTGAGTGGAAATAACCTCATGTGTTTGGGCTGAATACGGTTCTCCTTTCTGTCTGAATCTGTTAGGCTGAACGGATAGTGCAGGGAGCATCTGTACACTGGATGTTGCAGTGATCAGTTTTCTGCCCAGGCTTTAACTAGATCACAGAATTATGGGCTGGAAATTGATTGATTCATGCTGTTGTCCCAGGGTACAGTTAAATATACCTGCATGTTAGTCCAAGAGAGAGCTTTCTCTAGGAGACTTCCAGAAAAGGAGGCCAATGCATATCCAGGCAACATATCCCACTATGCTGCCTTCTGTACTGTCAGAAATTTGCTGTAATATCCTTCATCTTTCTTACTGAAATAAATAGAATTACTTGGTGCTCCAAAATCTTCCAAAGGAAATATTTCAACTAATTCAACTTCATTTATTTAAAATACTATTTGGTTTAAATACCAAGGGAAGAGCCTTGATATTCATTGTGAATCATTCCTTGTTGTGATGTATGATTTCCTTTGCACATTTGAATTATGCAGAACTACAAACAATGGTATGAATAAGCTTTTTTTGCCTGTGTCTGTAGTTTTTGATGAATAATTCTTTATCCATAAGATGGGCCTTATAAAACTGAAATTTAGGGACCAGAGAGCCCTAGAGAAAACATATGAGTACAAAAGGCATTCTTCTTGTTCATTCTGCATAGTTGTGTTGAGTATAGATCAGTGTCCCAGATATTGTTCTGTGATTTAGATGAACACAGTGCTGTCAGTGGAAATGGTTGTTGTGGAAACCAATTTCCTTCTTTTCTTTTTCTTTCTAATATCATATTTGTGAATCAAGTCATTGATTCAACTGAAAATTAATTTGAGTTAGTGTATCCTAAATTTGTTTTGGAGTTGCAGTTATGCACACAAAGCAATATTTCACCTGAGGTTGTCTTCCAGAGCAACTTTTTTGAGCTAAATGGATTTGCAATTTAATAGTTCCAGAAATTTAAAGTGCGAACTACTACCAGCACAAACTCTGGAGAGATTGGGTATGGACTTAACTTGTAATTAACCCATTTGGAAGCCTCAAAATGTTTTGTTCATGATCCTATCTGCAAGATTATAAAATAAAATGCTGAGAAAGGCACTAACTTTCCAGTAATAGTGGATTTCTTTTTCATTATTTCACTCATAGGTCTATATGCAATTTTTACATTTGGTTCTTTTCCATCATTTTATTAGTTCACCGTGCATTCTCCCTGAAAGTAGATTCATATCCTTTAATGTATTACATTACACTTTTATTACATCTTCTTTGCCCCTAACTCTATGGTACTTTAAGCATAAATGGGCACTTTTGCCTCTGGGACAGGTATGCAGTATAAAATGCATGTAAAAATTTAATAATGTGAATAAGTTGCTGGCTTTTTCAACATTACTTGCATCCACAAATGGAGGCATTGCTTTTGATGTATGACTTTTCACTTCTGTTACCACTCACAGCAATACAGTCTCTCACAGATATATACCGATCTGCTGCTGCTCATAACATTTTGTTGATGAAAGCTGCAGCAGGACCATCGTTTCTCTGGTTGTTCTGTATTTCATTATATTTTAGATAGCAAAGTGACTCATTAACAGCAAATGTTGGTTTTACTGGACTGTGGTATAAAACAACAACATGTTTACAACTGCCTTGTGCTTTATCACCAGATAAAAATATTTGTCAGATCATGAAACTGGTGCTATCACAGCTGTAATATCATAATATTAGCATTTGAAAAGATAAAAAAACCAAACATATTTAATTCTAATAAATTAGAAAATAAAACTTTAAAACTAAAACAAAAAATATGTATTTTGTATTTCTGCTCACTTTATATTACATTTTATTAAAAGCATTCTGATTCTCAGTGGCTACTGCTTACAAAAAGCTGCACCTTTCTGCAGATATCCCAGACAGTGAAAACAAAAGCAAGTTCAAAAAACACAAGCCAGTTCAATTTCCTCAAGTATGGTCAGAAAAATGCCATACAAGTGGTACTTTGAAAGTAATGTTTTATTTTTCTTTGAGATTTTTTGTGCAGTTATTTACAGGGTCATTCAGTAAACTGACCTGTATGTTTTTTTTCTTCCGTAGGTTAATCAAGGTGCACATCTTGGTTTAAAAGAAAATGTTTCCCTCAGCTGTCTTACTGATCTGATTGTCAAATGGAAGAACTGGTGCAGGGTTTTTGGGCAATAACGTTGCTGCCAGACCTGATCTTGTGTTTGATGCCTAGAAAAGCTCAAGCAATAAATAGCACAATAAATGATTTATGGTATCACAGGTATACCAAGTTATACTAACAGGACTGAAACTCAGCTGGAGGCCTGGTTCAAAATTCTGAAAACACTCTTTGCCCATTTTTCATAAGTAACTAATATCCCAGGTGACAAGATTCTTTTTAATAAATAGTCCCACAGACTGAGTCAGACATCTTCTGAAACTTGAAAAGTGCTTATCCCTGCAAAACTCATTGTAATCAATGGAGGAGTGACTCCTTGAATTTTTCAAAGCCCTCACTAGAAAATTTTTGCTGCTAGGATGCCTTTGAATATCTTTGATATTAAAGTATGACGTGTGTGAACAAGAACCAAGGACCAGTTTAGGTCCTTGTGTAGCAATGGACAGAACAATTAGAAACAAGCTAACATTTTTGTTTGTTAGTTTGTTTTTTAAACAGAGGGTTTAATCAAGAGATGAAATAAATTCAGATACTCTGAAGCCTGTTAGAAGTCATCATTTAACAAAGACATCAGAGAAAGAGTTATGCCTTTATTTATTTATTTTTTTTCCAAATACTTGTTAAACAAATGTTTAGAAGCACTTTTAAAAATGTCAGATTTCTTTGAGGTTCTTTGAGTGACTGCCATCACTTTGCAGTGTGGAGTCACGATTCATGGTGTCTTGAGTTAATGGTCTGAGAAAAAATACTTTATTTACCTAAGAGGATGTGTACAATGAGACACAATTCTTATTTATGGACAAAAAACACCTGGAATATGCTCAGCTTTTTTGAACTTTTGGAAGAAGAAATTGAATCTTCATATTTATTTTTACTATAAAATCAGCTACCTACTGAGCAAAATGAAACAGTATCAGATCCTCATTTTATAGAGACCATGAGGTTTTTTAATTTTTGAGGAGTTTTGCTTGTAACAGATCAAAAATAGGTCAAATAAAGCATAATTTTAATGCATTCTGTTTTTTTTAGAGAACAGTCTAAAGCTCTGGCTAGAAAATGCAAAGTTTCATGGGTCCAATGTTTCTGAGGGACATCATTTTTCCTGTGTTTCAATATAAAGCAAGCATTCTGTGCATAAACATAACCAGTTGGGTAAATCATCCCTGGAAACTGGCAGCTATCATTTAGAATTTCACGAACTTTTGAGTATTTACCACAGCTCATTCTAAATGTTTAAAATGAGGTTGGACACACAGCCTTCCTACATACCTGGAGAAGCAGTGATGCTAATCTCACAGACAGCTGTAGGCCATTGGTGATACTACAGAAAGCCAGGGGTGCAGTTTGCAGAATCCCACCTTTGACAGCTTTCTGTGTTAAGGAATTTTGCTGTTGTGTCAACGGGATAGGCAGGAAACCAAACCACTGCCACATTCTGAGCTAAAACAGACCTGCTAAAGCAAAAACCTTTTGGGAGAAAAAACCTTTCATCATTTCAGTAATCTGGTTTGAAGTGTTGTCTTGACGGTTGTGTTGTACTACTATAGCTGTGTAGAGACGAAGCCCAGTGACACACAGGCAGATATGCAGAGGTATGAGAGCATTAAAAATCATTTGGTGAGAGAGCCAAAGAGTTTGGCATCTCGATCCTCTGATTCTGCGTCACTGACTGGAAGGGCCAGTGGCTATACAGATACCATACATTACTCAGTTACATACCTTGGTTAGGCACATAAGATAATGCTACTCTTTTTTAATTACAAGAAAGAAGACGTACAAAATTTTGTTGGACACAGAGAATTTGTAATGAAAACATATTGCCCATTAATTTGTAGCCTTTATGGTGAATATTATAAAGCAGCTTCATACTAAAATAATTCAACAGATAGAAATTATGGGGATTTGTGTTTTGCTTCTCTCCAGTTTAGGCAACATAAAATTTTCTTTTCATTCCTACTTTATTGTTGTTGTGTAGTAAAATGAAAGGTTTTGAAAAAGCTAGGTGTGTTGAAAATGTAAAATGAAGTGTTAATATGCTTTCAACAGAAAATAAGTTGGGAATAATATGAATAATAAGGGAGTAATTTTGTCAAGAGAAGACTTGCTCTCCATCAGCTGCCCCAGTGCTTATCTCAGCTTAACTCTGCTCATGTTTTTCAATTTGCCCAGGGAATGGGATATATCTTAGACATGATTATGGTAAGCCTATTCCTATCCTTGCTAGGAAGAATTAAATGAAGGGTTTTGGGAATGATATCTCCGATTTTCCTGAAAAACTAATATCTTTACTTTTTATATCAGACAAAAATACTATGGTAGCGTTAAATAGTAGTCTCCTCACAAATGTCGAATAAAGTGGTTGGGAGTCTTTTAAAAAGGAAGAAAATTAGGGGTGAGCAGTCAGTAATAAGGAAACTCCGCAGTTCTTTTCATGTGTAAATACAATATATAGTGATAGGAAGCCTCTCCTCTCTTGCTAGCACAACAGATTTGGATTTCTGTCTTCACTGATTGTTGTTTATTTAAGGAGTTCCTTTAATAAATTACTCAGTTTAGACACAAAAGATGAGAGATGTTATTTTTTATCCAATCCCATCATTTTTCATGTGGAGTGACCTGGCTGTGACAATGCAATATGTACATTTGTCTTTATTCACTGCTGGCTTGCCATGCCTTCTGTGAAGGTATTCAAGAAAAATACTTCAAATTCCATTATAAATCAAACATTTTCATTTGTGCCTGTTCATTTGTAGCAATTGCTGCTGCATTGCCTAGACTTAATTTATATTTAAATTGAGTTTTAAGCCATCTTGACAGATGATGTTATACCATGAGATTATACAGTCATTTCAGTAAATCAGAAATACTTTTTATAATTTGTTTTAATACTGGGAGATTCACTCAAAAGGAAAAATATGTTGCAAATGGAGCAGAATCTAAACCTTGATACTATTTCGATGTGAAACAGATTTTACTGTACAAATCATTGGAGCCAAATGGTAAAAGTGATATTTTCCAAAACTGCTAGAATTAGCTGATACTAGTTCTAGGATTTCTATAGCTACAGAATGTGGTTATTTCAAAGTCAGTTGAATTACAAATGGAAAGGTAATTTGAGTATTTAAATTTCTATCATAATCAGAACCTCGCTTGCATTATCCTTGTGGAAATTTTAGTGTCTTAACTACCACAAGTACAAAATAGAAACCTTTAGGCTACATGAACAGAGAACATTTTCTCCTCCTGCCTTCCTGGCACTTTGTTGGGTTACTGAAATTATTAATGTTCATCTTCATTGCCTTGCTCTACAAGAATGTGTTTCATGGGGAGTGTGATAGAAAGAATGTCAAGGAGTTGTGCATTATTTTGTTTGCACTGACTGACAGTTTGTATGTACTTCCTTAGGTAACCATTTCATTATTTTTAAATTTAAGCAAAAATGAAATTTAAGAAAATTATTGAGAAGATATGAAGATATTATTGAGAGAGAAAATATGTGGGTTTTTTTTTTTTTTTTTTTTTTTTCCTTTTCTGGAATCTGTGACTTGGAATGTGAACACTGAATGCACTTCTAGGTGAAGAACTTCTATTCTTATTCTGATGATGTTCTCATTTCAATTATCTGGTTTTTTTTTTTTTTTTTTTCTAGTCAAAAACAGAGCAGATTAATGTGATCTTACACTTTTAAGGTTGGAAAAGTGCTTGGTGCACTTTGGAAAGTTAAAAATTCCAAATGAATGAATGGTCTAAAAAGAAAATGCACTACTTAAAATAGAACTCTGTAATATTATAGGTCCTGCTTTTTCTTCACCTTTCAATAGATAAAACTTTACCTTTGCTCTACCAATGCTGTGTAATGGGGTGAAGAGAAGAGGAAAGTTAATTTCTTTTTTAAAATCCATTCTAAGCGTAAACCTCAGCACCACATCTCCTCTGTGCTTAAATATACAATCCTAATTAACTTTTCACTGCAGTTTCAGTAATTGTTTAGCTTAATCCTATTGGATAAAAGAGAAACCTGTATTTTTAATAATAAATTAATCTGATGATTATATTCCTATGAATGACATTTTAGTAGAGAAATAGTTGTTGTAAAGTACGCTGTATATTTATACGTAATGAAGAATGAATAGATTCTGAATGACATAGGCTTCCATAAATACAGCTTCATAGTTTTAACTGAGGCAGTTCGGAAATTTATCTATTTATTTATTATCCCCTTGCTATACCTTTATGAATTGGTGTGCAGAGGAAAATGACCTTGCCTGCTGTACCCCTTCTAAGACAGAGAACTTCCAGGGTTATAATTCATTTTCCTAAAATGCCCCTTTGGTTGGAGAAACAGGGTAAGCTTCTTTCTAATTTTAGACACAGGGTAGCTGCTAAGCCATCCCAAATTCATGGCCCGATTCTGATTCAGTTCTGTTGTCTGATGAGATGCTACTTGTAATAGAATATATATGGAAAACCTGCAGCAACATGATCAGTGTCTGGTAATTACCTCATTCATTAATCTTCTAAATCAGTGTAACTGCATTATGAAAGTAACATTTAGAGGAACATTTCCTTTCATCCTGTTCCTTCCTAGCTCAAGTAACTCTCCTGTGTAGATGTTATTTATCTGTATGATCTAAATCAGATCTCACTCAGTATCTAGATAATCTGCTGAAAGGACAAATGCTTCCTTAGTGAAGGAATTGAACTTGGTGCCATAAGGTGCGGAGATCATACCGAGCTGCTTGGTGGTGCTATCCCTTACAAAGAGAAGTTGTTCTGTTTGAGATGTCTCTCTAATCTTTTCTCTAGGCTGCACCTTTTTTTTCCCCCATCACTGCTTTCTCTTTTCTTAATATCTTATACACATCTTGTCGCCTGGGCCAAGATAAACTCCTCAGCTGTTAGGAAGCTGATTCTTTTCTCCTAGTGTTCTGCACATAAGAACATCTAAAATACAGTTACTGTCCTTGGCAATATGAAAGTCTTTCCTGAGGAACCTTTTAGTTTATCCCAATTGATCTCTTGGTACAAATTTCAGGTTTTTAAAAATCTGACAATTGCTAAGAGGTGAGAGTGGATTTCATAGAATAGAGTGGCAAGGAACCCTTCATCATCATCTAGTCCAACTTTCCTGCTGTGAATGGGGATCAAGTTGCTCAGAGACCCATCAGTTTAACCTTGAATGTCTCCAGAGACAGAGGAACCACCACTTCTCTGGGCAACCTGTTCCAGTGCTTCACCATCCTAATTGTAAATACTTCCTTATACCCAGACTAAATACCCTATCATTTAGTTTGAAACCATTTCCCTTTGTCCTGTCACAACAGAGCATGATAAAGAATCTGTCCCCTTCTTTCTTACAGGCCCCCTTAAAATCTGAAAGGCTAGTCAGATCTCCCAGGAACCTTCTTTTCTCCAGGCTGAACAGCCTTAGCTCTCAGCCTGTACATGTAGGAGAGGTGTTCCATCCCTTGGGTCATTTTTGTGTCTCTCCACTGGATGTGCTCCAATAGGTCCATGTCTCTCCTGTACTGAGGACTCCCCATCTGGATGCAGTACTCCAGGTGAGGCCTCACAAGCACAGAGTAGAGGGGCAAGATCACCTCCCTTGTCTTTTTGGCCACACTTCTCTTGATGCAGCCCAGGATGCAGTTGACTTTCTGGGCTGCAAGTGCACATTGCTGTCTCAAGTCCAGCTTACCATCCACCAGTATCCCTGAGTAATTTTTGTCAGGGCTGTGCTCCATCCTTTCCTCCATCAGCTTGTATTGATTGTGTGGGTTGCTGTGTCCTGGATGTAAGACACTGCAAGACCTCATGAGGCTCATTTAGCCCTACTGATTAAGCCCGTCTAAGTCTCTCTGAATGACAACCCCTCCCTTGGGCATGTTGACCACATCATGCAGCTTGGTGTCATCTACAAACTTGCTGAGAGTACTCAATCTTGCTGTCACTGACACTGGTGAAGATACTAAAGAATGTCAGCCCCAGTACCCGCTTGCCTTCCATGACTGTCTACAACTCTGGTGAACAAAGGGAAGGTGACCGATGTCATCTACCTGGAATTGTGCAAGCCCCTTGACATTCTCCACCACATCCCTTTCTCTAAATTGGATAGATATGAATTTGAGGAGTGCACTACTTGGTGCATAAGAAATTGATTGGAAGGCCATAGACAGAGGGTTGTTTTGAATTGCACTATGTCCAATTCACAGTGCAGTAGTGCATAGTGGAGGCTGGTGATGTGCACCATGCTCCAGGGGTCTGTTTTGGGTCTGGTGTTCTTCAACATCTTCATCAGTGACATCAGTGATGGGCCCAAGTGCACCCTCAGCAAGTTAGCTGGTGACACCAATCTGAGTGGTGCAGTTGACTGATGGGTGGGAAGGGCTGCCATCAAGAGGGATCTGGACAAACTTGAAAGGTGTGCCCACATGAACCTAGTAATCCCAGAAACATATACAGGCTGGGAGAAGAACTACTTGAGAGCAGCCCTGCAGAAAGGACCTGGAGGTCTTTGTGGATGAAAAACTGTACATGAGTCAGCAGTATGCTCTTGCAGCTTGGAAAGCCAGTGGTAACCTGGGCAACATTAGAAGAAAGGTAGCCAGCAGGGATAGGGAGATGGCTGTTCCTCTCCTCTGCCCTTGGAGTATTGCATCCAGGTCTGGGGCTCCTAATGCAGGAAAGATATGGAGTTTTTGGAGAGGGTCCAGAAGAGGGCAATGAAGATTATCAGAGGGCTGTAGCACCTCCCCTATGAAGACAAGCTGAGGAATCTGGGTTTACTCAGCCTGGAGAAGGTTGGGCGGAGACCTCATTGCAACCTTCCATTATTTAAAAAAGGATTATAACTAGGAGAGGAATCAACTTTTTACTCCAGTAGATAGTGATAGAACAAGGGGTAATGGTTTTCAGCTCAAGGAGGGAATTTAGATTTGATGTCAAGGGAAAATTCTTCTCAGAGAGAGTGGTGAGGTGAGGTGCTAGAACAGGCTTCCCAGAGAGCATGTGGGTGCTCCATCCCTGGAGGTGTTTAAGGCCAGGCTGGATGGGGCCCTGGGCAACCTGGTTGAGCACAAGATCTAGAGATTGATGGCCCTACCTGTGGCAGGGGGTTGGAACTTGATGATCTTTGGGGTCCCTTCCAACCCAAGCCATTTTCTGATTCTACAATTTCACAAGACTTGAACTTGCTGAGAATGTACAGAAAATTGTCCTGCCTGGATTACATACTCATGTAAAATAAATATTTCAGTGGCTACTCTCACATTCTTGCAGCTATTACTTGTAGTTCAAATTTATCTAATGCCAGTTAGATACTTCAGCTGGTTAGATTCCTTAGCTGTGTTGGCAGGAGAGCTAAGTGCATCTGTAGGTATATATTCAATACAGACACCCATACTCAAGCAAGTAGCAGGAAGAAGGCAGTGGGGTTAACATGTAACTTAGGAACAAAAGAGCCATTTGATACTCAGCTCAGGAATACTACATCACAGTGATGCTTTGTGCTTAAGTGGTCTGCTTAAAATGAAACATGTTTTTCTGCCTTAAAAAGGGTGCTGACTAGCTGATAAGTATCTATTTAGATTCAGGGAGCTACTTCTTCCCAGTTCTCCTAATCTGAGATGATTGTTTTGAGTACCACTCTGGTCTCCCAACAGATCTATAACAGAGGAATGCAAATTAGATTTAGAATATCAAGTGTACACTTAAATTATATAATCTGTACATATCTGACCTGCATAAACTTAACCTCTTTTGCACTCTTCTTCAGGCTGAATTTGATGCTCAATATTGTGAATGCCTGCAGCTAATGCTCTTGGAAATCACCGAGTAGGAAGCTATGTGAAAACTCCTATGCAAGACAGTACAGAAACTCCTCTGTTGCAATCTGTATTATTCCTACTGATCCATTCTGGGTCTCCCTTGAATAGAAAGTACAAATTGTGCTAAACTGCGTGGTGGTTTTCTGATATGTAGAAATGTTAATTAGTGAGTGGATTAACTGAGCTCATTTGCCTTTCTGAACATCTGGTGGTTCTTGTATTACCTACTCTGAAGAATCTTAACTGTTAGTGATGGAGGTACAATTTACTTACATTTGAACGTGATGCATTTGGCTTTTTGAGACAAATGTGCTTCAAATGAAATACTGGGAGGCGTTCAGTTATTCCCAATTCATTAAATAGTGCATATGGCATTTTTCTTTTGAAACTGAGATGCCTGCTAGGCATGGGTAATCATGGATGAAGGCATTTCAAAGGGAAAGACTTGATACTTTACCTCAGGGCACAGAAAGTTCTGAGTTTTAGAAGACTGGCTGGGGAAAACTATTTCAGCTCCAAATGTTCCCTTCTATGTTAAATAGTTAACCAGAAGGCTGTTTGTCCTCCACCTTCCTCTTCTACCTGTCGCTGTTTCAGGTATTCTTTTCGATTATTTCAAATGCTTATTTTTGTTGGAAAAAAATTACTTTGTTCAGCTAAAGAAATGAACAATATCTTTTTATATCTTTGGAGGCTGTTTGACTAATCCTTCCTATGAGGGTGCCAGGCCATTTATAGCTCTTTCTTTAAACTCAGACATTTTTGTAAACAGAGGGAAGACAGCATGGAAAAATGATATAGAAGAAACCTGTCTGTTTGTTTTCTTAGTTGTAGAATTGACTTGCTCTCTACTTTCCCACAGTATCCACAGTCCTTTAGTTTTCCAGATTGTCACCCCAAAAATGCATGGGTTCACTGTATGAATATCTAGGCCTTTTGACCATTCCACCTACTTAAAATTCATCATAACAAGTGCTTCCTGATGTACTTCTGAGAAGTCATTACTTTGAATTGAAACTGCCATGTACCTTGAAATACTGGACAAATTAGTTTGCCTGTTTACCAAGGAACTGCTTTGCAGATTAAGTGTGCTATTAACACTAACAACTAAAGAAGAGGAAGCAGACTAGAGATTGAAAATTGGTGGAACTATGATTTAAGGAGGACAAGGGATTTCCTTAAATTAATAATAGGTCTTTAAATTAATAACACCACATCTATGCAGACTTGGCATTTACAACTGGTGTTAATTGCAGAATGAAGACCAAGTTTTGTGAAACAGGTCCTGTCTTTGCTTATCCATATCTTTGTAATTGAGGTTAGTGGTAGAAGCAACTGTTTCTGTTTTAGTTTTGTTTGTTTTGTTGGATTTATTTATGTATTTATTTTCCCACTTGTTTATTTGTTTTGTTGGATAAAATAGTTTTTATCTTTTTTTTTTCCCCCCCTCCCAACTTTAGAGGAGATAATGCACATTTTGTCCTGATTCTTAAGAATTCATGGGAAACCATAGTAAAAGACAGTGGAGTTTTTTTTAATAATTAGACAGGTTTTTTTTTTGTTGTTGTTTGTTTGTTTGTTTGTTTTATTAAGGGGAACCTTCTAGACTTCAGACAGGACTTCCAATTAGTTTACCTTAGTTTATCTTAAGCTTCAAGGTGAATAATCAGAATTTGTTTATCTATTTCATTTTTTCTATGTTAGGAATAATAACAAGCATAACATTTTGTAACAGTGAAATGTGAAAGGACAACTCCGCAGTCTCAACTGGTTTTCCCAGCAGTCTAGGTGGTATCTAAGCAAATTGCTTATGTCTGCCTGCCTGCATACAAAGACTTTTTGTGTTGGGTGGTGAGTGGTAATCTTACAATTCTAGAAAAAGTCTTAAATTGTAAAATGTCACAGGCCTTTCTAGTGTCATCTTTTTAGGAATAAGACTTATATGAAAGGCAGAGAAATTATTTCCAAATATACTTTTTAAAATCTGCCATTGCCTTTAGAATTCATGTTCTGTTTGAGTTCAAACTGTTCTTTACTCGATGCTTTGTCAATATGCTGATAATGTTTGGGAGTCATCTTATTTTTCTGAGCTGAAAACTCGATTGCCTTTTAAATGATTTTATTGCTGGCATTAAATGTTCCATGAAGCACAGGAATGAAAATGAGTGCAAACATTTCATGCTTTAATGGTTATAACGACAGTCCATGCAGTGGCCTGCAGCTTCAAAAATAACCTGTGACTAATCACTTTGTGACCACACCGCTATTCTGCAAGTTCCCCAGCGAGACTGCTCCTGAGATACTTTGGCATACCTCTTGCTGGTTTGCAAAGTGACAATTTGTGTGGTGGTTTTTTTGTTACTTTGATTTGTTTCATTTAGTTTTCAGTGTCCTGGTTTGCATTGCTGAAAATGGCCCTTGTAGTCTCAGTAAGGAACAAAGCAGTGAAGCTGTCATTGTGGGGTGGCACAGAGGGATGTGAACAAACAAGGGGGAAAGGACAGCAGATCTGTGGTCATTTCCTTTTTATTTCTCTTCTGTCAAATACATTGCATTTTAGGGGGGAGGAGGGTGAACGAAAACTTGCCATGCTTACAATGATAAATATACTGTGTGTGCTTCGTTATTATTTTAAATAACCCTTTTGATTTTTAGTAAATATCTTAATCTCCTGGGTGATTGCATGACAGTTTTTCAAAAACAGGAGTAAATTCTTCTTTTAATCATTCAGCTGTTTGCTTTTGCGACCTGTGTACTGTAAGAATGCACAAAAGATAAATAAAGGAAAATGAAGAAAATGTTCAATTGGGAAAAAACCTTCCAAAAATGATTTATTTATTAAGTTGGGTATTACTCTTTTAAAATATACACTGATTTATGCCTGATTTTATTATTAAATTATTAATTATTTAGATTAAAACCTTCTAATAAATGGCACACTGTCTTCATGGAAATGATGTCAGCCAATTTTTAATTTTTCTTGGTGGGTTGTATTGTTTTGTGATTTAAGTCTTTTCATCATTTGCATATGTGGTTTGCATGTATTGTGGTTGGAAATCCTACTATTAAATGAGGAGCAACAGTAGTAGCAGCAAGGAAAATGACTACTCCCATACTTGTGTCACAGGTTCCTCAGTTTTCTTTTGCTTTGCCCATGATGGGAACTCTGCATCCAAAGCCCCCTATCTCTGGTGTAGTGGTGTAAGGAAATCTCCATCACTTTCTCCTTTTCTTTATACGACTTGTGTCTTGTAATCTCTCCAACCCATGTTGTTTCCTTTCACTTCTTGAGCTTTTGTCTCTCTTCAGATGCAAACACAAATGAGAGATCACACCAACAAAAACTGACTTTTATGCTGGTAGGAGTCTTCATGTAATATGCAAACATAACTTGCTGCACAAACAGGTTTCGCTACTTATAATAACAGTCAGACAACAAAAACTTGTTCTGCAGTTAAATAGTAAAAAAGAGACAACCCAGATTTTTGTGCTAACTGTAAGGTCTGTGATAATAAACAGAATTCATTCTTAAAAATGTACTGAATTGTGCAGAAAAAATTAACATTCATGAAGTAGTGCCTTCTATCCCAATGCAAAGTTACAGAAGAAGAACTCAAGAGTTTTGCTATGTCAGTGAAAATGTTATTCTTATATAACAGATGTGTATAAACCAGGTCTTGGTTATTCTGATCCTCCAAAATGCCAGAGGGCTGCTGAAACAAAAGGATGTTATTAGACTTGGGGTTTGGACCAATATCTGACATACCTACTGTTAACAAACGCTCCATCATTTATGTTACATGTCCTCTGAAATACCTCATGGATTTTGTGTAAAAGGTACTAATGATTTAATCTTGTGTGGTTTGGCTCACAGAGGCAGTGGGACCTCAGCTCTCTCGTTAGATGTTTTGCATTTATATAAAATACTGGAGAATACAGGGCACATCGCATTCATATATTGTGAGATGCTCTCTTGTCTTGGAGAGGTCAAATATACCACGATTCTGCCCGCAAGGTCATTGCTCAGCTTCGGAAGATTGTAATACAAAAACAAGTCTGACCCTGTATTTATGTATTTATTTACTGTGGTTAGATTCTTACTATAACTCTCAAAGGCAGAACTAATTATTTCAGTTTTAAGGTGATGGTGTAGGATTAAAATGAGGACAAACCAAGGAAATATCTACTTTTAATTGGACCGTGTAGAATGAAATTCAAGTGGCTAATGAGCACTTGTACTATACTATTCAATACAAGAATATAAATGAATCTTCACTAAGTGAAAGTGTAAATGCTTTTTGCTTTTTATTTTTTTATTTATTTTTTTTATTTTTAGGCAGATGCCCATGCCTAATAAAGTTACTGCATTTTATAACACTTGAGAGTCCTGATAGACTCATGGTAGGTGGGAACTTAATGGTCAAGATAGTCTACAAAATTAGTTTTGCAAAAAGATCAGTAATAGCATAATCTTCCTAGCCAGTTTATCCTTCAATATGGTAGTGGTGCAAACTGTTTCTGAGTGCAGCAGTGAATTGTGGAGACTAAAGTTCAAGGATGATGAAAAATTAGAAAATGTTCAGGTAAAATTGCTTGTTGTGACAGGACTCAAGCTGTTCAATCAAACTGATTAGAGAAGACTGAAAATCAGACAGGACTAAATGGCTGAACGTTAAATCAAGGAAAATTCAGGTGATGGAAAATAAATGTTTATTTTTAAATTTGACAACAGTCAAACTCAGAACTAGTTATAAAGTGTGCTATGGAGTGTTCACTGTGGCAACATTTTAAATCAGCCCTGGACACTCAAGTATACGTCAGATTCAAATAACAAGTCTGTGTAATTACTTAGTCAGGATTATGCATCCAACCAAGTCTTTTTTTAACTAGAAGTAGAGAAAACAGAAACGCATTGGAGTGCTGTAATATTTCACATGTATTAAATGTTTTGATGCTTTCTAATTAAGTGCAGGAAGTTAATAGCGAAACCACTTTAGGAATTTGTTATATTACGCTCAAGATTCTTTTATCAAAAGTACCTCAAATATTTGCAATAGTATTTCTTTTTTGGATTATTTTCTGTTTACAACTCTACAGTATTTTCTGCTAATCAGGACTAAGTGTAAAGCAGTTTGCTTCAGAACTTCTTTCTTGCTGACATTCAGCAGGTCTGTGAAAATTTAATGTAAAACCCTATTGATCCATACACATCATCAACACTGGTGGCTCTCTGCTGTGAAACATCAGTGGTTGTGTTTTAACACCTAGTAACTTGCATCTTAGCAAAACAAAAGGTGTGATTTCTGGCATTTATCCAAAGTTAGAATTCCTCATACTTAGTCACCCTCCAATCTATCAGCAGAACAAACACAGCAGAAAGAAAATATGACAAGCATCATGGTAGAAAGATCGTCTGCTGTAGTTCTTCAATCACAATGTGGATATTGTTTCTTCTGTTGCTGTTTGTGCTTGTTTTTTGGGGGGGGAGGAGGCAGGGTTGGTTTTTTTTTTCTTTTTTTTTTTTTTCCCCTCTTCTTTTTTATAAGAAGTTTAATAACCTGTGAACTGGTAATAGACTTGCTTTGCAGGTCTTCCTGAAATGCAAAGACCCATGGGGTTTTATTAATGTGTCTTCTGATGTGCTTCATCTGTTAGTATCAGCGTAAGAGTTCCATATCAACTTGTTAGCATTATATTTTTCTTTATTTTGTGTGTTGGTTTGTCTTACAGCTACATGAAAATGTTCAGCAGCCTCAGTATTAATTTCTGAATTGCTAGCTTGTTTTTGTTATAGACACTTGAATTTTACAAAGCTGAGACATAAAGACCAGCTTTCCTGTTTGCTTTTGATCTACTGAGTCAGATTAAAGATTTTATTATAATGATTGTTTGCCTTTTGCTATTCAGTGCCACATTTTTGATTTTTATCTTTGTTTCAATCATGAGAAAAGTTTTATTATAAACAAAGTTAGATGCAGCTTCATGAAAAATGTTAAATGCTTCCTTGAAAGGAAATACTGAGCACTCAGGACATCCTCCTTAGCTCCACACTTCATCATGCAAGTACATCTTTCTTTCTGTGGAGAAAAAGGCATGATGCATTCCGAAAAGCAGAGCAGATTCAATGGCTTGTCATTATCAGCATTTTGAACCTCTTTTTATACTGTATTACTTAGATTCTTACTTACTGAAATGCTAAACTCTTTTGCTGAGATAAGGAAAGTTTAATAAGGTTGAAAGGTAAATGGAAAGAAAAGGGGAGGGAGAGAGAACAATAACAAAAAGAATATACAAAACAGGTGCTGCAGATACAATTCTCAGTGCCTGTTGACACACCGGTCCCTGAACAGTGGCAGCCTGCCCCTCCACACCAACTCCACCCAGTATTATTTTTCAGCACAATGCCATTAGGTGAGGAATATCCCTTTAACCACTTTGGGTCAGCCATCCTGGTGCTGTCCCCTCCCAGCTCCTTGCCCCAGGTCTTTGCTGGCAGGGCACTGTGAGAAGCAGAACAGTCTTTGGCAGCAAGTGAAATATCGGTGTGTTATCAGGCATATTCCATGGCAGTCTTCTCTCAGGCTAACTCAACCCTAAGAGAAAATAAATTACTTCAGTTCTACTTCAAGAAATGACTTTTTAAAAGATTACACTGTATGCCTGTATGTTTATATTTCCATTTTTTTGTTTTGTTTGTTTGTTTTGTTTTGTTTGTTTCTAGACAGTTTTTTTAATATGAAGTAGAAATGTACTATTTCTCTGGTATACTGAAATAAAGCTGGTCTTTTAGGTTTCTTCCTTCAGCAGAGATGAAGGTTTTGCCATTGAAACTTAATAGTTATTTTTATAATCCATAAATTGACATGTACGAGATTTCTGTGTCATTCATCTGTAGACAGTACAGAGATACCAGTTTCAGCAAAATTAACATCTAGAACTCAGAATGTATAAAATGTCACATGGTGGTAGCAATACATATAGTCTCTGATTGTGCATGTTTCAGATAAGGTCCTTTTAGGTTCTTGTTTCCTTTGGCTGGTGATAGGTAGATTTGCTAGATGAAGACCTTGCATACAAACATAAAGTAATTTAAATAAAGCAGGTCAGGAAATTTGGGCAACTTCTGTTGGATACTCTTGATTCCTTAGCTCAGGTAAACTGCATTTCTAGCTGACCTTAGTAAATCTTCATTTCAGTTGCTATTAAACTTCAATTGTTATTAAGCTTGTGAAAATAAAGTATATACCTAAGTTTAACAGCTTTAAACATTGTCAGTCAGTGTGAGAACCAAAAGCTGTCTGTGGACTAGATGCAACTGGTGTCTTCCTCAATGAGAAAAATGGTAATGGTGAGACTGTGTTGCATTATGAGCAGGAAGAGATGAATCTGCATTTTATTTTATTTTATTTTATTTTATTTTATTTTATTTTATTTTATTTTATTTTATTTTATTTTATTTTATTTTATTTTATTTTATTTTATTTTAATGAAACTGGCATTTATAAGCATCCTTCTGTGAATAATTTCTGGTCTTGCTCCCCGCCTGAATTATGGCATAGTCCTTTGACCATGATACTGTTATAGTTTCCAGATAAGTTTGTGATGCCTGAAAGAAGTTTTTAGCATGCAATGTGGAAGTTGTCCTGATTAGACAATCAGTATGGAGACAAAAATCTTGATTTCAAATTCAAATATCTTTTGTGATGTAAAACAAAAGGAGTATAACACAAGGGAGAGAAACAAATGGAATTTCCTTTTATTCAATTTCCTTTTATTTTTAAAGGAATGTCTGTAGGATTTATTTTTTAATGGATTTTCAGACTTGAAACTCTGGAATGGGTTTATTGTTACTGAAAAATCCTGTATTCGGATGTGTCTTTTTACTCTGCTCAAATGCACTATATATGAGGTTAGTATGGAGCATGGGAAAAAGAAAGCATGTCCTTGTCTATGATGTATCATACCTGACTTGGTAGGGGGATGATGATCTGAGAGCATCCTAGAGGAGCATGGAAGAAAGAAATTAAAGTTGTCTGAGAACATGGAAGGAATATATGAGTATTTCTCATCCCTAACAGAATTTATGTCCTAAGCAAACAGGTTAGTGTCCCAGGTATAGCAGCTAGCTTTCCACCCAATGGAGGGGGTGAATTAAGAAGAGTGCCAAACAAGAAGTGGAAAAATATTTCTATTTCTACCTTTTTTTCTGGTAGGCAGTTGGATCTCTAAGGAAAATTATTATCTCCTACAGATTTCTGGTGAGCTTAAAAGAAAGGGATTTCTCCCCACTCTGCCTATCTGCCTCCAAATAGTTGGGACTGTGTCAGAGAAAAAAAAAAAAAAAAAAAGAAAAGATGCTATCATAAAGGTTTTTTCTCTCAGTGACACAATCTGTTTTTTTGGCTAACTTCTCTGTGTAAATTGAGTAATTTCGGTTTACAACTATAGAAATGGATTTTTATAAAGTGGTTTGCAACATTTTGTAATTAAATGAATTATCAAAGCACTTACTGACCCTCTTCTTGAGAAGTACAATTTAGAAAACCATTTTGATATGTACTCAAGAAGTTCTAGTAGTTTTTGTGTAAGATGAAGAAACCATTTCCCACACTTCCCCAGCATCTTAAACCATAAGCTATTTTTCTGATTTTTGAACAACCTTGTGTTCTACCTGTATCAGCACTGTAACACTGTACTCTTTCTATCTGATCATATTTCTGCCTCCTACACTACAGATTCCCTAAAGTTTCACTAAGAGAAGAAGCAAAACTATTTTTGTTTTTCCTTTGTTAATCATACATTCTATGTAGTAGACCTATATTTTTTCTTGCTCATTTACTTGCTTAGTCTCAAGAGAGAATTCATAAGCTTAGCTCTTGCCAATCTGTGGATTTGTAGGGAGGAGTAAAAGTATATTCCCTATTTTCTTCTCATCTCTTAAAAATCATTAATTCATCTACAGTGTTCTTCACACTGGAGGTTGCACACAGCTGCAAAGATAAATGTTTCCTGCATCCCTCAGTTGTAGCTCCTTTAAAGAAACTCAGTTTTGAATGACAGACATTAGGTTTAGGAGTTCTAGGATCTTATCCTATCATACATCTGTAAGCCAGATGTTGGAAAGGATGGTTTGATAAGTTCCAGGCAGAAGTTTACTATGGAGTCAAGGGAAACAAGGCAGGGGATGAAAATGATTTTTGGAATCTATTTGAAAAAAATTGTCTGTGCTTAAATGAAAATCCTCACCATTAAGGCAATTGCCACTTACCACTTACCATATTCTTCTGTTACTTTACCTATTGCTTTTATTTTTTTTAATTTAATTTTATTTTATTTAATTATTTATTTATTTTTTTTTAAATCTGCCTCAGCATTAATACAGGAAGACTGAGAACCAAAGCAGAAAGAACGAAAAGTCTAAACACACAATTGGCATTACAATTTAGTTGACAGAACAGATAAGTGTGGGTGAACCTCTTTGACTGGAATATTACTATAAAAGGAAAACCAGATAAGAGTGAAGACATGTGCAACCCAATAAATCAAATATGTGTATGCATGGTTCAGAATACAGAATACAGAAGTCATGGGATCTGCTAAAAACTCATAGACAGTATTCAAAGGAGTTAAAAATTAGAGACACTGTTGAGTTGAGACTGCACAGCATGCCAACAAGCTTGGAAGGACAGAAAAGACAATGCTTTCTGCGAGTAATGGGAGAATAAATCAAAGTGTTGGTTATTGCAGCAGGACAGGTTTCCCAGAAACCTCGTGGGAAAGGAGTACAACATGACTGTAACCATTGCTCAGACACCTGATGGTTTTGTTACAGCTTCATGTTAAAGATAAAATAGAGCTCTGGTAGATTTAGTCTAAGAAGTGGGATTTCCCAGAGAATATGAAAAATGGAGATGAGTTTGGTGCTCTTGCAAAGCTGATGAAAAGAAGGAAAGATCAGAGAACAACAAAACAATGAACTTTAAGAAGTCAGACATCAGTATAATTAGCAAGTTAGTCTGTAGACTACGTATCTTCAGTGGAAAATTTAGGAATATTGAATTAAAGCAGTTTAATAAACTGATGGGAACAGCAGCTGAAACACAAACTAGTCTAATGAATGGCCACCTGAAAATAACTGGTAGTATTTGTACTGTCTTTAGCAAGTGAGACAACACATAGGGATGTGGAGGTGTAACCTGATGTTGCATAGGAAAGAAAAGTAGAGAATGGGTAGGAATGGACACATCATGTCATTTTCTTATTATGGGATGACATCTATTTCCTATGCCTTCTATGCACCTGAGAGTAATGAATCCGCTTTACTGAGCATGTGTGTGTAATTTGGTTGCTTCTGTAACAAAATACACGCATTCTTTAACCTAAAATTTAAGAAGGCACAGGCAAAGGAGAATCTACTCCCTCTGATAAATGGAAAGAGAAAGCTGGCCTCCTCAGGCATTGACAAGGCTGAAGTATTTAATGAGTTCTTATTTCTAATGAGTTATTGAGCTCTGTGTACAAGCCTGATGCACCCAGTACGGGAAGAACTGGAGAACAATATTTCCTGTGCAGTGTTACCCCTCTTCTAAATTCCTTTGATTACTGTATTTATTGTAAGTAGCTTGCTCCAAAAGTAATACCTCCTATTTATTTATATGGAAACCGCACAATAAATAGCACTCCATGATAGAACAAATTCTCAGGTACAGAACACTATATTTTAACACAGTCATCACTGTTAGCTATGCACATTCACCTGCAATGAACAAAAGCCTGCATGCTGCACTCGTAACAATCTGCACCAGTGGAAGTGACACACTGTCATTGTCACCACTGCTGAAACAGACCACCCACCACCTCACTGTGCTCACATCCACATCCACATCTTTGCCTCATACACACTTCCATGTCAGTTGCCATTTTGTCAGACTGCCACTCTGCTGCCATCGGTCTCATGGGAACAGAATGTAATCATAGAATCATAGCATCATAGAACCTACAGTTAGAAAGGACCTACAAGATCATCTAGTCCAACCGTCATCCCTTTAACATACCTACAGGAACCCACTAAACTATATCTCCTAGCTCCTTATCCAGATGACTCTTGAACACTGCCAGTGATGGCGAGTCCACCACCTCCCTCTGAGAGACCTCTCTGTGAGAGAAAAGTTCTTTCTTATGTCCAGTCTAAACCTCATCTGATACAACTTTTGGCCATTTCCTCGGGTCCTGTTTCTTGTCTGGGAGAAGAGGCCAAGCCCCTCCTCACCACAAACTTCCTTCAGGAAGCTGTAGAGTGAAGTGAGGTCTCCCCTGAGTCTCCTTCAGGCTAAACAATCCCAGCTCCTTGACTTGTGCTCCTTACCTCTCTGCTCCTGCTGGCCACACTATTTCTTATATAGGCCAAGATGCTGCTCTTGGCCACATGGGCACACTCTTGGCTCATGCTCAGCTGAGCATCAACCTATATTCCCAGGTCCCTTTCCTCTTCACAGTCACCCAGCCACTCAACCCCAAGACTATAGCGCTGCATGGGGTTATTGTGGCCAAAGTGCAAGACCTGACACTTGGCCTTGTTGAACCTCATCCCATTTACCTCAGCACAGTGATCCAACCTATCCAGATCCCTCTGGAGGGCCTCCCTTCCCTCAGGCAGATCCACACTCCCAGACAATTTGGTGTCATTTGCAAACTTACTGAGGGTGCACTCAGTTCCCTCATCCAGGTCAGTAATGAAGATGGGCCCTAGAACCGACCCCTAGGGGACTCCACTTGTAATGCATTGCCAGCTGGACTTAACTTCACTAACCACTACCCTCTGGGCACAACCCTCTAGCCAGTTCCTTACCCAAAGAAGGGTATACCTATCCAGGCCACAGGCATCCAGCTTCCTCAGGAGAATACTGTGAGAGACCGTGTCAAAGGCTTTGCTGAAGTCTAGGTAAACTACATCAACTGGCTTACCCTTGTCTACCAGCCTGGGCACCCAATCATAGAAGGAGATGAGGTTGATTAAGCACAACCTGCTTTTCATGAATCCATGCTGGCTGGGCCTGATCCCCTGGATGCCACACACATGCTGTGTGATCTCACACTCTAATGGAATACTGATGGAAGATTCAACTGCTATTGTTATGTCACCAGAATCTTCCTCTGATGTGCTGGGCCAAAGTCATAAAGTAGGATGCATTACTTTCAGAGCAACCCTTACACGTAATAGGGTTGAGTAAAAGCTTACCACAGAAGTCATTTCTAGTAGTGAGGAAGAACTGTGAAGAAAGTGGATGAGAAAGGACAAATTTTCTAACACGATGTTGTCAAAGCATTAGACCTCCAGTTTTCCGAATTACTTCCTAAATGTTAACAATAACATGCTAAAATGTTAACAATAACATGCTAAAACAATTTTAAGAAATCTATCTTTCCTAGGTTTTTAAATTGAACTGTATGTAACTATTCATTCAGATATTTTCATCTGTGAAGATTCTTTTATTTAGCTGGAAAAATATTTTCCTCTGGTTTTGTGGTATCAGATGTTTTTTCACCTCCATATGTTGTTAGGTTTTTTTAGGCTGTGAATTAAATTCCTTCTGTTTTGATGTTGCGGGTTTGTTTTTTTTTTTAACCTCTTTAAAATTACTTCATGAAGTCATAGTCACCCAAATTATCTTAGTCATATTCTAATTAGATAGTGTAAGCACTGTGTTTGCATTTCCAAATTTGATCTCCCACTCATAAATAATAATAATAATAGCAAAATATGTGTGCTTGTGCCCAGGTAAGCGTATGCGAATGACTGTATGAAAATGTAAAAATTTGACATGCCTGACTGATCTGTTTTCAGACTGAGTGCTCGAACAGTAAAGCACTAGGATTCAAAATTAGTTTTTGATTAAAACTGTGCATTCTTGTAGTCAGCTTGGCAATCCAATTCCAAAAAATCCTTTAGGTCTTTTTTAATACTGCCTGCACTAACAATTTAATGCTAGGTAGTGGACAAAATAGCACACAGAATTGGTTTTGTAATATAATGATGTTTTATTACCCGAAATGAAGACAGCGTTCAGAACAGCAGAATTTTTAGTGCTCTGCTTGTGTAATGACTGCTATAACAATGTTTTGTAAAATAGTAATTGAGACAGCTTGATGCTGAAGGAAAAATTCAAAGAAAGAAAGAAAAGTTCTTTTTATGCTGTGTGGTATAAGGTCTCTCTTCCCCTACTCCCTCACCCCCACCCAAAAAAAGTCTTTGTATGCACATATATATTTTCCTCAGAAAAGGCTAATCAATAATTGAATACGAAATTCTAGAATTGTGTATTTGAACTTCAGCTGTGCAGTCATAGCAGGATAGTGTCATCCATTACTGAGATACAGAAATCTAATAAATGATGTTAAGGGTGTGCAATTAAGCTTGTTTACTTCATGAAGAACCATTTACTGACAGTCTATGTAGTCACACTGCTTCGACTAGAAAATAAATGTACCTCTGTACCTGCCATAGACTTGCTGTCATATTTGCTATTATTTCTTATTTAGCTTTCAAAAGACAGTGTTAAAAATGTTGTCCACCAGCATACTTGCATTTTTCATGCACGGTTCTGCAGCTTTGCAGATTCATCATAATAATCTATTCACATAAACACACCACATTTATGTCATCTGGGAAAAATACACATTTCTGAAAAGGTCAAGGAGACATTGAATGACAAGTTCTTTGTTTGCCAGCCATGTAGTGGAGCAGGTTTAGCCAGCTGCTAAAGTCCCGGCTCCGTGGGCCAGGTCACACAGTCCTTATGTGATCATCATGGTTGTTGCTGCAGTGGCAGCTCAGCTTAGATGGGAACACAATCAGTTCAAAAGTAGAAAGTAACAGAAATGTCAGCACCATCATACATACTACAGAACAATTGTATTAAGCTTACTGTGACTTCATTCTGTTTGCATTTACCTTGTGTTCACTGCTTTGTTCCACTTTACCTAACAATTTTCTTAGAACTTTGCACAGAAACAATTTATCAGTACATCTGCTGACACATCTGCTGACACAAACCTTCAAAATGTAAATAACAAGTCTCATTTCTCTTGGCTTGGGGTCTGTATAACTCCACAGCCCCAAAATTTGGATCTTCATGTCTTCTATTCCCCCTTAGTAACAAAATCTCACTAATAACTATCAAATTAGCTACTGGTTGCGCACTACACCATAAGCAGGTCCCACTGAATGTACATTAACTCTGTTTATGCCTAGATATCCTAGATATTCACACTAAGCATTGCTCTGTTAGCTTGCCTGAGGAGATTAATATAAAAATTATCCCTTGGTTATGGTTTGGTAAGCAAGTTCTTGTACTGTAAGCTAGTGCATATATGCATGCTGAATGTGAGCTTTTCCCTGGAAGTCACAGTGCATATTCTTACTTATTAAATTAAAAGGAAATTATCATTTTCTCATTGAACTTTCAACAAGATAAAGCTAGATTACTCCAGATTAGTGTTTTGTCTAGATTAGATAGTGTCTTGCTGTTGAACACATTGGCAAACAAATTAGAAGTCTTTGTTTTCCCCTGATGATGTTGATTTAGAACATAGGTAGAAAGAAATGGGGAATTTTAAGGAAAAAACAACAAATTTCCACTCTTGTAAATATCTGATAATGGTAATACGTGGAGCTCCAGATGGCAGATCCACTTCAGAGTCTATGAAACATGCCTCCATGTTACATAAAGTGCTCTCTTGTGAACTAGAAATTGAGTATCCCAGGCTCACTTCTGAAGTGGGTAACAGGTTTTCCCGAAGGTATCTAGATCAATTTGTGTCTGTGACAGTAGCAGCAGGCCTGCAGGCCCATCAGCCCCAAAAACAGGGAAAGGGAAAAGGGGGAGGGTAGGAAAAAAGGAGCTGGACTCAAAAAACAGAACAGCGGCAATGATCTGAGGAAGAAAATTTTACTAAATATGATATTGAAATGCAAGATAACACAACATAATAGAACATAATTGAAATTGAGGCTAATAAATCAAATAAAATGAGAGAGAGAGTGTTTGAAGTCTCATTCTGAACTGAAGGTGCAACAGCTGGGGAGCACAGCCACACACTGCCTGGCAGTGAGAGAGAGGGAGAATCCTGTGACTTCCTTCCATGACTTATCTTCCTAACACTGGAATATTACCTCTTTTATTCCCCGTGCTTTACATGATCTTGTGGTGTTGAATACTGATAACAAGAATCATAAAACCATGACAGAGGTGAAGGTGAACCCATCTCAGATGAGTCCATCTCTCTCTCCTGTACCTCTGGAAGCATTTAGACTTACTGAGTAATGAGGACAACTAACAAAGATCACTATCTGAGAGGGAATATCATTCTCATTCTTAATCCATTTTACATTAATGTAATGTTCAGGAAAGCTGTGGCTGGGGGATGCATTAAGTTTCAAATTAACTTTTTCTTGGTGCTTTTTCTGGGTTTACTTTATCTACCATTAACAAGCCAACCATATTTTTATTTTTCTTAGCACACACTGTGTAGGGAGCCTAGGCACGTAACTGGTAGCTAATAAGGGTTTTTCAATATTGAAATAAAGGACCTTGAAATCCTCTTACAAATAGCACAGCATGCCTTTTCTTTATACTCTTTTCTTTTTCAATCATGAGTAGATGACTTATGACTATTTTTTAATATTGCTTTGATTTCAGTGATAGCTTTGATTTCTCATGGCTTCTGCAGTTACTCTGATAATCTTAACAATTGGAGTTATTGTGCATTTTCTTCCTAAAGCCAGTACAAGAAACAGGTAGGATTTTGAACTATGAAACACAGCAAAACGGAGTCCTCTATATGTTTCTTAATTGCTCTCTTCTGACAGAAAAGATGATGTGGAAAAAAAACTCTAATTTCAAAAAATGTATGTTTGGCATTTCCTGGTCTTGTAGAGATAAAGACTTAGCTGTACCTTTTCTGTAATCAAAGTATGCTTATCCTTGAGTTTGTCATGAGTTCAGAGATACCTTATCTGCAGTAGCAGAGAGGAGAGAAGATATCATGAAGCCAGTGTTAACTCTATCTGCAAAAGGTGCTGTCTGATTGGATAAAAGCATGGAGGAAAATACAAAATGCTACACTGGACTTGGATACTACTATTTCTCAACTGTGCTTTTAGTTTTACTCTTTCTTTTTAATTTCTACATACCAGGCAAAGTGCAACCAGGAATCTGTATTTTACTCCTCTAAAGTCCTCTATTTTTCTTCTAGATTATATTAATTTCTTCTACATATGGAATCTCATTATCCCACTGAGACATTAAAATTTCTACGTAATGAAATCCTGTTATTTCTATAAAAATGTGCATATGTGGAAATCTTGAACAACTGTTTGAACAAGTGGACTCTTTAGCTCCAATCTCTTTCAACTAAATTCAGTGAAGGAAAGAATGATATTTAGTTGCATTTTGTATACTTGACTGTCATTGGAATGTAACAAGAACATAAATCAAGACAAACACATTTAGGAGTATGTCTAGCATACAGTATCACCTAACTATGTATTTCAGTGTTAGTCAAAATAAAGCTAAAATCATACCAAAAGGGTGTTTTATTTTATTCAGTCCTTTTAGTGACAAAATTAAATGACACAGAAAATTCTCACACTTAAAGAATTTCATTCTGTCTTTTTTATCAGTATATTATACATTTCCATCTCTTACCTGTACCAGCAAACACAGTACACACAGTACACAATACTTGCACACATCTGTCTTAGAGGGTACAGATGTTAGCCTTGTCTAGCAAGTTTCAAATTTGTAGCCCATATCTCACACCCCTCTATGAACAGGCATTTTTATGCACTGTTAATCATTTTGACGCAGGACAAAATTCTGAGTTTGAGTGTCTCAATATCACTTCAGTCTGGGCCTGCTTCTCTGAAAATGCACTGAAATGACAACAGCATAAATCTGAGTAGCTTGGGGTTCAGAAAGTCATTTTTAATAAACTAACACTGTGAAAAAATTGGAAATCCTGTGGTAGGAAATGTGAAGAGATAAGTTAGAATTAAGATGGTTTTGAAAAAAGCATAAAATGAAAAGAAAGTGTATTGCTGTGAGTCACAGCTTAGCCTTGGTGGCGTTGCCTTTGAAGGAAATAAAAAGCAACATGTGGAAGGGGACTGTGCTTTGTAAGGCTGTAATGTGAATGCTTGGCATGGGGGCAAGATGGAAAGCAAACAACTACTGACACTTTATAGCAGTCAAGATGTTTTTCAAGGGGATAGCATATGCCAAGGTTGTGTGGAGAAGCAGATAATATTCTGTTTTTAAATTAAGATATAAAATGTATAAAAGTATATGATGAGGTGTGGATAGCATGAGAACTTCCAGAAAAGGACTTCAAAGGCCTCAAGTGTGAAGGAAGGCATACAGTTCTGAAAGAACTGTTCAAAATGATGCATTCCCCTAGATACTCTTTGTAGAAGAAAACTTTTGAAGAAAACTTGAGTTGGAAACTTTTTATCAGATAAGATTCTTGGAAGGACAGAACAAACAGTGACATTATTAAAAGACATAGCAAAGATTTTAAAATTATGTCCTTCTATATTAAAAAAAAAAAAAAGTAATAATTGTTTAATTACTACAAGCCCAGTAATTGTCATTAAAGAACATGTTTATGTAGCTTTCAATATTTAGAAAGCATAAGTAATCTGATACGGTGAAACAAGAAGATAAAGACAGACCCTGAAAACTTAAAAGTTTCTTCAAAAAGAAGAAGAAGAAGAAAAAAATATTTCCAGATGAGGAAAATTGGAATAATTATAAAATCTTAGTAATTACATTTAAAAATTAAATGAGGAAGACCAATAAAGGGCAAAGATCTGAAGACACAAATCTGCTGAAAAACTTCTTCCTGATCAGGGAGTCAACTAAAGAAATGGGAGGGAGATAAGTGGCAGTAAAAGAGCATTTAGTAAAGGCTTTTGTACAGGAGATCTTAGAAAGGCTTTTGTGACAGCATTTCATGCAAGAGGCATCAAATGGTCTATCTAACATTTAAGTAATAGTAGAAGAGCTCATTAAATCAGAGGTACAATGGACAATCACAATGGACAGAACATTAAAAAAGCCCAGGAATTAAATAGATGAATTACTAACTCTGCACTGTTATCTTGCCAGAAAGCAGAGCTTTGTGCTCTTCTGTATACTATAAATAATTTTAGGAAGAAAAAAGTTTGCTGGTGAGAGTTATTTGTGGTGCTAAAGACAACTATGTAAAATTGCAAAGCTGCAGGATGTGGTAAAATAGCAGATGAAACCTCACATGAAATATAAAGCAGCTGCATATAGTGGGAGGGGGCAAACTTAAACATGTATGATGAGTTCTGATGGAATATTCCTTGAAGAAATGAGATCTTTGGGAAAAAGGAAACAGTTGCAGTAATATGTTAGCTTGATGCTTAGAGGTCAAGGAGGAAGCTGGTTTGTTAGGTGTGTGGAAAATAGCAGAAAATGAAATGGGGTCTGTCATTATGCTGGTGTGTGCGTGCCAGGAGATCTTGAGTGCTGAGCTGTGTGGGAGGTTCTGGTATGCTATCTCAGGAAGCATCCCATATTTGTTAAATAAGCATAGTGTTCATTCAATGCTAGGAGGATTCACATGTGTTAGAGAACTTGCAGTGCACTACAGCTATTTTAAGTCAGTTCCTCCACTGAATAGAAAAAGCATCCTTAGCTTTGTCATTGACCAGCCTGGGATTAGCTTTACTCTACATCAGTGCTATCACCACATCAGGACACACAACATATTGACTCTTATGTTTAATATTCAAAGAGTAAAAGAAGGAGGTCTCTCTAGCTATGGTGGGACCAAGCGGGTTTAGAAGTGTGGTGGGCATAACTGATGTGACGTGGGTTTGACATAACAAGTTGTTAGGCTGATGGGAAAAGTTCGTACTGCAGGGAAGTAGCTGAGGGCTATCAGGGAAACCTATTATCAAACAATTTGTAGCCCACAGCTTCCTCAGACATAGGACTTCAATTTTGAGTGGTCCCATGAGGGGCCAGGAGTTGGACTCCATCGTCTTTGTGGACCTCTTCCTCCTTGTGATTCTGTTTGGTGATTCTATATTTAGAGAATGATTCTGTCTTGGAAACACGGTGTTTTAGTTGAATTCTATTTAGGTAGAACTTAGATATCAATGCTTGATAATGTAATGCAAATATGCTCTTATATCTTCTCTGCCAGAAAAAGAAAACACCAAAAAAACCCCCCAAAAAAACAACAAAAAAAAAAAACCAAAAAACCACAAAACTGATAAAAAAACAAAACAAAACAAAACAGAAAAACACTTTGTATTTATACACTCTGTCCGGTATTTTTTTCTCTTCCTTTGATCTGTTTTTAGTATGGGAAAAAGGGACCCATAAGAAAAAAAGAAGAAAGAAAAGAAAGAGATCTTTCAACTATTTACAAAAATTTACTCAGTTTTTAATATCAGATGGAATCCTTCCCAGTATGTTAAAGGTGCATGCAAACTCATAAGAACAGTTGTTGTTCAGCATTATGCATGCAATAGGACTGCACATAGTTTAGGATGTTTTGATATAATCCCTAGCACTGAATAACCCCCAGTCCCTTTTGAATCAGTGCAAAGATGTGAAAGCCACAAATAAAATACCAGTAATTGGTTCGTAAATTTATAAATATATAGTAATAAGAAAAATGTATTTAGTGAAAATATTCAAAATTGCTTATTCTTCTTCCCAAGAATAATATCTTTGAAGCCTCAAAGCCAGACTCAGTTCCCAGCTTTCATGTCTCTTTCCTTCTGTTCTGAAGTACTTTTGCTGTGGAAGTAAATGCACGTACATTTGGACGGATGGAACTTGTATTGAAAAAGTGTACTAAGTGGACTTTAGTGTCCCCCTAGAAGTCATGCTGTTTTGTGCTGAGATTTGCTGTCACCCCAGAACCAGACTTTTTAACTTCATGCACAAAGTGAAGTAGGAATATCTTTTTCTTCTTTGATGCCTTATAAGCCAGTACAGAAATTTTAATCCAACTATTGTGTTAAAAACCTTGAGTCCCACTGGGTAGTCTTCGTTATCCAACACACAGCTGTAATGAATACAATTTCTAACAGCACATCTTCAAAACTCTCAGACAACAAAACATACAGTCTATCATAATATGTCTACTCAAAGATCATACAGGAACAAAGAAAACAGAAGGCTTCTCCTTCTTGCATAGGCTGCAAAAGTTTCCTGAGAAGTTTTTCCTACAAACTGCACCTCATGTGTTTTAATTGTTGGAGAAGGTCTACAGGAAAGTAATTTTCTAATGTTGCATATTTTGTTCAGTGGGTTCTTGGGGATTTGCATTTCCAGAAAAACAAGGGTACAGTACAGAACTACCAAGGACTGAGAGTACAATGGTTAGCTGATTGCTACTTTTTGATTAATACTCGTAAAGGCATTGTTGTTAAACTTAATAATGATAAACACCTACTAAAACTCCAAGAGAAACAGCTAGAAAGGAGGTTTTCTGTAACCGTGGGGAAGTTTAATGTCTGTTCTACTGAAATTCAGCTTTGGTGTTACCTAAATCTGTGAGAATTCTATTTTCTCCAGTGGAGAGATTTTGGTTACACACTGTTCAAGTTAGAAGAGGCCATTGTAGAAACAGAAAATTAAGAAGTATATAAATAAGAATAAAAAATACTAACATTCAGAATATTTATGGATGAATTTGTGTCTTCTGACAGTGTTTAAGTGTTATTCTTCTTGTTCTATTACTATTGCCATTCTTAGTCATCAGACGGTAATGTGTACACATATATTTTTCCATTTTTATGGTAGTGTTAATAGATTTTGGAGAACATAAGGAAAGGGGAAATCATTAGCTTTTCTTCACCTTTATAACATAGGTATCTGAGTAAGTTGTGTGGTTGTTTATTTTTTACTGACTACCTTAACACCGACACTTTATTTAGCCATTTTGGTACAACTTTCAAGTTGCTGCTTGCTCTGCACTCACCAAATGTAAAGGATATAGAATGCTCACTCATGCTGTGTATGCTTTCTTATAGTTGTATATAAACATATATAAACACAAATGTTACATAAGTTCTGCTTGATATTTTGACATTCTATATGTTTCACTGTTCTAAAGTAACTTAAAATACCTGAGATTTTGGCAGGATGACCTAGCTTTCAGGCTCAGTTTCTGGATATTTGATATCTGTAGATCAATGTAACTGATTTATATTAAACACTACCTTGCATTTTATTATTTACATCACTTTCTGTTCTTCCTGAAGAAATCTGTGGTTATAGAAAACAGCTATATTTTGAAGTGTCCCAGATAAAAACCCAACCAGATGAATAAAGGGAGGTAAAAGCTAGTCTAGCTAGGTAAATCTGACTGATTTCTAGGTCAGGCTTTAGCTAAAGAGTAATTTAATAAATTCTTCTATGGTGGCAGTTGAAATGTATGGATGTATTTGGCCTTGAATATTCATAATTTGTTTTGTTGTTGTTGTTGTTTATTTTTTTGTTTTGTTTTGTTTTTTGTTTTTTTTAAACTACCCTCTCTTATTTGTATCTTTGCAAACTTAGTGGTAAGTTGTCTGTACAAGATTTTTTTCCCCTACTCGGTCATTATAACTCGAGAAAGACTTTTTCTTGCTAAAAATAGGAGGGCTGAATAAAAACTGAGTATATATTCTGATGTAGATGGATGTAAACACATCCTTATTTTGAGATCTCTTTCCTCTTCATGCTCTTTCCTTTCTTCTGCATTTCTGTTCCCGTTATCCAGGTCTTTCACAGCCTGTTGCTCTTGAAAATTTCATCATTGTGGCTCAATAGATTCATTGAATTGTTTTTGCTCTTTTGTTTCAGCTATTTTCTTCTGTATTCTCCTGTTGTACTGGGGAAAAACAATGTCCCTAAACAACATCTCCTACTGAAATTAAACAAGCCCACATTAAAGCATTCCAGAATCAGTCTTGGTCACTGGATGAGTCATACCCACTGCAGAGAAGCTGAGCTCTTTTGTGTTTTTATCATCAGTTATTGTAAAGGGACTGTGCTTTACTTGTCTCTGAGATTAAAATCTGTAAACAACATACCTTTTTTCAGAGGAGTGTCAGGCCTCTTCTGGCAGATCAGAGGGACAAGTAGCTAATTTGAGAGATTTCTAATCCTGTGTGATGATGTGCTTTCATTTTTCCCTATCATTTTAATTGGTAGAACTTTGGCTGCCTTATGAGCCCAGAACTGCTTAGAAATAGAGATATGTCAGAGATAAACTGTATCAGTTCTCAATCTCGCTCATGCATGTGGATGTTGGGTGACAACAAGGAGCAAACCATATTTTTAAGTGCATCTTGAGTCTTTTATAAAACCTTTTTGTCAAGGACTGGCAGAATTAATGAATTTTTTTTTTTTTTTTGGATTATGACTGTTTGCAAATCATGAACTGTAACATTTATGCTTGTTATCTCACAGAAAGGAGAAGAAAAAATAAAAGTGTAGAGCTATATTTTTTGACACAGCTTTGGTATAGAGTTTCCATTAGAATCAGATTTGGTAAAACAATAAGCAGTACTGTTATCTTGCTAGCTGCCGGCAGTACGCTTCCCAAATCACATCAGTCTAAATTTGTATATTGAAATCTATTTGCTCAGGCTTTAGATATGCATCTAAAGTTAAAATGCTTGAACTAAGTACATAAGAGTGAGGAAACATAGCATGTAGGCATGCAGAGCCCTAACTTCTCACGGGCACAGTCTTCAAATTAATTGATATTTGTTAAATGCATAATACAAGGTGGGTGAGTGGCTTTTATACACAAACATAGAATACTCTAAGTTGTTCACAGTTATGTAGTAAGTAAAAAAAACAATGAAGAGATTTGACATATAGTTCAATGTATGACAGTATGACTTTTAGTAAATGACTTTGATTATGAAATAAAATTAAAAGAATGTAGGACTATCTGGCAAGCAAAGCACTATTGCATGACACTGGGCACCAGGGATTATTTTGCATCAATTCATAGATTTTTTTTTATTTATTTTTTTTTTTTTAAAGAAAATGCTCCTCCTATGACAAGGTATGTGTACAAGCAATAACATCTTAGATGTAACAAGAACTCTTGTAGTACTTTCAGAACTTCTTGATTCATCTCAAGGAATCTGGCCAAATTTCTAGTTGTTTTTCACTTTTCCTCTTTGAATATTTCTCTAGTGTTACTTTTTCTGTAATTTCTGTAATTCTGTAATAATATAATAATATTATATTATTATTATATTAATAATAATTACAGAAATTCTGTAATTTCTGTAATTCTGTAATAATAATTCTGGAATTTCTTGAGGTTAGTTAAATTGTTTTGTGAATATTCTGTTTTGGACCTCAGCTACAAGGAAACAGTTAGAAAAAGTAGCAAGAAAGTACACCTGGAAACAGAACACAAAGAGAAATTTTTATTTATTTATTTATTTTTAATTTTGTTATCCCTTAATCTTTATTTCAGAAAAAAATGAAAATGTCTCATATTTAATCTAACAACTGAGTAAAAATATTTGCATTTTAATTACACAGGAATTACTAAGAATTAGTAATTAAGATGGTGTCGTTCTGCCTAATACATATGAATTGCTAATGCTTGAGTAATTTGCTACGGTAATATGTGAGTAGTATGTGTCATGTTCAGTGGCAATAATTTCATAGCACCTTGAATTAATATTTTTTTTTTCAGCTTTAAATATCTGAAAGTAGGGCATGCTCTGTTTTTATGGGTCACATTTTCATTACACTGAATGGCAACAGGCGGGCTGCTGGATGCATCCTCTGAGCTGATTGAATGCAATCTCTTGTTTTTGTTTCTAAAGGTTCTCTTCTTGTGAGATCACATGACAGTTCCTGGTATTACATTGCAGAATAGTGACCAGTCTCATTGGTCAAATATACGCCAGGCAAGAAGTTCTTTCCTCCAACTTCACCCTAGCACTGAATACTCATTTTTTGATTTCTTTAGTATACTTTAATTTTAAGAAGTCTGCTCTCATGTTTTCTGGGTTAGGCATGAATTGCTATATTATAGGTGCTTATAAAAACATGTCTTAAAATGCTTAAGACAGAAACTCAGTTTGTGTAAGAAATGAATGACTTAATTTGTTGTGTTACTATTACTTTCCTCAGCTAAAGCTGTAATCCACTACCATGGTTTCATATGTGTTTCCATACATTTTAGGTGACTTGTAGGACTTTTATTGAAATGCATTACCTTATTTAATTAAATAGGTAAATTATTCTCCTTTGTGTATTTTGAACATTGCTGGAATGTATTACACGGTGACTTATCATCTTTTGAGATCATTTCATCCTGTAACTAGCTAAATAGAAAATGTAATTCTAAAATAATTTTTTTGGGTACTGATCGGTACATAGAGATTGCAAGTAAAAGTCTTTGAAGATTCATTTTCTTTCCACAAAACAGTTATATTTCTTGTGTACATTTACAAATATTCATTTATGTTTGAATAAGAATACTAGAATAGAATTAGTTCCTAATAGTTCTCAGGAAATGTGTATTTTCTTAAAGAATGAGTATAAGAACAGCCTATATGTAAACATTCTGCTTTTTCCAGTTCATTCCACTAATCACCACCTCTATAAACCCAAACCTATTGATGTGATTTTGGAGGGGTGGGATTTTTTCACATACAGTCTTTATCACCCATGTTCTGACATTGCTTTTCACTTCTTTCAGTGGATTCATATCTAAACTGAAAATTAGATCATGTATTTTGTTATTGTAGCACTGCCGACTGTGTGTATCTATATATATTTAAATATGAAAAAATATTAGCTGTTTCCTCCACTCTTGGTTTTGCTTCTCTGTAACTGTAGGCTGCCTATAAATAATTAAATACATAAATAATCAAGACATATTTATTATTTATCTAAGGAAGTGTTTCAGAAAACAAACCAAAAGATGAAGTAGTGTGCTGAAACCTTGCTCGTGTATTGAGATAAGAGGATTTCTTACAAAGGAAAGCCAGTTTTTAAGTCATGTTGCAAGTCGTGATGTTCTCCTGTGGAGGAGGGAAACTATGCCTATATATAGTGCATAAATGAATATCTGGCTCTCAGTATCATAGTGGCACTGAAAAGTTAGTCTTCTAACTGTGGAAATGGGCTTCAGAGAGCCTCAAAGACTTTGTCATTTTAAAACAGTAAGTTATGCTAGCACAATTATGCTGGTATGGATGAAGTCTACCTTAGTGTGAAATTTCTTATAGCTCTATGAGTTGTATCAGTAATGTGCCTGTGCATGAAGAAAATAAGCCATGCCTGTAATTTTTTGTTAGTGAGATTGAATCTACATTAGGAGATTTTGCTAGAACAACTCTGTTGGTCAGAAATTGCGCTATATCTCATCTTTGGCTGGCAGACAAAGAAAAAAATGTGTGCAGAAATATACCTGGCCCAAATGAGAATATAAAGCTTCAAATTGCCTTATCCTAGGGCACACAAATTTCCCTTTAACTCGTTCATGATGACTGGTGTGTTCTTAGCCAGGGGCTGATGAATGCTGCTTTTCAAAGCTGCCATGCCATGCCATTACCAGTTGCTAGGGCTCATGCTTAGTCATTATTGTAATACAGAGGATAATTTGTCAAATCCTGTCACCTCCATGAAAGTACCCAGCTGCTGGTTTAAACATCCCTATGCACCTGGATTTGAAAATTACTCTAGCTGACCTTCTTCTCTTATATTTAGTGTGCATCTGCTGGCCTGATATGTAAGTTGGTAGATTCCCTTCTGGATGAGAAACTGGATAAAAATACCTAATAATGATTATTTTATTATTACAAATAATACTGCAGTTATCCATTTAATTATCTATGGTGAAAGGCCCTACCTCAGAAATCCACAATATTCTGTAATCTTTGGGATTTAGTCTGCTTTTGTTATTGACTGGAAAAAAAAAAGCACAGTTCACGCATATGCTTGTGGAATGTTTTGGTGTAACTGTATGCCATGTATAGTTAGGGGTATGTGACTGCTTTATTGGATCTGCTTTATTGGATCTAAGAATCTTCAGTCTTAGTGTTCAACTTATACTACGCACTACAAAGCAGCAGCTTATGTGTAGATGTTGTACAACTTACAAAGACCTTGATGATAACTGGATAAATCAATTTGCTTTCAGTATAACAGCTGGTATTCAAAAAGACAAGAAAGAAAACATCTCCTCTGAAACTTGTAGAACACTTCTGATTTAGTCAGCCACCATGAACAAGAATACTTGTACTCTACATGGGAGGAGTAAAAGTGTAAGTAGGTGCTTTTATTTTCATTGCTTCTATTTTTGTTATCAGTATTTGTCTATAACACACATGATTTAAGCTGGCCTTTAAAACACCACTTTCTGAGTAGAATAGCAACTGTGATAGGATCTTACACTATTCTTGTATCTATACCTGAAGTAAGAATTACTGTGTGATGTACACACACAAAGTTAGGTTTATCGAGTAGTTTTGCCTTATGTGATTTTTTTGGAACTGACATTCATTTTTCTGAGTGTATTTTCAACCAAATTATTGAAAGAGATTTACTTATTTTCTTTAGCATATATGGAAATATGTCTATATGCTGCTTACTGACATAACATACTCAGTCAGAAGTACATGCCCCTGAATGATGTTGGTATCAAGGACTTCACTCTATTTGCTATTGCATTGTAGAAATGTTGAATGTTCTACAGGTGAACAGTGAGACAATATACTAATAATATACACCTAAATTTGAATTAAGCTTAATTTCATCTTATGTATACCTACTATCCCAATAACCAAGAAATAGAATGGTTAAGATGCTTCTGTAGGCTTTTCTGTCTTCCAGATGCACACTGGAACAATATTACTATGTGGTATTATATACTGATGACTCTGCCTTACAAGCACAGACAAGAACTGAATGTTCCTTTCTAATATGCTACTGCTATGCCTAAACTGTTGAAAATGCCCCTTCTCCTAATAGCCAGGGACATTTTATTCAAGTGCTTTGATAAATGGAAATAGGAAAGAAAAGTTGGTGTGTGCCAGATGCTGCATCTACAAGGACAAAGGCTACAGATATAGTTATTATTTTTGAGGGGCTTTCAGCTTGTATATTTACAAACTAAGTTCTTAAGAAATATTCCAGATCAGCCTGGATCCAGCTTTTCAATTCTCTTCTGAGCCTCTTCCATCTTGCTCTGTAATGACATTAGGACTGATGCTTCTGCTTGCTACTAATACCTTAGTGTATCTGCCTCCTTAGTCCCCCATACTGCCTCTGCTTCCTAATCTAGTATGGTTGGTTCTTGGAACAAGCTGACTTCATCCAGAACTGCTCAAGCATGTGTCTTTTCTCTCAGATGCTGGAAAGTGGTGCAGACATCTATGACCACATTCAGTGTGCAGTTTCCTGAATCCTGTATCTACTTGGCCTTGTTTCTACTTAAAGCAGTTTCTCTTTTTGTCTTATTGTTGAGAATTTCTTTTTAAAAATTAAAAATCTTCTTATATAATCTTTTATTTCCAGTTATTTTGCTGGATATGCTGTCAGTGTGTATAAATATAACAATGGGGGAAAGTGACAGACCTATGCTAAATGGTCCCACTGCTTAATTAAAAAAATAACCTGATGCAATTCAGTAAACTGAAAACAGGTGTCCAGTGTGCTCAGTGAAATTTCATTATTGATTTTGTTTGATCTGCAGAGAAATTATATAAAGTATGAAGCTATCAAAAAAGTTTAAACAAGTGCAAAGCATAAAAATTTCATATCATTTGGGCTAATGAGATTTGACAAAATTTTGGACAAAAAGCAGCACTGTTTCAGTTTAGGTTGAATAAATTTTGAGCAAGTATCTATTAATTCAAAATGTCTTAATATTTTACTCAAATCTCTCTACTGTACATTTTATAAGATTTACTTCCAAAATGTCAATAAGTATAATAAAGCAGGCTTTGAAAGTGATTTTATTTATAACCTACAGAACAAACTTCTTGATTTTAGTGTTAAATGAATGATGGTCTGAGGATGCAATCATAACCACTTGCAGCTATTTTTTCTCTATGTGAATATATGAAATACTTCCTACTTTTTTTTTTTTTTTTTCCAATTATAAAATACATAATCCCTAAGAAATTATTTTAAATGTGTTTAAATAATTGCACTTGTTGAGTACAGCCAGTTTTCATTTTGTTCTTTGATTGTGTGTCTTCCAAGTCATTACATGTCTGTTAGTTTGTGTTTGAATTGTCAAAGTTATCCATAGTTTGTCAGGCCAGTTATTTCCCCAAGGACCTTCTTATGAATTAAAGAAAAAATTCAACAGCGGAATGAACAGTCTTTAAAGAAATCATGGATTATGGCTTTTGTTTCTTGGGATGTTGTTGTGTAGATTTAGTTTTTGTTCAGTAGCTTCATGTATTACTGAACATAATGTCTCTAATATTATAAAATCATAGAATAGTAGAATCATAGAATCATGGAATCACCAAGATTGGAAAAGACTTAGAAGATCATCCAGTTCAACTGTTCACCTCTTACCAACAGCTCCCACTAAACCATGTCCCTCAACACAACATCCAATTGTTCCTTGAACATCCCCAGGGTCGGTGACTCCACCACCTCCCTGGGCAGTCCATTCCAGTGCCTGACCACCCTTTCTGGGAAGCAGTATTTCCTAATGTCCAGCCTGAATCTCCCCTGCTGCAGCTTGAAGCCATTCCCTCTTGTCCTATCACTAATGACATGAGAGAAGAGGTCGACCCCCGGCTCACTACAACCTCCCTTCTTGAAGTAATAGAGAGCAATGAGGTCTCCCCTGAGCCTCCTCTTCTCCAGGTTGAATATTCCTTTAGACTTTCCTCATATGACCTGTGCTCCAGATCACTCACCAGCTTTGTTGCCGTTCTTTGAAAACATTCCAAGGACTCAATGTCTTTCTTGCAGTAAGGGGCCCAAAACTCAAGTAGTACTTGAGGTGTGGCCTCACCAGTGCTGAGTACAGGGAGACAATCACCTCTCTGCTTCTGCTGGCAATACTGTTTCTGCTGCAAGCCAGGATGCCATTGGCCTTCTTGGCCACCTGGACACACTGTCAGCTCATGTTCAGCCGAGCATCAGTCAATTCCCCAGGTCCATTTCTTCGACATGGTCTTCCAGCCCCAAACCTGTAGAGTCACCAGGGGTTGTTGTGATAGAATTGCAGGACCCAGTACTTGGCCTTGTTGAACCTCATCCCATTGGCTTCAGCCCAGCTCTCCAGATCCCTCTGTAGGGCCTCGCTGCCCCCAGGCAGATCCACACTCCCAGATTTGATGTCACCTGCGAACTTATAAGAATGCATTCAATGCCCTCATCCAGGTCATAAATAAAGCTATTGAAGAGAACAGGCCCCAGCACCGACCCCTGGGGAACACCACTTGTGGCTGTTCGTCAGCTGGATTTAACTCCATTCACCACCACTCTCTGGGCCTGGCCCTCCAGCCAGTTCCTTACCCAGCCAAGGGTGTACCTGTCCAAGCCGGAGGCTGCCAGATTCTGCAGTAAAGTACTGTGGGAGACAGTGTCAAAGGCTTTGCTGAAGTCTAGGTAGACCACATCAACAGCCTTTCTCTCACCCACCAGATGGGTCACTAGATCATAGAAAGAGATCAGGTTGGTCAAGCAGGACCTGCCCTTCATGAAACCATGCTGGCTAGGCCTGATCCCCTGGTCGCCCTGCACATGCTATGTGATCTCCCTCAAGACAATCTGCTCCATAACCTTCCCTGGCACTGAGGTCAGGCTAACAGGCCAGTAGTTCCCTGGATCCTCCTTACAACCTTTCTTGTAAATGGAAGTCACACTGGCAAGCCTCCAGCCTCCTGAGACCTCACCAGTCAACAAGGAGCACTGATAGATGATGGAAAGCAGCTCAGCTATCACCTCCACCAGTTCCCTCAGCACTCTCGGGTGAATTTCATCTGGACCTGTGGACTTGTGGCAGTCCAGTTGGAGTAGTAAGTCTGATCATTTCTTCCAGAATCATGGGGTTTTAGTCTGCTTCCTAATTAGTGCTGGTGAGACCTCACCTGGAGTACTGCATCCAGATGTGGAGTCCTCAGTACAGGAGAGACACAGAGCTGTAGGAATACATCCAGAAGAGGGCCACAGAAATGATCCAAGGGATGGAACACCTCTCCTATGAGGACAGGTTGAGAGATCTGGGGCTGTTCAACTTGGAGAAGAGAAGGTTACTGGGGGATCTGAGAGCAACCTTTTGTTATTTAAAGGGGGGTGTAAGAAAGAAGATAACAGACTCTTTAGACAGGTGTATTAGGACAGGACAGTAGGAATTGGTTTCAAACTGAGGGGAGATTTAGACTGGACATAAAGAAGAAGTGCTTTACAGTAGGGTGGTGAGGCACTGGAACTTGTTGCCCAGAAAAGTGGTGGAGGCACGATCCCTGGAGACATTCAAGGTCAGGCTGGTCTAGGCTCTGAACAGCCTGTTATAGCTGTAGATGTCCCTGTTCATTGCAGGGGAGCTGGACTAGGTGACCTTTAAGGATCCCTTCCAATAGAAATGATTCTAAGATTCCATGCCTCTAATATGGCAGATGAATCTGAAGATGTGTGTGAGTATTTATACATATGTTTTCACCAAATGTAGAACTAACTTTGTGCACAATGAGCCATCTGAAGCTTAGTGTAACAGTGTAGAATAATACAAGCTGAAGAGAGAAAAGACTTTATTTCAATTACCAGATTTTCTGACAAAAAAAAATAAAAAATAAAAAAAATAGTATTCTGAAGTGGTGGTGTAACTTGGAGCTTTGATGTTATATATATGCATAAATCTTTGCAAGCAATCTAGTCACTGAAAACATGTTGTTAGTATTTATTTTTAAATTTCCTTTAATAGGATTTTATCCCCTTGCTGGTACTTCATGTCCTCAGACAGCACAATATGTATAATCTTGCTAGTCTGTCACCCTCTCCCTTGCTGGTTTGCACAATATTCCTAGTCATTCTTCTGTTGTTAGCCTATGGAGTTGCACTTAACAGTATTTGGTAATAACGTTTTATATAATAGTCAGCTCTCTTTTTTGCTTACAGTATTCAGTGAGATTGCCTGCATTTGTATCATTTCAGTATGTGCACACAATTTGTCTATTCTCTCTTAGTCATTTTCCTTAGGTAACTTTTTATTTCTTTAAATGGTTACCCCATATACAAATTCCTCAGTTTCTGAAATTTCTATTTTTTCTGTTGTCTTGAACTGCTCAGAATATCCTAGGTGTTTTATTGCTTTGTCTTCTGTAATTTACCATATGGTATTTCTCAAAGAACAGTTAAATGTTATTATTTCTTATTTCCCTTGCTCCCTCTATGTAATTTTTTTTTTTTTTTTTTTTCCTTTTGCTTGCAAAGTTACTTCAGATAGAGGACAGAGATTATAGTTAGTGCTTATCGGCTATGCAAGAGACTTTTCTATTTAAGTATGCTTTGAATTAAATTCTTTGTGTTTTGGAAGGGCTTCATGTTATTTTCATAACTGGGTGGACACACTAATGCATTTCAGTGGTGTAGGTGGAGACAGATAGCTATATGAAGCACAATCTCATTTGTTCTTTGTCATAAAAATAATGAAATGCATTATTTATTGATATTTTAAAATAAAACTTGCAGCACATATTCAGTAAAATTGGCATGACTTTATACACCATCGGTAATAATTTTCTGTAGAGTATTATAGTAACTTGATTTCTAACTGAGTCTACTGGAGTTATGTAGAGTCAGCTGAATGAAGTAAGAGTCGGCTGCAGGTGATGAGAGTGCCAATATATAAGAAAGAAAGAATAAAGTCTGAATGTTACACTGTGTGGGTGTGCATCTTGGAACATTGTGTCAGAAGTGAGTCAATTCTTGTGAAATCAGAAAGTAGCTATATTGCAAGAAAAAAACCAGCCAAGAGGATATGTTTAGCAACTGGGCCTGCTTAAGCTGTAGAATTTCAACAGCTTCAACAAAAATAAAGAGTAGGTGGGTCTGAAAGCAAAATTAGAATGTTTATGCTGTAGTAAAGAACAAAAGCTTCTGTGTGCACCAACAGTATATGGTCAGGCTTCTAACTTAATATCTCTTTGATAGACAAGACCATTTTGAATTCAAAAACATGCATCTCATAAAAGGTAAATTTTGTAGAACTGCTTTTTATGTTCTGTAGAAACAACTGAAGACCAACAGAGGACAATAATGCTGTCTCATTCTATGATCAAAACTTTAAAAGAAATTTATGGCTACTGATGTGATCAAAAGATGCTAGACCTCAAAGGGCTGTGCAACAAAGATGCTCGGAGTTTAGTTGCATGCAGATGTTGAGGAAAAAACTCATCCAAATGCAAAGCAGACATGGAGCACCCACAGAGATGAAATGCAAAGGAAGGTGGAGAGCTATTTGCAAATACCTGACTCACTGAGATGTTTTCATCCAAAGCAGCTGGGGTTTAATAGTCACAACCCTTGCTAAAGTTTGAGGGAGTGAAGGGGAAGTTAAAGACTTCCTCTATTTTTATGCTCATTTCTGCTTGCATTATGACTCAGAGATGACAAAACCAAGGTGCTCTTTTTCTGTCAGTGAATGGTCAGGAACAGGAAACATCTTCCTTTTGCTCTTCTACTCGTCAAACAGAAGAGCTCTTCAGCAATAGGGTAAGACTCTAAACCAAAGAGTAGAGTGATGTAGTTCTACACAGTGAATGTGAAAGAGCTGCAGATAAATTCATTCCCAGGCCTCTTCTTGTCACAGTGCAGTTCTGTCACAGAGCAGTCTTTGCTTTAGGACATTTTCTAACTAAGCAATTAATCTTTAGTAAATTTGTGCTACTTCCAAATAAATTTTTCTCTCATTGCCAACAGTTAGACTCATTTGTTAGCTGATAGAAGGATACGTAGAAGGAGATTGCTTGGACTAATTATTCCTCATTAATGGAAATCAACAACATTGGTATTCTTTGCCTTCTTTCACCCCTTCATCCACAAATACTTTGTTTACAAAGAAGATAAAGAACAGAACAGGCAAAGGTGAGCATCACTAAAGTGTGAATAGAAGTGTGATGACTGCTGCTGCCTTTTCTTTAATGCAAGTTACTGTTGATGAGTGGCAGAATAGACATTTTTAATCATCAAGTTTCCTTAAGGAAAGCAGCAACTGATAAATAGGAGTCACCAAAGAGAGAATAAGTAATGCCTGAAGCAATGTAACCCTTTCTATGTGTTTTCTAACATTTCTTCTACAGGAGTTAGTAATTTATGTCCATGGTTAGAATGCAGTATGATATGAGATGACTGGATTTGACTTTCAGTAGACCAATTCCTTTAATATTCAGATACTGTTAATGAATTCAAGTAGTTTTGGATGCATTTACTGCAAGGACATGAATACATTTGAATTCCTTCTAACTGTCAGACTGGCATTTGGAGACAAAGAAAAAGGTTATATAGCAGGAAGATGCCAGTGTATTCCTGACAAAGCAATTGCAAATGTGTTTCTGTCCTCCCACTCATTCTGGATTTCTTCCTTTCTGTCTTCCACCCTCTCCAGTCTTTCATGGATGTTCCGACTAATGTTTCCAGCCATTCCATTCTGATCAGATATAAAATCTGTTCTGAATGCTTTCCTTCCTTCTGCCTGTGATATTTCTGACACTAATGCACACACTTTTGCATCATTCTCTTTCTGTGACTCATCTCCTAGTTCAGCTCCTGCCTACCTACTTAACTAAGTTCCATGCTTTTTGAAACAAGTCTTCATATTTCCTTGTCAAAGTCTTGAGCAACACTTGGAAGTTTGCAGCTGGTAACTTCATAGTTTGGAATACGAAAACACTCACACCTATATGTTAACTGACGTAGCAAGTCTAACCTATAACTCAAATGTCATCCATGGCTATGCAGATTTAAAAAATAATCCGTGGGCTAGTAACATTTATTAAGTTTAAGCTATGTCAACAGAAAATCTCTTGATGGCTTGAGTGGGTATGACAGACAATTTGACAGCTCTGGTACACAAGCAAAACATTTTTGGAGTTCTTGCATATTTATGTTAATGTCATTGCAGTTCATTCTCTCTCAAAGGATAATTATCTGTACCTGACACTTCCTACCAATACAAATTACTTTAGTGCTGGAATTCAGGCTGTCTCTAGGAGGCACAGTGACAGGTCCTGTTTCACAGAAAGGCCTGAGGGTTGTTAGCCACATGCATCAGAATTACACCAACATTTGAGTGTTGTTGTCTGTTGGCCAAAAATAATTGTTCTTTGAAAACAGTTCCAGCTGTCTTGACTGACTTTGCTGTTTGAGTGAAATCGCTTTTACCTTTGTAATTATTTACTACAATGAAAACAAAAGTACATGAACCTCAGGATCCTACTGCAGTACCATAATAGAGCATACTTACCTCAAAGAGCATATGTCTAAATGTAGTACAGAGGAATATGCTAGAGTGGGAGGCAATAGATTGATAACTGAGATGATTGAGAGCCTGGAGCAAATCAGTTAAGCTGAAAATGACTTTGAAGGTCAAGACTTTGTACATCACACTTTGTAATGATAAAGGCTGGTGTTTGTGGAGGAGTAGGGGATAAATGTGCAATTAATGAATACTGTAAATTAAATACAGTTGCATTAGAAGTTTGGATAACATGATCTCTCCCTATTCTCCCTATTTTTTTTTCTTTCTTTTTTTTTTTTTTTTTTTTTTTTACTGCATATTTTCTGGTAAGTATGAAAGTGATCTAGTGATCTTTTGGAAACTTGAGTTCATGATGTCCTCATCTTTTGAACCCCACTCTTGGACTGAGTTTTTAAATGATACCTAAGACATGACTGACTAATGCTTTGTACATATGGAGGGAATTCAATGTTGCATTATTAAATGGTATGTTCCTCCTTCGTCTACAATTTTCCATTGGCATTTGTTGTTATGGTCAATATTCATGTCTGTCAGAGTGCCTGCAACAGATAGAACTGTTGACTCTCCAGCATGATGAGGTTCATAGCATGCTTGCAATATAAACATTAAATAGTTTTAATAAAATAAGCAAAAGCCAAAGATTCAGAAGTATGATAGACGTTACTAATGGCAAGAGGCAGTAACCTGAAAGATGTTTCTAGGGGAAGAAATATCATAGTTGGTGGCAAAATAATTTGCTAGAGATTTGTGCAGAACGTAATGTTTTTCTGCAAGTTGTTGTGAAAAAAATATAAATAATTCCACATAAAGATTTGCTATTCTTTGACCACCAGAGTAACAGGAAATAAAAAGAATTTGTAACAGAATGTGAGAAACAGTTGAATACAATTTAAGTTCTGAGTTAGCTGACAAAAGCAGTAAATAGCACAACTAAAACTCTCTCTGAATTTTTATACACACACACAAAGTCACATGACAAAGTCCTAAAAAGATCTAAATATTTTTAATTATAAAAAAAACAACCAACAAACCAAACGAACAAAAAACCCCCTATTTTTTTTACTTCAATTCAGTGTACTTCATTGACAGTAAATTGAGTTTGGTTATCTTACATAGCACCTGAAATAGAACAGGGCAAAATTTCCTCATGCCAGCCAACAATGAACAGTGATGCTACTTTGTTTTTAGTCTCTGGACTGATAGTAGCTAGGGGCTGCTAAAACTAGTAACGCTCCTGAAAAGGATGATTTAATCTTCAGGATCTTTTCCATTTCCCTCAGCACTGTAGGACCTGGGAAAATCTCTGTTGTCCATTTTCCTCCCACTTCCACCTTTAATTTTGATATTCACACTAAAATCCAGTTTCAAAAAAGGAAGAAAATGTCATAGTTCTTGGGCAGTTTTCCTTTCTAATTAATTCCTTTAATTAAGTGTGGCAAACTGGTTTCTAAAATCTATCTATTGTAACCATATTGAATTAATACTAATTTCCTCAGTAATACTTCTGTAGAGTTAAATCAATCTGTCTTTGGATTTTAAAGTAATTGACATAATTTTCTAATTTTCATTCTAGAGAAAAAGAGGTTTTGCCTGGTTTCAAAGAATATGTGTTTAGATACATTTTGAATACAGCTTGCTAACATATTTAACAGAAAGAATCAAACAGCATTATCTTAACAATGTGACATGACTGGCATAGAGTTGTGGTCTCTTCTATTGGAGCTAAGGCTGTGTTAATGTCAATGTTTTCATTTTCAAAAGAGGAGAAAAATTTGTTATAAGACTTCTTTATGGAACTTTCTATTGGTTGCTGATGCTTTGGAGAAGGGTGTGAATAACGTTCTCAGAGTACTAGATGACACCCTAAGAGGTGTTTGTCCAGTGTGAAGCAGTTTTTCCTTGTGTACTTCTGTTGTTTCTATTGTTCATATTTAAATATGCAGCACAACTAGAGACTTTTCAGTTTCTCCCTTTTGTCTCCTCATAGGACTAATGAATATTTTCCGTGTTCATCACACATTCAGTAAGCTCTAACAAAAGTAGTTTATTATTTTGTTGCCTTTGTAGGGCTGTTTGTGATTTACCTACTTGTCAGCCTTGTCAGCCCTGAGATGGAGGATCAAAAGTGGATTGTGAACTTGCTCCATGGACTAGCACTGCAGTCTCAGACTCTGCATTATAGACAACTATTTGTTTTTCAGATCTATCTGCTTTTCTTATTGCTATTTACTCTGCTTCAGGTCTAATTTTCCCTTCTTTTATTCAAGGTACTCTATCTACAGCCTCGGCTGTGAATGGCTTCATTATTTCTCTTTGTAAATATAAAGTTAATCTTAGAATCAGAATGGCTTATGTTGGAAGGGACCTCAACTACCATTCTAACCCCACCCACTGCCACAGGCAGGGTTATCAGCCACTACATCAAATACTGGATCAGATTTCCCGAGGGCCACACCCAAACTAGTCTTGAATATCTGCAGGGATGGGGCATCTACAATCTCTCTTGAAGACGTGTTGCATCACCTCACCACTCTCTCAGTAAAAATCTTTCCCCAGCTTTTAATCTAAATCTCCCTTCTTTAGTTTAAAGACATTCCTTACCACTATCTGCAAACTTAAATAGTTGATTTATCTCATGTGTATGAGCTCTCTTTAAATACTAAAAGGCTGCAACAAGGTCTCCCCACAGTCTTTTCTTCTCCAGGTTGAACAAGCCCAGTCCCTTCAGCCTGTCTTCGTGGGAGAAATGATTCAGCGTTTTGTTCATCTCTGTGGCTCTCCTCTGGACCCCCTCCAAAAGCTCCAGGTCTTTCCTCTGTTGGAGGCCACAGACTTGGACACAGAATTCCAGGTCTCAAGAGGGCAGAATAGAGGGAGAGAATCACCTCCAGGTCCCTGTTGGCCACCCCTCTTCTGATGGAACCCAGGATACCATTGGCTGCAAGTGCACACTGCTTACTCACATTAAGTTTCTCATCAACCAGGACCCCTAAGTCTTTCTCACTGTGGGTACTCTCAAATCCATCTCTCTCCAATTTAGAAATAAGGATGTGGTGGGGAACCACATGAAATGCCTTGCAGAAGTCCAGGTAGATTACATCAGTTACCATCCCTTTGTCCATCTCTCCATCTCAGAAAGTTACCAGATTGATCAGACAGGATCTTATCCTGGTGAATCCATGCTGGCCTTTTTGAATCACCTGCTCATCCCTTGTATGACTAAACATATCTTCCAGGAGGACCTGTTTCATGATCTTCCCAGGCACAGAGCTGGCATCAGCAGCCTGTAGCTCTCTGAGTCCTTCCTCTCGTTTACATGTGAATGATGTTTCCCTTTTACCAGCCCACGAGAACTTTGCCTGACAGTGATGACTTTTAAAATATGACGAACATATTTGATGAGTTCTCTAAATCTGGCAGAACTTGGCTTGATATGTGGCCTTCACAAATACTTGGATTTCTTTGGTATAACTTCGGAGCATCTCAGTTTCTCCAGGTTCCTAACTAATGGCTTGCTTCTGTGCTTTTCATGTTTACTGACAGTTTCATAGTCTTTCCTACTTCTTTAGGACATGGTTTTGACTGAACTTATTTCTGTTAGCTGCCTTACCAGATCATGTAACATCATCCTAATCATGGCATTTCCATGTAAATTATAATATAAATGAAAAAAAAAAAATGTTAATCTACAAAGAAAGCCAGTAGAAATATCAAACTGATACTTAGGTACAAATTAACTGATGTGATGAATGTTTTTTCTCTAAGAAACTGGTAGAAACATAGCATTTTGCATAAAATGTTCCTTTTTTTTTCTTTTCTTTTCTTTTTTTTTTTTTTTCTTTTCAGTGTTTCTTCTGATAGATTATGAAATATTGAATCTTGAGAAAACTGTATCACTTCAGAATCTGAGTGTGCTTTTGAAAATACATAGAGGTAATACTGCCCAATTTTTCTGTTAGATTAATAGAGTTTTCTACATATGAAGCTTGAAACTTAAACAAAGGCTATTGCACTCTTGTCATCTACATTCTTTTCACTGTATGTGCTTTATAAATAATGCCACTTAATAGTCAACTTCCATCTCTTTCTGGGGCAGAACACTGCATATCATTGATTTCCCAGCAGGGCTCTACATCTACATTACATGACACATGCTGAGACCTAGATACTGCTTAGTAACAATTGTCTCTGAATGGTAACATAAGACAAAATGAAATAGAATGGGAGGGAAAGACTTTATACATAAATAGCAGAAAAAAAAAAAAAAATCAAATGGTCATTTATCTCCTAACATCTGATTCTGGTCTTTCCTGTGGTTGATTTTCTTCTGGAAAAAAAAATAAAACAAACCAAAAAAATATCTGAAAGTTTGCTTGATTCTTTTATAAACTTCTGGAAGCAGTTTTCAGCTGTTGTTAGACTCCTCATGAGAAGGCAGCTCAGCTCAACAGCACAATCTAGACAGTAAATGCTCAGGTCTCAGGGGTTTTGTGAAGCAGTTTTCAAAATAAAGCAATCATCCCAGTTCAGATAGTCTTATTTAATTTTTACTCTTGATGGAGTAAATTAGGCTTTTTATTTTCTTTCTTTCTGTGTTTCCATCTCTAAAAATGGCAGCTCCTCTGTCTCTGGAAAGGGTTGTATTAGGAAAACTACAGTGAGATGGGATGGGAAAGCAACAATTAATGTTTGCAGAGGCTGTGTGATTTTTCTAGTGAAAGTGGGGTGAGTGAAAGTGGCTACAGGATAGAAAGAATGGTGTTATGGCTCAGTGTTAGGCTGTAAATTTCTCCAGGTTTCTTTGTAGGCTGTTCTGGTATCTCACTCTGTGTATTGTCTAGTCTTTCAATCTGTTTGCATTTGGAATCAAGCAATAGAAAACACCCAGACCTGGAGTTTGGAGTCGGCTAATTTTTTTTTTACTGCTTGTGTTGTACCAGTTTCCTTCTACACCATGTCTGGCTAATTTTTGTTAAACAACCTTCTCCTCAAGGTAAAATATAATAATTATAATACCTTAAATTCTATCTTTCAAGGCTGTAAATAGTTTATATATCAAAATAGTTCCAACCTTGTGATGACTGTTAAAAGGTTTGTCATTAAAATCTTAGCACTTGTTTGCTACAAGATATTGACTTATAGATATCTGATTTAAACTTTATTCAACCAGGTTTTTTTTGGTGTTGGTATTTTCATTTTTCTCTATTAAGTTATAAAACAGTAGCGCCTTTACTTACTTTCAAGTAAAACTAAGCTAAAGGGGACACACCAGTGATGTCATTTACTTGGTCATTTAGTCACTTTTGCAATGACAGTAAGATTGTTTCAGACTCATGAAAAGAATCAATAAAATTGTATAAAACAAGTGTCTTGAATTTTGTTTTTGTGTTTACTGCTGATAGAATCAGAGGTGACTATGATTCTTACCATCTAGATTGCTAGGTAATAGGAACACAAAGGAAGTAGTTGAAACACTGACAAAACTTGAGCATGCCAATAATAACTCTCATGAATATTTCTACTGATAGTGCTTGTTTGTATTATTCAAGTTATCCTCTGATTTTCATCGGTCATGTAGTACACTGAGTAGCAGTGCAGTTCCAGTTAATCATTTATGTTTCTGTAATCAGGCACTGTATGAGAAGACTGATCAGAACTGTTATCATTTTATGAGCATCTGATATTTCTGTAATTGCTTTTTACTTTTCATCTGCATGTTGGTACCAAGATGTAAGTGAAGTAGTTAAAATAACAGATATTAGATGTGATCTACTTAACTGAAAGTCAACATTCTGAAATTCTTCTATAGATGAGAAGAAATTAACAGAACTAAATTTCTGTAATTTATTTCAGGTATTTTGTATATTGAGTTTGGTTAATGATAGTTGTCTTGCACCTTTTCAGTAGTGAATATCATGGGAATTCTAGGTAGTCAGCTACAGCCTGTGCAAAAGATATTCTGAAGGTGTGAAATTCCTGCCTTCTTCTGTAGTCCTACTGACAGTCTCCTCTCCTGTGCCTTCCATTCCTGTTTTATGGTATTAAATAATAAACAGTACTATGCTCATGGATGAGTTGTCAGCAATTGAGTTAGAGACTGGAACCTCTAAAGCTTATATACTGTCATGGTAAGCTCATCAGTCTCAAGTGTACTGCACAGTGAATGAAGTGTGACTTGCATAATTCCCTGAGAAAGCAAACTGCCAGGTTTTGATTGTGCTGTGCTCAATGTTTTAACTGTGGCTGACTGTCTTAAATCTTCACCTGTTTTCTTAACCTATAGGGCTTTATATTTGTAGAAAACTGGGTGAATATGGAAGAGAAGAAAAAAAAGGAACTGAGGGAAAAATATAGTTTTTTCTAGAATAATTTGATTATAATTAAATTTATTCTAATAAATTAGTGTGCTGACCCTGAAGTCATCTACAAAAAATGCTACAAAATGGACTTTTTTCAGTTAGCAGGATAGTCAAGATAAAATGCAATACAAATTATGGAATAAATGTCTGATATTTCTTTGCTAATCATGTCTTTTCCCCCATGTTCACAAGTACTGGGTCTCCCTTCATTTTCCTGTTAGTTAACCATATGTTCCTATTCTGTTTCTCATTGTGTAACAATTCTGTCTATGTCTGCAGTTTCTCTGTGTGGCTCTTTTTTAACTTTAGCTTTTCTTGAGAGTACTAATTATTCTCACTCAGTGCTCTTTCTCCCTGGAGAAAGAAACACTAAGTATCAGACGTTTCTCTGATAGACCTGGAAGGTCTGGGAAAAAAAAAAAAAAAAAAAAAAAGGCTTTGGTAGACCACAGGTATAACTGACTTAATGATTTCGTCAATGATTTGGGAAGGCAACTTAGATAGCATTTCATAGATGAGAAAGGTACCAATCTGTGACATAAGAACATATGTTATATTTGGCCTTGAAAGCCTATGAGCACTTGGGGTTCACAGAAGTCTCTGCTGAGAGAAATGAAAAACCTTCAAGCCTAATAGGCAAAAATTGTAATAAACAGAAGGTGCACAATTTATGACTAAGAATAATTCATTATTGGAGTGCATATGAATTTGATGCTGTGATTATCTTCGATTATTTTGCTATTTTAATTGATGTGTTTTACCAAAAATTAGTTTCTGCCTTCTAGCTTTCAATCAGGTGTGTTCTTAGCCAAAAAAAGTAAATGACTGCACAACTTCAGGCTTCTAAGGAAAAGATGTAGAACAGGGGTCAATCTCTACACTGATAATAAAGCTGTGTGGTCTTACCTATTCCCCTTTCCAGCCTATGTATGATTAGATGAGAAAGAAAGAATTTTGTGTGATGTTTTGGGCTTTTTGAAAATAGGGAGTGAAGCGCTATCTTTTTAGCCTGAGACTAGATTTCTGAATGACTTGAGGTCAATATTTTATGGCAATTGACAGACCTAAAAGAAAAACACTGCAGTTGATCATCGACCTGTTACAAAGAGCATCATAATCTTTGCATCTTGTTCAGTCTGAAAGGGTTCAAGGAGATATGACATCTGCAGATGCTGTTGGAGTCTTTTGAAAATGTGTTGCTCAGTATTCTCTTCTTGCTTCCAGGAATATTGGGAAAAAACAAACAAGGGAAAATGAACAATTTGCTGATACACTCAGTATTCTAGTATGTGACTGCATCAAGAATGTTGACATCTACATCAACCATTAACATGTTCATTTCTGCATTTGTCTGTCTCTTGTCTGTTACCTGCCCCATTGTTCTGAGGTTTTAAAATAGTAGAGTTACAAAAGTATTTTGAGAGACGAAATGATTAGGGGAAGAGGGTTCAGGCTTATTTAGGGTGGAGAGGAAAAGCTTGATTGTTAAAAATTAGGGGAAAAGTTCAGATCATATGACTCAGAGGAACACATGATGAAAATTTATATAAATCTCAGAAGAAAAAAATTTCAGTGTTCTATCCTATATGCAATTTTTATCACAGATCACCAGAATTATTAAAACAAGCAATTTATGATGTAAGAATTCCTTTCTAGGGTGCTATTGAAACAAAAATATAGTCAAGGCATCACCAAGGCAACACAGAAGTGATATAGTAATCATCCTTTCATTAACAATGTGAGGAACTCTAAAATTATAGGCTCAACCACAACAGTGACAGATGTATTTGAAGATCCATATTATTTGGTTTATGGTCAGAAGTTACAGGGCTACCAGAATGACTGTATACAAAAGATTGTAATTAGTTGGGGGGTTGGTAAACAGGAACAGAGAAAAACAAACTATATCTCTAACCATTTTTATCATTTCTGAAGAATTAAAAATGCAAGTTTTTCAAAATACCAGAACAGAGTCCAGAAAGAAGTATATTCAGTAAAATCAGTAAACTTAAGGTGCATGGCTTGATGTAGCTCTTCCTATGCATAAGGCTACCTACAGCTTCTTAGAAGAAGGTTCTTTAAAGTTAGAACTTTTAAAACAGAAAATAAAATAAACCACAAAAAGATTGTTTCTATAAAAAAAAAAAACAACAAAATGTAATACAAAACCTCTTTATAAGTAAGGGAGTAAAAGTTTAGAAGCCTCCCTCTTACTGTGTAATATACTCAGAGAACCTTGCTGTAATATTTTTAACTGCACAAATGGATATAGAATCTTATAGAATCATTGAAGTTGTAAAAGATCTCTAAGGTCATCCAGTTCAATCATCCACCTACCACCAATGCTGTCTACTAAAACATGTCCCTAAGTATCTCTACTACCTTTTCCTGAAACACCTCCAGGGATGATTCCACCACTTCCCTGGGCCCATGCCCAACCACTCTTTCTGAGAGGAATATCTTCCAATATCTACCAGTCCAAAACTTCCCCAGCACAACTTGAGGCCATTCCTTCTCATACTATTGCTAGTAACCTGGGAGAAGAGGCTGACTCCCACAACAACCTCCCTTCAGGCAGCTGCAGAGAGCAATAAGGTCTCCCCTGAGCCTCCAGTTCTCTGGACTGAGCATATCCATTTTCCTCAGCCGCTCCTCATAAGATCATATGAACTGCCCTGCTCTGGACATGCAGCAGGATGTAAATACAGTAAGTAGTGAGGGGCCCAAAACTGAACAGAGTACTTGAGGTGTGGCCTCACCAGTCTAAGTACAGGAGATCAATCACCTTCCTTCTCCTGTTGGCAGCATTGTTTCTGATACAAGCCAGGATGCCACTGACCTTCTTGGCCACGTTGGCACACTGGTGGTTCATGTTCAACCAAACACTGACTAACACACCCAGATCCTTTTACTCTTCAAAGTCTTCCAGCCACTCTGCCTCAAGCTTGTAGTATTGCCTGGGGTTATTGTGATAGAAGTGCATGACCCAGTACTTGGTCTTGATGAACTTCATCCCATTAGCCTCAGCCCACAGATCCCTCACTAGTTCCTTCCTACCCTCAAGTACATCAACACTTTCCCCATCTTTCTGTTGTCTGGAAACTTAGTGAGGATGCACTCAAACCCCTTGTCCAGGTCATCCATAAGGATATTAAACAGGACAGACCCCAGTACCAACCTCTGGGGAACAGCACATGTGACTAGTCACGAGCTGGACATAACTTCATTCACCACCACTCTTTGGGCCTGATTCCCCAGCCAGTTCTTTACCCAGCAAAGTGTATACCTGTCCAAGCCATGGGCCTCCAGCTTTCCAAGGAGAATTCTATGAGTGATAGTGTTAAACGCTTTGCTGAAGTCTAGGTATACTACACAAGCAGCCTTTCCCTCTGTGATGTCAATACACTGGAGAAAGACGGGAAGGGAAGCCATCCAGAGGGACCTGGATAGGCTGGAAAAGTGGCCCCATGTGAACCTAATGAGATTCAAAAAAGCCAATTGCGAGGTGGTGCACCTGGGCTAGGGCTATCCCATGTATTTATACAGACTGAGGGAAATCCTTGAGTGGTTTTAAACTAAGACAGGAAAAATTAAGGTAAGATATTAGGAGGAATTTTTCCACTCAGATGGTGGTGATGCACTGGAACAGGTGTGGATGCACCATCCCTGGTGCCATTCAAGGCCAGGCTGGATGTGGCTCTGGGTTGAAGTGGTTGGTGAACCTGCACAAAACAAAGGTGTTGAAAGTAGATGGTCTCTGAGGTCCTTTTCAACCCAAGCCATTCTATAATTCTATGATGTGTTGGGGATATGAGATCTAAGTTTCATTTCTGCAAGAGAGCAAACTGCTGCTAAAGATGTCTTAAATTTTGGAAAATAACAAGATTTTTAGTTACATGACCAACCTTTTAAAGTACTAGTTTCACAGTAAGTGAAAATTTTGTCCATATAAGCAATCAGTGTTTGCATGGATGTAGACAAGAAATTTATTTTGAGATCTGTAAAGATTTGTGTGCAGATCTTGCACATTTTTTATGTCTGAAGCCCATCCAAATGTCTAATAATACACTTCCTTCCTTTCATGTCTCTGCAGTAAATTGAGTTTTTAAGCAAAAAAATTAGCTCTGCAATGTTATTGCAAGAAATAGGTTCAGAAAATGAAAAACAGTGATTTTTGTATAAGCTTTTATTTATTGGCTAAGAGAAATTACGTGTCAACAGTTAATTGTGTGATTCTCAGGTAAATACAGCACAATTAGGAGTGTTCCTGCACAGGTAATGAGTCATAGCCATTTGTGTCTACATAGCACTAAGTGTAGTGCCAGAAATCTGTTTCACTGTGCACATTCAGTGCTACTGGATACTAAGAGTTCTAGCACTGAATTTGTGTTTTAAGAGCTGCGGGGACTTTTTGAGGGAACACAGAGTGCAATTGCTATTGAAGTTCAGCAGCAGCTTGACTGCTCTATGCACTTGCTTATGGTCACAATCCTTTTTAATGCTGTTGTGGTTTCATGATACTGGCCAAGGAAGCTTATACTTATTAAATGTAATGCTTCTGTGTTCAGTGATCTGTATATGACCTGGAAGTCTGGCGGCATACTGAACAGAAAGCAGTGAGGAGAATGTGAAGTATTTGAAGTGATTCCACTATTTAGACGGGATGGCTCATCTTTTGGTATTGTAACATGGTTTGTATACAGACTTATTTTGGCTAAAATAAATGAAAACAGTTAGGATTTTTTTTGTGTGTGTTTGCTTATTTGTTTTAAAATAAATGTTTTATGTGTGATTATATGATTTTGTGATTCTTTGTTGTTCCTTCTTTGTTGGCAGTGCTTAAAATAACTTCTGTTTGCTGCTTTGAAACTGACTTTAAAAATGCACAAAATTGGCAGTTATCATCCTGTATATTCAAGTCTCATTTTATTTTATTTTATGAAATGGAAAAGTATCTAGGGTGATATTGTGGTACGACCCAAATTCTGTACTCTTTAGAGTGTGCTTTCCACTTCTGAGATTTGAATTCTGTTTGAAACCTAGTTTTGAGTCAGGCTTTCCTGGAATCCTACACTTGCATGACTTAGGATGAATTACTGATATGTCATTGCCAAACTCAGCACATGTTGCAACTCTCTCTGCTTGACCAGATTTTATTAAAAGTGACAGGTAATAGAGTGGGCAAACAATCGAGGACTTATGTTGACACAGGAGGACATTTCAAATGTCATGCAAATGAAACCTGGTGACATTTAACTGTGTATTCTTTCTTTCATTATTTAATGAGCATGAACTTTGGAAGTGGAGGAAGAAGTTCCCATTTTCACTGTGGCATATGGTGAAAGACCTGTTTCAGCTTTACTCCTTCCTCTATTCAGTAACAATCAGACAGAAAATAAATGGAAAAAGATCTGGCAATAGTAAAATACTTCTGGCAAAGAAGTCATTGATTTGAAAAATGATATGTTTCTGTGTTTATGAAAACTGTAAGAATGATAGACAAGAATATTAGTCCACTGAGTGGTGCAGTTCTGTTTTGCCTGTAAGAAACTGGTGAGATTTTGATAAACCCCATGCTAGCTGGGACTTCCATTTGCTAACCTTTTTCTGTTGGGATGAAAAGCATAAGGATGCTACTGCTTTTGTCAGAACAGCCAGCTAGCAGACCACCTTGAACCTCATATGGTTTGCAAAAGCTTAATTAAGAGACAAGTTAAATTTGTAGTCTGATGCTGTCAATTTATTCAGTGATGCTAAATCACTCATCAAAGAGCATAGTTATAAGTCTGCTGTGTGCACTGCAGTTGATTATATACTTCTGTGATAAGACTTAGCATACAAATACTATTATGAGACAGTTTAATTTAATATGATATGCTTTACTAGTCTTGAATATGCTCTCTAGTCTTACTGTTCTGCCTCATAAATATGAGCCTGTATGAGTCTAGAGAAAACTTCTTGAGGAAACCTAGAGATTTAATGTGCTTTCATCTTGCACATAAACAGATATGTGGTTGTACTCCAATTAAAATTGGGTTGTATTATTTTTTAATTCAGTAAAATGCTTAGACTGCCTGAAGCTAATCAGTCAAATATTTCACATGTATCTGACAAAGCAGATTTTCACATGCAGCTGTCTTGCACATCTTTGTTATCAAATTGGAGAAAAGTAGATTTGATGGATGGACCACTAATTACATAAAGAACTAGCTAGATGGCTGCACTCAGAGTGCTGTGGTCAGTGGCTCAATGTCTAAGACAAGATAAATGTAGTGGTGTTCCTCAGGGACAGGTGCTGGGAACAGTGTCATTTAACATCTTTGTAGGTGGTGTGGGCAGTGGGATCTAGTGCACCCCCATCGAGTTTGAAGATGACAACAAGCTGAGTGGTGCAGTTGACATGCTAGAGGGAAGGGAAGACATCCAGAAGGACCTGGACAGGCTTGAAACATGAGCCCATGCCAGTGAAGTTCAAAAAGGCCACGTGCAAGGTCACCAACCCAACAGGTTGGGTCAATGTCGAGCACAAAAGGCTGGGTGGAGGATATCATAAGAGCTGCTCTGAGGGGAAGGATTTGGAGTTTCCAGTTCATGAAAGACTCAGCATGGACTGGCAATTTGTGCTTATTGCCTAGAAGGCCAGCCACATCCTCATTTGCATCAAGAGAAGTGTGACCAGCAGGTCAGGGAACTTTATTCTGTCCCTCTACCCTGCTTTCATCAGACCCCCCCCCCCCCCCCCCCCTAGAGTACTGCATCCAGTTCTGGGGCACCCAACACAAGACAGGCACTGAGATACTGGAGCTGGTTCAGAAAAGGGTCACAAAGATGATCAGAGAGCTGCAGCACAACCTCCACAGAGACAAGAGAGAAGAGAGTTCAGGCAGGAGAAGTCACCAGGAGGACCTTAAAGTGGCCTTCTAGTACCTGAAAAGGGCCTAGAGGAAAGATGGGGAGAAACTTTCTATAGGGGCATGTAGTGACAGGAAATGTAGAGGGGAAATGGCTTTAAACTGGAAGAGGGTAAATTTAGAGGAGATTTTAGAAGAAATTTTTTACACAGCAAAGTTGTGAATGCCCCCTCCCTGAAAGCATTCAAGGCCAGTCTGGATGGGGCTTTGAACAACCTGGCAGGTATTCCTATCCATGGCAGAGGGGTTGGAACTAGATGATCTTGAAGGTCCCTTCTAAGTGAAAACATTCTATATTTTTTTGTTTCTATGAGAAGTTGCTGAAGTGTTTTTGTCCACCTGAAATCTGAGAAAGATTTGGTTTTAAACCTAACCTCTTGAAATTTCTGAGGTAGTGTGATCTGTGATTGGCCTTTCACTAGAACAGCCATAGAATCACAGAATTGTAGAATGGATAGGTTAGAAGAGACTTCAAAGATCACTGTGCTCCATCTACACTGCTATGGTCAGGGCTGACACCTGCTAGATCAAGATGCTCAGGACCTCATCCAGGCTGACCTTGAATGCCTTCTGGGTTTGGGTATCCTCAGCTTCTCCAAACAGCCTGTGCCAGTGTTTCACCACCCTCTGAGAAATGAATTCTTCCTAACATCTAACCTAAATCTTCCCACTTTTAGTTTAAAACTACTCCCCCTTTTCCTGTCACTATAAGATCATGTTAAAAGTTGGTCTTCTCTTTATAAGCTCCTTCTAAGTAATGGAAAGCCAGAATGACATCTCCCTGAAGTCCTCACTTTTCCAGGATGAACAAACCCAGCTCTTTCAACGTTTCTTCATGGGAGAGATGCTCCACCCCACTGATCATCTTCATGATCCTCCTCTGGAACTGCTCCAACAGCAACAACATCTCCACATCTTTCTTGTGCTAGTGGCCCAGGGCCTGGATGCAGTACTGCAGATGGGACTTTACAAGAGCAATGGAAATTACATAGGAGTAATATATGTACTACATATAATGTTGTTCGTAAATTTATACTGCAGTATACAAACAAATTACATGTCACTTGAAATATAAGAGGAGAAGTAGGGTGTTGTGTAGATGTGTAATTATAAAACTATATAGATAACATAAACCTTCTGGAATAACAATGTGTAGAGTTGAAATAGAAGGCATATATTATTAATGAGGATAAATTGATTTCTGTTGTAATTTCAAATTCTTGGATTTGAGATAAACCTTGTTATTTTCAAGTTAACCATAAATTCAGACATGCTGAAATAGGCAAGTACATAGTAGCAGCATGCCTTCAATGAAGAAATAATGTTTGGGAACAAGAAAGGATTAAGAGCTTGCTTAATCTGAAGGCATTATGAGTGCAAATACAGATCATATGACATAGCTAGGAACAAATTTAGACTGGAAATGAGATAACTGTCAGGAAAGTAAGTAGTCTTTCAATTAGGTGAGTTGGAGTAATTGATTTTTATTAGTTTTCCAGAGGAATTATATGGATGTAGTAGTAGTAGAGGATTTAATTTGATCATGGAGCAAAATTAATGGAATATTTAATAGTAATATACAACTGAGGACCTTTTCCTAGTTTGGGCTTCTATTACTGAGTTTACAGTCAGGACTCTTCCAAGCATGCTTGGACTGTTTAGCGTTGTTTCACTTGACAATCTTACAAGCTAGCAGCTATTTCTGGTGAAATAACTCAACTAAATGATGGAATATTGTTTGTGAGTCCCATGAACAGAAAAAGTAACAATGAAGGCAGAACTTTTAGGAATAAAACCAGAATTGCTTGGGACGTAGTGACCTTTGGGAAACTAAGGATGTGACTGTAAATCATAGAAAAAAATACACATTGTGAAATGTTGACAATATTTTGAAAACCTGATAAATTTAAACTAAGAGTACAGTTCTTAGTTTATGCACTTGCTTACAATTCTCTTCCCTTCTCAGCCCCAGCCCTCACCCCTTCTTTCTGCTCTCCATTCAGTTTTGCTTGGTTATTGACTTGTGGAAATATGGACTTCTAACATATAATTTATTTCCCCTGCTGAGACTTAAGTTTTATTACAACAAATGTTATATGATTAACTGCATTACCAATTAGAATACTTCCTCTTTTTCAAGGTTTTTCTAAGTACTTGACTTTGTTATTTATTCAGACTCAGATTTGCTTCTCTATATTGACACGTTTTCTTGCATCTAAATATTCTTCAGAATAATCTATCCGGGAAAAATAAGTCTTCCTTCTCCCCCTGGACTCAAACACCTTTTAAAAGAAAAAAGGCACAAAACTATGTTTTCATAAAGGATACTATTGTGTCTTGCTTTTTATGGCTACTCCTTCCAGTTGCACTGGGACTGCAAAATGCAGTGACAAATGTGATGGAAGATGTAGTGAAGCTCTTAAACTTAACTGTCCATAGTATTCAAACACATTTCAAGAAATGGCTTTGGGAAAATTAGAAAATATGTTAGAAGAGAAAGCTTTTCTGTATATCATAGATGTCTCTTTCAAAAAGCTAAGACTCCATATGGAGTGAAAAAAGAATCCTTTACTTCACTTGTTTTTCTCTTCCACCCAATCAGCTGAAAGCAGAGCAATATAATGAAATCTTTCTTGCCATAGAAGGGGATATATTTCACACGCAGACACCACAAAATAAACACAAAATACCCCACAAAAATATCAACAAAGCTGTTTATGTAGACTCATAATACCTTTGGCTCTGGCCTGACTTATTTTATTCCTTTCTTTTCACTTTGCCTTTGAAACTCCCTTTTCCATTGAAGTTCAGTGTGTTCCCATCTTTGAACTAAATTGGGTCAGCAACATTTATTTTTATTTTTATTTTCAGTTGATAAAAATAAAACGTAATGTGGGAAGAATAAGCTCATTCTAATTTGTCAGAAACTTCAGCTAGGTTTATATGCTTCTAAAATTCAAATAATCAATGGCCAGCATGGTGAACATAATGAACCCTGGGGAACTGCAGAGCACTCTTAGACTCTACAAAAAATATGTTGTCTATCACTAGTTACATATGAGCCTTCAGAACTTCATTCCTTACCTGCACCATTGTTTGTTTTCTTTTTCATATTCAATTGTGTCCATTACAAGACAATTATAGTACCCTATTATTGTACTCATTCTGTGTCTTGAGTTTTGATGTTAAAATATTTTAACTTGCAGCTTTTAATTTCAAGTTCTACTTGTTGTTAGAATTTCTCTGAGATGGAGAAAAATTGTGGTCTTGGATTTTGGGGAATTGTTCTGTTTCTGTTTGTTTGAGGGATTTATCTTTATTCTTTCCCTGTTCCCAAGTGAAATTACTTAAATTACATGAGTTTAGACTCTGGAATCAGCTGTGTGAAGCAGGACACTTGGGATAATTTTTAATGATCAGCAAAATATAGTCAGAAAAATATTAGTATCAAACGGGTGATATACTGCTGGAGACAATCATGAAGTGCACGGGTGAATGTACCTGGGGGGAGACTTTAAGGAGCACTTTATATGTAGCACACGACATTTATCCAAAATCAAGAGCACTGATTTTGTCTTTCATAGCAACATGAGGGCTAGCTCTCATGAAAGAGCTTTATTGCTTACTGAAATCTTTATTTATATTACCTTCTGAGTCTTGACAGTAATTTTGAAAAATCATCAATTGTCTGTTGTATGTTTAATTTAATGTCTGATAAAGACAGAGAGCTGATGCTTTGAGTCTCATTTTTGATAGTGTAGGTTGGTTTATGAGAGGTAGACTGCGGAACTGTGATGCTTAAAACTGAAGACCTTTTGTACACAGTGTGTAAATAGCCTGTGTGTAGGGTGGTGTGCTGTTGTTACTAAGAAATACTAAGGAGAAGAATGAATGGAAAAGATGGTTTTCTGTAGTCTCAGTGATGGGTATGGTTTACCAGAAACTGCAAGTCAGAAAAGAATTAATGTAAGAACAGCTTTGCCAGGTGAAAGTGAGTGTTCATTTAGCCAGATATCCCATCTTCTAAGAATTTATTAGAAGCTGTCATGGATGGATATGACTGAACAACAAATCTCGTGAAGTCACATGAACTTTCATAACCAGCAAGATATTTGGCAAGTGTTTCACAACTTGGACAGCTACGTGTAGGCTGTTTTTTTCTCTTGCCTATTTTATGTCTTATTCCAGCCATTTTCATTTGATGATCTCTTGCCTTAATTTCTTTATTTGTCTTGGAGACTGAAGATACTAATAAATATGAGCCAGTTTAGTGACATTCAGTGGAAGAATGGAGATTTTGATTAGTTATAGAAAATATTTTTCAATATGGAGAACTTAGAATTGGCACATTGAACAAGAAGACTTTGCTATTGGTTTCCATCCATGGAGGAGAATGGCCCAAACCCACCTAACTGTATGAAGCTCTAATCACACTGTTCAGAATTCCATACTGAGCCCTCTCTGATGGGACAGATATCATCCAGCTTTCCTCACAAGCTCAAGTAATTCTTAAACCTGCCTCTCTCTTAATGCTACTTATGAATATGATGAGGATGATTACTTTATACAGCAACTGTTTGCAAAGAACTTTATGTACCTAGAATCATCCCTCTTACCCATATCTGCATCTCTCAGTTCACTCTCTTCTCAGTCTGTAATTGAGCTTCAAGTTGGCCCCACCCAGGACACTCCTTCTCTCCAGCATGTTGACTACAGCACACAGCTTGGTGTTGTCTGCAAATTCACTGAGCGTGCGCTTAATCCCACTGTCCAGGTCATTGACTGAGATGTTAAACAATGCCAGCTTCAACTCCAACCCCAGAGGAACACTGCTTATCACTTGTCTCTAACTTGATACCAAGCCACTGACTGCAGCTCTTTGAGTATGATCACCTTGCCAGTTCATTAGACATCAAGTAGTCCATTCATGTCTCTCCAGTTTAGGGACAAGGGTGTTGGGTGTGACATCGTAAAAAGCTTCACATAAGTCCAAGTAGATAGCATCAGTTGCTCTTCCCTTATCCACCAATGCTGTTATCCCACTGCAAAAAGCTATTTTGTCATGCATGATTTGCTCCTGGTGAAGCCATGTTGACTGTCCTCCATTACCTCCTTGACCTCTGTATGCCCTAGAATTGTTCAGAGAGGTTCTAATCCACAATCTTGTAAGGTACAGAGGTGAGACCCACTAGACTGTAATACCCTGCATCATCCTTCTTTCTCTTTTGAAAAATGGATTGAAAAATGAGAAAAAAATTTTCCCCTTTTCCTGACACTGGGAATTTCAACAGACTGCCATGACTTCACAAATATGATGGATAGTACCTTAACAACTTCTCATGTTCAGACTCATTAGATGTTCTTGCAACTGATCACTTCAGCATTTTATCAAGTAGTTGACAAATGTGTTTTCTCAAAAGCCTTGGAAGAAAATCTGCAGCAAGTCCAAGTAGATTACTAGCTAAATAGCAATAGTGTGATCCCTTTCAGAGTCTTGAAATTTTCACTCTGGAATTTGAGTGTCATGATTTCCATTTCAAAAAGCTCAAGTGGCCATTTTCTAGAAAAATTTTCTCAAGGTACTTAGTATTTATTTTATTTTAATTTATTTGTATTGCATCTACAGATTTATTTAACATGATTTTTCTCTTCTGACTGACATATGTTGTATTTTTCACTGATTTTCACATGTATTTCTTGCAATCTGAGAAACAGGCAAGAACTAAAAGATTTATGTAGAATATTTCAAAATATTTTGTATTATGGTCTATGAAGTGTACAGTGATGCAGAAGAGCTTTTGTGCTCAGAGTAGATGTACGTAACTGTGGGACATTGCTGTGGGAAGTTAAAAAATACATTATTTCATCATTAAAATATATATTAAGAACAAAGCCTGTGTACAGTTTAGTATGCTAATAGTGCCTTGGAGGAACATATCTTTCATTATTTGTTTCTTATTAAATCAAACTTCTCTTCAGACACTTTCCTCTTGTAATTCCAACAGACAGTTCTGTGGATTTTGGAGAGAAGATACTTTTAACGAGTTTCCAAAATCCTTGTATTTATTCTGAACTCAGCTTTAATCCCTTCTTTTATTTAAGCCCTGGCTGAGGTTTTTTGTTTTTATTATTTTTACAGCCGATCATAACTGTATTAGGAATTTTTCAATGAGTATGATTTTATGAGGAACAGTGTTTTTCCACAGCAGTATTCAAGTTCTGGTTTATGGAAGTAATAAGAGCAACAGAATCTGGATTAGCAGTTTCTTTAACTGACGTTTAAAATAAATTTCTGGTTTTTGTTTTCTCAATACAAATGTAGCTCTGGAGTTTGACTATATAGAATGCAATGTAAAACTAGAATGCAGTTATAACAGACTCCGGCATATAGGATTAAGCACCTTTGTTTACAGTTAAATGCTAAATTTCAAAGCTAATGGTATTACGTAGAATATGAGAACATAAAAAATTTGTAGAAAATTATTGTGAAAAATTAGGTTTAGTGTTCTTAACACAATGTAAAGTGTACTAAATACATATAATTTTTATTTTGATTAATCATGTTTCTCCACTGGCAAGAATACTATGTAAAAAATCAAGTTATAGTATATTTAAAAGATTTGTGTGCCTACAGAAAGTGGACTCCTTTCTTATGAAGAACTATCTGTCTTAAATATTCTGAAATAAAGAAGAAAATTAACCTCTTTGCTGAAATATTTGCAGAAGTCTGAATATCTTCTTGGGATTCGCAAATAGCATGGAATATTGAAATGGAAATATTGGTAGTCTTTATGTTATTTTAGTAGATGATTATAGTCATTAATAAACAATTAATTCACAAGATGAAAGCCTAATTATACATTGATTGTCTTATCTTTGTGGAGGGGAAATTCACTTTTGAATGTGATGTGTCACATTCAGAGAAGCTATGGACAATTTCAATATTGGCATGAAACTATGACAGTTTCAATTATTGGCATGAAACTGTGAACTAAGCTTTCTGTTGATAAAGGTCCTGAAGTGTTCATGAAAACAAACTGTATGCTGGCATGTCCCTCATGTAGAAAAATAATTGCTGCAAAGTCCTAAAATGACTCGCCAGCTTAATCCCTCCTGTTCTGCTCTTCCTAGCAAATAGATACAAGGACTAAAAAACTTCTGGGAGCTTGTTTCCCTATCTTTGGCTTTCTGCTGTCCAAATGTTAGACGAGTTCAATTAATTTCTATTTTACAGAAGCAATTAATTTAGAATTAGTATCTAATTAAAATTCTGACTAAGTTGAAAGAGGATGAGACCTTTGCCACTGGCTTCAATGAGGTGATCTTAAATGACATGCATTATTTGTTATGGTTATTTAGAACCTGCTGAAGATCTGAATCTGCCTATAGCCAGAGGAGAGATGTGGGAAAAGCTTAATATGCTTACTGGGCCTAATCTTGACTGATGCACTGCAAACTGGTAAATGATTTGTTATGCTCCACAACTCAGTTTCAGAAATATGATTTAACTCTGATTCCTTAGATAGAATATCACCAGAATTTAACCAAAAATGTAGTTAAAATATTGGTGGCACCTTTGTCTGACAAAGGAATCTTCTAAATAGCCATGGAAATGCAAACATCGATGCCATCTCCATCTTATTTTAATCATTTAAATTCCTTTTACAGTTTCCTTATCTCAAATGTCAGCTGCTCCCCACCTTTTTTTTTTTTTTTTTTTTTTTTTTTCCTCAAGCTGTCACTAGATGTTGCTAAGCCAAGATACATTATGACAGATTCTGATGCTCTTCTTCCTGTTCTTTCTAGAAAGAATAAAAGGGGTGGAATGGCTGTTGCTGTTCTAACTGCAAGTTTTCTGATTGACAGGAGTGTCTGATATTCACTGGGTCAGAGCACCGTGTTCTACTCCAGTAGTATTATTTGGGATGCTGCACTATTTTAGGGGCATGCCAGCAAAAAATAGGAAAAATAAGGGACAAATGAAAATGTACCAGTGCTGTATATAATTTATTATTTGAATCTTCTGGCAATGTATTCAAATTCATCACAGAATGTGATGCTAAGACTTGATTTCCTACTTGTTGCACTATGGAATGGTATATAATGAGGATAATCAGCATTCCCAGTTACTAAGTTTTCACTTTGAATGTAAGAGTAGAATGGCATGACATATATGCCAACATGAGCAGTTATTAACATGAAAGAATATTTTCGATAATGAATGATAGATAGTTTTGATTCTTTATCAAATCCTTTTCCAAACTCAATGAAACAGATTCTACATTCCGTGGTTTTAATTGAATATTATTTCCTACAAGTTTGAAGCTCTTGTTCTGAGATAAGAAGTTGTCCCTTGTTCTTCAAAGCTACTAATTTCAGTTATGTCAATATGCTTAGTGGCATATTTACTTAGTAATATTAAATATGCATAGATAAAGTCAGATCCAGTTTCTGTTGTTTTCATCCACCAGTGATTTTCCTCAGTGCCAGTGCTAGTGCTTGATAGACCTCTTAGTTCAGGCTTAAGACACTATCTAGAGTACTGGTGTATCAAAATTGAATATGTGAACAGGTTATAAAAATTAACTAAATATGCATTTTGTATTTGTATTTCATGTGAAACGTGTGCTGGCTAAGGATGACTGTAAAGAAACCAACTCAATATTACAGATTTACTATGCAAGTTTATCATAAGATATTAAATGAGAGAAAGAAGTATGAGGGAGAAAGAGACATAAATGAGTACAAGAACTGTCATATTTATGACTAGATTCACAGTCTGAGTGTCCCTTTAGCACAGTTAACATTTTGACACTGAGACTGTTAGAGAAGGAAATGTAAAGCTAGACAAAAGCACCAAAAAACCTTCACAGGAATATGATTGAGTGGAATTTCAGCATTTCACTGACTGTAGGTCAAAATTTGATGAACAAAAGTTTTTTCTTAAAAAACACTTAGTTTTAATTGGATGTGAATAGAAATGAATATAGTCCAGAGTTCATTATTAAAACAAAACAAAACAAAACAAAATAAAAAATAAGCCAAAAATCATGTGTAATTGCAGATTTTCAGGTTGTTTTTCTTCAGATTTATTTGATATCTAGCTGTTAGTTAACTCTCCTTTTCATATTTCTTCTGATTGATGCCTATTCTTCTTAATATACAAGAAGACGCTTGTTTAAGTAGAGGTGCAAAGAAATGCACAGTGTTAAATTCACACCACCTTTGTCTGACCATTGCATTTAAGGGTTACATAATGTAATAAGAGTTCACTGTCACTAAACCTTATTTTCTTGTGTCTGTTGCTGAAATTACAGAATGGATTCAGTTATTTAGAAAAACCTTGCTTTTGGGACAGTGGATGGGCTGTTAGGCTATGTTTGTCTATATTGCTCCTTAGTCCAGTTCTGTTGATCTGAAGTATATACTTCTGGTGACTCTACCTGGATATTTTTCTTATCTCTTAAGACAGGTAATCATCTTCCACCATGTAAGTGGCAATTAGATTTCATCTAGCAGTTAGGAGAGCAATCACCACATGAAATGCCAGTGGCTGTAGTGGAAAGAGAACAAGAAGGGTAGAATGAATATGTAATATCATCTGCTGGATCAGATCATGATACCTTGCCTTGGCAATGGGTAGGAGGAGTGTTGCAGCTAGTTCTTACAGCATGGAATAATATTGGAAAAGTTAAAGTATTATTGGGCAGTAATATTTGTGGAGAATAAGATTTGTTTATACTGAAGTCATATATACTGAAATCTCAAGAACAAGATAGGGAATGATTCTCAATACATACCACCCAAAAGAATACAACACATTTAAAACCTTTTAAAATTTAACAACTTATTTTTCATTTTTCATTAAATAAAGGGTCATTTCAAAGTTGTTAGATTCTAAACTGTTTATAAGCAGCATTTTGAAGAGATTTGAGGATTATTTTAAGCTATTCAGTGGTAGTTTAGAGCAGCAGGACTTTCACTGGAATGCTGTTTCTATGCTTGATAAAACCCGAGGGGCTTAAGCTTTCCCATCTTGTGCTTGAAGGCTGCTCTGAAATGGCCCTAGATACCTGGGGCAGAGTTGGGAGATGAGAAAATAAACTTCTGCACCACCACTGAGAAGACAATCTATAATTTTTCCATGGATCTGTTCAGTAATTTAGTTTTTTTACTAAAGCATTCTATATGATGGAGTTGTTAAGCCTAATAAAACCTGAATCTCTCAGAGAACTACAAGATAGAGACTTCTGGCTCCAATTCACCATCATGAATCCAGTCAAGGAATTTTGTTTTGTGGTTTCTATAGGTTTTCTTTGAAATGGAACATGTTTGTATTTGAGGGATGTATAATGTAAAGAATAAAACTAGGAACTGCAGAACTACTAAATGCTGAATGGAATTATAGTGATTCTGAATGCAGCACAGATGTTTCTGAAAAGGCAAAATGTAAATGAAGGCCAATATCCTACAGAACAATGAATTTCGCTTCTAGTTTTTAACCGATTGTGTTGTATTTTTTTTGTGTGTGTGTGTTTAATGCATCTGTGTTTGTAAGCGGCATGTGTATGTAGCATTTAAAATATTTAAATACTTTAAAAATATTACTTAGTTACCCAAGTCAGAGGAATTCACACTGCATGCCATGCAGCAGACATCAAATATGCATATTGAATTTTAAAAATATTCCTGCCATCTTCCTTTGTACTAGCTATCATAGAATTGTATAAATGAAAAATGACTAAATTTGTTTTTACCACAGGAATAAAAGTAGGACACTGCTGTTAATATTATGGAGGTGATGCTGAAATAACCTGTACAGTAGTTATAGAGGAATCCTGCTGCTCTCAAGAGACTGATGACTCACTAGTGGTTGCTGTCTGGTTTTAAGAATGATGACTACCTTACTGGAACTAAAGTATTTGGTTTCTTGAGATGGTGGTAGTAGCTGTGGATAGATTGTATTTCTATGCATGATTGCTAAATCTTGCTTGGGGAAAGTATAGTCAAAAAAATAAAAAAGCTAACATATCTGATTTTATTTTCCTAATTTCTTTTGATTTAGTCTAGGATGACACTTTAAAGTATTGTTTCCTGACAAATGTCCATCAGTTTGCATAATTATCATTTTTGAGAGGAGATATTTTTGGACAGACTTATGGTGACTAGTGTTCTTTTAAAGACTTATCTTCTGTCACAGACCATCCTTCTCTCCAAAGTGGAAAGATATAGATTTGATGGGTTGAATGTTTGATGGACAAGGAACTGGTTATGAGATTGTATCCAGAGGGTGGGGGACAGTGGCTCAGTGTCTGGATGAAGACCAGTGAGAAGTGGTGTCCTTCCGGGGTCAGTTCTGGGACTGGTGCTCTTATAATATCTTCATCAATGACACTGACAGTAGGACTGAGAGCACCCTCAGCTGTGAATGACAACAAGCTGTGTGGTGTGGTTGACACAACAGAGGAATGGGATACCAACCTAGACAGGCTTGAGCAGTAGGCTCAGGTGAACCTCATGAGGTTCAACAAATCCAATTACAAACTCTTGCACCTGAGTGTCAACCCCTGCTATCAGTACAAGCTGCGGTGTGCAAAGATAGAACACAGCCCTACCAAAAAGGACCTGGGAGTACTGGTGGCTGGCAAGTTGAACATGAGGCAGCAATGTGCTCACACAGCCCAGAAAGCTAATTGTATCCTGGATTGCATCAAAAGAAGCATGCCCAGAATGGTGAGGGAGGTGATCCTGCCCCTTTGTTCTGCACTGGTGAGACCTCACCTGGAGTACCATGTCCAGATGTGAAGTGCACCTGGAGTACTGCATCCAGATGTGGAGTCCTCAGTACAGGAAAGACATGGACCTGTTGGATTGCATCCAGAGGAGGGCTACAAAAATGATTCAAGCGATGGATACCTCCCCTTCTGAGGACAGGCTGAGAGAGCTGGGAAGAGAAGGCTCCAGGGAGATCTGATAGCAACCTTTCAGTACCTAAATGTGTGTGTGTGTGTAGGGCGGGGGAAGGAGGGAAAGGGGGTTGGGGAGGGCATAAGAAAGAAGGAGGCAGATTCTATTGCAGGATCTGTTGTGATATGGTAGGAAAAGGGTTTTTTTTTTTTTACAATAAGGGTGGTGAGGCAATGGAACAAGTTGTTCAGAGAGGTAGTGGATGCCATGTACTTGGAGACATTCAGATTCAGGCTGGATGGGGCTCTGAACAACCTGATCCAAATGTAGGATTGAGAGCCATGGAGCACTAGCTTTAGCAAGAGATATCGTTAGTAGTTCCACCTCTTTTAGAAAGCTGTTCAGCCAATGAAAAGAAAGATGTAAGCTGGTGTATGTAGCCGGGAAACCCAGAGAATGAAGAGTGGTAAACAAAAATTCATTGGAATATTCCTAATGAAATAAAACATCATAAAAGTCAAATTGAGGTTTCTATAGCCTAGCAAGGAAAAATAAACTACTTGAAATGCTCAGAAATTTTGCTCTTTTATTGTTCCTTTGTTTGCTTGTTCAGCATACATAGAGAGCATGTTATAACATAAGCATGCCATTGCTTACTTCACTCATGCTGAGAATCAAATAAGCTACTTTTTCAGTGGATTGCTGATCATTTTGTCACTCTTTCTACATAAGATTTCAGGAGAAAAACATGAAAGAAAGCTGATTTTTCACTTTCTGTTTTAAGGTTCTGTTACAAATACAGATATTTAAAAATTATATAAAATAAATCTTTCTTTTTGCGTTCAATGTGTTTTTTAGTTAAGCGACAGTAGAAGGATGAAACAGTGATTTGCAGACCTATTTCAGACATATTTCTTGACAGGTTTTCCTTCCAGGTCTGTACAAGGCTGCACTTTTATGACAGATGTTTAAAAAGGCTCTTTAATAATTCATCATTACTTTAACTACTAGAAAACTTTTCTGCACAAGCAGACTTCAATTAATTTGATATTCTTGCCACTATGTCACTTTCCTGGAAAGATAATCAGTTAATACGTTTTTCTTCAGCTGTCCATTTTAAGGTAATCAAACAAAATAGAAGTACTTCTGCTTATAGTACCACTAAGAAAATACCCATTTAATGCAGTATGCATTGACTTATCTACATTACTAAAAAATTATTTTGAAATGAAATATTTCAAAAAAGAAAAAAAAACAGAAACCAAAAAAGCAACTGTTTGCTCTGACAGTGTTTGACTGGCCCTGTAAGGGGAGTACAGATTGAAAGAGAAAATCAGTGATGGTAAATAAAAGCATGACACAGGAAATAAGTCATGAAAGCATATTGAAATTTTAAACTATTAATATAAAATATTACTATTAAAGAGAGCTCTGCACACAGAAATAGTGTCATAAAGTGCAATTCTTTCATTGTCACATATTTAAATTTCTAATGTTCAGTCAATGCCTTTCTTGATAATTAGCTAGAATAATTAGTATTTTAATAACAGGATTATACAGAATCACACAACTGAGGACCTGGAATTTGTTAAGAACAAGTAAGAAAATGCATTTGGTAGTTTGTTGCCTTATGAATACTGATTGCAGCAGTATTCAAGTTAATTTTTGATTTGATTTGATTGTTAAGAGCAGTATGAAGTGAATTGCAAATAATTGCAGTAAGAAATGATGACAGGAATGGTAACTGAAACGTTTACTTGTAAATAAGATTGAATTACCTCTAGAAATTGATGTGGAGAAAACTCCAATACCCTGCTGTCATGCTTGTTAGGTTCCAAGAAAATGGAACCTACTATACTATCAGAGATTCAGTAAATGGCTATAGGAAAAATATCCATTAAGATTGTTAAGATATGATGACACAGATACCAGCTAGAGTAGCAATATATTAATATGAAGTATTTTGGCATGATCCTACCCCTGAAATCCATTACACTGAAACCACCATGGATGATTATCAAACAGATTTCCATGCAGCTCTTCTGAATAATTGCTCATTCAATGAGATATAAAGCTATACACATAGCACTGATAGCTGATACAGTATGCTATTAACATTGTTTTACACAAGTCTGGCCAAGAATCAGATATAAGTAGCTGACAGCTGTGATAATGACTTTACCAGAAATCTAGCTAACAGCTCTACTATTGTTTGGCTTAATGACCGTAGCTCTGAATATTCAGTGAGGTGAAAGAAATGATAACTACCAATTCATTATTTAGTCATAAAAGTTATTTCCTGGACAATAATATGTAATTCTTATCTAGCACTAATGACTTTCTAAAGAAAAATGTGATTGAAACATTTGGTTCCCCTGATCTTGCAAAACATGATTCGGAGGAGAAGCTGTTATGAAACAGTGACTACAAAAAAAGGAATGATTTGACATGAAATAGGGAGAACATGGAGAATTTGCCTATACCATGTGAAAATATATTTCCTATTTTACAGCTTGATCTGGGATTAGAAACTCCAATATAAATATATAAGTAGAGATTATTAAAAATTTTCAGAATGAACTGAAATTGGAAAATATGTGTATTTTTAAGCTGAAGGAATTTCTCAGTGTGTTCTGAAATTCAGAACTTCGGGGAATCCACAGTCTACATGAGCAGCCTTCTACCGGACCTCTCTTAAAAGGAACAAAGCTTTTCCTTTGCCCAAAAAATTTATCCCATTCTGCAACTTACTGTTTCTTCCTCTTGACCTTCACAGCATACATCTGAGAAGAATTCTTTCTTCTTCACATTCTCCTTCTAGCTCTCAGAAGACTTAAATTATCCCTCCCTAAGTGCAAACCTTCTCCAGGCCAAAGGAACCCAACTTCCCCAGACTAAACCTTGAATGTAATTTGCTCCAGACCTCTGACCACACTGGTGGCTCTTCCTTTGTCAAACACTCTCCAGTTTGTCCTCATCCTTCTTGTTCTGGGTAGGCTCAAGGCTGCATCCAGCACATTACAAATCCTGCCACACTCATTAGTGCTGAGAAAAGCAAAATAGTTGTTTCCCCTGACTGCTCTCTGGGCTCCTGCACTCTGTTATACATTTAGAGATAGGTCTGAAATATATCTGTATCTACTGAATTTGATGATATTTATTTTGAAACTTGTGAAAACTGTTTTTTGCACTTCAGCTTCAAACAATCCACTTGCGTCTTAAGTACCTACAGGCCCAATTTATGTATTTATTTTTATTTAAACCTAAAAATGTAAAGATCTATAATCTATATTTCAAGCACTGATACTGTAGTTGATACTTGTCAAGGAGCTTTGAAATTCTTCAGTGTAGAATTGATTAGAGAAAGGATGTGTACAGAAAGAGACTTGTGTAAAAAAAAAAAAAAGGCATTTTGGCACTTAATTTCATGTTTTTGTTTTTGTTTTTTCCTCTTTGAACACTGACTTACCGCATAAACTGCAAGAAATCCCACTGTGAAAGTAAACTAAAGATATTTGGATATGCCAGGGGAAAAATGAAAGACGTTAACACAGTGTTTAATGATGCTTTCGTCTTATGTTTCTACTCGCAACAAGAAATATATATATGTGCATTTTTTATTTTCAGTATTAAATGCTCCATCTGGCATATTTCTCATGTTTTCCTTAAGATAATGTGCTTTTAATGGAAGAAATATGGTATCCATTTGTTTAAACTCACAGAAATATTGGCTTCTTTGTATCATTGGGTACAATAATCACCCAGGAGACAAAAAAAAAATCAGATCTGTTTTCAGAACAAGGTAAGGAAGAACTGACTACATCTTCAACTGATACCGATCATTTGTGTTGATACCGGATATCTGACCCAACCATGTTCGTGATCATAATATGTTTATCACTGTAATAATGTAAAAAATATGCCAGACTTTTCCAGTCTTCCAGAAAAGACTGTTCTTCCAATCTATCTAGAAAAAAGAAACAGATGCAGCAAGGCAAGCTTGATATCGTTTATTCAATTTCTCTTTTATTCGTGCAGTTAATAATCTCTGGGGTGATGATAATTATGAAAATGTGAAAATTTATTTTTAGATCCTGACCTACACTCCAAGTTCTCCTATAATTAATTCCTAGATTGGTATTATAACACCATTCTTCCTGCAAGATATATGTTCTAATTTTAATTTGGTTTAAAAAGGCTGATAATAAAATTATTTGCTTGCTGATACAGTAGATGTTCTGTGTTTATAGTCTGTTAAGGATGTACCAAAAGGACAAAGTTCTGAAATTTTCAGCAATATTTTTATGATTGGGAAGTGAGGTTTCCAGTTGTTTATGCTGAACCAGGAGCATAACATTTCAGTGACTAAACAAATGTTAATTATTTTTGGTCATTTAAATATTTTTGTTGCAGAAATAGACAGGGAAGTAGTATAAATTTATTTTTTAAAGATCAATTTTTAAGACCTTAAGGTAGTTGCTAGTGGCCTCCAACTTTGCTTAAGATTATTTTTGTTTGTAGTTTTCCTTGTCCATGCTAATGTGTACTGCAGAATGTAATACTGATGTTGAGATGCTTCCAGTGCAGCTGTTTATATGATTAAAAAAAAATAATTGTTGCTTAAAGTTGATTAAAAAAGAAGTTTACATCCTGACTCCCAATTAACATCATTGCCAGAAAATTAAAAGCCATCTGGTCTGCAAGGCCTGACTGGAACTCTTACATTTGAATTGCCTTATCATTCTGCACAAATTAATATTTCGTTTCTTTCAATCTCTTCCTAGTGAAAATTAAAATAGTGAGAAATAGAGAGCCTTCATTTCAGAGCATTAAGATTTTAACTTTTCCAATGAGAAACTGTAATATGTTTTGTGGGCCCCATAGTCAGAATTCAAGTCCTGAACACAAATGCTGACCATGAAATCCAGTCCCATATTTCTTTGCAGAAATGATGTGTTATTGGTTTTGTAGACTGAGTAACCTGAAAGTTGTAATTTGTCCTGGGGAGATTTGTAAGTTGGAAAAACACTGACATTCACAGAACTGCTTGTTGTTTGGTTTTGTGTGTTTATTTTTTTCTATCTTTCTTTTTTTTACCCCATTATTTTTACTATGATAGTTGCCATGTTGATTTCTTCCCAGTGACAGCTTTTTACTTCAGACAGTCCCATTTGGGATGTTATATGTTCTGCGGATTGTTCAGCTTGTAAAAGCGTGACAAAATAGATCAGGCTCTTTCAGAGCCATTGCAAGATTTTGCAGACTGAGGTCGGTGACTTTCCCTTCTTTTTGAATTGCTAGCAGAAAAACTTGTCAGCTTTGTTAGAAAGAGAAAATCAGAAAATATTTTGTTGCACTAATCTGGATATGCATTCTCCATAAATGAAAGTTCAAGTTCTGCTTCCTTGAAGCAGAATTTTCCCATACAATTTTTCACAGAATCAGAGACTCAAAGAAATTTGCCTGTATCCAGGTTGTTTAAATGTTCTCTAAATGATTCTTCTCTGGTGAGAGCAGGTTCTTTTTCATTCTCCATTTGCTATACTTCTGTCTGTAGTAAGTTTACTCTTTGCTGTCAGTTTGTATACAACAGAGCAGACACGCTGAAATACAAATAGATTCCACATGTCTATTTAAACATATAGCTTGATTCTTTTTCCCTGTGTTTCTGATCTCTAACAATGGAATAATTACAAATTCATACAACTTGATGGAATTTTGAACAGAATTACATTCAAGTGTGAAACTGTGATGCAACAATAAGTATGTAAGTGGTTTACTTAGGATGGTAGTTCAGAGAGAAAGACGTAAAAAGAAAGGCTGGAATTAAAAATGGCTTCAAATATGAGTCAAAGCATGACTCAGAAAATAGTATATAGTAGGTGTTACAAATAAAATTGCGTCTGTTGAAGTATGTACTCTAATAAGTCCATGAACCGCATGAAGCATTCAAGTGCTGTTAATGTATGTTGTGCTGTTCAAAAATGTTCCAGTTTTTGAAAATATTTTATGTTTGCATGTCTAGCTGAATAATCATGGTGAAGTGGTTAAGTTTACATTGTGGACCCTCCTGCTGGAAGAAAACATTGTCTGCTCTGAAGCAGGAGGAAGATTGACCTCTTCCAAATGTTATAGCAGAAAAGAACCCCTAAATTTGCAGAACCAATACAAACACTGTGACTTGCAAAACCTTTCTGCTCTTCCAAATGAATAGGAATTGTGAATAGGTGTCCTTTGGTTGATTGCTTTGGAGAATAATCTCTCTTCATAGATCTTTTCAGGAAATGGAAGCATAGATTTGTTGATTTTATCAAGTGTTTTGTTCAGCTTCAGTTGGTACTTAGTGTCTTTGGAATAATAAAGTAAACAAAACTCTAGCCTAGTTTACTTGACTTCAGGGGAATAACTCTAGGGATTAATTTGGCCCTCTGATTTCATTACTTTAGCCTTCTTTGAAATTCATGCTCTGTTTGAATGAATGCTTTTTTGGGCCTACATAAAATTTCAGTGCTACCTTGGATGATTTATCCATTATGATAATCTTATTTTCAATATCCACTTGGCTCTGTTCCACTGACAGTCCAGCTGCTTCAGACTGTGCTCAGTCCTTCCAGGATTTTATGCCATGTAGTGGATCTCCTTTTTATAACTGACTTGGATTTTAAAAAATTCTGGGCTGCACTTGATGGTACCAATAATCCTTTAAAAGAACACAAATCTAGAACAGAGATTGGGATTCTACAAATGCTGTCTCTTCAGTTTTCAAGACAGACAAATGAGTTTTCTGCTTAAATCATTATGAAATGTTCCTATGCTAAATGCACTGAACTGTTAAGGCTTGCAAAATACACTTTTGTAACGTCAGGCCATAGGAAAAATTAAAGAATTTGGTGGGTGGAGTTGGGAACATGATCTTTGTGTAGAGAGGGAAAACATATCTGCTCCCTGAGCTGTAGTCTGTGTGCAACACAGTATGCATTACACCAGCTTGTTTATCTCTGCTGCACCTTGGATTGCCTGCATAAAGGACAATGAGATTTCCTGCAAGCATTTTCTTTTCTTGTATTATACAATTGCAAAGATATGAGAACTCGGGCATATGTATACTTAGAAAATGAACTGGCAGCAGTGCATAGTATTTTGGCACAGCAGCAAAAAATGAAGACATTTATTTAACGTGAAGAAATATGACATATCATTTCTGTTCATTCTGTGTAGAAGCCAAGGATCTGCACCTTACTTTGTTTTCCCACTAGCATCTTAAAATCAGTACTTGTGGAAATGTAGATGGGTGATCTCTCTGCTTTAGTGTCTATTCACTGCTTTGTGGCAAATTTCTGCTGTTTCTTCTTATTGTGTGACTCAGAGCATGATAGAAATTTGAGCCAGTAGCTTTGCGTAAACTTATGAGGGGGTGGGGATGGGTACTGTTTGTACTCATCCTGTGGCTTTCGAGCCTGACTTTGCTTGGCTGTCAGGAAGATCAATGGGCCTTCTGCTTTTGAACTGGAAGGTAAGGGTCTTGTTAGGATGAAGAAAGCAGGCAGTACTTAACTGCAGCACTGCATGCACGCCTTACTGGTAAACTGATCTCTCATAGATGACTTGACATGCTAGTTTTACAAGGTTTCTTTTTTTATGAGGTGAGACACTATGTACTTCATTACCGGTTCCTGGAAGCAGTAGCCAGGTCTCTTTGCTTATATTTACATGAAAACAGATTTTTCCTACTGTTGTTTTTGATAAATTATTGAATTATCTAAGTATAAATCCTGCTGTGTGATATATTTTAACTTCTGCCATTGCTCATGTTAAAGTAGTAATCTTGGTCCTTACATTTATAATTATACACAAAATGGGTGGTGTTTCTTGCATGGTTTTTTGTTGCTGTTGTTTGTTTTGTTTTGGGAAGTGTTTTAGTAAATGTAGTTCTCTTTTGAATTTAAAACTTCACAGATTTAAAATTCTTTAATAAACTAATAAATTAATTGAAATACTAAGTTCTTGCTTTACTAAGCAATTGTGCTAGACCTGCTAAAAAGAAATGCAGTGAATCTGTCATTACACCTGCTCTAACAGATCTTAATAACAAGCTGAGGTTCAGTACCAATTTATGGATGACCTTGAAAAGAGCACTTTGATGGAACACACATTACAAAAGTTGGAAAAAAAAAAATCCAGATGAGCTCAGATTTAATGGGTGCCACTAAAGAAGAAAAAGAAGCATTTGAAGTCAGTAAAATGAAAACAGGAGGCTTAATTTTTGCATATAACTTGCTAGTGCACTCTTACTGCCAACGTTAAGGTTTTAGGATGAAAGGGCAGAGTCATAAAAATAGTTAACATTCAGGAAGAGGAAATATAGAAGACAGTGATATGGAAGAGGACAAAGTTAAGAAAAAAAAAAAAAAGAATGCAGCTAGTTTAAGGATTGGTAGATGGAAATTACTAACATGTCAGCAGTTCCTTAATAAACGTATTTTAACTATTCCAATCTTAAGACATATATAGTTCTTTTGCTAAGATATATGTTGTAGGATTGAAATAATATCCTTAGCCTACTGCATCTCTGTGAAAGCTGTCTGAAGCCTTGCTTTCAAAAATTCATTACACCTGTGTCATAACAATGTCCTATAACTGTACAGACAGTTTGGATTGAACTGCTCCCTCAAATGACATGAAGCCAGACACAATGCAATGGTTATGATCAAATACTAATGACTTCTTAGTGGTTGATACTTTATTTTAAGAATTATCAGACTAGAAGGTAGTACTGGATCTTTAAACAAACAAGAGGTAGCTATGGCTGTTTCACATGATCATTCTGAATTCATTCTTTTCAAATTTTTCATTATTTCCATCTTGGATGTGAGTAATTCAGTGCTTGTTTGTACCTATTGGTCATTCTTTTCATGTCTGGAAATACATGATAATCCCAGAATCCTATTCATGAATAATGGTAAAGAAGATTTCTGTGTAAAAAAAGAAAAAAAATAGCAGAAAAGGATGTCACTTGTGATGTATTCCTATGCTGTAACACAAAATTCCAGTACATGTTTTGATGCACTGAAAGCCATATAGGTACTAAACAAGCAAAATTTGACGAGAATTTTGTTTTATTTTCCATGCTGTATAGACCTTTGTAAAAACCAAGAGGAGACAACATATATATAAAGCAGTGAATTTGTGTAGTAAAAGTAAACTCTTATTTTGAACAAAATTACATGGTTTGTAATAGAGTCAGAGGAGCCTACGAGATAAAAAGTGTGTTCTGTATATTCATCAAACAAAGTACTTTTATTGTGGTTAGTTTTGTCTCTGTAAATTAAAGTTTGGTCTTTTTTGGTTACAAATGGAACAAGTAATACATTGACTGAATACATATTTAAAGAGTGTAAGAGTGTACTTCCAGTGTGTGACTGGAAGTAAAACATACTACACACAGAATTGAGAGATGGATATTTTTTGTTAGATATTGCGTATCCATCCCAAATTTTAAACTTCAGCTTGAAAACACAGATTCTAACTTCCTGCAGAGTTATGATTGTTACTACATTCTTCTCTGAGGTGTGTTTAAAACAGAGAGAGCATGATGGAACCTGTCAAAATTCGATGCACACCAAAGCTGTTGTGTTTGGTCCAATTTCTTATTATTCTTTTTGTAAAGCAATTATTTTCTGCATGAACTTATAGTATTTGTCAGCTATAAGAGAAAACCCATGATAAATCACTAGGCTGACAGAGTTATTCTATAAAATGCCATTAATGTTGGAATATGTATTAAGCAATGTAGTTAATGTTAAGGGATTTCATGTAGAGTTACAAATTCCTTTAAGCACATCTTCACAACTGGAGACTCCTTAGCTAGAAGTATCTGATATTTTCCTAAGGCATTTTAATTCATCTGAGGTGATGCTTACTGTTAAAGTATATTTTCCTTCAGTATTTCATTAATTTACAATTTCTGATGTGTTTAGCTTAGAGGGTTCTAAATAATAACATCCAAGAAAAGTGATTAGGGCATTGCTGAACATAACTAAACAGTTTTCCCTCTCTTTATTGTGGTCGACACAAAGAAATGATTATTCAGTGGAGCTGGATAAAAAAATTTTTAGTCAAATATTTTGCCAAAAGCAAGGATGCATTCGAGTCATACAGAGGACGTGTCACAACATCTGCTGGAATTTTGGCACACTAGAAGACTATCCAGGACAATGGGAAGGTAATCCATCGAGCCAGCCTAATATTCTAACATTATATTTATTTTTTATTTTTTATTTTTTTACGGTTCCTGTGAAGATGGATTAAATTAAGCAGTGTTTCATGGAAATTACTAGCTTTTTCAATTTCAACTTAGAATTAGAGATGTAAAATTTTTCATGGGCTGGAAGTTCTTGTGGTTAAACAGTCCTACTTAAAAATATTAAGATACCCCTAAGTAAATTGGTAGTTCGGAATGGAGCAATTTGCTGGGATTCTGACCATGAGATGTCATATGAAATATTGATTGCCTCATCTTCTAAAAGATATTAAACAGCTGGGGCTATATTATGAAAAGGTAATGAACACAGCCAGTGTGAGGAAAAAAACCAAAATGTTAGCTTGATATTAATTGCATTACTAAGTACTAAAATTAGAAAGTACATCATTAAAAAAAAAATGAACTGCTTTCTACAAAGATATTTCAGTAAGGTTGGTCTGTTCTAGAGATAGAAAAAGAGCCTGAGAGGCACAAGATAAAATTGACATCATATATGCAAAAGTAAATAGGAATACTGTTTTCCATAATGCATAAATAGAATGTGCAATTATTTGTTGAAATTACTGCTGATACTAATAACTTCACAGCCTTTTATAATCTGGATTAATATTTAGGGTTAGAGCAATTCGTTCTTAGGACACAGGTTAGAGGAAGAATAGGAAAGGATATAGGGCTACATGTCTTTGAGTTTATGTAATTTTTGTATTAAGATCAAGTGATATTTCTAGAATTTCCCCTGTTCTGAATATTTTAAGGGTTCTTTCTGCTTCTGATTTTTTTTTTTTAATTTATTTAATTTTTTTTTTTTTGTGCTTGGATATAACTCTAAGTGCAAATCTAGCCATAAAATTGATTCTAAATCTGAGCAAGTATGGGAATTCCACCAAGTTGTTTCTTTGAGGAACATAGCATAGATTTTTTCTTTTTTCTTTTTTTTTCCAATTCATATTTGCCATGTATTATTTTTTGGTTTTGTTCGGAATCACAAGTGTAGGAGTTTGCAAATATATGAGCATTGGCTGTCAATCTTCTAAAGCTATGCAATGGAAAAATTATATGATGATGTCTCCATGCTTTTCAGTTAATGTTTCAGTTAAATAAGCCTCTCATACTTAAGCCTGAGTTTAACCTTAAAGAAAATACCTATCAGTTGTTTGAGTACATACTTGCTCTTGCAATTAAAATTTTGCTTCAGCTGAAATGGTTCTTGCTATACTGCTGCTACTGTGAAGGCAAAGCTATGAGCGAGCTATGGAAGTTGGGTTTCATCCAAAGTTTAAAGAAGATAACTACTCTATTCCTAGTACATTTAAAACTTCAAAGCTTTTTTCTCCGGTCAGCTACAGTAGTTATTGAAGAAAGTCAGCAGCAGCAGTTGGAAGAATAACAGATTTGGTTCTAAAGGTTTTTCCTTTGAAAAGTTCTTGCTTCTGGGGTCATCGAATACACCATAAGCGATAAAACTACATACAGTTTGACAGAGCAAAGAAGTAGCAGGGTTTGAAAGGGATTAAAGGGATAGGAGTGAAACTGAGGACTTTTGGTTGCACAAAATTTGTATACTAAAAACAAATCTATACACTAAAGAATAAAACAAAGAATGAAACAAATTTGTATGCTACAGAATAAATGGAAGTTTCATGTAAATGAACAGTTTAGCTATAGGTTCTTACTCAGAATGGGACACTGAGCTTTTATTTGAATCTTACATTTCTGTAAATGACTGTTTTAACTTAAATATCAACAAACAGCACTTGCATTTTTTTCCCCTCAAAATCTAAATGTAGAAATACATCATTAAAAAAAAAAGTGAAAATAACAAACTTGCTAAAGTATGTAAAATGATGATTTTTTTACTCCAAAATGAAATTATCAGTAGAATATTCAGAATTGCTATGTGCATAGGTTTTTCTATTATATAACATATCTATATATTCTATATAGATACTGTGAAATATAGCAGATACAGCTTTTACTTTCTAAGGGCAACAGAAGTTTTAAAATGAAGAGGCTTCAAAAATATCATATATCCTGTCCATCACTGGGAAATCCAGCAGAACAATCTCCACATTTGTATCCACTTCATTAAGGAGGGAGAAGACTGAGAACTGAGAAAAACTGTCAGTCAGAACATTCTGCTGCTACTACCAGGACAGCTAACACCATGGTAATTCCTTAAAAAAGAGTCTGGGCAAGAAGTGGACTGGAGTCTGGATGAAATATATACTGTTGGTGCTCTTTGGGAAACACACTCTATTACTAATGCTGGCTCATAGATTTATAGGTTTACCAAATGGAGATATGTAATCAAGAAAAATTATGTTTTACCACTGTGAAATTCAAATGTACTCAAAATACAACTGCTTTTTGCCACAGCTATAGTTAGGAAAGTCCATCATCATGAGAGATGGTTATATAAAATAATATTTTTAATATATTTTATTAAAAAGACCTGAAGAACTGCTTCCGCAAGATATAACATGGGGATGAACATTCTGAACAGTAGTTAGTGTAGGAAAGCACAGTGTAGAAGGATTTTGCTGATCTGAGAAGCATTCTTTTTAAAGTACGCTTCTATCAGATATTTATCATAATGTAGCTGTGCATGAACACGACAAATTTTGCAACTTTTAGACTTTAGTATGTCTGTATGTTAAAAATCGTGATTGTACTTTCAAGTGTAAAAATAATTCCTTTTGCTTTTCCATAACAGTCTTTCATTGATTTTTCATTTTACTGTAGTGGAATTAATTTCTGCATAAAATTTCCTAGAAAAAGAAAGATAGTAGAAAAATATCGGAAATGAAGCAAACAAAAATGAAGCAACAAGAAGTAGAACAAATCAGTAGTTAGTAATTCTCTTGACTGAACTGTTTTTAAGTGAATAAATGCTCTGAGTTTACTATGGTTGGCACTATTATGACTAACTAGCAACAGGACTTCTGTATCTTCCCTGCTAAAATCTGGATATTAATTTGTGTGCATGAATTTAGGAAGAACTTTTAGGAAAAGACATTTGTTATTGAGCCATGGTTCTCTCCAATTTCAAAGGAGAAAAGAGGCTATTGCCTTTATGAATTCATTAGCACCTTTCTGTCATAAATGAAATGTAAGCTGATTACTTTAAACTCTTTGTGGGTGACTGAAACAGGTGATTATGTCGGTGGTTGACTGTCATCTTACATACAGAGATGATGACATTTAATGTGTTAGAAAGGTTCATTCCACTGGTTACGTCTGGTTATCTTACTCTGTAGCATAGCAGAGTACTGTAAAACCTTGTTAATGTAAAGACAGAACTTGTGTTCAAGTTACCACAAGAGGTGTCGATATTTTAAGTTACTTCAAGCATCTGACAAGAAATCAATTTATGAAGATTTAAACATTTTGTACAAAAGTACAGGATCTGATTAATCTTTCAGTTATGATTATCCTGGACTTTTTTGTCAAAAGTTGTCAAATCTTTGCTCTTCTCTCTCTGTGAATGTTCTACACAATGAACATACTTAGGACTCTCTTTCTCGTGTTTTAAGTGAATGCTTCATATGTATCTGTTTGCAAGGCAATGTACTGAAAAGCAAAGTCTACTATTAAACAAAAGCTGCATAAACTACAAAAATAATTGTACTAAATTAATGTTAGTATGTTTCAAAAGTAGTACTGACAAACATAGGTAGGAAGTATAACATAACCATTCTTAATAAGCCCTTTTTAGTGACAGGTTACTACTAAGAATAGAAAACTTGGGCATTACATTGAGATTTTTTCTGTAGAAACCAACTCAATGATCAGAAATTTAAAAAAAATTCAAATGGACTACTAAAGATTGCCAGGAAAGATGTACAGGACAAAGTAATTACCAGGCAGCTGTTATAAAGAAAAAGGTAGTGGCTTTTTAACACAAGGTATAACTGCAGAACTAAAAATTACACAGAGTGCAAAGGGAAATGATATAGGCACATTCAAAAAAAGTGAATGATTTCATGGAATTAACAATGAATTTCTACCAACGACAGTTGTACGGGACAAACTGAAGGCAACCTCTCCCTAAGGAAATATTGATTGAAAGAAGAAAGAATCTATGAAATTGAGAGGTGTGTTGCTTTTACTCCTGACCTTTCTCTACTGCAGTTTTCCTAAGCATTTTGAGGACAGCAGGCTAATGGTAGTATTAAAATGAATTCGCATGGTCTATTTTTTCTCCCTACTGGTGCAACACTAGCCCGCTGCTCAAAGTGGCCATCTGTTTTTCAAAATCACTCAAGTGACCTTTCTTTTATATGATGTGAAATTTTATTCCATTGTTCTTCTATCTCTCTAAAATGTATTCTTTCCTTAGAAGTTATGAACATTATTTTATTATTCTGCTACACTCAGAAGGAGGGAATAAAAATTCAGGTTAATCCAGAAAACAGCATGTGAATAACCTCAAGCACCTCAATACTTTAAAAAAGACTATTTTTGGAATGACTTTCTACATACTTTTGACTAGTGGTTGCTACATATTATCTATGTAAAAAGTGGAGTAGTAGAATTATTTTCTTCAAGTCAAAAAATATCTTCTCATGTAAATCAGAAAACAGATTCCAATAAAACCGACTTCCAGAGAAGAATTTATGGCTTTTGTTCTTGTTCAGGTAGCTAAATTTCCAAGCTTATGTTGGCTGTGATTGATAAAAATGGAACTACTTTTCTGGAATGAAAATTTATTTTATTTGTCCATATTTTTCCTCAGCTAGACTTTTGCAGAACGTGCTGATTTTTTAGTATAGTGGCAAAAATCTTTGCAAAGATTAAATGAAAACTAGATGATCATTACTTCATTCTATGATTCTATTATAGCAGTAATGTTACCTTCTTACTTAATTGAAATTAGGAATTCTGTTATCAGAGTTGTGGAATCACAGAATGGTTTTCTAGTTATGCTTCTTTAATACAGTCCAGGATATGATTGGTTTTCCGGACTGCAAAAACCGTTATCTTCTGACAAGTGGGAAGTAAGACTCTTAGAGTTTACCATAGTTGGTAAACTAACTCCTTGTAAGTGCACTAAAGTGGTCGTTAAATACTGGAGAGCAGTTTGCGAGCACATTGTATACACCTTTTGATAGTTCCATATCTATGAAGTTAAAAAAACAAAACAACTAGAGGAAAAGACAATCTTGGGTCCTGGAGTCTGAGATTTACTGGAGAATAATCAGAATTTCCCTGATGATAATGTTCAATGACACCTCCTCAGTGTTCAGAAAGAGTTGATTTGATTTTGCAAACTTGAGAATACCTAAGCCTGAAAAATATAACTATCTAATATTTACTGAAGATATTGAGAGACTGAATCTAGGTTTAGTGTGTGTGCCTAAGTGATTATGTAAGTGGATATACCTGATTTCTGAAGTTCAAAAGTAGTAGGGAAAGACTTCTCAAAAAAAGTTTACACTCAGTGCTATGTCTGGACTAGGTTTTAAAAAGATGAATTTTCCCTTTTGAGAAACAAATGACATGGAAGAACTGTCCAATACTTTGCTGTAGATGAAGGAAAAATCTTGACATGAGTTTTTTGCTAGCTTCCTCTTTTATGTCTCTGTCATGAAGTTGCATTTATTGCTAAGTAGAGCATCTGATTTAAAGCTTTAATTCATATGCAAAGATTTGACATATGTGATGCCATATAACTTTTTACTTTAGGAAAAGCAACAGAAGACACACTTGTCCTTCTAACGTAAACAATTATTTTCTTGTGTTCTTAATGATCTACCTGTACTTGGCTAGAAGGAGAACATTAGGTAAGAATAAACAAACAGATCTTTTTAAAAAATATCAATGTTGAAGGGCTAGTATGAGTTAGACTTCATCTTTTGATTTCTCAGTTGCATTTAAGAGGATAAATCTTGTGCCCATGTTTTTGGAATATTCGTACAGGTGCCAGATGCTGCCTGATACACAGATTTTTTTCAATGTATGTGTAACAGAAAATTCAGTGTATAAGCTGATCTGAAATTTGGAAATTTGGAAATTTTAACATCACCATGACACAGAATAAATTAGTTTGTTAGTTGTTTGTTTGTTTAAGGGAGGAGAGTGATTTTTTTGTTTGTTTGTTTGTTTGTTTGTTCTTAGTTTTCACTTTTGGAATGTTTCTCTTTTTTATTATTCCTTGCTAGGCATCTCACTAACTGCAGACATCCTCTGAATACATGCAGAAACCTTGTGCAAATACTCATCTATGGTAATATATATATATATATATATATATATATATATATAAACTTGCAGGAAAATTTCTGGCTCAAATAATGCAAAGTTAGAAAAGCCTATAATAAATCAATACCTGTGCTGAGAGTGTTGTAAATGCACTACCCTGAGGCTGAAACCCTGGATTTTGTACCTTTGGGACATAGCATACTAAGAATGGAGCTCAACACATTGCTCCTCCCCAGAGGAGGCTCAGGGGAGACCTTACTGCTCTCTATAACTTCCTGAAGGAAGGTTGTAGTGAGCTTGGGGTCGCCCTTTTCTCTCATGTAGACAGTGATAGAACTAGAGGGAATGGTTCCAAGCTGCGGCAGGGGAGATTCAGGCTGGACATTAGGAAGTATTACTTCTGGGAAAGGGTAGTCAGGCACTGGAATGGACTGCCCGGGGGGGTGGTGGAGTCACCGACCATGGGAGTGTTCAAGAAACGTTTGGATGTTGTGTTGGGGGATATGATTTAACTGGGAAGTACTGGTGATGGTTGGCCTGGATGATCTTCTAGGACTTTTCCAACCTTGATAATTCTGTGATTCTGTGATTTTGTGACTATCTGCCTCAGAGGCAGTATTCATATAACATTATTTTTATCATCATTTCATGTCTACAAACTCTATTGCATGTAGAAGTACAACGCCACTCAAAAACAAATATATATATATTTATTGAGATCTGTTTCTTATAAGGTTGATTGCATTGGTTAGTTTTTATATATTTATCATCATAGTATCATCATAGTCTCGTGCGGTTTGGAAGGGACCTTAGAGATCATCGAGTCCAACCCCTCAGGATTCGAGCCTCCTGTGTAGCAGTGCGGCACTTCTACCACTTGCGGCACAGGGGGGATTTGAAACCAGGGCCTCCAGTGTTGCAACGCGGCATTCCTACCACTTGCGCCACCGGGGCACACGATGTTGTTATGTTTTGTTTTGTTTTTTAAATTATTTTACATAAATGTGATTTGTTTTCTTTTTTGCTGGTGGTAGGCTTACTGTTATGTTAGAATCTGAGTAACTGTTCTCTTATAAGAATTAGTCTTCCAGTTCTTTAGGATTCCCTTGCTTTCCAAGATTTGTTGATCTCAGAGGAGATAATGGCGTCTGCCAACTTTTTATTCATTTAATTTTTTTGTTTTGTTTTGTTTTCTTCCTTGCAAATAATTTGATCTACTGAAGTAAAGTTTTATACAAAAAGCAGTCTATTCTATGGGCCTGTAAAATATTTCCTCTTCATTTGCTCTGAATAAATCATTCTTGTCCATCTAAGTATAGAACAGAAATAAACATGAGTATTTTTCGTACCATTAACAATTCCACCACCTACAGCTAATTAACTATACAGTCAGTAAGAATTGTTCATTTTCTCATGTACATTAATATTTCTTAGCTGAGATACATAATCCTGTTTTAAACTCTGTAACTATTTCAAACTAATTAAAGAAAAAAACAGCAAAAGGTTTATTCTGATCACGTTTTAGAGGTGTTTTTCCCACTGAAAATATGTGCGTCATAGAGAAAGGAAAGAACAGATCCTGATTGTATAGAATTTCAGTGTGTTTAACTATGAGGTTAAGGATATGAATCATCAGTGTTTTCTCTTTTTCTGTAGTGCAAACAGTGAACAGCAATAAATCTAGTCATGCTGAAATGCAATCTTGAACTTGTATGAGAATAATATAGGCTCATTTATTCCTTAATAAAAACTAAATAATCCAGAGCAAGAACATTTTACTGGTTTAATACAGTTCCATTAGGTCATATTTTCAAAGTATTAAAATGGTTATTGTTGAGGAATAAGAGGAGAGTATGTAAGAATCTAAACTAGAGAACTGTCTGAAAGAGTTTAATTTAGATCTAAAATAGCTGTACTAATAAACAGAGCTAGTGGATCTCAATCCTTGTGTAGCTATTAGTGTGTTTATTATATCACTTCTGCAGGTGTAGTAGCTCAGATATGGTGGTAGTGAAAGAGCTGCATTGTAAGGCAGAGAAGAAAATCAAGATATTACTCTCAACTCTGTGTCTCTCTGTGACATGCAAATTTATTGCTGGCATCTAAAACAGACAGGCACTTACCCATTATCTGGTCAGATGAACTAGTTGAATACATTAATTTACTATAAATATTACGCTATCAGCTTCTATTAACATATAAAATAATTATTACTCCAAGTAAATTTATAAATAAAATTAGTTTGGGAAGTTTTCATTAAAAGTTATCCAAATGAGAGAATGATTTGCTACAGAAGTAGCTAGAATTTATTAAAGCTGACTGTTTTCTGACTGAAGCTAACCACCTTGCTTTACTGTAGGTGGACTAAAAACAACGGCATTATTCATTAGCAGAAATTATTTCCTTCATGTGTCAAGCCTCTAACATGAGTTTTCATTGCGGCCCTGGCTCTTGTCAACTCATTGTGCCTTTGGGCTGCAAACAAACAAACAAAGATGATTATTTTTACCTATCTACTTTCTGGAACTCTGTTGTCTGGGCATGAAGTACATTGTGACATGGTAATGCATGTCCAAGCAATGAGGTTATGAAGCTGTACCAACTAGTATTCTTTGTTAGAGCACAGAGCTGGCATGTTGAAGTTGTTTGAAGTGTGACTGCAGTGTTTTGTTGCGTTTTTTGTTTGTTTGTTTGTTTTTTAAGAATCTCCTCATTTGATCTTGGTAGAGAATATATAAGCTTTAAGATGTCAGTACTCATTTGATTCACATCACTAAGCAGCAGATGGGAAAGGATGGGAGGGTAAGGGTGGATTGGTTAGGTACGATTAATGAACTTGCTCTACAAAACTGCACACTGTGATACTGCTCAAAAGAAGCTTTTCAGAAAAAGCTAAAGTAGATGACAAATAGATAATCCTGTTAAGTTTGCTAGGAGGTCTGCAGTGAAATGGCAACAACAAAATAATCCATATTACCATGTAAGGGTCGTTTATTTTCTGCCTTCTCTCCAGCTGTTTTTATTTTTCCTGCAAGCTTATGATATGTGACTGACTTTTGTTCCTTAGATTGCAATCATTTTGTGTTGCACAGAAATCCATGCCTACTAATGAGCAATTACTGATAAGAACTAAGAAACATACCTGCTAATTAGAAGGCTAGCAAATCATCTCATGAGCTGTAACTTAGCCAGCAAATGATTCATCATTATTAGCAGAGAGACTTAAGAAAGAAGTGGAATAAGGAGGCAGATACTCTGAACGACCCAGCCTGGAGTCTGCTCTATACCAAAAGAGCTGAAGTAGGTTAATTGGTATCTAAAAGGATGTCATGTCCTAGAATTCAATTAATTGGTTACAGGGCATGGATTAATGGAGAGTCTCTCAGACCTCTAACATAAAAAGAGAAAGCAAAAAATGTTCTATTTGATGGATTTCACTATCAAACACCTTATAAGAACTTCCTTTCTCTTGTGTACACTCTCAGAGGTCAGAAATGTCAGCAGCAAAACTCCTTGCTGTTTGTTTTTATTAGCAGTTATGGTATTGGATTACATTATGCAGCATGTTAGATACATGCCTTCCCAAAGCTCAGCTGGCATTCTCGGTGGTTTTGTTCTAATGGCAGCATTAACTTTTATGATTTCCCAACAGTTTCTTTACAGAATACTGTTTTGATTTCCTTATGACAAAAGAAATGTTTAGCTTCGGGTTTGGAGAACATCAGTTGTCTTTCTCAGGATAATTATTTTCACAGTTCTAACCCAAGATCTTTCACCTGTTAACAATTCTATTTTCACTGATTAAAATATGATAGTAATCTTGACGGTGAAATAGCTTTGTTCTCTCATACTTCAGACCTCAGATGCATCTGTTGCCACCCTTATGAAAATCCGCATGGGGACAGTCATAATTCAAAACTTTGGAAAATAAATTAAAGGGTATTCTTCAGTCTTGTTTTGCGCTGGAAAGGACTTCAGCATTCATAACTGTGATGTGGAAAGACAAGTACCGTGATCCTGGGTGCTGCCCTCCTCCTCCTTACTCAGAGCTTTTACTGATGGACATGATACATACGCTATGTAAGCACATGAGGTTGATTCTGTATGGCTACCCTAGCTGTATCACCTTCCAGCTTTATGTGCATCTTCCCTAGGGGCACAGCATGAGAAGTAGAGGAGGCCCTGATTTTGTCTAACCACTGTTCAGCCAGCAACAGCTAAAACGTCAGAGTGTTATCAACACTATTTTGGTCACAGTTCTCAAACATAGCACCATATGTGTTGCTATGAAGGAAATTAATTCTGTTCCAGCCTGACCCAGCGCAGATGACAAAGCTAACAACAGAAATCAATTGTGCATTTTTCAGTCTCCTTACCCCATCCTTCCTGGGCTCAGGGAGCCCTTTTACTGATGTTGAGAAAATAAAGTTATCTGATGGAATTCAAGAACCAGACCAGAGCAAAAGATTTGGAAAGATAAAACCAAAAATGAGTGAGGAAGATAAACGTGCATAGCGGAAGTGGGTTTTGTGGAAGCAGGGCAAAAAGCTGAATTTAGGTTGGTAAATCAACATGTCAGAAAGAAACGTTTCTGTGGGAAGTACATTGTGCTGAAGCACCCCAGAGCTTTTAATTTGTTGTTGTTACTGCAGATGTGATCAGCTATGCTATTTCAGCAAGCTGTTTCTGAACTTCTCTGCCTTCTCTGGGGCAGAGAAGGAGGAACAGGACATAGCATGTATGCTTTCTCACAAAGATGATACTACTGTCAATGTTTTCTGTAACATTTTGGATGGCTATTTCTACTATGTAAAGCTCTTGTTTTCCCACATACCAAATATCTGGAGGAGCCACTGGAAAAGTGTCTGCTTCACATTGGCTAGATAAATTATTTAGCCAGTCTAAATAATAGACTAGCTAACAACATACCACTTCTATTGAGTTTTGTTTCTTGCATGTCAGTGCTTATTGTTTTCAATCTAAATGTTCGGCTTATCTGAAGAATTAAGTGTTTGTCACTACCTAGAATGAAAATGTGCTGTGCTTTTCAGAAATAATATTTAATACTACATTCCAAAATTTTCAGAAAAAGCACTGGGATAGAAAGCCAAGAAGCAAAAAATTAGGCAGACTCAGAATTATCTATATCAGCTTTATTGCTGTCTTTATACTTACAACATGCAGAATATATTGTATGAAATAAATAATAAGATAGAATCATAGAATCATGGAATCACCAAGGTTGGAAAAGGCCTCTAAGATCATTCAGTCCAACTGTCTGCCTATCAACAATATCTCCCATTAAACCATGTTCCTCAATACAATATCTAAATGCTTCTTGAACGCTTCCAGGGTCTGTAATTCCACCATCTTCCTGGGCTGTCCATTTCAGTACCTGACCACTCTCTTGAAGAAGTATTTCCTAATGTCCAACCTTAGTATCCCCTGGTGCAACTTGAGGCCATTTCCTCTAGTCCTATTGCTGGTTATGCTGGAGAAGGGGCTGACTCCCACCCCACCAGAACCTCCTCCCTTCAGGTAGATATAAAGAGTGATAGGTGTTACCCTGAGCCTTGTCCAGACTGAACAATCCCAGCTCCTCAGCCACTCCCCATTTGTGCTCCAGACTCCTCACCAGCTTCATTGCGCTTGTCTGGACACAGTCCATAGCCTCCATGTCTTTTAGTGCAGGGCCCAAAACTGAACACAGTACTTGAGGTCAGGCCTCACCAGGGCTGATTACAGAACAATCACATGTTCTCTTAACCATGATTTCTGATTCTCCTTGTAGGTGAGTGCTGTTTGTAGGCATCAGTAAGAAAAGTGAAGCAGTGTTAACTGTAGTATTCCTGCTTTTTTCAGTACTTGACAGAGGTTAAGGAAAAACTTTGAAAGGCTTACAGTGAAAGTTATTGAACATTAAGCTAGTACACTCCTGTCTTAGAGAAAACTTACTTCTACTCCTGGTTAGACTAATAAAGAGCTATGTAACACCAAATAAATTGCTTCAGCAAAGCTTCTGTCCAGTTACTTTTTTTATTATTTTCTGACTTGTCACTGTGATGTGAAGAGCAAGCTGATGTGAAATGTTCCAAAACTGGTATTTTCTAAATTGTTCATAGAAAATGAGAGGTTGTTTTTCAGTTCAGCTTATTGTTTCACACACTCTTGACTATAGACACTGGAGTGAATTCAGTCCCATGAAGCTCTTAGCTGTTGTGATGATAGGCAACTAAGTAAAAGCAACGAGGAAAAATAAAGGTGTGTGCAGGGCAGCACTTATATAATGTGTAATAAATAAATAATCATAGGAGCACTGATTTCAGACTGCACAGGCAGCTGTTAATCTGCCATACTCTGTTGCTTACCTGTATCTGTTACCTTCTTAGTGCTTTTTTACTGTTCTTGTGCTCATCTTTTGTTTATGCCTCATGTGCAAGTGATAGGAGAGCAATTTATTCACCTTTCCTGTCAGGATTTTTAAGAGCATTATGAGGGGCAGATTTTTACTCTATGTGAAGTTTTTATAAAGTTCAACTTTTGACTATAGTTTGAAATATTTTTAGAAGGCGTAATTATATTCTTTATTGTGAAAGAAAGGAATATTTTTAATGATTTAAATATGAATCTGCTTACAGTATTTCTTAAATCTTATAAGAAAGTGCATTCAGTATAACCATAATCAGGGGGCTTCAGTTTTAATGACTTTGCAGACAGATTTTTCTATTTCTCTGCCCACAACTAAATCACTCTTATGCCACACAAGCGGTAGCTACTTGTGCATGCTGGTTGGTAATAAAATAGAATAATCAAGCTATTGATATTGTGGAAGAATCTATGAAAACACTAACAGTTAAAGAAATTGTTTTAGAGGGGATGACTAAACTCCAAAGGGACAAGCAGAGGCAGTCAGGGATGCTTCTTTGTTATGGGTCAGTGAGAAAACTGCGGGAAAAGCCCTTACTATATATTGAAATAGGTGAATATAAAGATGCGTAAGTTGGAAGAAAAGATATAGTTTTTTCTTGTTACTGATTTCAGAGGAACCAGGTTATGTCTGTATTTGGTTTTGAGTGTGTAAATTATAAGGTTTATTTACTCTCCTAATGAAGAAAGTTTTCCAGAGTTTGGGTTTCTAGGATGGTAGAGTTGAGGGGTGTAACAGTTTACTTCTTTGTAAGCATGAAACCTACCAACTCAGAGTGAAAAAAGAAACTCTTTTTTTTTTTTTTTTTGTACACAGAATTTGGTGAAAATAATTCTTTTATTAACACACTACAACTAATGTGAACAGAGATAAAGGCTGCTTTCCTGTTGTTGAAAAATATGTTTTTATATTCTATATAAAATAAAAAGTAGTATAACAAACATTTTAAAGGAAATAATCTAATCTGAGATAAATACCAACAGCGAGAATAGTTATATAAAAAGAATTTTAGAAGCATGCAGTGGATCTTCAAGCAAGCAAATTTGAGTTATCGATGTTACTTCTGTGAACTGGTGTGCAAACAGCACAATTCAGATGAAGTAAGACATTTTGCCTACAGCTCAGAAAAGCTGAAACATAGTGGTGAAATCACTCCTTAGCAGGATCTCATGTTATATTACCCTTCTACTGAAGTAGATTTTGGCAAAGTTATAAGTTTTTTTGCTTCTGCAAAACGTGTATCAGTGACTTGCCATGGTAGCCATTTAGTGATTGTGAGATTTTTATTAGAAAATGACTTCAGAACTGGGTTCTGTGAGTGATGGACAGTCAAGAGCCACATAAAAAAATTGACTGGTCATTCTAATTAATCTAATTAATTAATAAATCTAAATTCTATTGCCACAGATATAGTCTTGGGATGTAGATATTGACACAGTATTTGTGTATAACCTGTGAATTTCACATTCATGTCTTATAGCTAAGAGAGCTGAAGGGGAAATGTCCTTATGTGCTGATGTAGTGTGGCTTTGATTTCAACACATAGCAGTGGGAGTGTGGACAACACCAGCTGTTTTTTTTGTGTTTTTCTTGCATTTCTGAAAAGTAAGGTCTTCTACAACTGCTTTTGATGTCCCACTGCTTACTGTTCACTTTTCCTAACTGTTAAATAGGAACTTTAAAAAGTATCCTTGACCTCATGTGTTTTCATGCTGTGTAATCATTTCCATTTTTGTTTCTGTCAATCTTATTGGTAGTGTTCTTGTCTTTAATGCAGTGATAGAATTTTAAATGTATGCACATTCATACACATTATCTGTTTTATCTCCAAAAGTCTACACAAATATAATCTTCTTAGTCTATGACTTTCTCATAGACCTAATAATAGAATTTAGGTCCTATGAAAAAGGCTTTTGTTTACAGCGTGAGGTATCTCATTCTTGCTAAAACATAAAGTTATCCTATCTCTTTGGGATGTCTCCTTGCATCCCCAAGTGTCTCTATTCTGTATCACTACTCTTGGCAGCAAATTCTAATATAATTTAAAAAAACTTTATCTAAAGAATAAAAATGAAAATGAATGATTTTATTTGTTTACCTAAATTCCAAATCTTCTAATCATTCTGTCCCTTAACTTGCTTGACTTTCTTTTCTATTTTCTGTGACAAATCTCCCTGGAAAGACAACAGTTACCTAAAAAAATAAAAAATAAAAGATCACTGATTTTTATCTCAGTCAGGAAAACGAGTCTGAATGAAAAAACTGCTAAGTGTACTGAAGAGTAGTTCCACTGTTGAGATCAGATGGTGGAGAATGATGGCTCAGCATCTGACTGACAGCTGGTAATGAGTATTTTGATATGAGCAGGTAAAAACACAACCCATGTTGAAGCACAGAATTTGGTACCCAGATGTGACAAACTGAAGCATCATCACAGCTCAGGAAGGCACTGATTGGGTCATAATCCTTCTGAAAAGGACTTTTGGGCTTCAGATGATGGCCAGATTTTAACCAGTATAGCAAACTACATGCCAGTTTGACTGTAGTGAGTAGATCATGGGAAATGCCCAAAAGAAGGCTACAAGGATTGTGAGAGCTTATTGCTCACAGTCAGTGAGAAGAGCATGAGGGAGCTGAGTTGTTTAATCTGCTGTGAAGGAGTGGAAAAGCCATCTAATAGGAACCTACTTGAAGAGTAGCAGAGAAAGACAACAAATTTGAGCTCCACAGTGGCATAATATACAACAAGGACCAAAGGCCCCTGATTGGAAGGTTTAGGTAGAACATCAGAAGAATGTTTGCTACTAGGAATGTGGTAAAGAACTGGAGAAGATTCCCCATTGAGTAAGCATGATGCTCTTTACATCTATATTCATAAATAAGACAAAATCAGCAATGCATATTTTTGTTTTGCCAATGAAAATGAGTTTGATCAATATTGCCTAATTTAGATCTCTGAGTATTTGTATCTTAATAGGTGACTTTTTTTCCATACATTGTTTTTATTTTCAATGCCAAATAGTTGAGATATACGTATACTATTCCTTTGATTTCTTAAAATCTTGGTCTTAATATCTGGTTTGGAATTCGTCCTTGTCCTGACAGTTTCCTCTACACACTGCCTCTCTAGTTTCTGCATCATTAAAAGAAGATGTTCAGTGAGTAGCTGCAGTTCAAGGATTTTAATGTTTTTTCAAAACTGCCTCAAAATCAGCTGCTTTTTGGTGATGAAGTGGATCAAATAGCCTCATGCAATGGACTAATTTGAGCTCTGATATCAGCATTTTTGTTTCTTGCAGAGCTATAATTAATTTCATTATTATTTTTTAATTCATTCAACTGTCTTGAATATTCACTGTGCACACACTGAAAATACAAGCCTGAAGTTAAACTTTTCCCTGGATGACTATAACACATTAATTCTTGTAGGCTTTTTTACAGTGATTGATTTTGCAGTGGATTTGCTTCAGAGTACATGTGATAATGCGTACAATTTTATAATCTTTGTTTTCTTAAACTACATTACAACTAGATTAAGAAAAATTGCTGAATTATAAATTTAGATTTTATGATTAAAAATTTAATTAGAAATAGTTTGCTCACAGCAACTGTTCAAGCTCTGAGTATAAATAGAGCTTATTAATATTACTCATAATGAAAGAGGGTTCATTAACATATTTCCCTGTGTGCACAGAGTAGATACGTTGCCCTGCAAACTTTTCTTACAGGTATGCATCAGCCTTCATGAGACAGCTCAGACTGAAGGCCATGTCTGTGCTGCAAATGGAAGTGTGATTGTAATGTGAGCAATCTATCGTAGTATACCATATCAATCATCCCATACGTTTGAATGTTAGTTGGCAGTGACAAATTCTCTGTGTACTATTCTTAAATAATGCACTGGGACTTGGAATTGATATCTGCCTTAGATGAAATAGATTATTTATATAATTCTATTACTTGTTCTTAGTATAAATGGTGTAGAAAATCTTCAGAGTTGCTTATAAGTTGAGCTTAGTCACAGGAATATTATCAAAGCTACAGTTGTGGACAGTAGTATCTGTGCTGTGAAATTTATCAAGAAGTGGTGAGAAACTGAGTAAGACATGGAGAGAAAAATAAATGTCCTCTTACTGTTACAACAGGCTTTTGAGGATAATAGTGCTCTCAGAAAAATAATTGTTTGCAAATTTTCTTTTAAAATCGAGACTTTTGTTCAAAATTCTGAAAATGTTATGATGAAATTTCCTCCCCTTTAAGTAGCTTTAAGACTTCCTACATTAAGCATCATTGTTCCATGACCTAGAAAATATTAACAATATTTTAAATTATTATCTTAAAAATAATGTTTACTAATGTTTAACCTTACGGTTTTGTAAGAGCCGCACCTTGTGAAGATCTACTTATTCATTGTTTCCAAGCACTACACTGGTTGTTTTAACTACTAATCACTTCGTATTAACATGATACTATTGTGTGTCAGGAAGAAAGGTGGGAGTTGGAACAGCTGCTGTAATCTTTTAAATATAGTTCAATAAGAGAATTTAAAGTGAGTTTCCTCCTGTTTTCAGTCAAGAGGTGTACAGCTGCAATATCTGACTACTTTTATTTTATTATTGCTATTTGGATTCATACTTCTTCCAAAAGATACAAACTATTCATGGAAGCAAACACACTGCAGGATAGAAGTTTGTCAAATGTAGACATTTGTTCCCAGTACATGTAGAAATGCATATTTTACGTAGTGGTGTCTTTATATTCCATTAAATAGCTTTCTCATTGCTTTTAAAGTAGCAGATTACTTAAGCACTATAAAATTTTTACTGTTTTTTGTTTGTTTTTTTTTTTTTAAACTTTTGCATTTCCTGAATAATGATTGTAAATATAGCTAGTATTTATAAGAAAAAAGTTTATGGAAAGGAATTACAGGGGTAATTAAATAGAGGTTGTGCATGATCATCATATATGATGTCGAGTTTTGGTTTTTTTTTTTTGCCTGATTGTAGGTTTCAGAAGAAGTACTCCATCACCGTAGTGAGGAGGAAGACTCTTTCCAAGGAATGGAGCCCTATCTTGTGCGGAGATTATCATCTCGTAACATCCAGCTACCCCCTCTGGCTTTTAGGCAGCTAGAACAGGCTGACTGGGATAAAAAGAATGATACTGAGACCATCCCACGGCCCACAACTCTTCCACTGAGGATTCCTCCTCTGATTGCCATTACATCTGCCGACTCCAGCAGGTAAGGCCCAGCAAGATCTTTTTGATTTGTCATTTTCCATGATAGCTGCCGGACAGCAGATGCAGTTTATTCATTTTCTAAATCTTCTTAATAAATATACGGAAGTCATTTTTTAGAGTTTAGCAGACTTGGTGAAAAATGAGAATAAAATGTTCATATATGATTTTGTGGATGAAAATTAATAACTCAGTTTGTAAACCTTTTGTTCGTGTTGAAATGCAAGCACTGGGAAACATTTTATCTGAGCTTGATTAAAAGTTTCATAGTAAAAACAAAAGAAGTCTGTATTACAGAGGCTTGAATAATCACTTTGGAGTATTATACCAGAGGCAGAAGATTTTCTGTACTCAGAAAATATTTTGCAGAGTACAGTTCCAAAATCAATTGCAAGGAATGCAAAGAATTTCTGTTCTTCATTACTTTTCATACTATCTTACTGTGTTGTTTTCAAAAATGTGAGTTATCTGGAATGCAGTACTATGCTCTTAATTTTGAAGGCAATGCAGCCACTTGGTAACATAAGGATGGGTAATGAAAAGGAAGGATGGACACGCTGAGAACTGAAATGCACAATTTAGGAACCTATAGCTGTGTAAAGAATGTAAGTGTTGTACTCTGTTAGTAAAAGCTGTAAATATTCATTAGGATGCTATGGCAAAAAGGAAAAAAAAGATCTATCTTTATACCTAACATTGCCTCCTAGATCTCATTCCCATGTGCATTTATTTCTGGAATAGGCGAGACTAGTTCTGAAAGCATACTTGGTGAAACATTCACTACATCTGTGAGGAATGCAATGCCATTTGGTAAGGGTTTAAAGATAGATTGGTGTCTTGATTTTTTGTCTTTGGTTGTTGTTGGTTTTTTTTTTTTTTCCTGTCCATGAGGGCTGGAGACAAGTTTGGGGTGAAATCTGAAAGGAAAGTAAGTGTTGGGGCAATAATGACAGTCCATATTGCTGGCCTTTCTAAGTTTCAGGATATTTGGCTTTGAAAATTAAGTTGTATTTGGGACACTCTGTGCAAACCATCTAATGCCCAAGAGGTGCTCTGTGTTTTAGAGAGAATTCGTTACCTCACGACACTGACCAAAATTAATAACTATGTGATAGAATAAGTCAGGTAGCAGAGTGAAAAGTAAATACTTCTGTCCTCAGAAAAAGTCTCAGTGATTGTTGACTTTTGGAGTTGATGGTTGTTTTCCAGGCTGTATCTAAATATGCAACAGCAAGGCTGTTTAGTGTCTATTCATATAAATAAAAAGCCTAAGACGTACTGGTTATTTTGAATATCTATCTGCTGTATTCAGAGATGGATGTCCTTGGAGAGGCTTCTCTGCGTCTCAGAATCTGTTGTGGACATTAGAGACGTTATAGATTATTTTGTATTCTGCCTATGGCTTTCATTTCTATGGTTGATAGAATTTGTTTTGAAACTGGACAAAGAAAGATTTATCTATAAAAAACTTTTATTTCCGGGAGTAACTGAGAAACAGCAGATCTACAGATTGTTAAACGAAGCTGCCAGTCTGTTTAAACAAACAAACAAAGCAAATCCGAACACAACAGAGCAATTATAATTTTGATGCTTCTTGGTAATATAAAATCGGTAGCTCTTATGTTTCTTTCTTAGCTAAAGAGCAATTACATTGCTACAGGAAGAATATTATTCAGGAAATTGAATTTCTCTAGATGTTTAATGCCATTTTTCAGTGGTTAGCTCTTTCAAGCAGCTATGTGTTTCTCATTTACGTGCTTGTAATGCAAACCCAACAGCAGGAAAAATCCATCTTCTTATCGAGGCTTTTTGTCTGCATGAATGTATACAAATCTATTCTCTATTTTCGATGAGTTGGAGGAGGTGGAAGAGCAGTTGAGTCATAGGAACTGATTTTAAGAGGGAAGAATGTAATCACTAAAGACAACCTAAATTACATATCGTATTTTTGGAGGAAGACACTAAAAAAACTCATAGACGGCACCGCAAATTGTCTTGTACTTCACAGTAGATATGGTTTTAAGAATACAATGTGTATTCTGTTCGTAAACATGCATACACACTTCCAGATTCTTTTTTATTTCTTTTTATCTTCATAGAGCCTCAGGATTGTTTCTGTTTTTTTGTTGTTTTTTCTTTGTTTTTTGTTTTTCTGGTTTTTTTTTCATTAGCTTTGTATGCTAATGTAAAATTGCTTTTGACATTTCAGTTTTTTTGTTTGTTGTTTTTTTTTTTTAAGTTGCATAAAGTTTCATAGCTTGTATCTATAACTCTAAATGTTATATCCTATTGTAAAGTAGAATAGCAGTACTTTGCTTGCACATGTGATGACACACTTTAAATTTAGCCAGTTTTCCTCAGATAACCAGAATTATTTTTTCCAACATTTTTTATAAAGGTAACAGATACGATACAGAATGAATACACAGATATGAAGAGATTGATAGCAGAAGATTTTTGCTTTTGCCAAAACAGATAAGATTAAAATGGTGGAGAACTGTTATCTGAAATTCATTTGTTTTAGAAAATTTCAAGAATTTGGTTGTACCTGCTTTATAATAAACATTTCAGAGAGTTTGCTTTCCTCTGTATTTGTTTTGCCCAGTAGTTGCAGCTCCAGACTCGATTCAGTAGTATCCTAAAATAAACATTTGTTTCAGTAATTGTGATACTATAAATTTTATTTCTTCTTTCAGATATTAGATGTGATTTAGAAGGGCAGTTCATCGAATTGGTATTTAATAATGGTATTGATTAGTCCATCATTTTATCATACCTTTGAAGTGAAATAAACACCCTTCTGCTTAAGTGTAAATACAGAGAGAAGTAGTCTGCAAGGGTGCAGCATAAGCTGATTCCTTACATGCACTTTCCCTAGCACCAGTCATGTGGGCATAGGAATCATATGGGTTTGGGTTCATCCCCAGAACCTAGAAGCCTCTAGGCACTCACACTGCAATGCAACAAGACAATACAATGGCATTTCTTGTCAAGAGAGACTTCACTCCCTTGTGGAATCTGCCTTTCCCTCTTGATTCCAGGCAGTCTGCCACTCTTGATTCTTGTCCTTCATGACAGATCATTCTTTGATCCTGAATCCCTATTGCTGATCAGTTACAATGTGAATTTTGTCATCACCATTTGCCAAGCTTCATGAAATTTAATGACAGATTCTTCAGTTACCTTTCTTATGGAAACAGTCTTTGTATTTTGTAAATCAAAAGAAAAGATGGATGGAAAAAGATAGGATAGGATAGAGATATTCCTATCTGAATCTGCTTCTGTTAGACTCTGAAATGCAATGGCACATACACATATCCCACTGTGAGCAGTGCCTTTGAAGTACAAATTACTGCTGAAGTACTGAAGTATTTTAAAGTTGTACTTTAAGGTCAGTGCTGTAATTCTTCTATCCTCTTAAGACATATGACTGCCATAATACGATGAAAATGTTATATAGGTTGAATGTAAAGTCAGGAGATAAAAGATTCTATAGTGTACTTCAAAACCTCGTTTATAGGCTGTCTGAACACCAGAAGTTATTTTGGAGAAAAGAAATAGTTAGGAAGACTTTAGCAAGGCAAGCATTAGCCTCTTTTCTGAGGTTACAAGGGATAGGATGTGACTAAATGGCCTCAGGTTGCCCCAGAAGTTTAGACTGTATATCAGGAAGGGAAAGGCTGGTTAAGCATTACAACAGGCTGCATAGTTAAGTGGTGGAGCTGCCATCTCTGGTGACACTGGAAACCTGTGGCTGTCATGCTTACTGACACAATTTAGTGGTGGACTTGGAAGTGTTAGGTGGATGGTTGCACCTGATGATCTTCAGTATCTTTTCCATCCTACATGCTTCTATGATTCTGTGATTTACATATTCTTTGCAAAAGCACAAGTTATGAGAAAGTACTGTTACTACAAAACATCAAATTCGTTTTGTATACACTGGAAACTGTATATATTGGTATGCATATTGAACTCTTGGGAGCTGTAAGAATGACTTACACAATGGTTGATTTCTTAAGGTTTTTTTATTATTATTTTTTTTTTTACAGCGCTCTTTCTCTTCTAGTATATTAGTTGCTCATCGCAGGGACAGATGCATGGATTAGACAGACACTGCATTGCTTAAAAACTTCTCTATTTTCTTATCCATGAAAGAAGAAATTAAAATTCTCTACATTAAGGATCAGAACAAAATTTGATATAAATCTTTGCATTTTTCTTTCTGTTCTTTAGAGATGCACTTGTAATTTAATTTTATTTTTTTTTCTGATTATTGCAGACTGAATTCAAGACTAAGCTTTAAATACATAATTTTGAGAAGAAATACAGCAAAAAAATATTATTAGCATCATCAGTGTAAGTTTCATACTGTAGCCATACAGATTAATTTCAAGCAAAATGTGTCTTAAAGCCTTCCAATTCCTTGCATTGTCTTTACCCCACCAAAACAATAACTCAGATTACATTTTTTCTTCTGTACTTTTTATGAAAAAAGTTAAGCCACTGAAAAGAAAAGAAAAGAAAAGAAAAGAAAAAGAAAGAGAAAAAGAAAAAAAAGAAAAAGAGAAAAAGAAAAAAAGCCAGCTTTGTTGTTTTTTAAAGGAACTGAGTGTTAGATTTTGGTGATGAAAGCAAGTAGACTGGAACTTATCAGAGAAACATGCAATAAAAATACAAGCTGGGGAAAAGCTGCTCATTGGATTGATTTATTTGTAACTCAGTAGGGTTCCATGTGTAGTGAAAATAAGTGAGAGCTATGGTTTGCATAGCATCAAAGTAATAACAATAAAAAATTGCCATTTCATTTTCTTTTGAACTCAGAATGATTATCTCTGGGCTGTCATGCTGTAACTCTACTTAGGCAACTTCTTATAGGTCTGTGCTGTTTTCAGCACCAGCTGTGTTTATTATCTGACTCACCTTCCAGTTAAGAATAATGAACAATAGCACAATGATTCTTAACACTTTTATTGCCCGTATTTATTTTAAAACCATTTTTAGCATGATCTAATGCTCATTTTAGCTTTGAGAGATCAGATAGTGAGCAAGTAATGCTATATTTATTGTATAGGAGAACTTGCACACAAAGAGATGGTGCAGCTGGCCAAGACCACAGAGAAAACAGATAACAAAACTATTAACAGAAATTCAAGAGTCTTTAACTCCTCATTTATTTCTGCTTTATGCTACCTGCCACAGTGCTGCAAATGGACCTCAGAAGAATAAATAAATAAATAAGGATGCCTCAAGGTTAACTGCTGTTACTCATCCCGACTCACGTAAGTCTGAGTTTGTATCACTCTGACTTAGTCTCATGGAACTCTGACTTACTGGTTTCTGTTACAAACAAAAGTGTAGTAAAGAATGTACTGACAGTCTATGAAGGGCAGCAGAAACTTCACTCAGTCTCTTATTAGCCTGAGTGAAATCCTCTTTAAATTTCAGAGTTTTAAATTGAAAAACACAATTGCTATTTAAAATAGGCATTTTTATTTTTATTTTCTTTTTATTTTTATTTTTATTTTTTTCTAATAATTAGAATTTTCTGTATAATATGTATTACCTGTCAAAACAAGTAATTGTTCCACTTTACTCATCATTGGTGTGATCTCACTTGGAGTACTGTTGCACAGTTTTAGGCTCCAAAATACAAGAAGTATACACAAATATTAGATTGTGTCCAAAGGAGGCAACAAAGATAGATAGTGACAGAACTAGAAGGCATGACTTCTGAAAAGTGTCAGAGGTTACTTCCTTTGTTCTAGTTACAGAAGAGGAGACTGAAGGATAACTGTACTGTTGATTATAACTTCCTCATGTAGGGTAATGGAGAGGAAGGTGCTAATCTCTCTTCTGACCAGTGATAAAATACAAGAGAAAGGCTTAAAGCTGCATAAGGAAAGATCAGATTGAATATTACATTAAAGTCCTTCACAGACAGGGCGATTAAGAACTGGAGCAGGCCTCAGATGGTTTTCTAGAAGCACTTCGACAGCATGCTCAGGTTTAAATTTAGGTTGTCCCATGTAAAGACAGGAGTTGGACTTGATCCTTCCAGCTCAATATATACTATGATTCAATGAAAAATCTAACATGTGGTATAGTTTTCTTTGGATGCAAAGTTATATAATTATCACATAAACTATGACATAAGCTTTTAAAAGAGAAAGTTTACAGCAGATAACAATCTTAACTGAGGTTGTTTTCTGCCTTTGCTGAACTATACATGATTCCTTTCACACCATTCTTCTGGCTTGACAAGGTCCTGTGAATGGCAGCCCTCTTGAATAGTAAGCACTCATACTTTTCTGGTGTCTTCTGCAAACTTGTTGTAGGTGTGTGACATCTTATTGTACACGTCAAGTTGATCAAGTTGCTAATTAAGTGGCTCCAGTACTTATCCCTAGTGAACTCTGTTCTTACCTAGCTGCTATTTATATTTGGAACAACTGCTCAAAATCATTTAACTCTGATGGTCTGAGCAGTTTGTCTGCCTTGTGGTCTCATTCATCTAGTCTGTATTTTCCAACTTAGCTATAAGATAGATTGTCAAAATTTTTTCTGCTGCTCTTGTCTGTCACAGGGCCAGGAATTTTGTCATGAAAGGAAATCAGATCTATTACAAGTGATTTTCCCTAGGCAAATTTATGCTGACTGTTACCAGTCTCTCCTTGTCATTTAAATGCTTGGAAATTACTTCTCAAAGCACTGTCTTGACATTCTTCTCAGGACTGAACCAAGATTGTAGTTTCCAGGGTCTTCTTCTCTCTTTTAAAGATAGCCTTATCATTAGACCTTATCAGATAAATAGGGACCTCCACTGATCACCAAAATTTTTCAAAGATGATAAATGGAACATGGCCTCACAAGGATAAAGATCTGCTTCCTCATTAAGATTGGGTGCCTCCCACATGGTCTCAGTAACATGACCAGTTTACCTAAGGAGGATTTAAATGTTTTCTTACATTGTGTAGTACTCTCTACTTCCTCAAACATCTGTTCTAGAGATGATGACCTAAGAAACCTGATAACAGACCTTGCCAGTAAAGTAAGGCAAATAAGAATTTCAGTTTGAGTACATCATCCTATTCCATGTCTTCTTGGTTGTTTGCTCCACTCAGCAGCAGGGCTACATTTTCTTTTGTTTTCTGGATTTGCTTTTCAAGTTCTTTTTTAATGCCCTTAATCTCTATTACTAAATTAATCTCCAGCTGAACTGGGTACTAATTGTATTCTCTGAAAGCCAGGCGATGCTTCCATTTCCCTCGTTGGAATTCTGGTTCTACTTGCACCTTCTATACTTCTCCTTTTTGTATTTTAGCTCAATCAGAAGTTCCCTGCTCAGGCAAGTTTGCATCCTGCAGTTGCTTTTTAAATACTTAATTGCAGAGTATCCGGAACACTACAGAAAAGTGAGTCATTGGCTTGTAGAAAGAGCTGATTATGTAGGATTTTTATGATAAAATATTATTTTAATTTTCAATTATTATTACATTCATAATAGATTTCATAATGTGTCTAGGCACTTCTCTGTTTTTGCATTCATATAATTTAGAGCTATTGTATGTTAAAAATAGTGAGAGAGACTGTCTTTTTTTTGTGGTTGATTTGATAGTAGAAACTAGTCATTTTCTAAGCGATCTCTTTAAATCATTTCTCCTGATGATTCTTCCTTGACTAATGTCTTAATTCACATGTTGCTTGCATATCTGCCTAGATGATTACCAGTGTCAAGGTCCACAGCTGCAATGCTTCATGCTGCAGAGAGAGATCAAAAAGTAAAAGGTTGCTTGTAATTGTAATTGTTCAAAATTGCAGTGAATTAGGGGAAGTCAGTGAACTTATTAAGATCAGCTTTACTTTCCATATTGCAATCTTTAATAGTTTTAAAGAGATTTTTACTGCTCAGCAACTGCCTCTTTTTGAGCAATTAACAAGAAAAATAGTTATTAATATATCTATTTGGGCAGTCAGTCAAACACGAGGCTGCACGTTTGGTTCAGTATTAGAAGTGCAATGTAAAAAGAAGTCCTTAACAAAATAATGTCATGATGTATACTTTTTCATAATGTCATAGTAGAGTCAACTTAGAAATAGCAAAAGAAATAAAGAAATCATCTCCGGTTAGAGACACGCACATGTTCCTTGCAAGGATTTTTTTTTTCTTTTTTTTTTCTTTTTGGATATTTTCTTTTTATATTATATTCAACATTAGAGATATCTTGGAGGTCTGTCCAATTATTCATTACAGCAATATATAAATAGAAACAAGAAATGTACTGAACTGTCACAGGCACACAAAAATGAGAATTGCTTCCAGAACATGATCCATCCAGTAACTATAGATGAATCTCACCTTTAGGAAAATTCCATCCATTTTGTCTTGGCTTGATGGAGAACACAGGTAAGCACAGAGACCAGCAGCAAAAAGCCGCGTCCTGTGGTTGTGTGCAGAGTGTTGCCTGGCTTGTGAGCAGTTAATGCATAAACAGGAGAGAGAATCAAAGTAGAAGCATAGCAATTCTGAGTATTTACATCACCCAATTTTTCTACAATTCTGTGAGCACAGTCGTTGTAATCACCTCTAGTAAAGCCTATTACAGGTGATGTATTTCTGACAGGTTCATCCTCTAAATCAGTGGATATGGCAAGGTAGTACCGAAGGAAAGGATGTGGGCTTTGGCATAAGTCAAGCTGCTGTCACCATACTCCTTGCCTCTTTGCTTCAATAACCTTGTGCAAAGAGTTTTGATGACTTAACCTAACAATTGTTACTCATAATACATTGGCTGCTACTCTGTAGCCCTAATGTATTTATACAACTTGAAAAAAGTCTGGATAAGGAAGTCATCTGGGAATAAAATTGTTAAGGTTAGGAATTTACTTGGGAAGTCTGCCTTGGCAAGCTTATCAGCTCTGTATGCCCTGCTCTTTCTGCTTGTGAGGCACCTGCTTGTAGGCAGCATGGTCTACAGGAAGTTGTGTAGAAAGACATCTGGCTAAGTATAGCTATTCTTTGCTAAAATAGATTGAAAGTTTCTCTTTTCTAGGGTGTTCATCTCTTCATAATGTGCATTCTTTCTCTTCTATTATGCGGAATTTTAATCTGAGTTCAGACAATGGTAACCATAACCATAACCATGACTTCAAAAATGATACACTTGTATGTTAGCATATACATAATAAAGCCTTGTCACACCTTGTATTGTATGCAATAAATTTTCTTAGGATGTCAAAAAATTAATCTAGGAATGTATGTAAGATATTGATAGGTAGGAATGTCACAGTATCAAAAGGATATTATTCTTCATTTGACCATGTATTTGCATGAACAAAATTTTTTCTTTTATTGTTTTGCTTATTTATGATATTACACAGAAGTGATCTGCAAAATATTTTACACAACCTGGATATAATCACAGATCACAGAATCACAGAATGACCCGGGTTAGAAGGGACCTCAAGGATCATGTAGTTCCAACCCCTCTGCCTAGCAGGGCCACCAAACATACACCTTTTACTAGATCAGGTTGCCCAGGGCCCTGTCCAACCTGGTCTTGAACACCTCCAAGGACGGGGCATCCACGACCTCCCTGGGCAGCCTGTTCCAGGGCCTAACCACTCTCCTAGTGAAGAACTTCCCCCTAACATCCAACCTAAATCTTTTAACTTAAAAATCTTTTAACTTAAAACCATTTCCCCATGTCCTGCTATTGTCAGCCCTTTTGAAGAGTTTTCTCCCCTCCTGGGAGTAAGTTCCCAATGGATCTAATAATGTTGATAACTTCTGACATAATGCATATCTTGAAAGTCACAGATAAGAACTTTCTTTTTAATATTAAGCAATCTGATATTTATTTATTTTCTTATTTTATTTTTTTCTCCTCATATTTTCATCAAGCATAGAAAGTGATTTCCGCATACATAATTTAAATAAACTGTGCACTCTGAGAAAAGTTTGTTAAATATATTCATATACCTACTGACTTTGTTTCTACTTCAAGGTGACAAAGGCATTCTTGATTCTTTTAAGCAGCCTAGTTATGGCCTTCCATTTCATTTTAAATGAAGGGAAGATGGCAGTTCTCTGAAAAGTAAACAGATCAGAGCCTCCTAATATTTAAATATATTAAATTTCTACTTTACATAGAATGATCTTTAAAAGAAAATATATATATATAAAATACAGTTAATAGGAAAGAACTTTAAAATTAGCTTACAAATTTATATAGACAGATTAATTTTTATTTCTTGTTACAGCAAAGGAAATAGAACAGCAAGCAGTGAAAGACTGTAATTCTGTCTTTTCCAACAATGAACCAATTTTCTGAGGTGTTTTCTGAGGGCTATTGCTTGAACTTCTGGGTATAAAGTAAAACGTGGGCCTTATCAGAGGATCTAGTCTATGTGCTAGACCAAGATCTGGTTGACTGCTATTACTTTCAACAAAATAAGTTTCTGCACAATCTCATGTAATGGCTATGTAATGGTCTCATTCTGTTCTTTCTTGCCACATCCCTTCTAAACTATAATTTTCTTTAATTCAAAGTAATTCTCATCTCTTTTCTGGTATAGGCGACAGGGTGATTAAATCCAACAGTTTCACTATGAGAACTGTCTGAATAGGTGGCATCAGAATCTCATAGACTCTACAATAAAAGGTTTCATTATGGTACTCTGTGGCCTTATCAGGTCTAATGTGTTAGACATGTCTGAATCTCTCTAGCAGGAAGAGACAGAAAATAAATGTTTATCGGTGACTTTTATAGTTAAGTATGATCTGAAATTCATTGCACATGCAGAAATAGAGGCTTTTTCGATGGGGGCAAGTCAGTACTGCAGGCTTTTAGTTGTTTTTCCCTAGTTTTGTATTTGAGCAATGGGATTTTTATGACACTGTCTGGAAAGTTTGAAGAGGTTGTATCTTTCTCTGACTGCAACATTCCTGAAAAATTTCCTACCTCAGTTTCCTTCTGTTACTCTGTCTTAGCTCATATTCCTTCCGCTCCATATGGTCATCTTCCTAATGCTTATAGGTATTTATTATAATCTCTGACACTGTCCATAACATCTATTAGTCATCCATATTATGCTTGGTCTCTTGCAGAGTCAGATTTACCTTTTATGCTTCATATCATTTTTGCAAGTGTTTCTGGTCTTCAGTGAAAGACCTAAATTCAGTGTATTTTGGAATTAGCTCCTCTGGACATATGCGTGATTGGTGGAGAATACCGAGTAGAAAGATGTATCAAGGATGTAATTGATATTCAGTACTGTGGTTTCCAAGCCATTTTATTACAACAAAATTACAGAAACTTTTATACAATTTTGAAAAAAAAAAAATAAAAATTATTAACTTAATTTAATAATAATAAAATAAACTTAAATTTAATTAACTTAAATACAGATATGAATAGCACATTTTTTTTCATATATGCAGAAAGATCTGCAATAGTTTGATAAGTAGTTGTAAAACTTGACATTACCTTAGTAATTTTCCCCAGTGAAAGATTTAATTTGATTTTACAGTTGCAAAAGTAAAATATATAAAATAATCCCTAGCTTTAAATGTTTTTTATTAGATACTTTACTTAATATGCATGCATACATCAGTAACAATTACTCCTCTTCATGAAATGTAAATGTGTAATTGTGCTTTTCGATTCACAGATTAATTAGTACAAATTTGGACACTGACTACACTTTTGTCATATTTATGTTTGATGGTAAAATTTCTTGATATAGACATGCTCACAAAGCCTGATTGTTCTGCAAATAGGAACAGTGGCAAAACCCTGTTTAATTAAATGGGGGCAGATGCGGCCTACACAGAAGTACTAAAAGCTGTGTGGGAGATTAATGTAAAGTCATCAGCAGTCTGGGGTTTCCTCTGGAGACTACTCTGTAAATTTAGCCTTAATTGAATACAGAGGAAAAACAAAACAAAAAAAAAAAGATCTTAAAAGTTTCTCTTTTAAGTTTAAATGACATTTTAGCTTAAAGTAAACAATGGTTTAGAAACTTTTAGAATTTCAATATTTTAATTACAGTAAAAGAGGAATTTACTGAGGCTGAAAGAAGTATAGAAGAAACAAACAAACAAACAAACAAAAAATTAAATCCTAAGAGTAATGTAAAAATATAAAATAACAAAGGTTGATTTGTCTGATAGTTTGAAAATCTTTAAGCTCTTAATTAAAATGCCTATGTTGGTTGTCATTTGTTTCATGAATAAATTATATTCTAGCTGTACTTTGTAGATTTTTTTTAAAAAGAGTTAAAATAAAGTACAAGTTTAACTTTACTCACTTTAACTAGCCCGAAAAGCACATGAATATACGTGAGACAGAACTCTTTCAACACTGAATAATAATGCATATGTACTAGAAGCTTCTGATGGCCTTATCTCTCTGGAGTTTTCCTCTTGCCAAATGCTCTAATGAGTAGTGGAATCATGACTGTTGCACTTTTTAGGATCTCTGTTGCAGACCTGAATAGAGCCCAAGCATCCCAAATCCCAATTCAAATAAGTGGCATTTCAATTACAGGCTGAGCTGGAACACCATTATTCCTTTGTTAGTGCTAGAAATATGTGCTTGCCTTTATAGCTGGAATATGTACTTGTGATAGATGTGAAATATGCATTTTCTGAGAATGGTAAGGAAGTGCTAGGAGCTGGTAGGTGTATGAGTTTTCACTAGACTTAAGGATGGTCACTCCAATGTTAGTTTATTTTGCCTGTCTTTCAGACACACTGAAGTCCAAACTGGGAAACAAAACAAAACAAAAAAAACCAAACCAAACCAAACCAAACCAAAACAAAACAAAACAAAAACCCAAACTGTCAAGAATAGTAGTAAGAGCAATCTATTGAAGGATAAAGATGAACAATAGACCTTCTTAGCCACTAATTAAAAATTCAGAAAAGTAAACTTAATTTTTTCAAGATATTTTTAGGGGACTGTGTAGGAGCAGCCCAAGATAATCAGATAGTAAAATAACAGAAAGTGTATTTCAAGGGCAATTTCAATACAATTGTAGAAGTTGCAAATTTTCTAAGAATATTTAAGGTTTCTGCTTGTTTACTTTGATAAATTCCACAGATAGATAAGCAGCTAAAAACAATTGTATTCAGAGAGATCCAAGCCTAAAACTTTTTAATTTTAGCGTAGACATTTGAAAAGCTGCACTACAATTGATACAACATTTTGCAGCCCCCGAATGCCAGCACAGTCAGTAAACAAAATTTGTGAAGCTTTTCTAGAATGCTTTCTAATGAGCCCTGATGGGATAACAGAGGTTATATTCATGGTAATCCTGCAACACAGCAGCAACAACTGCTTCTGCCTTTTGTACCAAATCATGAGATGCTATTAGTATTACAGTGAGAGGAATTGTTTTGGGTGCTCCCTTCTGGCTTTGAATTATATTAGAAAACAGAGAACAAAAGTTTCTGCTGATCATCTGTGATTCTGGGAGGTAAGACTGGCAGCTTTGACACAAGGGATTCAATGACTACTACCTGTGTGGTTTTTGTTATGTTTTGTTTTTCTTTTAATTTCTTTAAAATTAGAAGAACTTTAAGAAATACAGATAGCTTAAAAATATTATTGGGAAATTCTCCAACATGAAAATCTTGAAAATATTTGGAGAAATCTTGTCACCCCAAAGAACACAGAAAATTGAACTTTTAAACCAGGATTACACTAAGTGTTGTAAGTTTTTTGGTGAGGAGCACAGTCAGACAGAGAGGTCTCAAGGAAAAGCTATGCTACCAGTTTCCTATCTTGTGTCACAGCTAATAAAATGTACATAGAGTATGAGTGAAGTAACATGGATTATGAAGGAACTTTCACAAGAATATGTAAATAATGTGTTTGGGTTTTTTTTGCTTGTTTTTTTTTTTTTTTTTTTTTTAATTGCCATAATTCCTGTTTTGTACAGAATTTTTCATTGGAAAGATCACATATTTTTGTATACTATAAAATCTTGATGATTTCAACTGTAGCTTTTCAACATTCCCAATTTATGACAGCATTTACTGTCACTAATTATTTCAGTAATTAAAGCAGTAAGTGGATTATAATTCTTAATTAGTTCTATATTTCAGCCTTAGAAATCAAGAAGTATTGAGGTGATTGTTTTCCCCTCAGTGTTTAATGAATATTAAGTATCTATCATTAGTTGTAGAAATTGAGGATAGATCTTATTGCTTCATATTTTATGTTATCTAGTGGATTGAAAGAATAAGAACCTGTACTTTATTTATTCTTCAATACATATTAATATATTTGTTGCTTCTTTGCCAGAAGAAATCGGTGGCCTTCTACAATGGGGTTACAGCATTAGTCGATAAGGGAAGACCAACTGATATTATCTACTACGACTTGTATATAGCATTTGACTCTGGCCCACGCAATATAGAAAGATACGGATTTGATGGGTAGACCATTTAGTAAATAAGAAGTTGATCAGAAAGTTGCACTCAACATGTTGTGGTCAACAGACTGATGTGTAGGCAGACATGAGTGATGAGTGGTGTCTATGAGGAGCATGTATTAGGTGGGACCTGAACTATTTAACATCTTTGTCAGTGGCATGAACAGTGAAACTGTCAGCAACTTTGCCAGTAACACCAAGTTGACATGCTGGAGGGAAGCAATGCCATATGGAGAGTTATGGATAGGCTTGAGAAGTGGGCTTATGTGAGCCTCATGAAGTTAAACAGTACCAAGTGCAAGGTCCTGTGCCTGGTTCAGGGTAATCCTAAGCACAAGTATGTGCTGAGCAGAGAATGAATTGAGACCAGCCCCTAGAGAAAGACTTGGGGCACTTGATGAAAAACTGAACATGAACAAGTAGAGTGAGCTTGCAGCCCATAAAAACAACCATTGCCTGAGCTGTATCAAAAAAAGGATGTCCAGGGAAGAGAGGGAGGTAATTGTCACCTTCTCTGACCTTGTGAGATCCCATCTGAAATACCGTGTCCAGGTCTAGGGCCCCCTATCATAAGAAGGTCGTGGAGGGTCCAGAGGAGAGCCATAAGGACAATCAGAAGGCTGGAGCAGCTTTCCTGTGAAGAAAGGCTGAGGCTTTTCAGCCAGCAAAGAGAAGACCCTGGCAGACCATATGGGAGCCTGCCTTCCAGTATTTAAGGAGGCCCACAAGTAGGCTGAAGAGTAACGCTTTTATCAGAGAGTGTAGTGAAAGGATAACCAAAAGAAAGTAGATTTAAGTGTGATATTCAGAAGATGTTCTTGATGAAGGTATCGAGGAACTGGAACTAGAGACACTAGGAAAGCCCCATCACTGGAAGTGTTCAGAGCCAGTTTGGATGAGGCTTTAAGAAGTCTTGTCTAGTGGAAGGTGACCCTGCCCACAGCACTGTTGGTTTTCCATATCTCTCACCCCATCTTAATCCAACTTCAAGTACAAATTTAACGTTTTCAGATGTTAACTGGACTTTGTTGCTAAAAGCAGTGTGTTGTCACATTGCTGTAAAAGCAGCAGTAATTTCTGAGTCTAATATTTATGTCTCTGTGAGTCTGCTGATGAGTGAGAAGGTGAAGTAGGGTGACAATGTTTTAGTGAATGCTGACTGGAGAGAGTGACAGATGTGGGGAGGTGTCCCTACCTATAGCAGAGGGGTTGTAACCAGATGATCTTAAAGATCCTTTCCAGTCTAAAACATTCTATGGTTCTATGATTCTGTGAGAAGAATTTTGAAGCATCTCTTCTTTGTGAACGCTGCCTTAGATAGTCACAATCTGTATAGCATCCCTGTAGGGCTTATAAACCCTAGAAATATGAAGCCGAATCTCAGCTTGCATTTTTTAAAGGAGTGAAATGTAGTTTTTAATCTTAATCTTGAAAATAGTGGTAAGAGGAAAGAGGATTGAAAAGCATGATGTGGATGCAAGCTAGAGTGATAAGATCAAAGCATTCCATCATTTTTTAAAAGAAGGTACATGAAAAATGTTGCATTTTGCTGTGTAAACAATTGCCTATGAGAACTTTCAGATTTGTCTCTGGAGGGCAGTACTTTCTTTATGCAAGTGATTCACTTGACAAATGTGAAAACATTTTCAGCCAAGGAATTCCATATTTTCAGAGCATAACTAAAACTGATATATTATACAGGTTACAGGCGAATACTGCAATTCAAATAACATTCACTTGTATCTCACATATGAGCTAAACAATCCAGGTTTAAATGAAGACAGCAGAAAAAGAAAAACCTAGTAGTTCTAGACGGAGAACTGTCAAACCAAACTGAGCTAAGCTCAGCAAGTAAAGATTAATATCGCTGAGATATTTTCAGCAAGTGTGAGATTCAGAGGAAACAAGTGACAATTTTGATAAATAATATTTCCTTTTTTGTATCTCAAGTTAATATCCTTCAATAAAGGAATTTACTTTGGAGAGTTACAGATGGGAAAATAAATTGGCAATATTCACAGTCACTTACCCACATTAATGAATGCTTCTTTCTCCCCTACCACTCATTTAAGTAATAAGTAACCCACTGACATATCAAATCACATTTCACTATTCAAACTGTTAATATTTTTGATTCACGAGAGGTCAATAATTGAAAAGTATTTCACTGGAAATATCACTTGTTAAAAAAATTTACAACTTTATGATTTATTTGTTTAAAAATCACTCCGAAAAATGATTGATACTGATTCACAGAATCATAGACTCATAGAATCATAGGCCTGGGTTGAAAAGGACCTCAAAGATCATCTGGTTTCAGTCCCCTTGCTATATGCAGGGTTGTCAACTGCTAGACCAGTCTGCCCAGAGCTATATCCAGCCTGGCCTTGAATGCCTCCAGGGATGAGACATCAACAGCCTCCTTGGGCAACTTGTTCCAGAGCATCACCACCCTCTATGTGAAAAAATTTCTCCTAATATCTGACCTAAACCTTCCCTGACTAGTTTAAAACCATTCCTTTTGTCCTATCACTTATCCACCCTTGTAAAAAGCCATTCCCCTTCCTGTTTATACGCTCCCTTCAGGTACTGGAAGGTCACAATGAGGTCTCCTCAGAGCTTTCTTTTTCCAAGCTAAACAAGCCCAGTTCCCTCAACCTCTCCTCACAGGAGAGCCATTCCAGTCCTCTGATTATCTTAGTGGCCCTCCTCTGGACCCGTTCTAAGAGTTCCACATCCTTCCTGTACTGGGGCCCAAGGCCTGTACGCAGTACTCCAGATGGGGCCTCACAAGAGCTGAGTAAAGGGGTACAGTCACCTCCTTCTCCCTCCTGGCGACCCCCTTTTTAATGCAGCCCAGAACACAATTGGCCTTCCAGGCTGCAAGCACACACTGCAGGCTCATGTCCAGCTTCTCATCTGCCAGGACCGTCAAGTCCTTCTCTGCCAGGCTGCTCTCAAGGAGATCTTCCCCCAGTTTGTATAAATACTGGGATTTCCTTGACCCAAGTGCAGCACCTTGCACTTGCCCTTACTGAACCTCATTAGGTTTTCATGGGCCCACTTTTCCAGCCTGTCCAGGTCCCTCTGGATGGCTTCCCTTCCTTCCAGCATATCAAGTGCACCACTCAGCTTGGTGTCATCCGCAAAATCGCTGAGGGTGCACTCAATGCCCTGTCACAGATTCCTAACCTTCTAATTAAAACTAAATTTGATTTCTGACATGACTGAGGTTTCTATACTTTAATTACTTTAAATTACTTAAAATGTACTTTATTTTTATATTTTGGTCTGTGTCTGACAAAGTTAATATTAGATACTTGTTAATCAAGCTGTCCGATGATTTAAATATCTTGTACATGAGAATGTAATTTTCTCTTGAAAACTGCTTTGAATAAGTAAATTACCACTATTAGTCACACTAACAAAGTTTGATAGACTTGCTACGTCACACACACAGAGAGAGAGAGATAAAAAGAAAAAAGAGTAAAAAAAGAAAAAAAAGAAAAAAAGAAAAAAAAAGGGAATAGTTGCTGAACTGTTTTAGGAGGCTTGGAGAACCATTATCTATTTCTATGAACCTTTCCATTCACTTGCCTTCTTACTGTCTGAAATCAGACAACTGAAATTTCTACTGTACTTTTCCTGAAAAGTCACTGTTTTAGAGCTTGTTATAAAAGCAATTTTACTGTCTATCTTTCTTGATGAAATTGAGGAAAACTGCCAAAGCATACATGAGGGTCTTGAGGAATAAAGAGAATTTAAAAGAAAAGTGCCAACTTACAGTGCAGTTATTTCAAGGTTACCTTCCCACAGAATAATGGTTCAGTTGTGTTACGGTAATATATCGTAGTCTTTGTTTCTTGAAAGACCTTAAATTTTGGAAATACAGAATGTGTAAGAATGCTGAGTAATTCAAACCCTCACTAGAAATTAGGAAAGTAATTAAGATAATGAGTAACAAGTTTCGGACATTATTTCACTAATATAAAACAGTCAAAGAATTCTTATTTCTAATTCTAAATAAGCATCTCATCCAATTTTATCCAAAAAACCTGTCTTTACAAACTGTAGTGTTAAAGTTGGCTTTGAATTCTCTAGCATCTTATTCAACATGATATTGGTGAAAAATTGAAAAATTTTCCTGACTTGGATTTTGGTTAAGAACTGTAGTCCTTTTTTCCCCTGATTTTTTTCCTAGTGTTGGCCCAGTATGATTTTCTGATTTTCCATTGAGAACTGAGTGAAGCCAGGTTTGAACAAAGATTACTTTTAAATTTAGGCTTTCTGGTTTGTAGAAGTTAGATTAAAATTAATAGGATTTAATGCTGTGCAAGTTTTACGGGAATTTAGCACTCCTAAATCCCTGCAAACTGTAGCCATTATGTTTGATCAAGTGTAATGTTAATGAAATATCATGGATGTCACCCCTATTCCTCTGCTTGATGTGAACAGACCAATAACATAATGGAGAAGGTAGAAAATAAATTGGAGAAATGTTCAGAATGGGCAAGAGTCTCACTGTGACTTTACCGATTGGAAGATACTGTGTAATTGTACTGTCTATAAACTACCTGGGAAACACAGTTGAATCAAAGTTGTGCTGTGCCTTATTGGTACAGAAGGAAGAAGCTCCGCAGAGCCTGTTTCTGGAATTATGCTTCCCTTAATCCGCTGCTGTAGGTACAATGTAGAAGAGGTGAAAGTGGGAAGAGTGCTGACTGTGCTTAATTCCTCCTCTCTTGCTCTTCTGCTATCCAGCTGGGAAAGTAATACCTTGCTGTTGCTTCCTCCTCCAGCTGCAAATCAAAGCAAGAAAGGAAACAAAAAAAAAAAAAAAAAAAAGAGACTCTTTTACGTGCAGTAATTATATAGCACAAGAGATGATCTAGCTGGTGATTTTTAGTGCGCTTCTAAAATAGACTTAGCCTTTGCTCTTTGCTCCAAGTAGGAGGTTATTGACATTTTTAGATTAGTGGGAGAAAAACACCTTTCATCTCAGTCAACTCAGCTTTTCATCAGTAAAGTTCTGAATCTGACTGGGGTAGTCAAAGCTAAAGATTAAGCTATGTCAGCCTATGTACCAGTATCAAACACATGGTTCATACATACTTCCCAGATTTTTAAATCACCTGGATAAGAGGAGAGGGATGGCTTTATGTTTAAGGATGTATCGCTTCTGTCTGCTGGATTGCACTTACTGTTTTCCACGTAATTGAATTCAGTGCTTTAATATACAGATCAAGAATATAATACTCATAGAAATTTTATGCTCTTGTAATGGAGATTTTGATACATTCAAAGAAGCAACCTTCTAGCATATATGTTCTCTACAAGAAAAAAATAAACACAGTGCTCCCTAGGAACTTTGCATTTGTATTCAGATTTTAAAAGTCATAGAATCACAGAATCATTACAGTTGGAAAAGGCCTCCAAGGTTATCTAGTCCAACAGTCCACCTACCACCCATATCACTCACTAACCATGGCTCTCTGTACAATCTACATTTGAACACCTCCAGGAACGGTGACTCAACCACTGCCATGGGCAGCCCGTTCCAATGCCTGACCACTCACTCTTCTGTTGAAGAGCTTTTCCCTAATATGCAACCTGGACATATCCTGGTGCAACGTGAGACCATTCCCTCTCCTCCTCTCAGTGCAGAAGTTTGTATTGTAGTAAATATTTTAATTGAGTTTTTATTTTACTTAATACTAGAAATTAATTTGGTATTTATACAAAGACCACTTGTAGAAAAGTACATCTCTGAATTAATTGTGTCTTAACAGAGGGAAAGTTTAAAAACACTCAGAAATGTCAATTGCATGGTAATAAAATAAGCACTTTAATTATACTTAAGTGTGGAAGACTCTACACTAGATAGCCAGTGAAACTGAAGTTTTTATTTTTTTTTTTCCTCCAAAATGGGAAATATTACCATTCACCAACAATCTCTGACAAAAATGAAAATTCCAATGGAGCTACCTCTAGGAAAATCTGTCTGCAAACTGGAGAGGCACCCTAGCTAATTGGTGGTACCTATTATGTCAAACTAGCATAATTATATAGTTTTAGATTAATCTCCCTTTTATCCAGTTAACAGTGATTTTAGTAGAATTTAATTTTGGAGTCACTCCATAACTTACAAAAGATATTCAACAAAAAAAAGGGCTATTGATTGTTAATTTCTTTCTGCAATAGGATTTAGGAATGTATATTGAAATATTAGTCTTACCATAACTGTCCCTTTGTAATTGTAAATAAGTACATGATTATTGTAAGTGAATTCTACAAGTAGATTATGTGAGATTTATGTGGGCATGTTCTTGCAATACTTTCTTTTGCTATGATTTGTAGTTCTACATCCAGCAACATCTTTTATATTTAATCAGACCTTTACTTTTTAAAGCACTCAATTTTTTCCTCTTTAATAATTCATGTTTTCAATTGATTTATAGAATGGCGATCTATTGAATTGCTTTTCAGTTGCTAGCAGGAATGTGAATCTGTTTCATGAGTCATACGATTAAGAAAACCCACTCTGATTTGAACAGTTAATATCTGTCCACTGTATCCAAAATTTGAGCTAATTGAACTTAAGAAGACTCAGAAAAAAAAAATGCAAAACATGCTGCATTTTCTTAAATGCCACTGAGCTGAATTAGGTCAGGATTAATGTCAGTAGCTATTATCAGTGGTGAACAATGAACAAAATTTGCCATCATTCAGCTTAGGTTCTGCTTTAGCATTGGTTCGGTTCCTGTGCAGGCAATACAGCTGTCTGTCCCTCACTTTACTCTCATGCTGAAAGAACATTTAAACCAGTGCTGAAGCATGAAGTCATGAAATAAGAGGAAATTATTATTTTGCTATTTAAACTGCACAGTGTTTTTTCTCATCCAATTAGACCTGTTAGCTCTGTAATGTTTACACCATCAAGGATACATTTCCATTTCAGTTTTGAAGGTTTCCTATTACACATATATGAAGTGACAAAATAAGCGATCCCCAATTATTTTCTATATTGTCAAAATTACCTATCTTAACTGAATCATCAGAACCATAACTATCTGTTAAGAACTGCAGCACCATTTTGAAGTCAAGTAACTGAGTAGTTTTTCCAGTGCACTGTTACTGCCACTACAGTGCCTTGAAAATATTATCAAAGCATTGGTAAACAAAGATAGGAAAACAAACAAAATTGCAACTTTCAGGACACTACACTTTATTTTCCCGTGGATTTCTTGAAAGCAAAGCCACATTATTAAAAACGGGTGTGAAAGGTTAAGAATCCTAAGTTAAAATGGCATTTTCTCATGAGATAAAATAATACCTTCTGCTTTATGGACTTCTGCCTGCTAAGGTGTGACTCACACAGAGAGCTCTGTGATGTTAATACAGGGCTAATAGGTGCTATGGCTGGAGCAGCAGCTCTCATATTCAAGGCTCAACTCACCTGGGAGGTTCCCATCTCCTGTGAGGAGGCTTAGGCAAGTTCCAGGAAAATGGAAAAAGAAATGTATTTTTCTAAATCATTTTCAGTTACAGCTCTCAAATGTAGAATGTTCTGTTGCTATTGAGACTTTAGCAGACTTAGTACTTTTGAGGACTCGGCTGTGAAATAAGCCAGGGAAGAAAAAAATAATAATAAAAAAATATTGCCTTGACTACATATTGGATATACTGTCAACAAGTATCACTACTAATTTTTCTTATTTTTTTAGATAATAATACTGTGTCTCCTTTAAAGCATATCTTGCAGGGAAGTGTAAATATTCTGCACCTTGGGAACAAAATGTTCTGAAAGTAGGTTGGCACGCTGGTCTAATAAACTGGTCATACATTTGTTTTTAAAGTGCACATAGAAGAATTATCAACAGAAAACAGGGAGTGACAGTCAGGTATTTAATTGTGTCTACTTGTGCTGTATTCTAGTTTCCACTTCTGTAAAATACAGGTAGGAATACCCTACTTGCATTTTGGGATGAGATGAATTACACCACTCCTAATTCTGAAATATATACACAAGTGGAATAAACTGATGCTGTAATTAACATTCAGCTTTTGTGACATACACACATCTCTCCATTATAAATTATTTTCAAATGAAACCTGACTCAATCTATTTTGAAAAGAGACATGGTTTCAGGGGCTGAACTGGCTTTGAGAGAGTCACTTCTTACCATATCCTGTGTATTGGAGGCTACTACCTCTTTGGTCATCTAGTTTAACTCTTGGCTTGACAGAATGTTAATATTTAAGAGTGTATCATTTCACAAATCTGAGTGGGAGGCTGGTCAGAAGAACTGTTTAGACAGCGTAGCCAAAGAAGACATGATCTGCTGCTTTTGGGAGAGAAGATGCTGCCAGTGAATGTGAATGTACTTCCTCCTGAATACTTACTCTGATTATGCTATGGGAATTCTGTTCAGAAACTAACAGTTTCTGTAGGTGGAGGCTTAAAGAAGTTTTGAAGACTCCAAACAAAAGAGCAGATAGATAGTACTTCTAATGAGGTAAATTCATTCCTCTAGTCATGAGCTAAGCTTAGTGAGGTGTGTTTTAACCGGATATTATCTTTGTTCTCCTTACTGATCTCCTTTCAGCCTTTGAGAGGAAACATGTATATCCAGATATGCAGAAATTAGGTTGTAGGATAACCAACTAAAAGGCAAAACACATCATTAGATTTTTGGTCTAGACTTATTGGCAGTGTTTTGTGAAAGAGCAGTTTATTTTGGCCATTATTTTTTTTTACCTTTTCTCTCTCAAACTGGGGAAATACCAAATTTTTACTGTTCTCAAAAGTGAAAATATTAAAAATATATGTATATTTTTATATTTACTTGTATTTACATTCATTGTATGGAATTTTTTTTTTACAAAAACTAAAGATTTTGATTGAAAGATTTTCAGGGTCTGAAAATGCATATTCAGATACTGTTAGCTTTATTCATGAATTCTGGCACTCCAGGAAAAATTTAAATGATGCAGACTTACATTTTCCAGGGAGAGCAGGTATCTAACTGAGATAATTTCCATTACAGGATTCAGGAAGCAAAAACAGATGTGTATCTGTTTGCCTTTGTTTCATTTCAGTACTGCTAGAAATTCTTCTCCAACAGGTGCTGTAGCAATCAATACTTACTGAAAATATATATATTTTTAAATTATTATTATTTTTTTAAATGGACAAAAATAATCCTAATAATCCTAGTTGTCTTCTATATGATGTTGTGAGTTGTCTCACGCCAACAGAAATTTAAAATAACTTATCTTTGTACATTGGTCATTGGAAGGATTTTTAAAGGTTTATCTAGAGAAAAAGTCTGCTATGTCAATCAGTAGAAATTCATATCCTAATGAGACTAGAAACCAAATTTACCTTTAGAATTCAGGACTCTCATCATCTTTTGTTAGCAAATTCTGAGTTGTTGTTTTCTTTTTCTGGATGATCTTGAAAGTCATAAAACTATAAGGTTAAGCAAATTCTGCAGAGTTAATAGAAATAAGTCAAAATGGTCTGCTTTTACACCTTTGTTATTTTACAGAAGTTTTGATAGATGTGTTTACTTCACTGATGGACACTTCATGATTATTTTGTATACTGGCAGTTATGGCCACTACAAGTCAGTATAATTTAGCCAGCAACCAGAGCTGACTGCAAATACTCCATGGCAATGTAAAATTAAGGCTTCAGCCTGAGACACCTGTTTCAGTGGCCAAGCAAACTCAAAAAATTTCTCTCTGGGTGCTTGAATATCACAATGCCATGCTTATAGGCTGCTTTGTAAACCTGATTACTGTCTTGTGTCAGATGAGTTACAAAACCCATGAAGCAACCCAGTTCAGTGATCTGGACTTCAGCATGTATGTATAAGGAATCCACTACACAGGAGTTACAGGTGGCAGAGGAAAGTTTTCAGATTGTCTTGAGTTCTCAGACCAGTCACCTCTCTCCAACAACTTTACCTTGCTATCTGGTCTTCAAGCATAAGACAATTGTCAGGATTTCACTTGGGTCTCTCTCTGTACCAGAAATGTAGGTTCTGTTTCAATGTAGAATAAAAGATTATTCATTCTTAAAACAATCCACTAAATGAATCACTGTCAGCATAAGATTCAACAGGCCGGAGCTGGATCTTCTAGTAATCTATTAATTTCAAATTGCTGGCCAACTAAGGCTGATTATAAATGCATTTTAAATTGCCTTTTAAGAACAGTTTCTGTCATTTTGGATTAAGATTACTGTTATAGTATAGTCATATATATATATATATATATATATATATTTTATTATCAAAATATTCTGAAACAGAGGGTGAGTAAAAAGGAAAAAGCAAGTCCACTAGACTGTAATGAAGAAAATTAGGAAACTATTTATAAACTAGAAAGTTACTGTTATAGCTAGACTTAATAAGAAATGAAAGTTTTCTCCTGTGGCCTACTTGAAGGAGTAGGTTAGTCCTAGTTAGAATTCAGGATTACTCTTCATTAATCTTCAATAATTCTGAATTAAAAATTATCCATTTATAACATGTTTTGACTATCCATGTATCTAATTGGTTCCCTCCTTGATCATCTGTGGAAAGTAATGATGGTTAAGATATATACCTGACAGCTGGGAAAAGGTTGATGCTATACCCATCCTTGAGAAAGGCAAGCAGAAGGACCGACGTACTACAGCGGTCAGCCTCACCTCTGTTACTGGAAAGGTCCAGCCACACATCTGAATCTTTTTTCAGATATTAAAGACATGTAGGTTATGAGGGCTACTCAGCTTATAGATGTACCTAGGGCAGATAATGCTTGATCTATTTTCCTGCCTTCTATATGAAAATAAAAACGTGCAGAGGAGAGGATTCAGGATATATCAAAGCTTCAGTTTAGTAAGACTACTGAGACAAACCCTCAAAACATTCTCATCTGGAAGCTGAGGAATTCTGGAAGGGATGAGTAGGCAGTAGGCTGTAAGGTGGGATCAAAGTGTGGAGAATGATGATTCAGCATCTGGCAGGCAGCTGGTAATGAGCACATTATCATCAGGGGCTGATACTACAGCTGAAATGCCAGCAGCCCAGGAAAGGGCTATGAGGACTGCAGGGCCTAGAGAACAGTGTGATCAGTGATCAGTGCATGAGGGAGCTGAGTTGTTCAGTCTACTGTGGAAGGGTAGCTAAGAGCATCTAAGAGCAGCCTGCAGTTACTCGAAGGGTAGCTGCAAAAGACAACAAATTTGAGCTCCACAGAGGAGCAAGGTTCCATGATCAGGAGTAGAAAGAACATCAAGAAAATCTTCTAGGAATGTGGTAGAACTGGAGAAGATTCTCCAGTGGAGGCTGTAAAATATGTTTTTGGAGCATTTTGAGAGTGAGACAAAGCCATGGCTGATGTGATCTGGTTTTGGTGATACAGTCCTATTTTGAGTGGGAGGCTGGACTGCACAGCCTCAAGAGAGCATTTCTATGACTGTGTGAAATGGCAGTAAGATCAGAGAAACTGTCTAATTTTAAGAGACTAAAGGGAACTAGAAAATCTGAAGTATTTAGATAGCTCTTATACAATAAAGGGATGATGGTAAAGAGAAGGAAAAAGGTCATTTAGTAGATCTGTATCCTATATGCCTATATCCCACACTGCAATTTTCCCAGGGGTTTGTTTTATTTTGGACATCATTCTTTTTGCATGCCCCACATCAGTCTTCTTTCTCCCATCTCTTCCAGTCTTTCTGCCTTCTGTGTGACATGAGGACTGTCACATCCCACTCCAGCTGGGCAAGAGGCAGCATCAGAAGTATTTGGTTCAGAAATAGGCTCTTGCTGGATAAAGAGCAAGAGATCCAAAAGTTTGGTAAATGTGTGAGTTCAAGCTCAGGCTTCTTTCAGTGGAAGTGCTGTTGTTCTTTCCAAGTATTTACATTATTTATCATAATTTATCTGAAACTAGGTGGGGAGATCAAAAGTTAATAGGGCAGTGAGGGGATAGTGGATTACCTAGGACAGCATTGCTAGCTTTGAAAATTGTGGACTTGGAGATCTGTCAAACATAAACACAGATTAACACCTTCAGAGAGTGAATCTTAACTTTAGGAGCTCTGTGTGTCTGGGAAGAAAGACAGACTTTTAAGATGGAGAATGGAAAAATGCATCACCACTTCAAGCAGTTGACATAGACATGCATCTCCATTTACAAGAAATTAAGAAATTTAGTAAGAAATGTATGATGCTTATGCTTATGATTGCAAATCTATGAAGGAATGGCAACGGGAAAGGCAATACCAGTTCTGTGATAAAAGAAGCAGAAGTGTGTGAGGCTAATCAGAACAGTCTAATGAATAGATTAACAGTGATTGGAAGAAAATAAGGTGTTTTTTTTTGTTGGTTTTTTTTTTTTTTTTTGAGAAATGCAGCAAGAGATTTCTGAGGCCTTTTTGCTTAGTACTGACATTCTGGCAAATGGAATAGAAAGACCTGACAAATACCTGTTAACAGTTTTCACATGAACACCTGCAGGTTACTCTTTCATGTTTTGTCAGGAGTGTAGTGATTATATTTTTCTCAAGAATAAGAAGCGTGAGGTTCTAGAATATTGCCACCTACGACAAATATAAATTTTTCATTAAAGATAAACTAATGCAAAAACTTCATTTTTGGAGCATTCAATCCACAAGAGCGCAAAATAATTTGAAATACAAAATTAACTTAGAAAATACTATTTAGTTCCTGCTTTGTAACTTTTACCTTTAAATGTCATTCCTGCAGCAGTCACAAACTCCTGGAACTAGTGGTTTAAAATGTAAGAGCATCTCTGTAAGCAGCAGGCTCAGCACCACTATAATTAAACCTTCCTTGCATTGATTTACAGCCAGTATTACTCGCAGGAGGGAGAGAGCTTACTCATCGGGGAAGATGGCAGACCAGGCGATGATTTCAAGTTGGGGAACAGCCGATTTCTGGACCGAAGATTGAAAGTAGGGTGGTGGGAGGAGGAGTTTAGGGAGCAGCAATCCGTTTATAACCCACTGCAAAGTTCTGGGTGAATCTGAGCGGGAGCAACTTTGCCACCTGCCGTCTCTGCAGCTCGCGTTCCCCCGGGCGGGATTTACGCCCGACCGGTAGCCTAACGACCCAGGGGGGCAGAGCTGCTCCTGCGGGGAGAGGCGCCGCATTAAGCCCACCGCACGGCCCGCTCCCGGCTCTCCCCCGCTTCGGCTCCATCTCGGCTTTAAATATTTCCGAGCGGGAAGCCAGCCCCTTCTCCTCTCCCCTCCTCTCCTCCTCCTCTCCTCCCCGCCTCCCTTCTTGGGCCGGGAGCTCTCGGCGGCCCGCGCCGCTCCCACTCGCGGGCGAGGGGCGGCGCGGCAGGAGCTGTCCAACTTTTCAGCACAGTTCCACCGTCGCTGCCCGAGGAAGCGGCTGCCGCCGCCCCGGCCCGGCCCGGCCGACAGCATGGAGGCAGAGCACGGTGGCGGCAGCGGCTGCTCCGCGATGCCCAGCGGCAGCGACGGCTCCGGAGGCAGCGACGGTGCCGGCGGCAGCGGCAGCCTTCAAGCCCCCAAGCATCTGTGGCGGCACGAGCAGCACTACCCTCCTCAGCTGCGGCAGCACCACTTCCTCCAGCACCAGCCGCCCCCCGGCCCGCCGCCGCCGCCACCGCCGCCGCCGCCGCCCGCCTCGCGGGGCCGCTGCCTGGCCGGGGCTCGCGTCAGGCACCGCGGCTACTCGGACACGGAGCGGTACCTCTACTGCCGAGCCATGGACCGCTCTTCCTACGCCGTGGAGACCGGTCACCGGCCCGGCCTGAAGAAATCGCGGATGTCCTGGCCCTCCTCCTTCCAGGGGCTCAGACGGTACGAGAGGGCTCGGCCGTGCGTGCGCGGGGGGCGGCAGCGGGGACCGCTCTCCTGCCCGCCATGGCCGCTGCCCCGGGAGCCGCGCTGGGCGGAGGGAGGGGAGGGAAGGGACGCGGCGCTGCGGCGGGGCCCGGGGCTCCGGGATGCCGGGACCGTCGGCACGTCGTGCCGCACACACATCGTCCGCGGGTGGAAGAGCCAGCGCTGAACACGTGGGCGGGAGGGCGGCCGCGTCGGTGCCGGCGCGGAGCCCCGAGCGGAGCTCTCCGCTGCGCTCCGCCCCGGCCCCGCTCCGCTGCCCGCGGCTCTTGGCGCTCCCCGCGCTCCCCGGGAGGATGCCGGGTGGGGAGGGCTGAATGCGTGTGCTGCTCGGGCGAAGTTAAAATAATCGAGCGCTCTGGGAGGTGGGAGGCAGTCTGGCAAATCCAGGGTTAGGGTCTTGCTACTTTGGATGGGCTTAGATGAGAAAATAGGCTAATGGTTTCGTAGCCAAAGGGAGGAGTCCGTCATTTAGTAGTCTATTGTTCCCTGTTAAATGAGCTGTAGATGTATTTTGCAGTGTGTGGCTCACCAATGCCCATTTTGCCCTTGATGGCTATCACAGACATTCCTTCTAAAACCAAATTCTCTGTCACAATCAGTAGGATATTGTATTTGATCGATCAATTCATTATTCTGTCTTCATTTCCAGTATCTGGAACCACTTCCTTTTCGTGGAAAGCCACAGGCTTCTGTTTGAATATTAAGTGGACACTGTGAATAAAAGATTTTTGCTGAGAACGGTGGGCAGAACAGCAGTACTTAATGCTCACCCTCTAGATTTTTTATTCCCCGGATAATCAGGTTTTTACAGTGTGATATGCTCGATGAATAAATAATAGAATCCTTGCTGTATGAAGATTGCTTTGTGTGTTTCTGTGGTACACACTGTGTTCTTTACTATGGAGCCTTGGCCATAAATCTCAGCGAGACATACCTGAATATTCTCTGGCACTATTGCTCTATTTCTACTCAATGCTTGCCTCATTTCCACTTTGACTATAATTGAGAAATAAAAACAGGTTCAGGGATTCTAAATGAGAGCTGTACATCAGTAATCATTAAAATGTCTTTCAATACCTTTGGCTTTCAAGCAGCCATTCTGTGGCTACACCTCTGTATCACTTGTGTGAACTCATGCTTGTCCGAAGTTAATGATGTTAATTTTTTCACAGTGTAGGATTTGAAAGAACAAGTCATGTGCATCAAAATTAACAAATATTCAGTTTAATGCTCTTTTCAATATAATGCTTTTTCTTTCACAGGGAAAAAAAAAAAAAGGAAACAAACAAACAAACAAACAAAAAAACCCAAACCATTCACTATGTGTCTGGGTTTTTAGTTTTTAAGACCAAATATATTTATCTTTTTGGAAGGTGAAGAAGTTATGTTTTTGTAAATCACAATGGTTGGTTTGAGTACACTCAGCCTTTTTTCCATGACTGATGAGTTACTGAGGGGATGACAACTCATGGTAGGAAGAGTACACATATCAATTTTTTTGTGTGTGTGTGTATGTGTTGGCGTTTGGGGGCCATTTAAGAAACTGAAGGTACAATTCCTCTGGTACCTGTTCAAATAGGAATTTAAAATTATTCCACAGTGTGTTTTTTGTTTTTTTGTTTTTGTTTTTGTTTTTGTTTTTGTTTTTAAATCTTTTCTTTCTCTAAAACATGCAGTCATGTTGCTTTGATAAGACATGCTGCTTTAAAATTGAAGATGTCAGTGGTTTTTACTTTCATTTTAAAGGATTGGTAAAAATGGTTCAGATAGGCCTCTGTTTTAGAATTAATAAAGCAAAGTGGAGTAAAGAAGCTTAGTAAAACTGGCTGTTCCATGGCTTTCTTAGAAAAAAATATATTCTCATAGTTAAACTTCCCAAATGTAATGAAGAGCTATAATATGGAATCACCAAGTGAACTGTTGCAAATTGCTTTATGAATATATTCACGGAATTTCAGAAAAAGCCTAGCATTTCCAAGACTTTCATTTCAAGTTCTGGGTCAATTGCTTTTTCATGAGGAGCAAAGTGAAGTATATACTTAGTACTCTTCTGAAACAAATAGCTTGCAAAAATCCCAGTACTTTTGAAAAAGACGCCAATTGTTTTTGAAGCAGTTCAGTTCCTTTATCATTTCACATGATTTTTGTTATTCCTCCCATACTCATGAGAAGAACCATTCCTTGATAGATTCCCTTGGATTTATTATGATCTAAGCCGATAGATTTGTCTTACAGAAAAACTCATGTTATTCTCTTGTTATGAGGGAGTGAGGAAAATGGTGTACAGAGCTATAAAGGAAACATATCGTAGGGATGGTATTTAAAATAACTGGCTTATAAATGAAAAATGTTACCCAAAACTTCTTCTTCTGTTTGGTTTTTTTTTTTATTTTTTTTTTTTAAATTTTCTCTCAAGTGATCATCATTCTTAAAACCCCAGTTAAAATCATCAAGACACACCTGAGGCGAAAAATACACAACTTCAAAGCTCCTTCTGTTTTAAGTTTTGTAGAAAGCCTTAAAAGATGTGGGTTGTTTTTTGTTTGTTTGTTTGTTTGTTTGTTTGTTTTTTGGATTAAGAAATGGGGACAAAGAATTGCGTATGGTGATAAGGGTTAGAAAAGAATAGCACACCTTTAATACTCAGGCTGAAGAGAGTTAACATTTTAAAGGTAAAATCAATGACCAAAAGTTCTAAATGGCATCAAAGACCTGAAAAACACAATGCTTTTGCAATTCAGAAAATTAGGTATTATTTTTAATGCGTGAATACTTCCTTTGGTCCAGTATATCACTTCAGTAATTTTTACACAGTTTATTTAGCACAGTTGTATTTCTTTCATAGAATGTAGCATTGCATTACATAGAATAGTGTATCATCATAATTGACTGATGTATTTTTCCTAAAGTCTAGATTGTTTCTTCTTTTCTCAAACCGAGAAGTGCTTTGAACTGACATACGTGAGAGTTACAAGAGAAAAGAGAAAAAGAGAAAAGAACAGAGAAGATATGTGGGAGCATCTTGGATCTTTTCTTCTTTTTTTTGCCATTTGTTTATTGTGTGGTTTTGGGCAAGTCAGATAACCTGTCCGGAACTGTTTTCTCATGTGTAATGTATGAACAGAAATGAGTCATTACAGATTTCTGATAAAATTATATTTTTAGGTCACAAAAGATACTATGTATCTGTGGATGGGATTATTGGAATTGGAAAATAAAGACATCAGCTCAAATATTTGTCCAATTGGTAATACAAAAATACTCTATATAACAAATTGAGATGGTATTCTGGTTATTTTAAAAATTTCAAGTATATCTATTTGCTTCTCACATAACTATCATTATTGCATGGTCTGTGTTCAAAGTTTAGCTGTCTTTAAAAAAAAAAAACACAAAAAAACCCCACACTCACAAAAAAACCCCTAGTATTTTTAAAGGCGATTAGTCATATGTCAATTTAATCATCTTGCTATATCATCTTGCTGTGTTCTATTTTTCACTACTGTAATTTCAACCAGGAAAAAACAGAGAAGAAATACCGTAGGTCTTAGTTCCACTACTCATGGATTTCCCCAAGATTTCCTTAAGACACATCCTAATTTCCTAGACCTGCACCTTCTTTTCTGTCAGATTTTCCAGAACAGTATTTCCTTACAGTAAATTGCCTGTAAATTTTATCTGAAGTTACTTACAGGTCTAAGTTTCTTCATGAAACCAGAATTTCATCTGTGTTTAAACACCGGCAATTTTACAACAGTGAGGCAACATTTGCCTTTGCAATCCAAAATCATAGTGCTTGTTCCCTAATTGTGTCTATTTTAAAACTGTATAGAGCTGTAGAATCTTTTCAGTTGGAAGGGACGTGCAGTGAACAGGGACACCTACAGCTAAATCAGGCTGCTCAGAGCCTTTTCCATTTTGACCTTGAGTGTCTGCAGGAACAGAGCTTCCACCACCTTTTTGGACAACCTGTTCACCACCATTACTGTAAAAAAACTGCTTCCTTCTATCAGTTATCCTTATCTAAATCTCCCTGCTTTCAGATTGAAACCATTTCCTGTTTTACTTACACAACAGATCTGTTAGCAGGGTCTGTCCCCTTATTTCTTACAGCCCCTTTTAGATACAGAAAGGCCACTCTCCAGTCTCCCTTCAGCCTTCTCTTCTCCATGCTGAACAACCCCAGCTTTCTCAGCCTGCACTCACAGGGAGATGTTCCATCTCTTGGATCATTTTTGTGACCCTCCTCTGAACTCAAACGGGTGTGCAAACTCTCAACAGGTTGCTCTTGTACTGAGGACTGGACATCTGGATGCAGCACCTCACGTGAGGTCTCACCAGTGCAGATTAGGGATGCAGGATCTCTTCCTTTGACCTGCAGGCCACACTTCTTTTGATGCAGCATGGAAGCAGCCATTGGAACTTCTTCAGTCCAGGAAAACTCTCTCCTTTGCCTTTTCCTTTCTTGTAAAGAACTAGGTCTAACCAGGCACAGCTTGCATGGGGTCTCCCAAGTTTCCTTTTTTTAAGTTTATGCCTCTCCCATGAAGAGTCAAGAAACCAAAACAACATCCATCACTGAAGGCAGTGTAATAGTGTTTTGCTGGTACAGAGACTTTGTTCTCTGTTACAAAAAGAAAGGAGAATAACCACATTGTTTCTCGACTTTCTGAAATCTGAGATACTGCATAACAATATACTCATTTAGCTTAAACACTTAGTTTCTACAAATCACCACCTGGAAAAATAATGGTGCCTTTGAAAATCTCGACAAAAATCTATTGTGTGTTCCAATAAAATACACCCTTCTTTCCAGTCTAAAAACCATTCTGTTCTTCTTCTAGGGTAGAAAAGCTGCTCTTCATGTATTATGTCCCATCTACTTCCACACAATGCAAGGAAGATGGAAATAAATGTTTGCAGACTTATAAACCAGTAGAAATTACTCTGAATGTAGTAGCAGTTGCTAATTAAGAATTTTGTTGTTTACTTGTCTGGCAGCTTTTTATTGCTTTGTTTACTACTAAGTGGTACTGGCATCAAGATGTTACAATAATTGGCATATGCTAACCCCTCAAACATAAAAATAATTTTTACAACTTAGTAAACATTGTTGAATTAATGTTCTTTTTGAATTATCTGCGAAGACAAAGTAAATAAGAACCTCATTTTTTTAATGTTTTATGTAAGTGATTATAAGGACCTTATTCCCATTTGTGTTTCATGATGCTCATATCTTTAGATTATTAGAGTTTTGTGACCTGTAAATCCCAAATAGCATTAATTCTCATGCTGTGGGAATTTGTAAAAATATTAGCTTATGAAATTCATGTGTATGAATATACTTATTTGAGTGTAAATTCTGTTGCAAAAGAATGGTGCCAATTCTCTATTTATAAAATACAGAAACCTGGTAATTTATCAAGTCAAGCCTGTCATAGTTAAACAGAGGTCAATCAAGACTTAAACTCTTGTAATTGAAGGCAATGTGTTTCCTAATGGGAACTATATAATCCTTTTTTTTTTTTCTTCTTTTTTTCTAAATTTTTTTTTAAAAATATTTATTTATTTATTTATTTATTTTTATTATTAACAATTTTTTACACAGAAGTTATATAAATATTAGTAGAGGTATCATTCAAGAAGTAATAATGGAACTGAAACATAAAGTGTCATGGTTTCAGCTGTGTGGTGATTAGCCACACTCTTCTTGCAACACCTGAGTATATTGCTGTGGGTTAACTTAGACGGGAATTTTGCATATGATACCAGAAGAGATTTAGGGAATTTCATATTAAATGTATCTTAACATGAACTAAATCATTTTGTTGCACAGTGTTCCTCTGTTAGAGAAGATTTTGGAACTAGTAGATGGTGGGAAAACCTGTGAGATTTTGTTGATGTGCTAAAAATGTAAATATGAGCGGAATGTATAAATCCAAAAGCAAGGCAGAACCATTTGACTGTTAAGTAGGTAGTCTTGATGGGTAAGTTCCAAGACTGACTTTTTTTGACAGTGAGTGTTTTACAAAAAAAGGAGCATTAGATGGACCCCACTTAATATCCCCTGATGGACAAATTTGAAAGAAATTGGATATGTGCAGAGATGTGGAATGTCAGCTTTCCTTTGTAAGTTTAATCAGTGTGAGGTATATTGCATCTCTAGAAAAGAGAAGGATTACTTTCTAAAAGAGTTTGTTCTTATAAATGGGAATGTAGCTTATTCCTAATAACAAAGTTTATTTTATTTTAGGTAAAATAGTGGCTCCACCACTTTATTTGAGTTAAATTCTACTGATGAATGACAGAAACTACATTTACTGATTCTTGTTTACAATGCATTTTCCATTTTTTATAACATATTAACCTTTACTACTTGGAATGAAAATGTATAGTTAAGGTATTAAAATTGGTTGATGTTTATTTTGAATGTAATGATCTTGTTATCTTAATGACTTCCTTGATGAATTGAAGCTTTAAACTATAAATAGCAAGAGTTACAGTGAGGGAAGCAGTATCTATTGGTTATTCATAGCTTTGAAATGTCCCACGGAATTACAGAATCATATGGATTGGAAGAGACCTCTGGAGATCATCTAGTTCAATCCACTGCTAAAGCAGGCTCCCTAGAGCAGGTTACACATAAAAGCATTTTATGGATTTTGAGTATCTCCAGAGAAGACAAATTCACAACCTCTTGGGACAACTTGTTCCCACTACTGTTCATGCCCAAAACACATTTTGTTTTTTTCTGTCCTCTCTCTTGTGTCTTCCCAATGACTTAGTGCCTCCTACTGTGTTAGTTTGGTAGGCTAGGATAGTGAGACGCAGTTTATACTGAAGAATGTGAAGGGTGGAGTCTAAAATGGCAGTGCTCACGCCATTGGAACTGACTGGGAAATAAGCCAGGCCAATCAAAGAGTGACAGATGTTCCTGAGGTTCCTCCCATGATATTAGGTGCACCTTAAGGCTGCGTGGAGGAATCCTCTTGCATCCCTCCAGAGATTCCCGCGTCCTCTTGCATAATTACAACTACAGCACAGAAAATAAATTGGAAGAATTAAGAAAGTTGAGTGTGGTTGCAAGGTCATTATTTTGTTGCAGTCATAGACATGATAGGACAGATTGAATTATTTGGAATGCTGTCATGGATGGCTATATACTTTTTAGGAAGGACAGATCTATGGAATGTATGGAACTCTGGCTAGGGATTAATGATGAATGAGCTTATGAGTGATGATTAAGTGGGAAATTAATGTGGGGGACACCGATTTGAACACTCAAATACTACAGCTTACCTCATTGGGAGAAAGAAGTTGATGAGGCCCTTTGCAGACAGCTGAAAGTACTCTTTCATAGGCGCTGTTTCTCATGGGGAACTTCTATCACCCTGATATCTGCTGGAAAAGCAAAGCAGCCAGGCACAGCCCAGGAAGTTCCTGCAGTGTGTTTAGGAATACTTCCTGCTGCAAGTGATAGAGGAGCCAATGAGGAGAGGTATGCTGCTGGAACTTGTTCTTACAAGCAAAAAACGACTGGTTGAGAACATGAAGGCTAGGAGCCACCTTGGAAGCAATAATGATGAGATAATGGAGTTCAGGAACATGCATGGAAGAAAGAAGGAATTAAATGGGATTGCAGCCCTGAATTTCAGGAGAGCCAAATTTGACCTTTTCTAAAACCTTCTTGGTGGTATCCCATGAGTTAGAACATTGAAAAGTAAGAAGGCACAAGAGGGCTTGTTGACATTCAACTTCTTCCAAGCTCAAGATTGGTACATCCCAAACAGTAAGAATCAGGCAAAAGTGGCAGGAGACCCACATGGATGAATAAGGAGCTCATGAGAAATCTCAAATGGAAGAAGAAATGAATGTGTAAAGGGGTCTGGCCAGAGCCTTTTTTGTTCCCTGGGAGGGATACTGGAACACTGTCAGGGCCTACAGGGATGTGATGAGTAACACTAAGGCCTTAGAATTAGATCTGATGAGGGAGGTCAAGGACAACAAGAAAACATTCCTTAAGTACATCAACAGCAAAAAAGAATACTAAGGAAAATGTAGGTGTTCTTATGAATGAGGTAATGGAGGACACTGAGAAGGCCTTCTTTGCTTCAGTCTTTACTGTTAAGATTTCCCCAGACCCTGGAGATCAGAGAGAAGGTCTGGGAAAAGGAAGACTTACCTTTGGTTGAGAATAATCTGGTCAGAGATTGCCTAAGCAAACTTGACACACACAGATCCGTGGGCCCTGATGGGATACACCCATGTGTGCTGAGGGAGCTGGGAAAAGTGATTATGAAACTGCTCTCTATCATCTTTCAAATGTCATGTTGAATTGGAGAGGTGCCCGAAAACTGGAGGGAGGAAAGCCCCTGTGATTCCAGTCTCCATAAAGTGCAGGAAGGAGGACCTGGGAAATGACAGGCCAGTCAGCCTCACCTCCACCCATGGGAATTTGATGGAACAGCTAATTCTGGGTGGCATCTCTAAGCAATTGGAAGAAACAAGGTTATCAAGTGTAGTCAACATAGGCTCACCAAGGAGTGAAATCACGTTTGACCAATCTGGTAGCTTTCCATGATGGAATGACTAGCTGGGAGATGAGACGAGGGCAGTTGTTGAGGTGAGAACCGTACCTTGACTTCAACAAGGTTTTTTTGGTATTGACTCCTATAACGTTCTCAGTGGTAAACTTAAAAATGTGGGATAAATGAGTGGACAGTGAGGTGGATTGAGAACTGTCTGGCAGAGCTTAGAGGGTCAGTGGTTCAGAGCCTAGTTGGGGAGTCAGTACTGGGTCTGGTCTTTTTTAATATCTTCATCAGTGGCCTAGGTGAGGGGATAGTGTGCTGATGGTATGAAGCTGAGGGGAGTGGCTGATACACTAGAAGTCTGTGCTTCAATTCAATAAGGACTAGACAGGCTGGAGAACTGGGAGAAGAGGAATCTTATGAGGTTCAGCAAGGGCAAATGTAGAGTACTGTGCCTGGGGAGAAGTAACTACATTCATCGGTACAGGTTAGGGACTGATCTGGTGTGAACAAGCTCATCTGAGAAGGACTTGAGTGTTTTGGCAGACATCAGGCTGGCCATGAGCCAGGAGTACAATGTTGTGGCCAAACAGTGGCTCGCAGGTGATCTTCCCCTTCTACTGTGCTCTTGGTGAGGCTACAACTGGAGTACTACTTCCAGTTCTGGGCCTCCAAGTTCAAGAAAGATAGTGAACAACTGGAGAGAGTCAGTAGTGGGCTACAAAGATGGCTAGGGGCCTGAAGCATGTCCCAAATAAGGAAAGGCTGAGATACCTAGGACTTCTCAATCTAGAGATGACTGGGAGATCTTGATGCTTTTAAGTGCTTAAAGGGCAGGAGTCAGGTGGATAGAATTAATCTCTTTTTGGTGGTACCCAGTGACAGGACAGAGGTCACAAAAAGGAGCTCCTGCCAATTCAGGAAATTAGAACAGTCAGAAGAAAGTTAAGATGTAAGTGCAGTACTTGAACCCATACCTCTGATCTGAGCTTTAATTTCTTTTCTTTCTACTACTTTTCTGTGGTTTGCAATGGAGAGCATTACTTCGTGTGGATGCCAGTAAGATAGGAGGTGGAAAAATGGGCCCTGAAGCCAATTATATTATTTCATTTTGCTGTTATCTCTATAACCTACTCCAAAAGATGTTCCCAAATTTGGCCTCCCTGAATATTAGGCTCAGTTGTTCTTCTGGTTGACACAGTGTAGAAAAACTGCTGCAGAGCTCTGTGCTGTGTGTCTGTAGAGGAAAGCAACAATCTCCCATCTTTGAAATCTTAAAAGTTAATAGAAACTTCATTATCTTTGGAATAATAATTTAGCTCAGGTTTTTTTATTCCTCCTGAACCAGTCTTATAGCACTTGGTCTTTATCCTAACCCTACAACAGGGAGATTAATTAAAAAACAAACAAACACAAAACCAACCAAAACAAACAAACAAACAAACAAACCAAACAAAAAAAACCCAAAAAACACAAAAATAACCAGCAACAACGCAAAATTAAAAACCTGTAAATGTATGTGTAAATTGATATTTGTGTGTATATGTAAACATACACCTTCAAAGACAACAGAAAACATTCAGTCATCAAAGGAAGCCCAACTGCTGAATTTAGATTCAATTAGTAATATAATCTTATATTAGAAGTGGAAAGCAGATTGCTTCAGGAGAATGTGAAGTACTACAGCCATTGCATGAGAGCAGAGTAAAGTTACCCCCTTCAAAAGTCATCTTTCCCCAACACTCTCCTTCTCAAATGTTGAGACAGAGGGACAAAAAATTCAGTCCGATTTTGAAACTGAGAAGTCATTATATGGATACCTCTCAGTCATCACTACAGGTTATCACACCTATGTTTTGGGAGTCAGTTGGGTTCCCTTTTCTCCTACAGAAGCTGACTGTAAAAACTGATGAAAGATCAACTGCTATGAAAATTACCTTTCAGGTTTTGGACACGTTAAATTAGTAGATGAAACAGAAGCAACCTCCCATCTAATGACAGGATAATGTTTGAAGGACTGGCACACTCTTCAAGAACTAATGTTCATTTCATTTCCCTCTGCTCATTTATAAACAACAGATCATGAGCAAATCACATTTCTCTATGCACTGATATTCTAAGGACTTTTAGGTACCAATTGTCTTTGGCTGTGAGAATAAAACCTTATACACATAAGACAGCTGTTTTGATATATGTACATTGTTTTTTAAGCTTCTGTGTTTGTGAGGAGAAAAATGCCTCTGCAGTATTCAACAATTTCACTAGTGATCCCTTTTATTTCTATTGATTAACAGAGCGAATGAAGAATACTGTAGCAGAAATTACTGAGCTGACCTCCTGAATTTCTGTTTTCTTTTAATATTGGTTATAAAAATGCAAAAGAAACATAATTTTAACAAATAATAGCACCCGAGTGATATTGAGAAATAAAATAATGGACTAGAGGAATAGAAATTGACTAAATCAAGATTTAGTGATGATACCTGCTAAATTTTTACTACAAGTGTCTTGTAAATCTCACCATCTTTTGATTACTTTCTGTCTAACTGATTTCAGTCACTACAGAGATTGGTTGGCTTTCATTAGCAACTAAATGACTTTACAGTCATGCATGCTAACTGGCTTTCCAGTAACAGGAAAGGTGATCATCTGGAAAAAGTAATTTTGATATGTGACATGAGGTAGTTGTGAGCAAAGTAGTCTTTCTTACACTTCATACTGCTAGAAATGATGTGTGTCATCATGAAAATATGAATAATGTGGTTTCTAGTATTGATCTTTTGATGATTAGCAGTCATCTTTGGATTATGGAAGATTTCATCTTCACTGTCTATTTTGCTCCTGGAAATACTCTGTAATATGTCAAACACCATAAATTACATTCTGCAAAAAGTATTTCAAACTTTCTGCATATCTTAAAATCTTATAGGAAAAACATATTGCTTTTTAGTGTCTGGGAGAGATCTCAGGACAAAATCAGCTACACCAATGTCAGTTCTTTCATCTAGACACTTTCAAGTTTTGACCCATACCTTTAAATATATAATGCATTCAAAATTGATCAAAGCATTCCACTACTTATGAAATGTTAAGAGTGAAGTAGCATAGATTAAGTGTTCTTCAAGTTATACTGCTGTTTATTCTTTCTTCTGACCACATGGCACTAATGAATTGTAATCAGTTTCTAGTGCTTTCTGAAAGAATTGCTATCTAATCTGGTATCTTGCAGTTCCACAGTTTATCCCAGTTGTGTATTTCTGCTACTCTTATAATAATATGAAGACTGCTCTGAAAGTAGTGCTTCCTATTTTATGATATTTGTCCACAATGTGAAAAGCAGATGTGGGTGATATGGCAGTAGAACTTGAACATTCCTGCCAGTATTCCATTACATTTTGTTGCTGTGTGACAGATGGCAGCAGAGGGGCAGTCTGACGAAAGGACATCTGACATGGAAGTGGGTATGAAACAAAGGTATGTCACTGAATTCCTCTGTGCAGAAAAAATGGCACCCACTGACATTCATCTTCTCTTGCTGAACATATATGGAGATGCAACAGTAGATGTGAACACAGCGAGGCAGTGGTGATGCGTGTGGTGACAGGTACATGAAAGACAAGCCACCTTCCGAACAGCCATTCAGAGCTGTCACACTATGAAATGAAGAGTGCTCCAATCAGCTTATCCATGTAAATCAGAGGATTACAACCTGGGGGCATCATATGGAGCTGAATATTAGCTTCAATGCATTGGAAATGATGGTGGCAACATTGGAATGTTTCAGAGCTTGCATAGGTGAGTCCCACAAATGTTCATGCAGCAACAGAAAGAACACTGTATGCAAATTTGTAAGTACCTACTGAAGCAAAATTGTAGGATTAAAGTGACAGTTTCCTGATTTGCATCATTCCTGGTGGCAAGATATGGTGTCTCCACTACAAGCCAGAATCAAAACAGTAGTCATTTAATGGTGGCTGAAAGATGGACTGTGTGGACAACATTCTCCTACTAACAATGCCATCATAGTAGCTGGGCAACACTGGGTAATCTCTGCTGGTGCAGGATTTTTGAGTGTGGCGTACAGGCTCTTGCCTATTTCTGGAAAAAAAAAAAAAAAAAAGAAAAAAAAAAAGGCTGAGAATTCACTCTATTAAATAGTGTTATTGCATTCTTTGTATCCATTATAGTATCCATGAATTTAAATGAGGCATTACTTTCATAGCAACCTACAAGAGTATATATCATATACATTGCTATGCTCATGAAGCATGAAAAATGAGTATTATCATAAGAAGCACTGTTAGATTGCTAAATCTTTTGGTGCCTTATTTTTAATTGTGCAAACAGCTAGAGGAAAAGTTTGTGACTTGATGGTCCTGTTAAATTAACAAGCAAACACCATTGCCTTAGTAGCAGAAGTATAAGTGTAAATAATGAAAAGATTACATAGTGTTGTTTTTTAGTGGCACATAAACACTCAAAGAAGGAAGTTAAAGTGACATTTTTCTTGGTATGAACTACACAAAAAATAATTAAATTATTCATTGTAAAATTGTTATGTCTGTTAAATAATGCAGCAATATAGAGTAACCCATGTAAGTGGAAACAACCAACTAAGCTTTATCTGGATCACACTCAGAAGCAGAAATATATCAGCAAAGTTTCAGTTGTAAACTTCTTCTGTACCCTTATCCAGAATGTGCATTAAATCTTTCCTGATATATTTAATGAATCTAAATGTGGTTGAAAAATTAATAACTGGATCCAGGAAGAGCATAGTACAAGACTGTAATGGGAGCAAAACATTCTGATTTGACAAATATATTTTTAAATTGTTTTAGGAAAACTCAATGCCCAAAATAGCAATTTTAACACTTGATTTTACTTTCATGTGAAATATATTTCGTACTTTACATAAAAGTGTATTTCAAAATATATTCACATCTCATAGGATTAATGAATTTTAAAGTGTGGTGATTTGAATCTCAGGTCAGAGAAAAAAAATCCATGGTGTGACCTGGCAATGAAAAAACTGAAAGAATAGAGAATAGAAACTTAAAAAAGGAGAAGACTGTAACCTAAACACATCTGTCTTCTGCTCTTCCAACATTTAATATTTTTAGGCAGTTCATAAGTGGAAAATTATACAAGAAATTATATGTAAGTATATGTCAATTAGTATCAATTGACATTGATTTTTGCTTTATATACCTCACTTTTAAGGTTAGGCACCAGGCACCATATAGTGAAATGCATCTTCTTCTGCCTCTGTTTCTACTTGCAGGAACAATGTATATCAATCTAATTACAATCTTAAATTCTTTGAACTTCATCTTCTTAGACTTGGCACCAAGAAGTTGTTAAGGCCAAGAGATCCCAGAGTGCAAGAATTTATAACCATATAGATTAATTTAGAAATGAAGCTGAGTGCTTTTTCAAGATGGTGGTGCATGGTGGAATCATTACTGTAATTAGTAGTGTAGTATGATTGGCTGAACACAGGTTTGATATATACAGCGCCAATTTACACCCATTCTGGCTGTACCTCAAGTATCCTGAAAGCTGAATCTTTTCCTAAGTCTTTTAAATTTTTCTTGTTCCAGTTTTTCCTTAAAAACACCGGAGAGGTTTCTAGTTTATGTGCAATAAACACCCACAATTGTAGAATAAAATATAAAATCAGTAATGAATATTGCTACACAAACCTCCTAATCTTTCCAAATGTTGGATACATTCTGAACATCTGGACACATTAGTAAGTACTTAATTTAAGCAGCTTCAATCAAATTCTTGTTTTTTTCCCAAAGTAAGCTTTTAGTGTCCTGCATCTTCAAGAACAGACAACCTCTTCCACAGTCCCATTTTCAGAATGAGAGAAATAAAGATACCAAGATCCTGTGTCTTGTGTTTGTTTCCTAGAGAGAGCAAAGATTTGACTAGAATTGGTTTCCTCAGTGTCTCATCTCAATATAAAATGTCATGGCCCTAAGGAAAGATATGTGTAACTTTATCAACCCTTACCCTACATGTGATAACTGAACTGCTTATGTATGAGGGCTGCTCCAGTAGTAGTAGTGGCTTCTGTTTGGTTCGTTCTGCTGGCCTGTGATGTCTGAGGTGAATTTTGGTGGTATGGCAGTAGACACTGAACCTTCCCACCGGTATTCCAATATGTGTTGTTGCTGTGTGACAGATACCAGCAGAGGGGCAGTCTGACAAAACGGTGTCTGAAAAAGAAGTGAGTATAAAGCAAAAATGTGCCAAGAAATTCCTGCATAAGAAAAAAGTGGCTCCTACTGACAATCATTGACAATTGCTGGATGTTTGTGGAGCCCAAACAGTGGATGTGAGCACAGAAGGGTGGTAGGTGGAGACAGCTATGTGAGAGAAAAGCCATGTTCCATATGACCATGCAGAGCTGTCGTGCTATGTAGTGAAGAGCATCTCAATCAGTTCATCCATGTGAATAGGCTAATGGTGATGACTATGTTGTAGAATAGTATTTTATAGGTAAGGTCTTGTGCTATTAAACAGTATTATTATGCTCTTTGTATCTGTTATATTTTCCACGGAAACAAACAGAAGGCATTAATTTTGGAGCAACCTATGCATATGAATTCATAGAAGATGCCTAAAGCCCAAGTAGGGTAGAATTACTTCAGACTTCTCAAAGTTTGTTTGATATGTGTAGAATGCAAACCAAACCAAACACAGCTGATTATTTTGAATAGTTTAGAAGTATTCAATTATGTTTTCTTCTTTATTATTTTATTCTGGATAACAGTGATGACTAACCGATTATGCATAAAACTTGCACTAATTTCCTTGCTTCTGAGAAATGGGATGTAGCTGTATAGTTTATTACCTGGATTGTATTAACATGAGGAAATAAAACAAAAAAAAATGTTACTTTTATTTCCCAACTAGATCTCTTGTTGGATCTCTATATCATCCTCAATATACTTGACATCTTTGTTTTGCCAATTATAAACTGCTAAATTTTATTCTTCAACAATTAGCTTCCTAAATTTTATTTATGTTAAAAAAGCTAATAGTATATTTTCAATGTTGTTATAACCTTCAAATTATTATTATTATTATTATTATTATTTTTAACTTTAGGTAAAATAACTCCCTTTGGAGTTATTGCACGTTACTAAATTCCAGATGCAGTGGTATGTAGGGGTATTTGGCAGGAGCTGAATCAAGTCTGGAGAATTTACAGTGCTGAGGTTATATGCTGTATAAATCAAGATTTAATTGATTTTATGTATTCTGATTAGTTATTTACAATACATAGAACAGTAAGCATGTTCTTGATTGAAGTGTTTAGCACTGGTTTTGATTAATAAAAATTCTATCAATATAGAAACTAAGAATATTGTTTGCATATTTTACATTATTAGGTGTTAATATTTGAATCTAGCACTCATTCTCCTTTTTTTCTTCGGAAAAAAAGTCCTTGTATTTGTTATGGTACTTGTGGATATAAAATAGTTTTACATGAATAGGCAGTAACTGATCTGGTTACATAAAGTTATATATAGCATTAATTTCTTAGGGTATATTCTGAGTTACAAAAGCCAGAAAATACGCATTACTTTCTAATGGGCTCAGGCACAGATTTGTCATTTATTTTATATATAGAGTATATCTGTTATAATTAGAATGTTATCACTGTCTTATTTTTGGTAGCATTGAGACCTCACGATGACTCATTCCAAAGGTCAAACCACACAGAAATAACTCAAAAGATGCTAAAATTTAGCTATATAGTAAGAGATTACAGTTAGCTGCAAGCAGATAAATAAATACAAAGAAAATAGGCAGCAGTTACAGTCACCTTCACCTGGATCAGAATTCAGAAGTACCTTTAAATTGTTTCTTTCATACATGCTGCTTTCTTGCTCACTTAGAACAGAAGACAAACATTCAAACTGAAGTATCTGGGTATAGTGTATCAGCACAAGAGAACAGCACAGTATTTTTATAAGGCAGTGTGGTTGTGAAATACCAAGTGTTGATCTCAGAAAAACTGTTTATGTTTGTTCTCAGAAGTGAAGCATATTCCCAAGTCATTCTGTAAGTACTGTACCAGCACCCTGTAGTTTTTCAATGATGTGAACTTCTCTTTCTGCGTGCAGAGATTTTATAAAGCATCTGAGTTTGTTTATTTCCGTATAATCTGACAGCATTTCTCTCCCTTGGAATGAAGGGCATCTAAGTGGAAGGAAGGTGGTGAAATCAAATAAAATTGCCTTTTTTTTCTATTACTGATGAAGAACTTAAGGAACTTAATGGATGATTCAGAAAATATTAAAATTTGAAAACTAGGGAAATTTGTAAGTACTTTAAGTGTTGCAAATACTAGTTTTCACTTTTGTTTTGGTTTTTATTTATGTTAAATGAGCTTCTTACTTGTTTCTGTTTTGTTTTTTATGAGGAGATATCAGCTTCTTATATTCAAGCATTATTTTATGGGAAATTCCATCATTAGGTATTATCTGTCATAGGCCTAATGTATGACAATAAGTATGACTTGCAATTATACCTACAGTACTTGGTCCCATGCTGAATTGTTCAGACAGGCTTAATTAATTTAATTCATACTCGTGTAAAATATTATCAGATTTTATTATTGTTATTATTACTATTACTATTGTTATTTTATTGTTATTATTATTATTATGGCTAATCTCATGGGAGAAAAGTCGCTTCAGTGGAATTTAGAAGAGACTAATGGGTTGCTTTAATAATTTACTTTCTGGTGAATTTCTTCCTAACTTCAAGAAAAGAAGAGTTTAAGCTTGTTTGAAACTTTGACGTGAGGGTTGGCATTGTGAGTTAGTTTAGAAATTGTCATACAGGAAATAAGATATAAATAAGATGGAGATAACTAAGGAAGAACCTCAAAAGTAAAAAGTGCAGCTTGTATTTGATTCTATAGAAAGTGTAAAGACAGCAGGTTAAATCCATCAGGGGAGAAAGAGATACTGAAGAAATGGTTTAGATAGTTTTCTTTGCATAAGTATTCTAACTGAATAAAGGGGATTTAGAATAATTATACTGTGGATTTTAGTGTTTTTAGTGCAGATGGATAGGAAGAAGGGTATCTAAAATCTGGAAAATGGGTTTTGCTTTTTAATGTGGTCTTAACTATCTTACATAGAACATCCCTGAACAAGTATCTGTTACAAAGTGTGGTCTTTGGCAGCTGCAGTCACTACTACTAAATAATTGCAACATCTAACTGCATGTATAGAGGAGCTGTGCATCATTTAACTTTACTTTGGGATTTCTGTAGGTATAAGGTCGTACATACTTTATTGTAGTAGTTCCTATTTTTTATTTTTATTTTTTTTAAATATTTATCCATTCTAAGACACTTCAGTTGGAATGTTACGATTTTAAGCAAATAGGAAGATTTAAACAAACAAAAAAACAAACAACAACACAACCTGGTGGATGTTTCTAGAGTGTTTGAATTGTGCATACATATGCTGCAAAAAGCTAAATACAGATTTATTTGTAGTATGTGTAATATTCAAGAAATTCTGTTTCCATTTTACCAGGAAAGTCTGTTCTTCTAACAATGTGTAGGTAATTCTACTTAACTCTTGCACTCAACGTCCTGACAACTAGACTTCTGCATTTATACATTTTATTACCTTATGGCAAATCCTCTTATTAAGAGCAATCTCTATTCGACCATGACTTCTTTTTTGCTAACATTAATGTCTTGATGATCTGAGAAAGTTAATGGACTAGATGTCTCCAAGAAAAACCTCAAGCATTCTTTCTTTCTGTGCTTCCTTTGAAAAGTTTTTGCTTCCACTACAATCTGCTTTTAATGGTGCTTTCCTATTCTTTCTTAACAGAAAAAAAAATGTTATAGAAATGAGGAACAGGGTGTGTCAAAAGGTATATTGAATGGCAATTCAGAAACAGTTCACTTGGATGTAACTTGATCCCAGGGTATAACTAATCAGTATTTTGCATAATGATAATGTAACATATTAGATGCAAATGCCAATGTATACTGTTCCAAATATTTTTTGATGAAATTACAGCATTGGACCTGACTGTCTGCACAACTTTCTTCATTATTCTTTCTTATGGGCAAAACGAAAATGTATATTTACATGCTTTTTTCAAAGTCTAACATGTCTGCAATAGATGTTTACTGAGATATTAATAAATATTGTCTAGTAAGAGAGACTTTAGATACCTATAATTCAAAATTCTCTATACCATTTGGAAAGGAGCATATATGTATTTGAAATTCAAAGCAGGGAAATTGTAACTGACTAGAAGATATGCTTTACCTGTAGACTAATAAAGTTTTATAATACCTACTATAAGGCTGTTGAAACAAGATAGCAATATCCAGTTATATGATAGGAAGTAGGTTATGAAGATATCAACTAGTCATGGGTGTGTAAACAGAAGAGTCTTCTGTATCTGTATGTTTACTTAATATGATTTTCCAGGAAGCCCACGGACACTAAGCAACCAGCTACCTTTTGAAAACGCTGTTTAAATTAATAGTTCACACACAAACTTACACTGCTGTAGCACAGATCATTTAGTTAAAGAAAAACAAAAACCACGATAAACAGCTAAGAATGAACTGTACCCTACCAGATTACCGATTGTTTGCAGAATTACTCTTGTCATGTAAGATGAAGGCTGCCTGGTATTTTCAGTGGTACTCAACCCAACTGCTACTTATTTCCCTATCTACTGCAGTTGTTTGCGCAATACAGCATTAAAAGCAGGTTTATTTGGAAGTAGTCAGTGTAAGCAGGCAGAGTTTCAGCTATTTTGTAATTATTGCATAGATATCCTCTGTGCCATCATGGGAAGTCTTACTATGGTGGAAGTTGCTTCATGTTTATCTCCGTGCACATGGAAAGCTGCAGAATAGAGTGTTTGCAGTAAGCAAATATTCATTCTCAAATACCATAGCATCAGATGAGAATTGGGTATCACCTGGTAAGTTTGAAGAAAGATAGACTACATCCTGCTGTCAAAACAGGGCATTTACATCACTATAAAAACAATAATTGTTTATGGTTACAAAGAACTACAATAATCTAACATCAAGACTAAATGAAGTTTTACAAGCAGACTGATTATGGTGCATTTTTTTCATCTCATACATATGAAGGCTTTGAAGGTACTCTTAGTGGAGGGGATCATCTATGCCAAATAGTTTCAGTCCTAGATGTAAAACTTTCAGTTTAGTGTTTTAGAGTTCGTGTTGATCCTTTGACATTGTTGACATGTGTCATGTTACTTTTAGAAATCATCTCTCCACTCAGTGTGTCGAAGTATTTCCATATATAGGCAGTATGTTTTTTTAGGCCAATCTGGTGTCACCATATTTGGCAAATTTTCTGTTTAAATTTCACAAAATAGAACACCATAAAATCAACAGAATTTACATACAAAAGATAAACTTTTAAAAGCATTATCCTAGCTCTGAATTGCTTGTCAGTCCTGGATTTTAGGGAGTTTCCTAAATCTATCTGTATCACTGAAATAAGAAAAATTCTGGAAGGCATAGGAAAAGGAAATAGAGATATACTCAAAAATGCATTTACTCACAGAGCTGGGTAAAGTATCAGGAATGAATTCTTTACAGTGGGGTAGCCTAAAGTGAGATTGCAAACCTAGACTTCTACAGCATATGCTGTAATAGCTGCACGCAAGCAAAACACTTAAATTATTCATAAACTCCTCACAAAATTCCTATGTTTAAGAATTTGCTTGTATAAGGTTTGCCAACTGTAATGGAAGGTCAGATAAAAGAAGATATTAATCTGTAGAAATTGAAGATGCTTTTAGAATTAAGTTGGAATGATTTCCCTTTAAGGTGACTGTAATTATGAGCTTCAGTAGTTGCACTGAGTGAGAAACTACATCACATTTTTTGTGACGTTAGAGTTGGAAAAAGGCAGTTCCTTTGGAATGATTAATGGAATATATACCCCACATCTTAGTTTAATTCTTAGCACTTATTTGCTAGTTTTATGTAGTACCTAAATAACAGATAGCTAGGCTTTCAATACTGAGTGGTTTTCACCTTAAGAAGCACGGCATTAAAAATAATAAAATTGATAACTGTATTTATGGATGTATATGTATGTCAGTAGATTTGGGCTATTTGGTAGTCAAATATCTTTAGGGATAATTTTCAGTATAGTGAATCTTGTAATATTTGGGTAGATAGGCTTGGCAGGAAATTTTGGAATGTATCTCATCCATCTGTTATTATTATTTGATGTTTCTGAGAATATATAACATTGATACAATTTTAAGTATTATCTAAACGTTTATGTACATGTGGTCGGGAATTTATTAAAAGGAGATAAAAAAGACCATCAGAGGTTGTAAAAACAAGTATTCTGTGTTAATGCTAAGGCTCACTGCATGGCTTTCATTATCTACATTTGTATGAAGCAGGGATATTTCTTTGTGTCTTTGTGTAGAATTTAGAGAAAACCATAGAATCTGTAATACTCAATAGATTAAATAATAAATATCTGGAGGGTAAGCAACATACATTTATAGTGTAGTGTGATACCTTGATTAAAATCGGGCTTGAACATGGTGATGGTTATTTATCAGTATTCCTCTACCGACGTCAGTAGAAGCACAGAGCTCCTTTAAAAATGCAGATAAGTGACCAATTTAATAACCTGTGAATGCATTTTGCTTTCTGAGTTGTACTCTGGTTTCTGATAGAAAGCCCTGATCTTTATTATGCTTTACTTCCTCACTGCTAATATTGAAATGACCAACATTTTTACTATAGTTGGATCATCTGTAGTCACTTTGGTTAGAGGAGAAAGTTTTTCAAATGATGAACAGTTTTAAAAGAGGGCAATGTTCTCCCTTTCAAAAATGTGAAGTACATTATGTTATCCAATTTTATATTCAGTTCTGTGATTTTTATCATAGAACACATTTTCTGTAATATTCAGAGCTAGTTTTGTGTTTCGAATGAAAGCCACTATTTACCGTGTCTTACTGGTAGTTTTTGCAAGTAATGCAGCCAAGTGTATGATGAGATATTCTAAATAGCGTTGGGAAAGAGTATTGTAAAACTTTGTAGGATTTGAAGAATATAGAAAAAATACATTACTTAAAAGAGCACTTTTATTGCTTTGCATTTTATACAAACAGATTATTCCAATGAAATTAATTCTGCAGATCTTCTATGAAAAACTGTCATAGATTCTAGATACAGTGGAAGACAGCAGAAGTTACTTGTGTAACTTGATGGTCAGCATTTTACCACCTTGAGTAGTCTGAAAAGATGGTGAGAGTCTTACACCTTGAGTTAGACGTCCTGTAGCAAAGTAAAAAGTAAAACCATAAAGCAATGGAATGTGAAATTAAATACAGATTTTCTGCCTAGGCCTTTTTACAGTTTTCATCAAAATGTTATTTTGTCTGGAAGATGAGGTAATAAGACATTTGTGAAATTTAATAATACACGTCTTAAGAAAATAGATGATACAATATATTTGTAATTACAGGAGTCTGTAGAACTCTGGACTCTCACATTTTTTACTATAAACTCATATGTTCAGTTCTCCAGAAGGCAGCCTATTGTATGACTCATATTTCTATAAGCACTAAATACCATATGTTTCCCTAGGGAATGGAGGGGAATTCTAAATGCAGAATTCTGTCTAGTGAGGATGACAACACAGAATAGTAATTTGTGTTCCAGATTCCTTTAAAATAATGCTTTATTGCACCAGAATTTAGAAATCCTACTAGTCTGAGTTTGAGGTATTCTAGAATGGTTATCTGAAGTGATGTTACCTTATTTAAATGAAATATAATTTCAGTTGCAGGTAATTATTGAAGAAATTCTCATGTGAGCTACTGCCCTATTAACCACCTTTTGTAGGATATTCAAAATATCTTGATTGGTACTTGATACCTGTCTACCACTTTTTTTTTTTTTTTTTTTTTCTTTGTTTTTACTGTTATTTTAAAATGAGATTGCAAGTGTGGCTACCAAAGTAAGTGTATTATTTTATTATTTATATTCTTCAAACAGTTTGACTTAGAAAGAAGTGTATGATGCTCTAAAACCTGTCTTAATGGTAATACTAAAGAGCAATCACTATAAAGAAACTTGCAGGTTTTTCTAGAAGGACGTCACAACACTTTATTATGAACTCAGTGTTTAGAGATTGAAAATAAATAATAATAATATCTCTCTAGGGAGATAAAATTAGTAAATAAAGTTGAAAATACAGTGAAGTAATAAATAAAGCTGTAAGACCAGCAGGATCCTGCCGATTGAACTTGAATTAAAATGGAAACAAGGTTTCAAAATGGTTAAATCCAAGGTTACACATCTTGAAATCAAGGCTAGGGGTAACACAAAGTGTGTGACAGGTTACAGTGAAAATCTCTGTAGACACCAATCTAAAAAGGCAGCATTATAGTGAATAATCTTCCTTGAGAAGCTGCCATTTTTTGTTTGATTGTTTTCTAGAAAGGTATAGAACATTTTAATATTTTCTTAACTTCCAGGTGTAGTATTTGAAGAATGTAATATTAGTAATCCAGTTAACCCCATTTTATAATTGCTTATCATTAAATAAACATTTTCAAGAAACATCACCATGGACAATTTTTAAAATTTTTTAATTTTTTTTTCTTTTTTTCTTTTTCTTTTTTCTTTCTTTCTTTTTTTTTTTTTTTAAATTTAAAGCGTGTGCTTGGGAAATTCTTGGCGGAATAGAGGTAAAGCCAACAAATTTGATAAAACTGTGCAAGATAGTGACTGTTGCTATGTTAATACTGAAACTTTTGCGGGTTTGGGGTAATGAGTTTTCTTACAAAAACACAAACAAAAACCAAACCAAACCAAAAAAAAGTCCAGGAGGTTTCATTATTTTCCTGCATAAGATTAGTTTCCCTAAAGCTTTGATTCTAATGTTTGGTACCCAAGCTGCCATTTCCTTGACAGGAAACTGGCAGAATGAATGGAAATGATAATTTATCATAACTATATGCAAGTAGAACCTGCATAGATATATCATACCAAAAAGCCACAAGGCTCCCCCCCCCCCCCCAGACTGTGTTTATTTCCAGTTAAACTCTTTTGTTGTACAAAATTGTCTTATGCATTATAGCGTAACACTTTCATTAACAAAAATTGTTTTTCCAGCCCACTTAAGAGTGAGTTTGGAACACTTTACATGGGAATAATTATTTGCAGACAAAGCCAAATTGCAAATATTTTTTCTCATTGTTAGAAAATACATGAGCTTCAGCTGCCCAGCTGTGTCTTGGGAACAGGGTGGAAGAATTTTCAATTATTTTAGTTGTATATGTTCTTCTTTTTGTTATTTATTACATTTATGACATTTGAATGATAATTTTGCCACTGCAGTGGGTCACAATCTGTGGACATAGCTGTGTATAGGCAATACAACTGACTGTTCTCAGAATTAGTATTTTGATTGCTGTTCCATAACTATATGATTGAAGGATACTTTCCTTGAAGTAAATCTTACTCTGTGATAGAAATTTATTATTTTTTGTAGTTGTCTATGTCTCCATATGAACAAAATAAGAGCACAATATGCTGATGTACAAATCTTTTTCTATCAGTTATCAGAAAATTATGGTATTCAGACAGGTGCCTCCATCTGATCAAAATATGAGAGTCTTCTTGCCTAACATCATATTTTCTTTGGGTGACAGAATACGTGTACTTCAGAAGTCAGATCTGAAGGTAAGCAAATGTAATATAGAAAAGTGAGGCTGAATCTGTAAATGGAGACATAATGTATTATCACTGTGATAGAATGCATGTACTGCAGCACATATTTTTTAAAAAAACTTTTGATAAAACTTATATCTTACTTTGATTTACACTGAATAGGTGTCTTGGAACATGTTAGCTTAAATTTTGTCATATTCTAAATTGGAAGATGTTATAGCACAGTCTGGCACTCTGGCGCTAGTGGACATGCCCCGTTAGATGAGACTGTAGGCAGACTGCAGTAAACATCCTGGAACAAGTAGTATAGAAGTTAGATCTTCAGTACCAGCTTTCATTCTTCATATCTGCTCCTCTTGGGCCTCACTACTTGCTAATATAGTCATAGTCTTAGATAACTGGCTTCATTTGTCTCTTTCTCTTTAAAACTTATGCATGAAGGCTATTTATGATAATTGTATCTGGCTTCAGGTATTTAAACAGTTCTGCTTTAGTCATTTTCTTTAGAGTCATTTTCTGAAGATGCTACACTTGAAGAACTTCTGAATATTTAGAGATTCCATAAAATATGTATTACCAAAATTCTTCAAATTTATAAAATATGAGTTTTGTGTTCACATATACACTTCTCTAAATTATGCCAACAAACAGCTGATGACATTTGTGGTCACAGTAATGTATGGTATATGGCAAATTTTTCAAGAGAATTCTTGTCTTTTTTCAGCAGCCAAGAGAATTATATGATTTCACATGTATTCAGCACTGAAAGACTCTCTTGAGAACAATGAGAATATTGGCCATAGCATTATTCTGGTCATACAGGCTAGATACCTGCTATTCTGAGTACACCTGAAAATGTTAATCACAGTTATTATTTTTCATAAATACTTGCATAATAATTTCTATAAAAATAAAATTCCTCAATGAAATTGTCATTTAATGTCACATAATAAACAAATAAAATCCAGGAAAGTAATTTTGAAAGCTCCAGAGTCCACATAAAAATAATTGCATGTGTCCCATCATAAAAGGAAAGTGAAATATGCCTACTTCCTATCTAAAGGGGATCAAAGACTATTCAATGACATAAATATAATTAGTAGTCTAATAGATAGAAGCAGGTTCCTGTTAGTATTGAACTGAACAACAAGACAGTGCCCATATCTTCTCCTACAAATGACTTATTTTTACTGTATTAAATTCTGTGTTTAAAGATGTGAATTAAATGGTACATCCATATTGGCCACTGAAAGGAAAAACACCAGTCTCTTAAGTCCTTAGAGTAATACCCTTTTTTACTGATGGAATGTTGTTGAGTGTAGCATAGTGACAAAAGAGCATTAAATTAAGCCATTCTCCTGGAAAAGCAATAGAAAAAGAGTAGACAAAATATTTAAAACTTGATATGGTGATGTGACAGCAATGACAGTAGAATGCTTTGGCTTTAGACAGTAGGTAATTATCCCCAAATACAACTTTTTAATAGAGATATCAAATGAAGAAACTCTTGCACTTAGTATGAGCTGTGATCTAGCTCTGAATTTAGTGCAAGGGAAAGTACTCATTAAGGCCAAAAGAGAATGTATTCTTTTGCTTTCTGATAATATTCACAGCATAAATTATTTTTTCCTTCTGTATATGTAGGTCTGACAAGGTGCAAGTTTTTTCTTCAAAACAGCACTTGATATTTTAAGCATTTTAAGGTTAATTTCCTAACATTTTGTTAAAGAACTCATGCATTATGCTTTATGTTCTATGCTGTGAGAATATTTCTGTCAGAATGAGTGTCTCAGTTCAGGATGGCAATTCAAATTGATTTAAGTGTGACTTCCAAAAACCAGATCTGTAATCTCACATCTGATATGCCTGCAGTTTCTCTTACAGATGCTCATACTGGTTTACAGAACGTGTAAATTAAGCGAGCAGTATTTCATTAGCTTCAAGTTCTTTCAAACATGTAGAAATAAGAACTAGCACCAATTGAAAGCAGGACAATGGTGCAAATAGAATCCTGGTTGCAAGCAGTATGAACTTGAAGTATCCTTTTCTAGCCCCTCCAAAATGACTACAGTTATCAGCAAAACTACCAAAGCCTGTTTAACTACAGATAGATGTCTTGAGGTCATTTGATGCTGGTGTCTGAAGTGTTTTGTTCTCAAAATGAGTATTCTAAATGCAGTTTGGACATTTATTAAACACTGAATGTGTATTCTCTTGATTATTCCTTAGATATAAATTTCATCCTGAGCCTGCTTAGTGTAGCTGAAAACTTAATTTTTCTCTCTTCAGTGTCTCGCAAATTTTCAAATTAATGGACAATATATCTTTGACTTTCTTTATCTTTACTGCTTCTTACTTTTAGTCAGTCAATATCTTCCATAGTTATGAAAATAACACAGGGTTACAGAGGTAAATCACAGAATTTAACATTCTTAGTAGAAATGTCTCAGTATCATAAAGAATATGTGGTGGAGTAAGATTTAACCTTGTAACATGAGACCTTGTATTTCTATGTGAAGCTGTATTTCTGATTGTGTTAACTGGAAAAGTTTGAACTTCTGTTAATGAAATCATTCTACATTTCAAAATGCAAATTTTGATTTCTAGGATAAAAACTAAAATCACAAGTGTTTGTCAAAAGAAGGTATACACCCATTGAAGAAAAAGCCAGTCGCAGAAAGCCAGTTGCAGAAATCTAACACACTATACATGACAGAAAATATTCATTTTTCTTTCAAACTTAAACTTAGAAGAGAAAGAAGGAAATGTGTACAGCCACAAATGTAAGACCCTTGTGAACTCTCTTTAGCATTTTCTGAGCAGCTTAGACAAATGAACCTTAAACTGCCTCCTCTACTTCAGATGCTTTAGAATAAAATAACTTAGGAAACCAGCTCAACTTCCTGACCTGATTTGACAGAATTTGACATTTGCAGTAATGATAGAAATGGTTCAAAAGAAAAAAGTGACAATACAGTTCTTGAGGAGCATGGAGACCACATTTCAGAGTTTAATCAACGGAATCTGTACTGCAATAGCATTCTAGACATATGAGTTTTGCTCTTTTATTTTTTTCCTATTTTACCAGTATATAGCTAGGGGGAAGAATTTTTACTGAAGCAAATTATAGCACAGAAGAATTCTGATTCCTGCTATGCAGAGACTTTGAAATATTCTGTTCTGAGTATCTATAGCAGATAATATTCTGTTTGACAGCTGTGTTCAACTACACATGTAAAAGTTTAGTTCTTCAATTTTAATAGTTTTTATTTTGGCATTTGGCTTTTGAATACTTCCTCCTACTTCTTGTTTTCTTCAATTTATTTGTTGTAGCCCAAGTGGTAAGGCTGCTGTGAGCAAATATATTTTACACTTCCAGTGAAATCATGTTGCTTGTGTTCTTACTGCTTTCTGTTTCTGTAAAAATACTTATTACTTCCTGTGAGAGATTTCATATAGGCGCTTATATAAAAAATTAATTACTTTCAAAAGATTGTTCTGTTGTTTTGTGTTCTGAAAGCATGAGTTGGTGTGAAACAGTCTCTTCCATACCTTCTCTCATTTCCATAACCACCTTGTGCATGTCTGCAAATATGTTTAGATATGAATCTTTTTTTTTTTTTTTTTTTTTTGTAATTTTTTTTTTTTTGTTGTTGTTGGTATAGTTTTAAATCCACAGAGTTCAACTGATTTCCAGCCATAGCCCAAATCACCAATTTCTATGGAATTTATTAGATTTTGCTGCTGGTTTGTAAATATGGCGTTGTTACTTCAGTAGTGAAGGACTCTGTATTCCAGTGTGGGAACTGAGGAAAACTGTGAGTGTTATCCTTATGGATCTCCTAAGGTAGAAAGTTGCTAAACACAAAGTATTGAAACCTTCTTTTAGTGTATTTAAATATGCTTTTCTGCTGTTTGTTGTAACCTGTTTTTGATGCTATATTTCAGCTTTACAGGCTTATCCTTGGCCAATATACTATATTGGCTGTGACATTATGGGAATAATCTACTGGCCTATGCTTGGTTATTTTATTTTGTTTGCTTGTACATGATTAGTCTATAAGTATCATGAATAAAACCAGCAAGCTCACAGAAGGCTGCAAACTACCTGTTACAGTAGAGAGATAAAAATATTGTTACTTCAGTATGTGTAGTGATTGAAGAATATATAAATATGAGGAATTACCTTTTGTTTTGTGAAAAGGTAATCAAATTTCGCTGACAGTGATTCCTCCGTTGTGTTGTCCTTACTATCGTTTTGTATCTGTTTTTATAAAATGTATATATGTATATAATAGCTTAGGTTAAATTATGTTGCATTTTCACACAAAATCAGAACTTTTTTTGTTGTTCAAACTGAGGCTTAACAAAACTCCTTACATTTTCAATGCACAAAAATTTTCCTCCATCAGACACTTGAAATTGTTTTGCTCTTATCCTATTCTATAAGCAATATGAAAAGCATTATATTCAACTTTGTCAATGCACAAAGCTGATCTTTTTTAAGGAAGTGGGCCCCCTCTGCTGTTAAATAGCAGTAAATGTTGCATGCTTTTTTCTTAAGCTGATTCAAATACGAAAAGAAAATAATAGGGCTGAAGAAAATACAATAGCCAAGAGCTCCAAGTTTAATACCACATTGTATCAAATGTGAAGATTAGGCATGCCTTTCACTTTTCATTTTATACTCATGTTCACAATGTGTAGAGCTTTAGGGACAGTGAAAGACAGCTTAAAGGACTCTGTGACCTGCTTTAGTTGTTTCCAAATGCACCATTGCTTGTCACTGTAACTTTTGGCTGTAGAATTTCAGAGCACTTGTTTTCATTTATGCATCCAGGCATGTGTGACATCACTCAGTCTTTGAAGTTTTGTTTTTACTCCCTTTAAAATATATATCTGAAGAATATATATATATACATATAATTTATTTATTTTTTTTTTTTTTTTGCAAGAAAATGAAAGTTCTAAATGGAAGTGTAATGATGGCATATATTTTATTTTATATTGTTTTGTTTTATTTTTATAGCAATATGAGTGAAAAGGAATAATTTTTATTTTCTGATCTGCTGAAGAAACTTTTAAAGTGCAGGTTACTTACTGATGTTCTATGGAAATTACCTTGTTGAGGATGGAGAGGAAATTTTCTGGATCAGTTTCATTGTTTTAATGATAGCAATTTGGTGTTGTCTTTCAATTAGTGAGTATATTAGTGGCCCTTCCACCGGTACTACTAAAAGGATTCTTTAATATGTGTCCTAACACTATTTTAAAGGGTAATTTCTTTTAATCTTCAAATTAAGAATTATAATTAAGAATAATTAAGAATACCTTGCCAGATGTGTTAGAAGTCTGAAAGATTCAGATTGTATGTTAAAAAATACAAGCATGTTTGTGAAAGGAAGTCTTTGTGATATGTGCAAAGAAAATGTTTTATCTTCTTTAAGTATGAAAGCATAGGAACTTCTTGATAAAGAATTGAAAATATTTTTTACCATATTGTGTATCCTGGTAATAGAAGCAGGAAATAGGATTTTCTTTATTTTAGCCTGAGCACGAACTAGCTGAATATCCTGTCCCTTTATTAAGGATAATGTGATTTGAGTTACCATACCCTTACTGCAGCTGAGGATGGGAAGTACGTAAGTATCTGTAGCAATGTTGTAAGATTTTAAATTGTATTTCTGTATTTTTAATGCAGTCATTTAAAATTGTTTTCAAAGGTCAGACTTCTCTCCTGCTGTTCAGTGCTCTCAAGGATGGCAATTAGGGGAGGGGAAAATAGATATTTGAAAAGCTTTATCTTGAAATGCTGTTTTGGAAACAGTATAGTATTGCCATTAGAAGTCTCTAAAAGCCTCTTTGTTTTCTCAGGACTGATTGCATTATTGTTGGGTGGGGTTATTTTTTTTAGTCCAACAAGCATATTTTATGCAACCAGCGACAGCATTTATTTTTCCCTTGAAATAAGTTGGTTTCATTTATATATTTAGGTCTAGATTTTCTTTCAAATATATTCTCAACCCATTCAGAAATGAAGATTTTGAAAAATCAGAGTCTTAACAGGAAAAGGGATTTGCAGTTATTTTGTTGGTGTTTAGAGAGGTGGCATATGCACCATATGTGTTTTTTTCAGTTCATTATGCTTTTCCAAAAATCAGTTTATACTTGTCTTGTTTGTACTCTTACCTTTGGAACTTCACCATTTCTACTTTTTCAGGCTTACAATATTGTTGTTATATTATTATTATTATTTTCAAAACTACACTCTCAGAATTCTCTGCTTCCTTTAAAGCATGTTTCTGAAATCTTCACTCTCTTTTTCAGATCCCAGAAGAAAAATGTTTGCTTTTTCTTATGTCTTGAGTTATCTGTGCTGACTTGTTTCCTTCTGGTCTGCCCATTTTCTCCCCTGTTGCAATATGCAGCATACTTGTTAAACAAATTATTTCCTTTTCAACCAACTTCTTCTTTTTTTTTTTTCTTCTCTCTTTCTCTCTCTTTTTATTTTTTTTATTTTTTCCCTAAACACAGTTGAATACAATTGCTTGGTCTCTTTTTTTCACTTCATATGAAATTAAAACTCAAATTTCTCATCTTCTAATTTATGCACATTTTTTATCGCAGAAATTCACTTTGCCAACTTTCATCTCTTGCATTTTATTATGACTTTTACCTGTTAATTTGCTGGGTACTGTTTCTCTCTCCCTCTCTTCCTTTCTAAGAACTGCTGTTTGGAGTCAGGCCAGTAGTTTGTCAAGCACAGTATTTTATTTCTAATTGTGACTATAAGGAAGTCCTTCAGAAAATAAATAAATAAATAAATATAACCACAGCATGGCTACATATGATAAGTCTGCTCAAAGCTCTTCTATCTATCCCACAGCCATTTGCTGATGGATTTTGCAAGCTGGACATCCTACCCAATTAACAATATAAAATGAATTTATCTTTTGTGATCTTGTCTAAATGCATTTAAACTCATGTAAACTTGTGGCACCTGCAGTAACTCTAGGCAATAAGTAGTTTGGTAGTTTGATTATTTCCTGCACAAAGAACTAGATTGTTTATCTGTGAACTTTATCCCCAGTAGATTCACATTAGTCCCAGTTCTTCAGTCAGAATAAAGAATGAAGTATTTAGTCTGATCTCTCTCTATACACATAATCTTGTTTGCCTCTTCCTCTGGCACTTATTTGCTTACATGCTACTATTCTGTCAATTTGTAGTGTACAGTCATGGACTTGACCAAATTATGAAGACTTTTATTTGTTTAAAATGCACCTCCTATTCCATATTGGCTGAATGATAGGATGACACAGAGAATCATCAAATCAGTCAAAAAGCTGAAGAATTCAATAAGGGCTTTGCCTCGGTCTTCGCTGGTTGTCAGGTGCCCCATGTCTACTAGGACACTCTAGGTGTGGGTGAGAGGAGCAGATTCTGCCCCACTGTAACAGTGGAAGAAGTCCAAGACCTCCTTATGAAACTGAATGTATTTAAGTCCAAAGGGCCAGATGATAATGACCCCAGGGTTCTGAGAAAGATGGCTGATATGGTTGCTGAACCACTCTCCATCATATTTGAAAAATCCTGGCTGTCCAGTGAAGTTCCCAGTGACTGGAAAAAGGGAAGCATTACCCCCATTTTTAAGAAGGGGAGAAGGGAAGACCCGGGGAACCATAGGCTGGTGAGCCTCACCTCTGTGCCTGCAGGAATCCATTGGACAGGCTGGAGAAGTGAGTCCATGTGGACCTTATAAAGTTTAATTAGTCCAAGAGCAAGGTGTTCCCCTTGGCCGAGCAATCCCAGTTATTTATACAGACTGGATGAAAATCTCCTTGAGAGCAGCCCTGTGGAAAAGTACTTGGGGGTCCTGGTGAATGAGAAGTTGGACATGAGTCAGGAGTGTGTTCTTGCAGACCAGAAGGCTAATAGACTGTACGATGGATTAGGAATCGGCTGGCTGGACACAGTCAGAGGGTTGTGATTTATGGTTCTGTGTCAGTGTGGGGGCTGGTCACAAGTGGTGTCCCTCTGATGTCAGTCTTGGGATCAATACTCTTCAACATCTTCATCAATGACATAGACAATGGCATCGAGTACACCCTCATCAAGTTTGTGGATAATACCAAGCTGAGTGGTGCTGTCAATACATTGGAAGGAAGAGAAGCCATCCAGAGGGACCCAGACAGGCTGCAGAATTGGTTCTATGTTAACCTAATGAGGTTCAATAAGGCCAAGTGCTGGGTGCTGCACTTGGGTTGGGGCAACCCCAGGTATTTATACAAACTGGGGGAAGATCTCCTTGAGAGCAGCTCTGTGGAGAGGGACCTGGGGGTCCTGGCAGATGAAAAGCTGGACATGAACTGGAAGTGTGTTCTTGCAGCCCAGTAGGCCAACTGTGTTTTGGGTTACATTAAAAAAGGGGTGGCCAGCAGGGAGAGGAAGGTGATTTTCCCCCTCTATTCAGTGCTTGTGAGGCTCCATCTGCAGTACTATGTGCAGGCCTGAGGCCCCCAATACAGAAAGGACATGGAGTTCTTGGAGTGGGTCCAGAGGAGGGCCACTAAGAGGAGGGCTGGAGCACCTCTCCTATGAGGAAAGGATGAGGGAACTGGGCTTGTTTAGCTTAGAGAAGACTCTGGGGAGACCTCATTGCGGTCTTCCAGTACCTGAAGTGAGAGTTCAAACAGGAGGGAGAATGGCTGTTTACAAGGGTGGATAGTGACAGGACAAGGGGAATGGTTTTAAACTAAGACAGGGGAGGTTTAGCTTAGAGATTAGGAGGAAGTTTTTCACACAGAGGGTGGTGGCACACTGGAACAGGTTGCCCAAGGATGTTGTGGAGGCCCCATCCCTGGAGGCATTCAAGGCCAGGCTGGATAGGGCTCTGGGCAGCCTGATCTGGTGGTTGGCGGCCTTTCATATGGAGGGAGGATTGAAATTCGATTATCATTATGGCCCTTTTCAACCCAGGCCATTCTATGATTATGATTCTATGATTCTAACTGTGATCTGGGCTTCATTAAAAGAGGAGTGGCCTGCAGGGAGAGTGAGGTGACTGTACCCCTCTACTCAGCTCTTGTGAGGCCCCCATCTGCAGTACTGTGTCCAGGGCTGGGGGCCCCAGTACAAGAAAGGTGCAGAGCTCTTGGAGCAAGTCTAGAGGGGAACCAGTAAGATGGTCAGAGGGCTGAACATCTCTCCTGTGAAGAAAGGTTGAGAGAACTGGGCTTGTTTAGCTTGGAAAAGGGAAGGCTCCGGGAAGACCTCATTGTGACTTTTCAGCACTTGAAGGCAGCATACAAACAGGAGGGGGAATGGATGTTTATGAGGGTGGGTAGTGACAGGACAAGGGGGATGGTTTTAAACTGTGATGTGTGGTGTTATGGTTAGTTATTAGGAGGAAGTTTTTCACTCAGAGGGTGGTGTTTGTTAAACACTCACTGTGATATTCTCACCCACTCATTTTTCCACTCTGCTTATGTCCCTAAGAGTTGCCCTGACTTCTAGTGCATTAACTGACGCAGTATAGTATTGCTACCAGAAGCAGTTCTCTACTGCAGCTGTAGAGACTGAAACATAGTAGCAGACTGGGAGTACACTGATAAAGGAGGCAGTCATATTTGAGAGTGTTCATGACTGAAAATGTCTGAAAGAAAAAAAAAAAAAAAAGAAAAAAAGAAAAAAAGAAAAAGGAATTTTTATGATTCAGAAGGAATTTTCACATTTTCCAATACGGAAAGTTGTTCAAATTATATTTGGTCAGAGATGAAGTACATGGTCAGTACTGAAGCAAGATTGCTAAGCTCAGTGTAAAAAAAGTTAAGAAAAGGAACAAAACATGTTTCTAAGACATGTTACTTATTCACATTCCATGGCTTTTTTCTGCTCTAAGATCCTATGTGCCACTTGTACCTGAATGGCTCATCTCTGCAGCTACTGCATTTGCCACGTGGTGCTTACAGTACACTCAGGGAGCTCAGCTGGAAGCACATTTGTTGGTTTTAGCTTGGTGCCTGCTGCTTTTCCTGTCCTGTAGCTGTTATGTAATTCCTCCCATCCCCTAGTCACCTTGTGTCACTTTACGTCCAAGAAATGATACCTATGTTGCTTTCAATCTCAATTTTTATTTATTTGACCCACCAATGTTTTTTAGAATATATTGAGCTAAACCTGCCAGTTATAATTTCAGCTTTGGTTCACTCCAAACCATGGATCACATTTTTAATCAAGTCCAGCCTCTCTCTTGTTCCAGGCTGTAGGACTTGCAGCTGTGCCTCCCTTCATCCAGACTGTAGGTTGTAATTTCTGATTATGCTCAGAAGGCAGAAAAATTATCAGGGAAGCAGCAGCTGCAGCATGGAAATTTAGAGTAGGGAAGGGAGTGAAATTAACACAAAATTAAGCGTAGAATGATGAAGACAGAGGCAGTGGGATTTGTGATGATGTGGTGTGACGTGAGACAGTGGGAGAGGAAGAGGCTGTAACTGAGCAGAATACAAAAGCATCCGGAGCTCTCCATTATCAGAATTCTAACACTACTTTTAACTGTTGGCTATCTAGAAAATTAAGTATTAAATTCTTCCAAGCTGAAAAAAATAAACAAAACACCACAAACCTTGGAGATACAGACTTTTCTATATTAGTGCAAAAATAGGAAAGTGTTTTCTAGGCTTGAAAACTGTCAAACTGATTCCTTTATGTCTCCTCTCCTCTCCTCTCCTCTCCTCTCCTCTCCTCTCCTCTCCTCTCCTCTCCTCTCCTCTCCTCTCCTCTCCTCTCCTCTCCTCTCCTCTCCTCTCCTCTCCTCTCCTCTCCTCTCCTCTCCTCTCCTCTCCTCTCCTCTCCTCTCCTCTCCTCTCCTCTCCTCTCCTCTCCTCTCCTCTCCTCTCCTCTCCTCTGTTCTCCCCTCTTTTTTTTCTAATGCTCAGTGCTGTCTTGCAACACAAAACAAGTGCTTGTTTTCCCCCTGAAAAATTCTGTCCAAAGTCTTGCCCTATTCCATTGCAAGTGACTGGTATCTGGATTTGATAACTACACAGATAAGCCTATAATACTGTTGTCTTAGATTTCTAACAAGAAAGTTTTCCACAATATTAGGTAGTTAATCTGTGAGTATATTTTATTACTTTCAATGAAGTACTTCTTAAAACTTCCCTTATGTGCAACTTGCTCAAAGTCTAGTCACTGCTGTGTATGAACTGCTTTCCTACATGGTGAAAATTTATTTTTTTATATTTTTTCTTTGTGTAACACATTTGTTCACTGTTTTTGTTGTTGTTATTGTTTTCCTTAAGCTTCTTATTGAAAGGTTTTAGTCTGTACCGAAGCTGGCCTAGTCAGGCTGTAGTACTTGTCTATGTTACAGAAGTGCATTAGGGTAAATGTTAAAAAATCTTATTAAAAAGTCAAGTAGCAAGTAATAAAAAGGACCCTTTTGATACTTTGGTCATAACACTGCAATTCTTCCTGAAATCCACTAGAGGGGGAATTTCTACTTGTATTTTAACAGATGTTTGCAGGTAACCAATTTTGTAAATTCTGAGCATTTTCTTACTGCTAGATTTGTATCTAGTACTGACCTGTAACTGATGGTAACTGATACTCATATATTTATGTATAACTTCCAGATTATTAAATTTTGTCGGATATTAGTGGAACCATGGGCTTAGTCTTTCAAACAATCTAGAAAATTTAATTTTTTACTGTTGTTTTATTCTTCTTTTTTTTTTTTTTTTTTAATGTAACTTCATTATGCAGTTGCTGCAGTCCTGAACTTTACTGTCTCAAGCTCTAAATTACATGTATTAACAAACATAAGAATGTTATCTGATGACTATCGGATGAGAATGAATGTGTACAAGGCTATGGGGCCCAGTGATGTGCGTCCCAGGGTCCTGAACAATCTGGCTGATGTGGTTGCCAAGCCACTCTCTACCATATTCAAAAAGCTGTGGCTGTCATGTGGTCTACCTGTTTATGGGAAAAAGGGAAACATCACTCTTATTTAAAGAAAAGGAGAAATGAATATTTGGGAAACTATAGGCTGGTTTGGGCAGACCATGGAGCAGATCCTTCTGGAAGATACATGCAAGATGAGGAGGCAATCTTTGACAGCTACCATGTCTTCACCAAGGGCAGATTCTACTACATCAATGAGGTGGCCTCATTGATGGAATGATGTCATCAGTGGACATAGGAATGGCAAATGTTGTCATCCATTTGTGCAAGACCTTTAACATGGTCTCTCCCCACATATTTATCTGTAAATTGGAGAGATGCAGTTGAAGGCTGGACTGTTTTGTGGATAAATAATTGGTTGGGTGTCAAAGCCTGAAGATTGTGGTCAATGGTTCTAAGTCCAGATGGAGACTGGTGACAAGTGATGTTCCCCAGGGGTCTATCTTGTGACCAGCAGTTTTCAGCATTATTATCAATAACACTGACAGTGGAATTGAGTGTGCTCTCAGGAAGCTTGCTACTGGCACCAAGATGAATGGTACAGTTGACACAGTCGAAGGAAGGGATCTTATGGGGGAATCTGGAACAATGTGAAAAGTGAGCCCAAGAGAACCTAATGAGATCCAGCAAAGCCCACAGCAATGGCAATCCCAGGTATGTGTACGCTCTGGGAAAAGCCTCATATGGAGCAGGCCTGCAGGCAAAGACTGAAGGGTTCTGAGGCATGAAAATTTAGACATGAGTCAGCACTGTGTACTTGCAGCCCAGGTCACCAACAGTAACCTAGACTGATTAAAAAAGGGTTGGCCAGCAGGGTGAAAATAATGCTTCCTGTTTTTGTTTTTTGTTTTATTTATCTTCCATGGAAATTACTATAGATACAAAGTGCACAGTAACAGTATTTGATTGAAAGAGAAAATTCTCAGCTGCAGAACATTCTTTTTCAACATAGGCACTGCCATTAGCTTTGCATTTTTTGCCAGTGATGAGCTAAACTGTGCATGTCACACTCTTAAAAATATGCACCAGCAGAGGTGACCCACTATCACTGTCTGCACTGCTGAAATGCACCACCTACAGCCTTACTGTTTTCACATCCACAGTTTAGTCTCTGTAGATGCTCAGGAAGTGTCAGTGAGTGACACTGGGTGCCATTTATTTCTGCATGGAGGAATTCAGTGACAAACCTTTGCTTTATTCACACTTCTGTGTCAAATGCCCTTCTTTTTTTTTTTTTTTTTTTTGGTCAAACTGAGCCTCTGCTGCCACGTGTCGCACAGCAACAAAATATATTCGAATACTGGTGGGAAGGCTCAACCTTTACTGCCAATATTTGCTTCTGATATAATGGGCCAGAGTACTAAAGCAGGAGACATTACTTTCAGAGAAGTATTATATGCTTCCCTGTTCTCTAAACTAACATTACTTGTCAGAGGCACTGCAGATTAAATCAACAGACTGGTAGAAAGATTTAAAAGGGAGTGCACTGCTACAAAAATCATTGTTTTTTTGTAGCCTAGTTGCTAGGTTCTAAAATCATTGCTAGTAAGGTTTTGAAATTAAATAATGAGATAAAGTTTGCAGATGTTTATAGGCAATCTCCCTTAGGAGAAGGACAACCTTGAAGACAGGTTAAGTCATTTAGAAATGACAAAGGTCTGGAGGGAATGGATATTGTAAGTGGAAACTGACATTTTAGCAAGTTGGGGAAAAGAAAAAGATGAGGTAGTATGTGATAGACAGAGAAGACTTCTAAAAGCCAAGGCGAGCAGTTTGTGTCAGCAAAATCAGGAGCAGACACATATAAAATTGAGTAGAGTGTCATATCAAAATGATTGGCTAGGGAAATTATTCTGGTCAGCAGTGTTTTGCTTTGCTGGCAGTACTGTATTTGTCAAGACCAGGAGAAAGGATGGAAGATGAGAGTTGTGGCTGTGTGGACAGATGGGATCACATAATCATGTAACTGCAAATTGTATTCTAGGTGCAAGCCCACCACTTATTATATGCTGGGTATGCATTTCCCCAGGGTTCTTAATTTACAACAATGATATTGTAAAGCTCTTTGTCAGCATAGAGACATACATAATCTATAGAAAACAACATAAATATCCCACAAGAGTTTGGATTTCCTTTGAGTTATAAAGTTTCCAGAGACCTAGCTGATCATTTACCTAAATCAACAGGACTAACTTTTCAGTACTCTTCTTTATCTTACACCATCACTGCTATCTTTTAAACCTTGGGCTTTCCCTTCTAGTTCTTCTGTGTACCCTTCTTCATGTGTCCCTTCCAATATATTCTTCCTCTTTTGTTTAACCCTTTGATTTTGATATGATTCTATGATTTTCCTTTGAGTGTTTATCTGAATGCACATATACTCTGTGATGCATGTCGGCTGTATTGTTAGATAATTTCTCAACCTAGCGTTATTTAGAGGTTCATCCACTCTGGAATGGTTTGCCCAGAGAGGCTGTGGATATCCCATTTCTGGAGGCATTCCAGGCCAGGCTGGTTGTGGCTCTGGACAGCCTGGTCTGGTGATTGTCTACCCTGCCCATGTCAGGGGGGTTAAAAACTAGGTGATATTTGAGATCCTTTTCAACTCAGGTCATTCCATGATTCTGTGATTCCCTTAGGAGCAGTTAGTTGATGATGGATGGATCAAGGATGGATAAAGGACATATTTGGAAGAAACAGGGGTTGTTTTCTGTGTGGTCTTTCCATGTCGGCTCCAAGACTGTTTGACCTTCAGGTTGTCAGAAGAGTTTGTTTTGGATGCTCAATATGCATGATATGCATTCTCATGGTTGAGTAGCATTTGAAAAAAAAAAAAAAAAAAAAAAGCCAAACTTTAAGCATTACACACTAAGAAGGTACACATGGAGGGTACTTTTCTTGCACTGCAACATCTTCCTTTGGTGCCATGTGTCTTGTCAGAATACCCAACTGCTTTGGGGTATTCTTCTAGACACAGGAGAGTTAGAGGTGTTCCTGAACCTTTTTTTTTTTTTTTTTTTTTTTAAATGTCTGCTGTTTCTCTAAAATGGGATTCATAAAGAACATTGACAGCTGAACTTGTTTAAGAATTACACTATTCACCTATGCAGAAATCCCTGGGGACTGGAATGAGAGAGCACATCAATCCTTTATTTTCTAAGGTGCATTTTCTCTTCAATACCTTCTAATCTTTGTAACCATTAAGATTTGACCAAAAGGGAGCTTCCATATTCAAAGCTGCCTAGTGAGCCACTCTGGGGACCATTCAGTAGGAATGCAACAGATTATTGCCATTTTCACTGCATTCAACACAGCAGCACTGAATCATACCACCATTCTCCAAATTTGAGGCTAGGACAGAAATTCACATTAGCTTTCCTTTGTTCCTGTGGTTTAAAATTGCCTTTCTGAAAAAACTTCCATTGAGGCCAATGGATCCCAACAGAATCAAATGTGTGACAGTTTTGCATTCCTCATTTCATCACTATCTCCAACGTTCAGAAAAAGAAAAAACATAGAGTCATGAAATCATAGAGCAGCTTAGAGTAGATGGGATCTTAAAGGTCATCTAGTTTCAACCCCCCTCAGGGTTGCCACCAGAAGACCTACTGCCTGGGGCCCTTCCAACCTGGCTAGGGATGAGGCATCCACAGCTTTTCTGGACAAACTGTTCCAGTGCCTCACAACCCTCTGAGTAAAACATTTCTTTCTAACATCTAGACTAAATCTTTTAGTTTAAAGCCTTTCCCTCTTGTCCTATCACTATTAGACCATGTAAAATGTTAGTTTACCCCTCCTACTTGTAAACTCCCTTTAAGTACTGAAAGGTTGCAATGAAGTCTTCTCAGAGCCTTTGTTTCTCCAGGCTAAACAAGCCCAACTATCACAACAAAAAAGCCCACCCAGAAACCTCTGGGAAAAATCTGAGATTTTTTCCCCATGCTTCCTAAAGCAAAAGTGTTTCCTGATTCTTTTTTATTACACAGCAGTGCATCCTTTTCTCCCACAAAATCTATTTTAAAGCCTTGGTGATGCTTCCAGACAACTTCCTGCCTAAAATATTCTTACTGTTCTTGGTCAGTTGTGTCACATCCCACATCAACATTCCTGGTTTATTGAAATTGTGTCCTAGATGATAGAACCCAGATTCCAGTCTCCAGCTATGAGGACTGAGGAAAACACTACCTGTGCTCATGACACCCTCAGCATATTCCTAAGAGTTGTGAAGTCTTTTTTTTTTTCTTTTTTTTTTTCTTTTTTTTTTTTTAATTTCCTAGTTGTAGACTCATCCAACCCTGCTTGCAAGACCAATAAATAGTATTCCTCTGGCTTTATAGTATCCAGTATCATCTTTCTGATGTCACAAATATGGGCCCCCAGCATGCAGAAAATATCCTTATGGAGGTTATCCAGGCAGCAGATGAGTGTCTCATTGCCATTCAGTGCAGATTCTCCAATTATTGAGATCCATTTTTTTAGTGGAACAGGCTGTGACTTGGGTTCTCAATTAGATGTGAACATGATTCCTCACTTATGTTTCTGAACTACTACCCATATCATCTTTTCTTTCCATCCCTAGAGCTTCATATCTGTTGTTTAGGGAGACTTCAGGAGAAAGGGGAAGGCTCCTCCTTCGTCCCTGAGCAGAGATGAGGGTCCAAAAATAAGTTGCTGTCTACTCAATTAAGTTGCAGAAGTACTTGTGTCTGGAATTGTGGAAGCTGAAATTCTCAGTGGTTCAAGGAATGACTAGACAAACTCACAAAAAAATCTGTTGAGGTACTTTAAGTAAAAAGACAATATTGAGCTTAAAATGCCCCAGTCATTGCAAATTACTGGAGACTGTCCCTTATGGTAAATGTTGCATGCTTGTCTTCTGCTCTTCAATCATTATTTGCATTTAGCAATTGTCAGTGATGGTGTATTGGTGTATTCAGGTAGATAAACATTTAGTCTCACCCAATATGGTCCTTTCTTATTTTCTTGGTATTTAGCACTTCAGTTATGTTTATCACACTTGTTTCTGGACATTGTCCATCACTAATTGCAGTGAAATTGTTTATCAAGTCTGCCATCTTAGATACTGCCTGTCTCGTTCATCATAAAAAACAAACAAACAAACAAACAAAACAAACAAGCAAAAAACCCCCACAAATGTATGGTCATATTAAAATAACTACAACAATAATAAAAAGTTTTACACAGGAGATATGCAATTTTTCTTCGCTAATGAAAGCTGCTGCCGTATAGGGAACAGACAGGTTAGAGCCTCAGCATTCACATAGGAATGTAAATGTATCAATGCTTTGGCTGAACAGATAACATTTTTTTCTTCTACTCTTCATTTCTGCATCAGCAATTTTAGTCAGGTACAACAAAGTCTGCTTCTCTGTGAATGTTTTCATTCCATCAGACCACTGTAGAAGTCTTCATTCTTGGAGAGTGAACTCTTTTCTAGGACAATACCTCATAATGCAAGCAGAGTCTCAAATACAGTTCTGTATCTGTATCTGTATCTGTATCTGTATCTGTATCTGTATCTGTATCTGTATCTGTATCTGTATCTGTATCTGTGTGTATCTGTTACACACTGCTTTTGAGAAGACAGCCTTGATCTCTCACCTCCTCAAAGACATTGTCTCAGTCTCCTTTAGCAACAAAGGAATACTTAATCTTACATGTGGACAAGCTTATGCATTCTGCAAATTATCCTAGGAGCACAATAAAGTCTTCAGAGGTACTCCAACCTTGCTGAAGAAGAACTGTGCCGTCATCAGGCACTTTCTTCCAGACCATTGTATTCCATGGCTTTGATTCTTTGTAAGGGCAGTGCTGTGGTCTAAAGTGTCAGGCAGCTTAGCATTGTGCAGCCACCTGCTCCTGGGTGGGATGGTGGAGAGAATCAGAAAGGTGAAAACTGTGGGAACTCATGGGCTGAGCTAAACACTTTTACCGTGTAAAGAAAATGCTACACATATAAGCCAAGCAAAACAAGGAATTAATTTGCTCCTTCCCATCAGCAGATGTTCTGGGCTCAGAACATGTAGCAGTCTCTTGGAATGAAAAAGGCAAACTTCTGCTACATAATACCCAGGTTTTCCACAAGCAGTTCTTGGATTTGGTTGCTGTGAAAACATCCACTTGCCATAACGACCTTTAGTTGTGCAAGTACCTGGCAAATATGTCTATGTTTGTCTCCTTTAATCAGTAAAAATAGTAGGAAGACTTTTATTCCCCTTTCTTAGGGCTATATGTATATAGTTTTTTTCTTTATTGTGTCATCAAGATATAAATTGAACCCATATTTATTCTTAATGCAACATTCTGACATTGTGTAATTATTTGAAATCTAATAATAAATAAAAACATTGTAAAAACCTGCAAGAAACAGCAGATTTTTAAAGCTCATAATAATAATAATAATAAAAATATGTTCTTTCATGCTCTAGCATCTAGATTATCTCTGTCAGTTAATGGATTTAATATTTTACAGTCAACAGTATAAAAATCTTCTTAAGTTCTTAGTTCCTTTTCCACTTGATGGCAAACTCTATTTTTAGTGAGCTCTTATGTGTGCTTTTTGTTAACTTTAAAGGCAGAATATCCTATCTAAGCATCAGAAGGATATTTTAAAATTCAATTCAGAAATGTTTTGCATAATTTTTTGTCATGTTAGCTTGGTTTGGCTTGAGTCAGTTATTCAAGGGTGTTAATGTAATACAGATACTTAACATATTTTATAAAGGTCTGACAATTTTTCTTGCTCCTGTTGGAAATATCCCCAATAATTTTTGGTCAGGACAGTATCTCTGATAAAAGCAGTTTTTATTCGCGATTGCAATGGCGGGCACCCTGATGGCAGAAGCGCACCTATGGACATGATGTTACAGTTTTTATACCTTTTCTCCCATATGTTTTCCCCTCCCCTCTCCCCTTTGGTTGGATATTACTGGTTACAATTTTACCCGAGGTTTGCATTTGTTAATTACATTCTGAAATTTGTTAGTTCACTTGCTGTCTTGTGCCAGTCAGTTGCCGTCCTGCTGTTTCTGTTTCCAAAACTTGCTTCACTTATATAATGAGACCTTGAAATAAAATATTCTTATCTTATTCTAAATGCAGAAACAACATTTGATTCCCACACTCCTTAGGAAACTTCAGCTTTATAGATGAAAAAAGGGACATATTCCTTACAATTATGCCCAGTCAGAAGGTCTGGAATATTAACTTCTCCAAAACATGAAAACTTCCTTAAATTAGTGATGAAACGGTGACTCAAATATATATCCAATTTTGCACTGGATAAGCATTGCTCCCTTCATAGGGTTTTTCCGGCAGGTCCATTATTTCTTCTATTTCATCATCCTGCTTCTAATACTTCATTATTATTTGAAGTCAGTGGACATAGGTTCTGAAACCTTAAAACAGTAGGTTTTCAAATTCTAAGCACAGTTTTTAAAGGCCTACTAAGTATCTTGTTTTCAATCAAAAAGGCATTGTTTTTCTAAAGTGGTAGATTGTATATGACACTCTTGCTTAAATGTTATTGTGTTTTAAGAGCGTCTGAGATGGGCTATACTTCCTTGTTTTAGTTAGTCATATTTTATTTCTCGAATGATATGTGCTATATGATATAATTCAATAGGTAATTTGAGATGTCTATGATTAGATGAACAGATGAAATTAACTTTGTTACTGTTTTCTTTTAGGGCGTTAGTTATATATCAGTTTTTCATACTGTGCTTTGTATTCTGTCTTCTGATGCTAATTTATTCCTGGCTAAGAATCATCGTTGTTAATTCTTAATCAGATTGTAGAAGGAAATACTTGATGCTGTTTAAATTCCAGTTCTTAAAATGTGTGAATTTACAACATTAAAGTACATAGAAAAGACACCGTAGTGGCTTTAAATGAATTATATAAACAAGTTTCTTAAAAGGTGTATTTTCTTTATCTATTCAAAATTTCCTAGCGAAAGTTCTAAGAACAATTTAAAGGAGCAAGACTGAATTGAACCCATCACAAACTCAACAGCTTACATGGAAGTCTGAGAATTCTGAAACATCCTGTGGTGCTTTCTGATTAGCTGTGATTTCTCTTTTAATGCTCTTTTTTAGTCTTAGTCTTACTGTAGACTTTTATACTTCTTTTTAACTATTATTTTTTGGATGGCTCTAGATTTTACAATTTTATTTTATTTTATTTTATTTTAAATTCATCCCAGCTTTTGGCATGCAGTTAAAATAACATTAGTTGGAACATAACAGATGGTGCAGATTCCTTATTGGGTAAACTGTCCATGCTTGTATCTGACTGCTCAGAAATGTCCTTGTTTATTTCTACATAATACTCTGGCTTAATTACATTTGTTCAGGAATCTAAGTCTAGCTTGGTGAGAGGTACTGCTCTTTCAAGATTCAGGAATAGACTCTGAATTTTGGGATTGTGGAGTATTGATAAACATCTTGCCAAGTGCTTTTTGTTAGTTTTTAATCCTTAGATTTTCATAAAGCCATCATCCATGCAGGGACATCAGTAGGCAAAATTATGTTTTTGTAAGTAAGTTAGTTGGTATTCCCAAAGCTCTGACAGCACTTACCAGGTCTAGCCTTAAGAAGTCTAAGATGATGACTACAACATGTCTAGGTCAGTACTTTCTAAGCAATCCCATATCTATGTTAAATATTGACTGGGAAGGTGGCCTGGCCCAGCCCAGCTCTTTCTGCACCCTTCTTCCCCCTCTCCTCCTGATTGGTCTGTGCAGCTATTTTTACTTATAGGAATTTTCTGATCGTGTGAGACCTGACCTTCAATTATAATTTAGTGCTTAACTGATAACTTTTAAGTGTGATAATGGCAGGAATTTTACCAAATACTCCTCTCCATTCTCTGATGCAGTTGTATAAAAATACATCAATTTCCCTTAATCCTTCTCCAGGAAATGTTTCTATTACACAATCACCGCTGCTCTGTTTATTCTTATTTGTTTTTTTGAGATTATTCCCTTTCATATTAATGTGTGTTTGTGGGGAGAATCCTATCTTTTCCCTGCAGACCATGCTTCTTGCCACACTACATATTGTATTTTTAAAAGTAATGCTGCTTCTTTCTGTTTCTGTACTGTAGCATCTGTCACTGTAGCTGAGGTCCTTTTTTTGTTTTTTGTTTTCAACTTTGCAACTGTGCTCAAGTCATAGAATTTTATTTCAGAAATAAATAGCACTCTGGAAAAAACATCAGTTCTTCATAGCAGCATGAACTGTAGAAGGAACTGTAGAATCTTGAGAAGATTTGGGGGGAATTTCAGTTTTCAGCCTTCAGAAGTACACTATGGATATGTATTCAATTTAGCTTATTATTTTCTAAGTTTATATATAAATGTTTTCTATGACATCTACATAAAATAATGCTGAACTCTATGTGCATGAATTTAAAATCTTAGATTTATGTCTTGCCATGCTTTAGAAAGTAGCTGCTTGATGTACTTACTCTCTTTTATGTCATACACTCAGTGTTCTCATATCTCTAGATCATGGCGTGCACAGAAAATATAAAGCAGAAGTCCAGCAACTCATCTGGGGAAATAAACAATTGAACAATACTTTATTTTTGTAGAAACATGATAGCAGTTAAAAAAAAAAAAAAAAGAAAAAAAAGAAGAAGACTGGTTAAATACAATCCCACTTTATTAAATTGTGAGATAAATCTGAGCTGAAACTATGAAAATAGTTATTATCTCACGAATAAATTGCTCTAAAATTTTAATGGATGGCAAAAGTTTCATCGATGTTGACAATACCTGACTTCAGTCATGACATGAGCTGTTCTTTCTTCATTCTCTTCTCCTTCTGAAATCAAATTATATGTGTCTATCCACCTGACTACCTGGATGGGAAAACAGTTTGATAAGCACTATCTAGAGTTTTAAAAATCCACACATCATTGGAAATGTGGAGATTGGAGGGTATGTAAATGATATTGAGAACTTTGCTAGAACATATTGATGTATTGAATTCTTCTCACATATTAATTATTATTTTATCCTTCTTTTATCTTTATTTTCTTTCTTTACTACAGTGCTCTATGATTCACACTTTAACCTCTTTTCCTAGATGAGAATTACGGCATCATCCAGTATTCCTTTTTTCTATCTAGTATTAAGTCTTGTCTCTTCCATACCATAACCTAGGGAACCTGTTGTTTACTTCAGGGAAGTAAGCCATTATGTAGCCTCCATTTTTCACAGACAACTCTGACTTACTATCTGCTTTCCTTTCCCACGTCTTCTGCGCCATTCTTAGGAGCTCAAGTACTTCAGTGTGGCCTGACCTCACAGCTAGCCTTGCTTTAAGACTTGACCCCCTAAGGTCCCTTCCATCCTGAATTCTCCCATGATCCAGCAATACTGATCAACTTGCTTTCAGAGGGGTATCACATCAGAAGTTTGTGCTTTTACTTGTGCTCCTATTTGTTTGAAGTTCTTTACTTGATCTCAGATTAGATATTTCAATAACTTTAAATATATTTAAATATATTTATGTTGTACAGTTGTACTGTACCTTGTGAGTAGCTCTATTTACTATTTAATAAGAAATAGTCTAATGAATATGTTTAATAATAGATACAACCTCGTATTTTATAGTTTCAGTTATTATCAGATTATATTGACTTTATCCTATTTGTTCTTTTTTGTGTAAAAATCAAGTACTATCAGTTTTGTACTACAGTATTACCTACAGAAGTTATCTTTTCCTGATCTTCATGAAAGTGCTGTTTTGTTTTTTTGTTTTGTTTTGTTTTTGTTTTTTTTAATATAAGATTCTGATAACTGGAATTAAATATAAGCTATTGCTTATTCCAGGTTTTGTAATACTGGATGTCTGTTATAAGAAGATTATAGTTTTCTGTTTTTCTTTTGAGCCTCAGGCTGTTTTTTGTTGGAAGCACATCATGTAAGACTAAATATGATCTAGATATAACTTTTTCCTATGCAGTTATGACTAAGCAAAATTTGGAAAAATTGATTTAACTGAGAATATATTAAATTCTTAATCAGTGCAATTGAAACACAAAATATAAGTCTACTGAAAGCAGTATCAATATTAGCTTTTGGAAATGTGATATATATGAGCTCTCAAATGTCTTGGTTTTGTTGAAGAAGTAATATTTTATTTTATTTTATTTTATTTTATTTTATTTTATTTTATTTTATTTTATTTTATTTTATTTTATTTTATTTTATTTTATTTTATTTTATTTTATTTTATTTTATTTTCTGTGGTAGAATTTCACATCAAGATGTCAGTGATCTCAATTGTAGGACTGGGGAAGAGCCCAGAAGACTAACACATACAATCAAAGTACTCTTAGGGCTGGAATTGACCTTTAGAGGTCATTTAGCCCAACTCCTCTGCATTGAACAGCTAGATCAGATCGCCCAGGGCCTGATTCAGCCTCACCTTGAAAGTCTATGGGGATGGGGAATAAACCACATCTCTGGGTAGCCTCACCACCCTCAGTGTAAAATACTTTTTTTTTAATATCCAACTTAAATCTACCCTTTTAAAGCTTGAAGCCATTTCCTATTGTTCTGCCACAGACTCTCCTAAAGAACCTGTCCCCTTCTTTCCTGTAGCTCCCCTTTAGAAACTGAAAGGCTGCTATCAGGTCACCTTGGAGCCTTCTTTTCTCCAGAATGAACAGCCCCAGATCTTTCAGCCTGTCCTCATAGAAGATGTGTTCCATCTCTTAGATGATATTTGTGGCCCTCCTCTCGACACACTCCAACAGGTCTGCATCTCTCCTGTACTGAGAACTCCACATCTGGACACAGTACTCCAGGTGAGGCCTCACTAGAGTAGAACACAGGAGCAGGATCACCTCCCTCAGCCTGCTGGCCATGCTTCTTCTGATGCAGCCCATGATCCAGTTGGCTTTCTGGGCCGTGAGGGCACATTGCTGGAGCATGTACAGCTTGCCAGGTCTTTTTTGACAAGTCTGCACTCAGTTCTTTCCTCCCTCAGCTTGCATTGGTAGTAAGGATTTCCTCAATCCAGATGCAGGACCTTGTACTCAGATTTGTTGAACCTCATGACATTCACCTGGGCCTACTGCTCAGGCCTGTCTAGGTCCCTCCCTAGACCTAGACACACTCTAGTATGTACACCACAGCCCACAGCTTGGTGTCACCAGCAAACTCATTGACGGTGCACTTGACCCCACTGTCAATGTCACTGATGAATATATTAGAGTATCATCCCCAGCACTGACCCCTTGGGGATCACTTCTCACTGGTCTCCCGTCCAGGCATGGAGACATTCACCACCACTATCTGGACTTGATCCTGCAGCCAGTTCTTCATCCACTGAACAATCCACTCATACTCATCCATATTTAAAAAAAAATAATTAATAATAAATAAAAATTAAATCTAATATTTACTGAAAAACTTACAGTCTGTGGTTCTGATCACGTGAAGACTTATTATTATCTTTTTTTTTTTAGCAGTCCCAGAATTTTTTGTTTCTTTTTGTTTATTTCTCTTTGAAGGAAGAGGTGCTTTTATGTCAAATTAAGCAGTCTGGGGAAATGCAATATCTGCATTCATATTTCTTCGACCATTTTAGTTTTTAACTGAATGGTGCTACTTTTAATGACTATGTTCATATTTTCTGCTAACAGGTGTTATCTAGCTGTTCTACACTTGTTCTGTATTACCTCTTTGAATGTGTGGCTATCCACTCACAGAATCACAGAATCACTGGGCTTGTAAGGGAACTCAAGAGATTAAGTCAAATCCCTATATGCTAGGTGTCAAAATAATGGTCCTTCATTCTAGTCCCACTAAAGAAAAGGGAAGTGAGACTAGATCTAGGGACTAATACTTTTATATCATTTTCTCTGTAATGTATTCCATCTTGGCTTATGAACTGAAATCAGTTTTAGCAGTCTTATTGATGTCATTGATCTCTCAAAATAATTTCTGGCTTAAGAAAGCCACTACAGCTCTCTTAAGACCATGCTTTGGAATAGACATAAGATGGCAGTATTTCATAGCATAAAATAGCCTAGGTCTCACTATACAAACTGTATGGTTTGGAAAAATGATTGGACTTATGTGGCATTGTAGAATAACACAAGTAAAATATTTTGATTATCATGCAAACAAAATAATAACTTACAATAAGCTCCATAAGCAGAATTTATATATATATTTTACTTGTTGAAGAGCAGAGCTGTGTACACTGTCCTTCCGAAGAAAAAGGAATAGGAGTGATTATGTTAGCTAAAGCCTAGTTATGATTTAATCTAGTTATTTTTTCTGTCTGTAGATTAACAGTCTATTCCCAGTTTAAATTTCATAATTCAAATTTTGTTTTTGAAGTTTTACTTATATCAGGATCTAAGCTTATATCTGTGGAGTGCTGATCTTCACAATGCTGTGCTTTACCCCAGCAGAAGCTCAGCATCCTGTAACTGCTTACTCTTTTTCCTCACATGGGATAGGGGAGAAAACTGGAAAGGTATAAGTGGGAGAACTCAGGTAAAACAGCTTAGGTAAAACAAAAGTTGCACGTACAAGCAAAGCAAAAGAAGAAATTCATTCACTGCTGGCAAGTATTCAGCCATGTGTAGGAAAGCAGAGCTCATCGCACATAATTCTTTATTGAGAATATAAGCATCATCACTCCAAGCATCTCACCATTCTTTCAACTTTACCCCACTGTTACAGTTCAGCATGGTGACATATGGTATGATGTATCTCTTTGGCAGTCTGAGTCAGCTTTCTTGGTTCTGTCTCCTCTCATGTCCTTGTGCAGCCTCAGCTCTACTCTGGCAAGGCAGCATGAGAAGCTGAAAAGTCCTTGTCCTGGTGTAGCAATTGAAACATCTGTGTGTTGTCAATGTTGTTTTCAACAGAAGTCCAAACAGCAGCAGCATACAAGGCTCTGTGAAGAAAATTGACTCTAGTCCAGCTAAAACCATTACTCAAACCCTGATTAAATCATACATAAAATTCTAGAAAAAATAGATAAAATGGAGTACGTGGTGTTTTCTGCATTCTGTGGCACCGTCCAAGACTGAGTTAAATTTGTAAATACACTGTTATCAAATTTCACGTATGACGCAGTGCAGTTAAACTTGTCTACATAATGTGGCTCACACCTGATAGCAGTGCCATTCTTAATGTAAGTTGACCTTTCAGTTACTGTTCTTCTCTGCTTCTGCCAGCATTGTGATATTCTCTTTATAATTCTCAAGGTTTCTGACCTCAGTGCTAAGTACAAAGGTGATTCCTCTTCTTTTTTGGCACAGATCTGCTTCTATGGGATTTCTGATTTCACCTTAATGTTGGTAACAGTGTCTGCCTTTCACATGTGGCAATATAACTGTGGTTAAATAAACTTCACCCCATTGAAAACCTGGATACTGTATGCTTCTAAAATGAATTTCACAGATGAAAGCAGGAATGTAAGATAAAGGGAAAGAAAAATATATGCTACTAACAAAAATAATGTGTAACCAATGTTAAAAAGAAATCTTTCATAAAGAGGTGATGACTTTCCTTTAGAATGAAGAGGAAGTATGTTTATAACTGAAATGTTATTGTTGTCACTTTAAAAATGAATGCAGCAAGCTTAAGTAAATATTAGCCTTCCACTGGTTATTACAGGTCTTTGCCATCAGTCATCAACAAAAACTGAACACATTAATAAAAATTTCCTCCTTCAGAATAGCTGGAGTGATTTAATTTAATTAAAAATAAGTCTTAACAAGAAACAACAACCTCATCTCTAAGGAATGACTGAAAAAGGTTCTCTAGGATTAAAACATACTGCACTAATATCTTCCTTGTATAATTTAATTAAAATATTTTTGAGTTAAATTTAATAGCAGTATGTGTTGATGAAATAAATGCAAGTACTTCTGCTTTATGTATTTCAGAGGTTCCCTTTTCATAACATTTCCTCACCAACAGCAAACAGTAAAAAAGATACTTTCATAGTTCAAGTAGTGATGATGATACTCTGAATTAAGAACACCCCATTACACCAATACTGGCATCTCATAGTCTGGATTTGGTTTGTTTGCATCCTTTAACATCATGCCTGTTTTTTACTTCTGGAAAATGTAAGGAATCATTATCTTTTCCTAAATGCATTAGAGAAGTGGTTGTCATAAAAATGCTGTTGTTGGGGTGGGGATAAGGAAGAGGAGGCAGAACTGGAACCCTTTTACATTGTTTTAGTATTTACTAGTTAGTTTCTGGTAAAAGTTTATAATGTTCATCTGTAGTAGGGAATGACAAATAGTGTAGAAAACAACATTAACAAAACACATAAAAGAGGATATCCCCTTTCAGACCTCCCTGAAGGTTCACGAACAAGCAAATGGAAAGAATAACCAAACAAATGAGCACACATCTGATGCTTAAGCCCTCCTCCAGTGCTTTTTTATGTACATAACAAGAAGCTACTCAAGCAGCTGCAGCGCATTAGTTCCAATAGTTTAACAGGCAGCTTTATAGCTCTGACAAAAGGCTGTGTGCACTCGCTATGATAGCTAATAAGTGATCTTTGGCAAGAGGACTGTGAGAGGAGTGGTAATATTTAATAGGTTTCTGTGGAGGAGTTAGTTCACTTTTTTCTTTGCAGATCATAATCTGCAGAGAGAGTCTGAGGGCAGCAACACCATGTTGAGAGCAGCATAGGCTGAGCAAGAGCCTGGAGCTCTGCATGATTTTTTGGATGTAATTTGTAAGGGAGATTTTGTTAAGCAGTCAAGACATTATAGGGCTGTAGCAGACCTTGGTGGCAAGCTTACCTGGTAGGCATGGCTCAGCAGACAAGCCCGGACACCCTGGCTGTTCCTGAGGTGGATAATTCACATTGTCAAAATCCATGGTTAAATGAAGATCTTGTGAAGACCCTGAGGGAAAACTTGTTGCAATATGAAAAGTCCGGGACATCTAAGAAATCTTCGTCTGCTTCTCCTCGCTTATCTCCAGTTATTTCTCCTCGAAACTCTCCCAGGCTTTTACGCAGGATGCTTTTGAACAGCAACATACCAAAGCAGCGGCGTTTCACTGTGGCACATACCTGGTAAGCACTGAGCAGGTTGTTACAAGATGTCAGGTTAACTTGCCTGCATAGAGCATTTCTCTCACTGATATCAGGGCTTGTGTTTGCTTGACCAGGGCATGAAATTTTCTGACTGAAATAGACAGTTTAATATTTCTAATTCATGACTCAGGTTCATTTCATATCTGAAGTATAAAACAGCGAGTTAGATAACAAATATAAACTTAAAAAAAACACAACAAACACCAACAAACAAACAAACAAAAAACAACAAAACAACATGTATTTACTTTTTCAAAGGTACTTCTTTTTTACTTTGTGGGGTTTTTTTATTATTATTATTTTTTATTATTATTATTATTATTCATGATAATTTTCTTCTTCCCCTTTTCCCAGGAAAAAAAATGGAGTCTTAAGAAAGACAGGCTCTTATCTGGCTCTGTGCTCGTTAGGCAAGAATGATAAGGAAGTTTTTGTTTTTGTTTTTTAATGCATTTTATGTATTTATAGTCACTGTATACCCCCCTTCCCCCTCTTCTTCACCCACACCTCTAAACTTAAAAGCAGGATAACATGACTTTATCTCAGCTAAGTTCAAGTTAAGAAGCACTTGATAGAGATGGGTGGGAATAGACTGTATATGAAGTAGTACTTCTTATTAAAACAGTTGCTAGGATAAACAGCAGGAAGAAAGAAAGGGAAAACCTTGTAGCACGTTTTTTGTTGTTGTTGTTGTTGTTTTGTAACTTAATCATTTTTAGCCATGTCCTTGTAATCAAATATATATATATACATATATATATATATATAAAAATAATGACAACTTCATTTTGTTGCAGCCATCTTCTGCAAAACAGCAGCATAATATAATTACTTTTTCTTTTTCTTTTTTTCCAAATGATATATACCAGGTTATTGTAATTCAATAACACTTGCCTGTTTACTTTAATGTTCCTAACATCTTAATGTGTCCTGTTTTATTTATTTATTTTTTCTTGTCAGATTTTATCCTCAGTATTTTTAAAACATGTAATATGAAGTGGAGGGGTCTGAAGTCACATATTATACAGACATTATACAGACATTATACAGTACACAGACATGTTTTATTAGAATTTATTTTCTGATATTAAACCCACAACACATATATGTGATAAGTATGTATTCTACATCTTTACAGTGGATGTTTTTGTGGCTAAAATGTATTTTTTATGAAAGATAAAACATAGTAGCAAGCACATATAAAGGGAAAATGATGTTATAATATTAACCTTAATCACTGATTAAAAAAATGAATATATACAGTGTAATAAGCAGTAAAGGTTGCTTGAGAGAGATGTGTAGATAGTTTAGTGTGGATACGTATCACAGACAAAATCAGTCAAATACAAAAAATAATAACATACAAACAAACTTAGTATATGGTACATTTAAATTTATTAGCAAAAAATCCAAAAACAATTACTGCCTTTTTTTTAAGCTTGCAATTACAGAACCTGGCTTAGAATAACAAATTCTCCTCTGATAGTAGAACCCTTGGAGGGAGGAAGGAATGTTTTAAAACCAGTGTGCTTGATCAGACACTGCATGTATTAAAAGAGAAAACCGGATGATGTTATGAGACTGCATTTTCCCTTAATAATTAAATGTAACCTCCAACAACACTGAAGATTTCTAAATGTTGCTTTTCATAAAACAGCATAGAGATGAGAACATGCAGGACTGAAACAAAAACCAAACAAACAGAAAGACGAGAAAAGAAATTCAGGCAGAGCCTGACAATCAGATTACTTCGTAATCTGACAATAAGTACGCCTTTCAAAAAAAATCACTAAGGAAATGTATCATGTGTGGTTATGTGTTATGACAGTTATTGTGAACTGTTCAGAGAAAACAGAAAGGAAATATATGAAAGGTGACAGTAATGAAGTGAACAAACAGGTTTGGGTAATATGAAAGGGCAGAGGCTTTCACAGTATTAAAAAGTGGAATTTTGTTTCAATGCACTTCCTATAATGAGTTCTGGAAAGTTTTGAGTTTGGGTAGAGTGCCTCTTCTAACATGATGTTGACTGCAGGAAATGTTTGTTTTTTCTCCAGATACTAACCTTTTAAAATACTCGTGTTAAACATTTCATACATATTTCTAAATGATTTATAAGACTGGGTCATCTTAGAAACAGGTTTTGTTTAGCAAGAAAGTAGGGAAGTAGCAAACCAAACAGAGAATAACCTGAGAGCTTGCATGTGTTGTCAGACTTACAGACCTGAAAAGGAAAGCAGAAGTACTATTGTGTGCTTTCTAATCTTACTTGTTGCTACATTCTGTTCAGCCAATTGCTAGTTGGTCTTCAATTGATTAGTTAGAAAACTGAGACAGCTGTGGCACATATTTTTAAAATACTTTGGCTAAATAGGAGACAGAGTATTTGAAATTTCATATTCACATAATCTTATTTAGTCAGCTGCTGGGGAAAAAATAAAGAAATAAAAAAAAATGGTGCTCTAAATTCAAAGCTTACTTATTATGTTAAGGGGAATATGTTCTGGTTTCAGGACATACAACTTTACCTCCATAGTTCTGATCTTTTCTACAAGTGCTCTGATTCTCTTAAACATCAATTTTAAGCCACCAATTAAATGGAATGCCATTTTGTTATATTCCAGACCTTTCTGCATTTACAAAATGCCTTTAATTTTGGAATGTGTTTTCTTCTGTTTTCTTATGATGTATATATGAGTATGCATATAAACATGCACACACACAATTCTGAACATAAGTACTAAGTGTATAATGCAAAAGGTACTGCCATGTTTTTTTGGTGATGCCAAATACTATACTGTCACTTCAGGTCCAGTGGTCTTGGTACCCTCTAAATGAATTGTTCTATCTGCCTGATTTCCATTCATATACAGGCAGTTAGAGCAGGCTAGATTCTTCTGGCAGTTTAGTTCGCATTTTTTTCAGAAGGCCCATAGCTCTCCCTGTAATGGCTTAGACTGTAAAACTGTTGACCCAAGATGCATTTACTGTATTATGCGGCTTATAGTTTTGTTGAGTAAAATGTTAATGATGACATATAACTATGTCAGGAATATCAGTTTGCATAAGATCAGATTGAATGAATGGCTTGGTTGTGAACTTTCGAAATACTTTCTTGTTTTATGATGAGGTACCTACTTATAAGATGAAATATTAACATGTGTCCAATTAATACAACACAGGAATTGTGTATTATGAGGAAGGTAGTTATTTACATTTCTAATCAGTACATGTGATTAAAAAAGATTAATGGAGAATGTAAGTCTTTGATATTTCTGTTAGAAGCTTCATGGTTCATCCTTCTTGAAAAGTTAAGCTGTCTCTGTTCTAAAAGCTGCATCTTGAGTGACACTGTAAGAGTGTTTAAGAAACGTTCAGGGTCATTTGTGTCTGTACTTTCTGAAATAGTGTTCAGGAAAACATGTAGTAGTTTTTGTGAGTGTGTTTTTTAACTCTCCGGGTTAAACCATGAGTTTTTTTAGGGAAACAGTGAACTACCCATGCACTATATTCAGAAAAGTGATTACTTCACTTTGTTTACAGGACTGTAATGGGAAATTTGCTAATAGTTCTGTCAACTTGGTGTTCATTTCTGGCTGGTAGCCTCAGACTTTATCCTTCCTCAATTGTAACTCAGAATTCATTCTAATAGTTGGAAGGTTAAATTCCAAATTACTGATTTTAGGTTCTTATGGGGGGGAAAAGATTGCATTAAGAACAAGTTTAAGCAGTAGAGTTGCTTAATCTTCATTTTCATGGATTGATTTCTGAATAACCTTCTTTTTTGAAGTGATACAGCCTGGAACTGTAAAATTAAACCATTAACTCACTGGGAACTGTTCATCTGTACCACTGTCAGTCTGTAGACAGTGTCAGTCTGTAGGAAGCAACCATAACAACTGGAAAGAAGTGTTTTAAATCCTTTTGGACAGGAATTTAAATGTACTTCAGCCAAAAGCAACTCAAGTTCCTCAGAAATCTGCATTATATTGAACTACTGAAAAGTAATCATGATGCTTTGAGGCCTGTTTAGAGTAATGATGTAGCAGTACTTGTAAAAACCAGACACGGAGAAGATAAATGAACCCTTCCAGTACACACTTGGCAATATCAGTTTCTGCATTGCCTTGTCTGTCTCTTCCTATGCCCTTTCTCAGCCACTAACTCCCCAGTGCAGTTTAACAAGAGCATAATTATGGTGCAATAATGTGTAATGGGATTTGTGAGTAGAGGAGTCTTTTGGTTCCATGGAGGGAGGTCTGAGAATTCCCCAGCTGTGAGAACAGCCAATGTGTGTGACGTGTCCAAAGGTCTGTGGAAGGATGTTTAGATACTGAAAGTCCTGCAGCTTTGGTAACTTGTGGGAAGTCAGCTTTATTCAACATGAAAAATTCCTTTCTGTAGAGAAGGAAGGAGGATCAAGAAGTGTGTTTCCAATAAAACAGTAACATCAGTGCAACACAGAAACTAAATGGTATCTAATAAAATAAAAAACAATAAGTCATGACATATTATTGGTGGTTTTTTTTTTTTTTTGTTTTTTGTTTGTTTGTTTGTTTGTTTTGGTATTTGCTTTTTTAATTATCTGTTGTATTAATATATCTCTAAAAAGTAGGGTTTTTTTTTCTTTTTTTCTTTTTTTTTTCTTTTTTTTTTTTTTTCTTTTCTCCATTATATATTATTTTGGACAGAATATTTTCTCTCCGTAACATTTATTTTTGTGGATGAATTCAAATACAGCAAGTAGTGATAAATGACATTCTTTTTATTATATGAAGTGTTGTTGTTATTCATAGTTTCATTCCTGTCATCCCTTTGATATCTCTATCCCTTCCATATCTCCCCTAGACTCATTTAGTAACTTTTGATATTTGAGATTTTAATGGTTTTGCTCATTATATTTTTTTAAAACATATTTACATATGTACCCTTAAACCTAAACCTAAACATTAAATATGGTAATTGTTAGTAAGAATACAAGTATGTACCCATTTACAGACAGCGCTTTCATCTGAATTTAGTCAGTCTTTGTCCCCACCCATAGTAAATATTTTCACATTGACTTTGGCACTCAGATATGAAAACGATAGATGCCTTGGAAATAGTTTAGATAGATATGGGTAGGGTGTGCCATTTTAAGTTTCAGGAATGTAACTGGCAAGAGAATATTGATTAACTCAGATCTTTATTTCACAATATCCTTTCAAAATACAATTAAAACTCAAATGTTGATTATAAGTATATAAATGTTTCTTTTCTGCAGTCTACCAAACTTGATGTGGTTCTGCACTACTGGTTTCAGTGTAATGTTGCTGAAGCTGTTCTAAGCTACACTAAAGTTATACCATAGTGAACCCATAGACTTCCAAATTTTAAGATGCATTTTATTCAAAGACTTTTAAAACTTATCTGTGTTTTTCTCTCTTTCATTACTGAGTGCTTTTCAGGAAAATAGAGTAATTTACAAAAGGAAGAGCAATCCAAGCAAAATAGGTACAGTCAGAAAAGTTAGGCTTGTATAATGTATGAAAGTATGAACATAAAATACATAAGCAATGTGTATACTCTACATTAACAGCTGAAAAGTTCTATAGCATACCTGTCCAACCTGTTAATTTCTTTTTTTTTTTTTTTTTTTTTTTTTTTTTAAATTCTGGTCTTATTATGTTTTATTAAAAATAGAAATACAATTTTGTTACTTACATGAAATATATAATACAGTTAATATTCATGCGGCCTAAGACAATTTCTCTTCACTCACTGCAGCTCATGCAAGCCAAAAAGTTAGACATTCATGTTCTAGAGAGCGGGGCAGAGTAGAGGAAGAAACTTTTTTATGAAAGATCATTTCAGACATTCTGGATTGCAGTATATTTTTTCTGCTTTAATGAGATACAGGTACTCCTGAGAGCCAAGGCAGTGTTTTGTCAGGCTACAGATGCAACAAAATGTAATCAAATATCATCCTCTTGAATGGTAAAATAAAACATGAGGCTTAAAAAGAGAAGGTTAAATGAATTCAGGTTATATAGCCTCACCATGCCTTACAGACTTGGTGTCCTTTCATTATGGAGTATGTTACAGCATTAGTGGATAAAGGAAGACCAACTGATATAATTTACCTGGGCTTATGCAAAGCATTTGATACTGTCCTGCACAGCATTCCAATCACCCAGTTAGAGAAGAAAGGATTTGATGGATGGACCACTTGCTGGATAAGGAACTGACTGAATGGTCATACTCAGAGATTTGCAGTCAGCGGCTCAGTGTTCAAGTGGAGATCAGTGACGAGTGGTGTTGCTCATGAACTGGTGCTGGGACCACTGTTATTTGTCTTCTCAGTAGATGACATAGACAGTGGTATCACATGTGCCCTCAGCAAGTTTGTAGATAACACCAAGCTGAGTGGTGCAGTTAGCACACATAGATAGTGCAATACCAAGCACAAATAAAAGCTGAGTGATGAATGGCTTGAAAGAAACCCTGAGGAGAAGGATTTGGGGATGTCAGCTGATGAAAGACTCAACATGAGCCAGCATGTGCTCTAGCAGTGCAGAAGGCCAACTGTATCCTGGTTTGCATAAAGAGGAGTGTGACCATCAGGTCAAGAGAGGTGATTCTGACCTTCTTCTCTGCTCTCATGAGTCACCACCTGGAGTATTGCATCCAGTTCTGAAGCCCCCAGCATGAGAAAGACATGGAGTTGTTGGAGCCAGTCCAGAGGAGGTCTATGAAGAGGATTAGAGAGTGTGAGCACCTTCCTTGGGGAGGCAGACTGGCAGAAAGAGCTGGGGCTCTTCAGCGTAGAGAAGGCTCTGGGGAGATCTTATAGCTACCTTCTAGTTCTTGAAAGGAAGTCCACAGGAAATCTGGGGAGGAAATATGCGTAAGGCCATCTTGCACCCAGTGATTTCAACAACTTCCCTTTCAATCGGCTGAGGACAATGGAGGCCATTGCCTGGCCCTTTGGAACAGCGCTCACCTATTTCTTAGGACTGACCACAGGGTTTGGAACTTCATGATCCTTGAGGTCCCTTCCAACCCAGGTCTTTCTGTGTGCCCATTGTGTGTGATTCCCATTGCCAAGTCTCTGCATTCAATTTTATTAGCAAGAATATGTACAGCTAATACGCAAGTTTATATTCTTCAGTGGACCAGAGTTGTCAGCACAGAGGAAATACTCTCATTAAGGCAGGCAGAGCTAATCAAGTAGTATTTTATTGTGACAGATGCCCCTCAAGCATGTTCTGACAGTGAGGCTGATTTATTGTAGAATATATTTTTTTATGGGCAATAGATTGTTCAAGTAAACTTTGGAATACTTTTAATTTGTAATAACATGTAAGAATGTGATGTACAGTTATACATCATAGTTTTATAAGCCAGACTAGCTGGTATGTCCAAAAAGTTTGGTAGTGTTCTTCAGGATGTGAATTTGTTCTTGGGGTTCGCACTTAATAGTATTTCACAAAACCAAACACACTGTGGATGAGTGAAAAGTTTGAAAATATAAGGTATGTGTGTAGGCATTTCTGATATGCATTTTCCAGTTATGTTCAAATATTTAATTGTTACGATAAGTATAATCTTACATTATAGAAGACATGCAATCATCAATAACATATGTTGTTTTTCTAGAGATGGGATAGTTCACTGAGTCAGAAAAGCTACCTGTTTTATTTCCAGTCTTGCCAAAGTCTTGCTGTGCAGCTATAAGAACCTTTATTATTTGCCGTAATATCAAAAGTATGTCAATGAGATTTAATTCTAGAAAGGTGTTAATTTCAATCATAGCATGTAGTGCATTGCATAATAAAAATGAAAAATAATGAATTGTATAAAAGCACTTACCATGGGAAACAGACAAAACCACATAATTAAATGTGGAAATCTGAGAAGATCACAAAACATATTAATTAAAAAGCCTAAGAACTGCATTTACAATGAATTCTTTCCCCTAAAAAAAATAATTTACTGCAGAATAAATATTTGAAAATTTATTGTTTTTCCAAAAGCTTGTCACTTCTTTTAGACTATAACAAGTTAGATGCTCCACTGGAAAAGTAATTATTTGAGAACAATTATATACTTAAATGTTACATTCTTCATGTGACAGTCACATGCTTGAAACCTTACACATGGTCCTCTTGTTTCGCGTGTATTCAGTGCCTGTATGAAATACATGTAAAAGTCCTACTCGCATCCATAGCCATGGAGTAATTTTTAATGTTTGGTGGCACTACTGTAGAAGCACTCATGACAACACCAAGCTTTTGGCTTTTCTTCAACAGCGACTTGCCAATAGCAACAACATTGAAATGTGTTGATTTGCATAAATGAAACCAATGATTTAGTTATTAGAAAAGTTAAATTCTACCTTATTATTGTTAGCAATATAAGAAGTAACACTAAGATTCATAGTGAGTCCAAGACTGGAGTGCATCTTTCAGTGTGCAAAATCCATCTCACAAGAAAAAAATTATGGGTGTGAAAAACAGGAAGGGTGTTTTGGGAATATTCTATTGAAGTATTGGAAGATGTTGAATTACTCTGCATCAGATGTTTAGTCTGAAGTTCTTTAGTGTTCCACCCTTCCCCACAAGGACTTACTGAAAGAAAGCAATGCACTGTTACTCCTCACATCAAGACTCCCAGCAGGAAGAGTAGTATCACTGAGTGAAGAGGTATAAAGCACAGTATCATCTATTCTGTTCTGATTGGTGGCAATGAAGAAAGTGTGTGTCTAAATAGTAGATTCTGCTGTCAGTACTATTCCCCTTCTTTAAGGCAACTCTGTCATGTTTGTTTGTTGTTTTATTTTACCCCCCTTTTTAACAACATACTATACCCTGAGGTCTTATATGTAAATTATTTTTCACTTGTTCCTTTTTTGTTATTGAAATTTCATGCTCATCTATTTTCTGTTTTTTTGCTCAAGTCAGGAAACCTTTTCCTTTTGAAGACTGTAGTGTTATCTTGACAGACCTTAATAAAACACTACAGTCTCTTCATCATGGTGATATTTTGAAGGTCACCTAGTGCAGCTCCTCTGCAATGAACAAGGACACCTACAGCTACACCAGATTGCTCAGAGCCTGGTCCAGCCTCATCCTTGAATGTCTCCAAGGATGGAGCATCCACCACCTCTCTAGGCAGCAATTTCCAGTGCCTCATTACCCTTACTGTAAAATTAAAAAAAAAAAAAAAAAAAAAAAAAGCACAAAACTTCTTACTTATACCCAGGCTAAATCTCCCCTCATTTAGCCTGAAACTATTAACTATTTCCACTTGTCCTATCACAATGGACCCTGCTAGAGAATGTGTCGTCTTGTTTCTTAGAGCCCCCTTTTAAATACTGGGAGGCAACTATCACATCTTCTCCACACTGAACATCTTCAGCACTGCACTGATATACTGAGCTAGAGTTGCTCCTTTTCTGTTGTCAGGCCTATTTTACTGGGTGACATTAAGGGGGAACTGTGGGAATTCTCAGCTCAGGACATGGAGAAAAGTATCTCACTCTCTATATATTTTCAGAGCTATCTAATTCTGCAGACTATGTGCCACAATGAATTCCAAATTCTCTTCTAGGTGTATCTTAAAAAACAGGAAAAAACATTTTTGTCTTGAGGCTTTCTACAAGCTGCTACTTGTTTGTTCCATGTGTGAAGACCATCTACAATTAAGAGTGTATGGAAGAAATTTATTAGTGTTCAAATTAGCCTTACAAAAAGTGTCATAAACCATTCAAGCATACACAATGAAACATAATTGTTAAAATGCATATAGAAGAGGAGGCCAGGTAAAAACTTGAAGACTTGCTTGATTTATTTATTTATTTGGTATATATATGCTTGTGTTATGAGTTGAAACTGTTCAATCCATGATCCTATTCATGTTCTTCTGTTAATACAAGATTATCCTTCAATTATTCAAGATGAAAATAGACACAAAAGAAACAGTAAAGATTTTGAAATGGAAATCACCTCATATTATAAAGGTGATCCACTCATTATCAGCAAATAGTGTTGTATAGTGTTGCTTCTATAAGAACTTAGAGAATATTTTTCATCATGAATATTCTCGTTAAAGATTAAGGCTCTTTTAGAACTGAATGTTGCATATTCTGTAATGGAACAGAAAGATGCCATAGCTACTAATGTATAATATACCCTTTCTTTGATTCAGTCTTAATTTCTAAAACAAAGTAGATATTAAAAAATATAATCTAACTGTTTTAAAAATATTTAGACCTTGGACTAGATTTAGTTCATTATGCAGAGTCCTCAAAGGTAACTTTCACATAATTAATCTCATTCATGCTATAATTTTATACTAGAAGAACCCAATTTATTTTGAAACTTTGCAGAATATAAGTCTACTTAAACATATTAAATTTTACAAGCAGTAAGTAGAGACTTCATAAAAAGCAGTACTCTCAAGATAGGCAATTTGAGATGAAAGCCTTTAGCAGGTCAACTGGTTTTGGACCATTTGAATGCAGATAAACTGTTATTTGAGTGAGTTAAGGGAAAACCTCATTCATATACTAATAATGTATTTTAATGGAACAAGGGAGAAAATCTGTAATGAATGATGAGCCATAATTTTCTTTTATTCAGAACATTTTGTGCTGCCTTATTTCATGGGCACGCAACCAAAAGTTAGGACAAACATGTTGGGCATCTAGTTCATCCAATAAATTGGTAGTCTCAGGTGCATATTTTCTAGACTCGTTTATTTTTCAGATCATCTCCTATTTGTATAGGATCTAGTGTGAGTATGCCTTGTTGTTAATATTCAAAATACTTTAAATATGTTATGAATTTCTGACATTTTCTTCAAGCTTAAATCATACTACTAATCCTTTATTTATTTATCTTTTATTTGCCACAAGTTTAGAGGATAATGCAATGAATACTTTTCCCTGGAGGCTTTTTTTCTTTTTCTTTTTCTTTTTTTCTTTTTCTTTTTCTCTTTCTCTTTTTCTTTTTCTTTTTCTTTTTCTCTTTCTCTTTTTCTTTTTCTTTTTCTTTTTCTTTTTCTTTTTCTTTTTCTTTTTCTTTTTCTATTTCTTTTTCTTTTTTTCTTTTTCTTTTTCTTTTTCTTTTTCTTTTTCTTTTTCTTTTTCTTTTTTTCTTTTTCTTTTTCTTTTTCTTTTTCTTTTTCTTTTTCTTTTTCTTTTTTTCTTTTTCTTTTTCTCTTTCTTTTTCTTTTTCTTTTTCTTTTTCTTTTTCTTTTTCTTTTTCTTTTTCTTTTTCTTTTTCTTTTTCTTTTTCTTTTTCTTTTTCTTTTTTTCTTTTTCTTTTTCTTTTTCTTTTTTTCTTTTTCTTTTCCTTTTTCTTTTTCCTTTTCTTTTTCTTTTCCTTTTTCTAAGTGCAACTCTAGTTTCAGATACCTACAAACTTTCTTTAGCATAAGCATTTTGTAACTCTTTCTGTGGTCTCAGCATTAAAATAAGTAAAGCATCTGCATATACTGAATGACCAATACAAATACTGGTAGCAGCATAAACTCAATATTTATTTGCTTGCACATTTGGTACACTTCATTGTTTACTGTGTAGAGGACAGCACTGATAAAGTTGTCAAGAAGACCCTTTCACTGAATCACGAGTTTCAAAGTGGACCCCTTTGCTTTCTAAATTGCTTCTCAGCGGAGTCTGGGTTCAGCTGGATCCAAAGTTAGTCTCCATTTTAAGTTTATTTGCAGCAGATTATATACACAGTCGATCCAAGATGCAACTTAACAGAGTTTGCAAAGTTTCTTCTGGCTATTAATCACTTCCTGAAAGTCTGTCTCAACCTTGATATGTCCCTGCTCAAGGCAAGTTGTTGGCATGCCGCCCACTACTGCTTGGGAGAGCTCAAAGGGCTCTGGGCTGTTTGATACATGTGGGGTAAGATGACTGACTCATATTGCATACTATCCCCTTTGCTTGTTAGCCCTTGGCTACTGTGTAACTGGATACAGCAATGGCAGCTGCCACAGGCAGTTGCTGACTTGAGCAAGGATTTGGGTGAAAAAGTCTTGTCTAGATAGAGGGAAGTATACTATCACTTCAGTACAATGAATAAAACATGTTTATAAAAGATTTTAGCAGCTTAAAAGCAATAGAAAAAGGAAACTAATGCAAGATTTTTTTTTTTCTTTATAATTAATTTCCTTGCTTATCTCTGAAAAATAAAGGTCTGTCTTCTCTATAGAAAGAAAATACAACATTGTTTAGACTGATACCTTGTGATTCACTGCTCTGAATATAAATTAATTTCTTACACATAGATTTGAATTGTCTGCTAATTAAATGGCTTGGAGGAGGAAGTAAATTCAAGTGACTTGAGCAGTGTAGAAAAACATGATCTTCAAGTACCTTTAAATTTTTTTGTGGCAAATTGTAATGTGTAACATTCACATTAGAGATCCAGTTCCTTGAATAAACAAATAATATATTGAGTAGACCAGCAGGAAAAAAATAAAGGTTGTTCTGTCCCTTTTGTATAATCTCCTGTGATGTGTAGTGGTGAGGTTACAGTGCAAGTCAAAAACATAAGCTCCAATTATGCATCTATTTTGCTTCTGCTGGGGAAAAAAATGAGTAATTGTTGTGTGCAACAATCATGTAATTCCAGAAAATATGCATGAAAAAAATGTTTTTAAAAAGCGACACAAACATAACAAAAATAAGTAAGTCTTTTTGGTTACTGAAACTTGTAAACAAATTTAAGAAGAGGGACAGATGGCCTTGTGGGTACAGTAGAGGACTGGGTCCCAGCATACTGGAATTTTAAACACAGATCTCCCATCAACTGCCAATCTGTGGATTCATCAGCACTGTTTATTCTCTACTGTCCTTATTTCTAAATACTTGAAATAAAATATGGTACTATTTATCTCAGAAGAGTGTTGTTAGTATGTTTTTCAGTTGTTTCCAATTGTGAAATGCTATCATTGCTTACAGATCAAGAAAATATTTCTCATCTTCTAAATTCTAAATATCTTGTAGTCTCTAATGGTATTAGCAGGCTGTATATTGTAGAATTCTGACAACATTGTCCTTGTTTTAAACATTTTAACATTTTAAACAATAAAAGATATTAATGTAATATATATCCACTACAAAAAGGAAACATTAGTGTGGTTGAGAATGACAACTACAGATTCATTGGACTTATCAGTTCAGGCACATGCCACACTAACCTTGGCTATGCAGTTCAAAGGTCAGTTGTGTCTGACTGACAGAAGGAACAGGTAGAGTAGAAACGTACCTGCTTTCAAAAAGTGTAGGTTTATTCTGTAGGGTCGAAAGAGAGAAAACAACTCAGTTCTATAGTTTAGCATGTTTGTCTTGAATATAACACATATATTCACTACTTTTCTCATTAAAAGTGCCAACATCTGTAAAACCTGGGATGAAACTGATCTTTGTTCTGTCAGCAAAGTATGTCTGTTCTGCTCACACAAAGAAATACTAGTCTGGTGGAAGCGATATTTGGAACCACTGATAAGGTGCACCTTATTCTATCACTTTTACCAACCACAGAAGGGCAGATAAAATTATCACTGAACAAACAATTCTGACATTTTTAAACATCAGAGAAATTTTCATACAATCTATTTTAATGTCCTTTTCTGTACGCTGTTGCTGAGATTAGGTATGTGTTTGTTGTTTTTTTGTTTGTCTTATAAACTGTCCTATGACATTTTATGCTGGCTCTGTCATAGGCACACTGTATTGACTGTCTATATCTTTATTAAGAGGGATCAACAGGGAGATGAAAGTACTTTTTGTTGTTGGGATGCTTGAGCCGTGTAATATCTAAGCATATTAATCCAGTTAGAAATATGGGTAGCTGTCTAATGGGCAGACTTGTAGGAAGTTAATGATTTGTTTGAATTTGTGGGGTTTTGTTTCCCAAGCATACATCTTGGTATTGAGCAAATAAACTTTAATAATTCAGTTTAAATTCAGTACATCTTAGAAGTGATCTAAATGCTCTATGATCACACCCACACACACTCACACACACACACGCACACAAAAAAAAGCAAACAAACAGAAAAACAATCTCAAATCTTTTCCAGCAGGGAAATCTTGGATGCTCTTCACACAGTGAGTCTAAAACTGCAGCCTTGAAATCTTGGGCTCTTACAGAATAGTGTTCCATTTAATCTGATAAAAAGCACAAGGATATACTATAACTATGTATTCATAATTCTGTGATCTTACAGCAACTGAAATGGGGCTGATAATATTTCTGGGCTAGAAAATGCCAGTTGACTTCAGAATATATTTACTGAAATTATTTCAATAAATTTTGCCACCAAGCTTTTTTTTAATTCTGAAAATTCTGAAAATGCTCTTCATTGCTATAGCTTCATCAGTGTGGAGCTGCATAACACTCAGGACAGAATCATGTTGCCAACACAAATCTCAGTGTCCATAAACTGGAGCATAGGAAGGTCCACACCAATATGTGAAAGAACTTCCTCACAGTGAGAGTGACAGAGTATTGGAACAGGCTGCCCAGGTGGGCTGTGGGGCCTTGTTCTCCAGAAATATTCAAGACCCACCTGGTTCCCTACCTGTGCAGTCTGCTGTAGCGAGCCTGCTTAGCAGGAGGTTGGACTCTGTGATCTCTGGAGGTCCCTTCCAGCTCTTACAGTTCTGTGATTCTGTGACGACCAGTTGAGGTAAGAAGGAAACAGAAGGACAAGTTTATGTTGAGATGAGGAGGTATGGATTTTACCATGTAATGGAACTCACTTCCTGTACTTTCACTGGTCATGTACATTGCTCTTAGGAATCTATCTTAAGTGGGATACATTCATGTATAATGATTGCAAATTTTAAACACAAAATCACCTTCCGAAAACTGACATACAAGTTAAATGTTAGTTAAAGAGTATCAACTTTAAAAATATATTGTCTTAGTTTTTAAAATTAATTCTAGTTCCACATTCTTCTTGTTTTCATTTGTTTACATCTACAGCTGTGGTAACTGGTCTATTTTTGTCATTGACTGCATTGCTTTCATTGAAATGTTTGTCATATGAGCAGCAAGTCATTCTGTAATTGAAGGGTTAAAAGTAATGCAGCAGTATAAACAATTTCTTTACAGTCTGACATCATTTGGATATTGTAAGGACTATAACTTTGTTGAGACCTTTGTGAGCTCTGCTCTGTTTCTGCAACTGTGTAGCCCTGTGAGACCTCTGAATTTTGTGGAAAGCACCCATTGAAACTGTATAATCAAGTGATTCTATTTTCTAAATAAACTCTTTTTCCATCTCTTAAGTACAGATGAAATGTAAATCTTCTTTTCTTAAGTGCAGATTACATATAAGAATATTTTCAACAATGTAAAGTTAATGAACAGTTGTTACCTACACATGAGGGCATGATGTTGATATGAGCACATGCTGACGAAAATAAGTCAAACTGGGAATGAAAGACAGAGACAAAATTTAAAGAGGAGAAGGAGAGAACAAATGATTTCCTTTAAGAATTGTAATGAAATAAAATTGGGTTGTCAGTGCTGCTGAAGTGAATCTCAATCTGTTTCTGGTTATATTAATATCACACTGATATACTGCACTTAGCAATAGCATAAGCAAGTCATATATTTAGGAACTGAGAACCTAGTTATAAAACTCAGTTCTAAAAGCAAAAACTACCTACACTTGTTTCTGACAAGCTTTGATGAACAATGATGAACCATGTTGCAGTTTTATTTTGTTTGAAAGGTGAACAAATGGCATAGAATCAACAGCAACATGGTAAAATCAACAGTTTCCTTGCTAGATTGTTTTTCTCAGCCACAGAATAAAGCATAAGTAATAGAAGGAAGACTCTATTGAGCTTTGGGCTGTGCTACATTCAGTGACTAGAAACTGATGATACTAGGAGAAGGACCATGTTTGAATATGTAGGACAAGAGCATGGCTGATATGATACCAGAAGGCTGCTCAGATGGAGGCAAAGTGATTGAAACTTACTGGATCTTAGCAGCCTTTCTTTCAAGAGCTGAGTTTGTGGTTTCATGTATTTGAGGAATAAATGTATATTTAATTTGAAGATAAAACAAAAGCTTTATTTATTCTTCTTTTTCATAACATCCTATAGTTTAATATAATCATATATTTATATAGAACTGTGCAAAGATGACATAAATCTGTATTACTAGAAAAATAGACTTTTTTTTTTTTGTTTTGTTTTGTTTTGATTTGTTTTGTTTAGTGGTTGAAACCCTGTTGCAATTCTGTGGAAGTAAATATTCTACTACTATTAAAATCAGTTAAATTTGCAAAAGATTTGCATTGAATGTTTATTTTAAATTTATTTTAAAAATAATTTTCAGAGGGTGGAGTTTGTTTGATTTATGCACCAGAGTGTACAGGGACACATCAGAAAGTAAATTCAAATTAAATGCAGAATCCCAGAATTGAGGTCAGGATTGGCAGGGCACTTTTGAAGTTGTTTCATCCAATCTATCTTTTTCTGCAGCTACAGCAGGTTGCTCATGACTGTGTCCATAATATTAAGGAATTTTAGAATTTTACTAATTAACAACATATTAATTTTAACCAATCACTAATAATTAATTCTGTTAAATCCCCATTTATTGTTCTATTCCTGTTTCTATTCTGTGTAGTTTTAATTCAGGTGGTTTTGGTTTTTTTAGTTTACTTGGGAGTAAGTTTCACCAAATAAATTGAAACTATTTCCTCATTACTGTTCTCTGTATATTCTTTGATTCTCCTGGATCACATGAGAAGCAAGTTTCAGAGCTATCACAGTTACATGAATATGTCTTCACTTTTCTTTGGTTCTGTGATAGACCTTTATCTTGGGACTTTCTCCAAGGAGTGGCTGCAATGAGTGTACATACAAACAAACAGTGTTTTAGAGCAAAAAATGTTCTTCAGAGTGATGAATAGGGAGAGAGAGAAAAAAGTGAATTTTAATACATGAGATGTAAGGAATAGATAGTATTGAAATTAAAATTCACAGTAATTATGAGTAGTAACACCGTTTAGAGTAATGAACAGTATGTTGCATAGTCTTTACATTTCTGTGTTGCTTGGAAACTGGAGTGAGGTTGCTTCACTCATTTGCAGCTTGCCCCAGCTCTCCCCTGCTGCAGTACTGAAAAGTCAGAAGAGAATGTAATACACAAATATATAAAAAATACACAAAAATAGGACTGCTTCTGTAATTAAAAAAACCAATTCTTAATATTCTCTATGATAGCTGATACATTTAATGCTTAGCAAACTTAGCACATTTTCAGCCAAAGCAGAAAGTACTGTGTACCTTGGTCTGTTAAAAGCTTGCAAAAGTTTTATTTTTTTATGTATAAGAATAACTATCTTGAAAGGCAGGTGATATGTAACTCAATAGAAAATAGTTGTTTTTATTTTGGAAATTGTCCTAAAGAAAAAAAAGAAAAAAAAAAAAGTAACAAATACATTGATAATACAGAGAATGAAAGCATCGTTTCTGTTATTGACTAAGTTATTTATCAAAGACTAGTTCATTCTGTTTAAACAGCTGTAGAATAGAGGTTAATGTTTGATAGTACATGGCTTCTCATTAGAGCCTTGTTTTTTTTTCAATCAGAGCTTCCTTTGAGTATTTTCCTGTCTGGTCAAAATAAATAAATAAATAAATAAATAAATAAAAATTCACAAATATATCATCCCCTGTACTTGATGCACAAGAGGGAAAAAATAGCTTTACTATGCATAGCTAAAAAGAGATTTTGAATTAAGTAAAGCACTTGAAGACAGAAGTCTAGGAATCACTGTAGGTAATCTTCTGAGAATATCAACTCAGTGGTAAGGAAGAGTCAGAAAGATACCTTAACTAGTATGGCCTTTGGGAAAGTAGAAGTGAGCAGAGCAAACAGCAATGACATGGCCTTGAATGCTTCAATTTGGAGAAGAGCTAGTGGTTATGATCAAATTTTTGAAATTCTAGGTATGGAGGAAAAACTGCTCACTGTTTCTCATGCAAGAACAAGGTTGCTCAATGAAACAGTTATGAAGCAGGTTTCCAGCAAAAAGTAGTTTTTAGGGGAAAAAAAAAAGAAATAATGTAAATTATTTCATATTTATAGTGTGGCAAAAATAAGCAGGTGAGCAAAAGCACAGAGCAATGCGTTCGTAAAAGTTACTTACCACAGGGAGACTGGTTTGTGTCTCAGAAATGTTTAGTAGCAACTTTTGATTTGTTAGCCTGCTCAGCATGATAAGTTCATGGTTATACTGCATGATCTTAGAGGTCTTTTCCAACCTTGGTAATTCTATGATTCTACAGCTCTACTACAGAAAATTTTAGTCTTCCATTTGCTGAATTCTTCGCAGAGCACAGAGGCACAATGAATAATTATGGGGATGCAAAAGATAACACTGTTGACTTCAGAGATGTTTAAAAAGAGTTTATCTGTAAGAGATGTCAAGTTGTGAAGAGTTTGCTTTTAGCAGTTACGGTCATACAGCACATTAGTAACCCTTATATAATGCCATATTATGAACAGTGTAAGACAGTGTCTCAGTGAAACTGGAAGAAAAGAATGTTGGCAGAACTTTTTCTTGATTTATCATTGGAAACAGATAAGCATCAAAGACTGTATGTGAGGTCCTTCTTCCCCAAAGCTAACTTTAAAGCAGTCTCATGTGGCTTTCAATACTACTGGTACAAAAGGTAAAGAAAATACAATTTTGAGGCAACTTCAGGTTTGCTGAGTAACAGTATTCCAGCACTATTTTAGTAGATGTGACTTGTGAAAATGTAGATTGTAATTAAAGCTTTTAAAGAAAGTGTAATTGTGAAGTGGATTAATTCAAATAGGGTAATTATTGCCTATTATTAGCAGAACAAAGACCTGAAACAAATACCTTATATATATATATGTATACGAGTTAACTGTTGTGATTCATCATACCAATATAATATTGACTGAAAAAAAAATTTAAAAAAAATACGCCTTGGTAATTCACAATACTCATTTTTCTTTAACTATACTTTTTCTTGAATGTACCTACAAACAGTCCACTACATAAATTCTGAAACTGAAATACATGTACTCACTGTTGGTTTATACAGTAATTTGGGCTAGAATCTGAGACCAAACATCTATACATAATGAAGATACCATGCGTTATGGATTGATACTGAGATGGTTGCTAGTTTCATTTTTTGGGTTGATGTTATAGGAGGCATATTTTGAAAACCATACAGTAAGCATATGTATAAGAAAAGTACTTTAAAAAAAAAAAGTAAACTTTTAAGTGTAGACTTTTTGATGATGAAAATCTCCTTGGTGGTTTTGTATTTTGTTGGAAAAGGACAGTAAGAAAACAACACTTTTGGTATGTAATACACAAGGACAGGAAGAAAATAAGTTTCTGTATGTAATACACAGGTTGTAATTACTAGTTCCTGGCGACAGAAATAACAATATCATCAGAAAGAAATAAAAGACATGGAAAATGATTATGTTACCTAACTTGGTTAAATTTGAGACTATCTTTCATCTGTTAAATGAATGCCAGAAGAAGCACAGTAGTATTTTAAGAATATAAAAAGAAATGCCACAGAGTAATTATATTCTAGAAAAAATAAATGTCTTGAAGTAAAAGACATATAAAATAGACAATAAATAGAATAGACTGCAGGACATAAATTAGAAAAGAACCTTTTTTTTTTTTCTTTTTTCTTTTTTTTTTCTTTTTTTTAGGAAAAAAAAACCCACCATCTGAAGAAAATATGCATGGTTCACAATTCATTTGTGAGTTGAAGAATTTATTTTCTTTTAATTACCTATTCTAAATGAATATTAAAATACCAAATTGAGAAGCTCTTTGAGCATAGAAAGTATTGGGAAAAGCCATTTAAGGGATTATAATACTGTATCTACATTATTCTCACAAAGATGGATTACTGTGTATTAAATTTGTTAGATTTCTTTCAGTAGTCTATTTTTACACTGAATTACAGAATTCAACCACTGCAAAAGATTGAAAAAGATTTCTAGAGGTCTGGTTCAAATTCCCTGACTGAGTAGGAAAGATTGCACAAGACCATATCCAGATGTTGTCTGAGTCTCCAAAAAGGGAGACTCCACAACCACTCTAGACAGTAATTCTCACATTCCTGAGTCTTGTATCCACAACCTTTAGGCGAGAGCTAGGGGCGTAAATTTCTCCTCAGTGTAAGGGCAGAGCAAGTCCAAGACCACTTCATGAGACTGAATGAATACAAGTCTGTGGGGACAGATGGTATGCAAACCAGGGTTCTGAAGGAGCTGGCTGAGGAGGGTGTCGAGCTGCTCTGCATCATGTTTGAACAGTTGTAGCTGTCAGGTGAAGATTTGGATGACTGGAGAAAGGGTCATATAACTCCCACTTATAAGAAAGGGAGCAAGGAGGACCAGGGGAACTACAAGCTGGTGAATCTCACCTCTATACCTGGGAAGATCATGGAACAGATCCTCCTGGATGACATGCTTGATCACATGAGGAATGAGCATGTGGTCTGAGACAGCCAGCATGGCTTCACCATAGGAAGGTCATGCCTAACCAATCTGGTGGCCTTCTGTGATGCAGTGACAGCATTGGTGGGAAAAGGGAAGGCTACCGATGTAATTTACTTGGACTTGAGCAAGGCTTTTGACATTATTCCCTGCCACACCCTTATCTCCAAATTGGAGGGATATGGATTTGATGGGTGGACCAACCCATGGATAAGGAATTGGTTGAAAGGCTGCAGACAGAAGGTGGTGTTTAATGGTTCTATGCCCAGGTAAAGCCTGGTAATGAGCAGTGTCCCCCAGTGGTCTGTCTTGGGACAGGTGCTCTGTATCACCTTTATCAGTGACATTGATAATGGGAACTGACTGCACCCCCCACCAAGTTTGCTGGTGACAAGCTGAGTGGTGTGATTGACACAGTGGAAGGAAGGGATGCCATTCCGAGGGACCTCAAAAGACTTGAAAGGTGAGCATGGGTGGATCTAATGAGGTTCAACACAGCAAAGTGCAGTGTTTTGCACTTGTGCTGAAGGAATTCCAGGCTTATATACAGACTGGGAGGAGCAGTCCTTGAGAGCAGCCATGCAGAGAAGGACCCTGGGGTCCAGTTGGATGAAAAACTCAACATGCGCCAGCAGTGCGCTCTTGCAACTTGGAAAGCAAATCGTATCCTGGGCTCCATCAGAAGAGGAGTGGCCAACAGTGACAGGGAGGTGATTGTCCTTCTCTAGTCTGCCCTTGTGAGGCCCCATTTGGAGTACTGTTTCCAAGTCTGGAGCCACCAGTACAAGAAAGTCAGAGAGCTGTTGGAGAGGTCCAGAGGAGGGCCACAAAGATGATCAGAGGACCGAAGCACCTCCCCTACAAAGACAGGCTGAGAGAACTGGGCTTGTTCAGCCTGGAGAAGGCTGTGGGGTGACCTCACTGCAGCCTTTTAGTACCTAAAAAGGAGCTTATAAACAGGAGGGGAGTAAACTCCTTGAAAGGGTAGATAACAGCAGGACAATAGGAAATGGTTTTAAGTTGAAGAGGGGAAGATTTGGGCTGGATGTTGGGGAATTTCTTTACTATGAGAGTGGTGAGGTGCTGGAACAGGCTGACCAGAGAGGCTGTGGATGCCCTGTCACTGGAGGTGTTCAAGGTTAGGTTGGATAGGGCTCTGAGCAACCTGGTCTAGTATTAGATACGGAGGTTGGTGGCCCTTCCTGGGGTGGGGTATTCTGATATTCATGATCCTTGAGGTCCCTTCCAACCCACGCCGTTCTGTGATTCCATGATTTTGTGACAAACTCTGCCAATGATCTATTCTAGGTGACTTTCCAAGTTAAACAATTATACAATCCTGTAGTTCTGTTATAATCCTCACAGTTCAGAAGTACTTAACTGATTCTCAGAAGAAACCACTAGTGCTTCAGTTTGTAGCCATTGCCTCTTATCCTGTCACAGGTTACCAGAGAAAGAACCTGCCACTATCACCTTTCTGTCCTCAGCTCATTTACTTACAAACTTCTATGAGATCTGCCATGAGCCACCTTTTATTCAGTCTGAACAGTTGCAGGTCTCTAGGCCTTTAGTCCTTATAGTAGTCCTATCCTGGTCCCTAGCCAGTATGTTCTTGCCTCTCTCCTTAATATCTGTGGGTCATACTACTTCATGTTTCACGTGGTTTCCACCAAGCGAGGGTCAACTGCAGAAGCAGTGTAGGGGGGCCTTGTATATTTCGTGTGAGCTTCCAATGTTTTTAAGAAAAAAGTTGTATAATGCAAGTGTGTCAGCAGGGTCATATCTGTGAATTGGTAATGCAGTTTTTCAAAAATAAGGGGAACTTGTATCTATACAGCCTTTGAAAACGTCTTTGAAAAAATCCTTGAAGGTATTATTTTCCATCTATTTCCATTATTTTTTTAAATATCTTTTACAGTTTTAATAATTCATGAGAGCAAATTGACTAAGATTATTGAAGTAGAATTGGTCCTTTATATAGACTAAACTCATAGTTCTTTTTATATTGTTGTTGTTGTTATATCTATTTTGTTGTTGTTGTTATATCTGATAAATTGCACGGTGATGTTATTTTGTTGGCATCATACTCATGTCTCCTAATGTAAACCTCAGTATTTTTGTAAAGAGCTGTTTTCTTTTTTTTTTTTTTAAATTTTAATTGTTTATTGCTATGTTTTCCAAGCTACACTTTTAAAAATATTTTTCAAAAAGTTAAAAAGTCAATACAGACTAAAATCCACTTGCTCTTTCTAGCTTTTCTTATTATATCTGTTATATTATTATAACTATATTAATCAGTATCTGCAGTTTGCAATGAGTTTGTCTTTACTGTCACAAAATGAGCATGGATCATTTGGATGAACTAATTTAATGTTTGATAAACCATGGGCACAGTCATCATAATATTCCAAATTAATTTCTGTGTTACTGTTAATGTTGTTTGCTAGAGGGAAAATGCATACATTCTTGATTTCTTGACTAATATAAAAGCAAGCTAAAATTAATGTTTAAGAAAAAGAAAGAGAAGGCAGGAGGAAAGCCATACTTAACTGTTAACAGCTAAAACCACAGCACTTTGTCTTGTAAAAGAAGAGAATATATGTTGTACTAAATAATTTGTGACTAGTAGTATGAGAAAGATACTGTTTATGTTTAATATTACTGTGTTAGTTACTTTAAATGGTTACTTAGTACTATATGGAAAATGTACTCTTTGTCTCAAAAAGTCATACTTAAAACATCTGAAATCATCTTTTTTTTTTTTTTTTTGTAAGCCCTCACCATATGTAAATATACTTGCTTTAATAGAATGACAAAGGCATGTTTTAGAAGCTGTGTAGGCAGAATTGCCATTATTAAAAAAAAACAATCTGTTTTAGTTGGAAGACATTGATTTACAAATGACAAACAATTGAAAGCTGAAACAAAATCCAGGAACTATACAGCATTAAATGTTGAAATTGGTCTGTACTTAAATTAACAATGATAAGATTTCAGAGGTAGGCATAGGATTAGTCAGATACGTGATTTCATGTTCATGTATATTTATGGCCAGGATCCATTGGTTTAAGGTATTTCAAAACTGATTGATGGTGGTTACAATCTCCAATCTTATTTTCATTTTCTGAGTGCTAGAATGAAGGTGAAAATCTTTTTTTTTTTTTTTTTTTTTTTTAATTCTTGATGTGAAAAATCATTAAGTGATTCATGTCTGGTTACAGTCAGTAATTGGTTCTGAGTGCTATGTGCTATTCTGTGAGCTGGCTTTTAGCCTTCAGGTGGGACTGTAAAAGTAATGATAACAGTGTTGATCTTCATGAGCAATTACGATGTCCCTAGCTCTCTGCAGATGAGCTTTCCATAACACAGAAAGTTTCCACAGCTATATTCAGCAGAGGCACCTGTCAGTCTACTAAGACTAGGGGGCTTGATATCTTGGAAAATAGTAAAGAAGTTGGTATCAGTTGTTGCAGAAATCTGCAAATGCTATGAGATTTACTATTTATTTATTTATTTATTTGTTTGTTTGTTTGTTTATTTTCTACTGGAGAGAACAAAAATTTGAAAAATTTGTTTATATGGAACAGGCATTAATTAGAAATTTCAGCATCTTTTTCACGAGGAATGACAGATAGAAACTGTGCATTATTTCAAAATAAAGGCATTTGTTTCAGTTTATATAGTATGATGTTTTTAAAGCTTGCTCCAACTCCCAGTTGTTTGAGAAGGGGAGTTTTATAGTTCACTGCAACTCTTGCAGCTTCTATTTCTGTTTTTAAAGTTTTTGTTTGGCAGACTAGTAGATTATAGGTTTTTTTTTTCTTTTTTTCTTTTTTTTTTCCAAGTATATCTTTGAAGCTACTTTTTTTCCTTTACTGTTGAAATATAAAAGATAATCTCTGTCAAGATGAGGTTGCTTTATAGACATAAATGTCATAAACCATAACAGTAGCAATCATCTTATATTGCTATAGTATGTTTGGTTTATATTCAAATCTCAGTTTATGGAGGCAGGTGACGATATAAGGATCATTATTATCTGTAACTTTTGAACCATTGTAGTTACAAAGTTTAAACAGGAAGTGAATTGACCGTAAGGCAAAATATCATATATTGCTTTCTGAATAGAGAATTTTGTCCAAAGATTTTAGATGTTCAACAATATTTTTCTTACAAGCATTTTCAGAAACAAACCATCATTGAGTAAATACCTCCAAGATTTTTTTTTCAGTTCAAATTCTTGCTGTCTCTGGGATTACAGTTAAAGGGTATAAAGAGAAGCTGAATGGAGCAGAACATTCTATCATGTTGCAGGGTCTATGACATTCAGGTTTTGAATTTGGGATGATGTCTTTGCATCACAAGATACCTTATGGATTTCTGGCTGTTTTTCTGGCCATCTATTACAACTGTGATAAAAAGAGTATGTGAAGTTTCTTTTTTTTTTTTTTTTTTTCTGTTTTTTCTTCTGAGAATGCATTCACCTCTTCTCATCTTTGCTACGCACATCATGCACGGAAGGGCATGTTTGCTTGAACCACAGAATTCCTAGGTTGGCAGAAGTGGGGCTTTCTGTTGTTAAGCCTAGATAAGGAAAAGGAAAAAGCAAAGTCAACTGCTGTGGTAATCAGGTTACTGGGCAACAGAATCACAACTCCCAGTGCAACAGCTTCACTGTTAATTCATAAATACGGGATATAGTTTGGTTTGATGTAAACCCTGACACTGTATTTTGTTGTGCAGAAGTATCTTGCAAGCAATAAAACACAATGCAAAACAAATAAAGCAGTCTGACGTTCTCCAGTGTCATAAAAGGCCTTTCATAACAAATCTCATTCTTATCTCTTTTTTGAATAGAAACTGAAACCTTTTGGTAGTTAGCGCAGGCATTTTTGTTACTGTGGAGGATTAGAAACAAATGATCAAATGATTTTATTATAGTTACAGATGCATAGATATAGAAACATTTGCTTTCAGGAACAAAAAAATAAATTTAGAATACCTGTATTAATATATGAACTCATCCTATAATGCTATTACCTGAGAATAAAACCTTCTGGTCACTATTTATTTATTTATTTATTTATTTATTTATTCATTCATTGCATATAGTCTATATAGTGCTTTAGAGTGTATTTTACATAATTCTAGAACACAATTGTGTTTTGTTGACCTCTGTTAAGGACAGAAGCACAGGCAAATAATTTAAAAACTTGTGCCTCATAATTTAATGTTATGAACTGAATCTAAAGGACATATATTTATCATCTTTATCCGCTCTCCACTACATCACATGACTAGGCATTTGATGACCAAAGTATTATTTTAATTTGATCAGTGACTGATTTTGTGAAGTATTCAAGTCAGTTATGAGCCGTGTTGTCCTCTTGTTTTTTTGTTTGTTTGTTTTCTGTTAAAGGTGAGCAGTATGTGATTATGACATATAAGCAAAGAAACAAACAAACAAAAAAAATGGTGCTAAATATTTATAACATTGGAACTTTACATTTGTTATTAGGAGCAATTAGAACTGCAGAATAGCATCATCCAAAATTAAAACCATAAAACCTTATTGAAACAAAAAGATCTTGCTCTTTTTAATAACCTCTTTTGTGAGAAGAATTAGCTTATTCTTTCAGCTATTATTATTGGGTCATTATTTTTTAACTAAAAGCTTAGATATTTTTTTCCCACTATAGCTGTATCTTAAAATTTTCATGTAGCACGACATAGGAAATCTTTTTAGACATCAAAAGTGGTTTTCTAAAACTGATGGGGAAGAAACCAAAGCAAAGCTATGAGCAGGCTGATGTGAGAATTGAAATTAAAAATATTAAAATTTAAAATAATGTAAATACACATGGCCAATGCCACATGAGATGTTGTAGATTAAGGAATATGTTTTTACTGAAACCCCTTGTACAAGTGAGTACAATATTTCTGATCATCTGATGTATTTTAAAATGCTAAAATATCCATGTGTCTGTATAAATATTTAAGTTTGTTTTCTGTTTGTTTGCTTTGTAGGTAAGTACCATTTATGAAGAATTACATGATCTGGTGAGTGTTTGCATTGTGCCCTTCTCTAAACACAGATGTCTAGTGAGTACACACAAAATATTAATATTTTGATTTTTTTTTCTTGTTGAGCAAAGAACTTCCATTACATTTAATGAAAACTACCTGCTGATTTCTCTTGGTTTATTATGAGATCTGCACATTATTCTTTGTCCTCTGATACATGTGTTGCTTTAGGTGATGGCAAATCTGTAATCATAGCACTCTTTCAGAAGTTTGGGGTACTTAGAACTTCTGTAAGAAGTTTCAACTAGTAACAGTATTGACATATGGCTTTTCCAGGACATACTGCAAGTCTAAAGTCAAATAAATTACATTCAATACTATCCCTGCAGACCCAAACCAAGATTTGTAAGATCAAATCGATTAATATAAGTTTCTGTGATCTTTTCTCAAGAGATCTTGAAGTTTGTGGGCAAATAAGACTTCTAAACAACACATGAGTGACATGTAGGTACATACACTGCTTAAACACTTAAAGAAAACAATGACAGACACAACATTTCTACTATGTAGTGGGAAAAATAGCAAAAATTAATATGCCAGGTGTGGAACTGAAAATTTCTGCTTCATTTCTATCTGCAACTCACAGATGCATCCCTGACTATACGTGTCCTGCTCTAGGAAGTGGCACAGCATTCAGACATCCACAGATGGATGTAACTACGCAACAATTATCATAGAATCATAGAATCATCTGAGTTGGAAGGGACCCTTTAAGGTTATCTAGTCCAACTCCCCTGCAATGAACAGGAGTATCAACAGTCATGTGTGGGAGTTTTTCATCTCTGAGGTGAGATATACAGCTTTTCTGTAGGGCAAGCTCACTTCTTTTTTGTTCATCCCCAAATTCACTCTGGCCAAGATCCCTGGACATTTACTGAGGAGCAGGTTCCATTCTAGAAAAGACACAGATATACCACAGGGACTTGTTTCTGTGCCTGTGTCTTCTGAATGGGACCTACTCTCTGGAAAAACAAGAAGGTGACTATATCTAGATACCTCTGAGTGTTCAAGGTTTGGTGTAGAGGAAGACTAGAAAATTCATTTAATATAGAAGAGGTATTATAGTCTTTTTTTGCTAAAATGTTGTTGATCCCCGATATTACAGTATATGATAAAACAGAAAACAATGACTTCCATGTGCCGCCATAGACATCCTAAATAATTGTTGGAGGGGTTGTTATCTTTAAAAGGCTCAGCAGAAGTATCTTAACTGGCAAATAAAGGTATTGTAATGGGAAATTAACTGTAGTGTGAAGAAGTCTGCACTGAGAAGCCAGGGTCCACATTGCCAGTGTTTCAGGGGATTTATGTCAACACTAATTAGATCCTAATGACCACAGTGCAGTGAGTATGTAGTGCTTCTGGTTTCATTTGTAAAGACAAATGATTATTTTTTTTTTTGTGCTTCAGAATTTCTCTTCTGTGCAAAACTGAATTTGTTCTTACTACTATGTCATCATATCATCATCTCTAAGGTTCACCTAAATTTGTGGTTCAGATTCTTTATTATGAATAAAAACATCACATATTCTATCTAAGTAATGCAACCTATTTTATCAGTAATTTAACAGTGGTTGTTCAGATCAGGGAGAATACATAAGAGCCAAAGAAGCCTCTAAACTAGAAGCTATGATTTTGACAAGCTTCTCTACTTTTAAAAAATGAACAAACCAAAACAAGCATATAAATAGAATTTACTTATAGAGGTTGGTTGTTTTGTTGTTGCTGTTTGTTTGTTTGTTTTTCCTCTTCTGAAACTCTCTGGGTCAACCCTAGGAGTCAGCATGAGATTAACATGAAAGAAGATTTATTTAGCAATTCATTCAATCCACACTGAGTATCAGTGTTTAATAAAACTTGGTGCAAACTTGAAAGACAAAATGTTTTAACACATTTCTATTAATGGGAATAAGGACACATATGAATAAGTCTGTTACTTCAAAATGTCTATCTTTAGGAATATTCGGCCTTCTTTTGCAAATATAACAGGACACCGATGACCTAAGGTCAGCATGAAATCTGAGTACTTTTTGTTTGTATTATTATTGAGAATGGCACTGCCAAAAACATCTAACTTCCTTAACTATGCAGTGGAATTCAGACATATACCTCTGACAGAAAATTCTGTGTTGTAGAAATAAGCTCTAGTATTTTCCCAGACCAAAACTGTCCAGTATAGCACATGCTATCTCTTTTTAACAAGCTGATAGCAGATGACATTGCCATAACATTACTGGAGTAATCTTTGAGATAAAATTTGAAGTTTATCAGGAAGAAAGAACACTAAGATGATATATAGAGTATATTAGATTATGTTGCTATTGTGAAAATAAGAAGTAAAATTTTCCATAACAAATATCTGATCAAGGGCAGTTTGAAATGCATCCTGAATGGTGCAATAGAGCCAATTGCATTACAATGTGATGTAGCTCTCTGTTGAACGAAGTAATTTATAGAACATACACTGCTTAATAATAGAAATGTTACTTTACACAATATTTTGCTTCCACTTTGGTAAAGTGAAAGCTGCAAAAAGATGCATAATGTAAAAGGGCAATTGTAGGCTGCTATCAGTATTAAGAAATGTAAGAAATGCCATGCAAATACATAAAAGCAGATTTCATATCCTGGAAATCCATTATCTGTTCAAGATACTTGGAGGGAACTAAAGCCCTCTGTGAGGTGATAAAATAGAAAAACAAACAAGCAAGCAAACAAACAAAAAAAAAAACCCCAAACAATTAAAAACCCACATCAGCAGTTTGGAAAAAAATTACAGAGATTAGAATTGCCTGAGCTCATGTACTCAAATCTGTAACTATGGTGTTTGCATCATTGTTTGGTATTATGTTAGTCAACATAATAAAGCACAGGTCAGACAATTCTTGGTGTAGTTCATGTTAGGGAAGGGAAGAAAAAAAAAAAAAAAAAAAAAGGAAAGGAAAGGAAAGGAAAAAAAAAAAAAAGAAAAACACAGCTTAAATAGTGAACCTGTTTTTACTAGACTTGGTCTTACAAAAAATCTGTCAAGTGCATTTTATAGTTAATTGCTCTTTGCACATGTTAGAGAGGAAGTTAGCAAGGTAAAGTATGAGAGATTTTTTGTGAAATAAAAGCTGCAGCTGCTTTAGCATGTGCTGCTAGGAAGTTAGGCAATTTTGAGACTTATTTGGTTTACAGTTTCTGCTGATTTCTAATACAAGAAGCACAACGACATGCAAAAATTGCAAATACCTATGCATAACGTTAGTCTGGGGTGAATGAGTAGCTGCCACAAGTGTAGTGTTGAATGTGAATGCGTCTATTTAGTCCCGTACAGGACAAAGCTGTGATTTTCTGTCTGGTCACTAGGTGTCATTATTATTCTCAAAAATACAGCTGCAGATGATTTTGAAAAGTTTTCCAGTATTTTGATGAAAATCTGAAACGTTTGGGTATCACAGAATCAAAAAATATCACATGTTGGAAGGGTCCTGCAAGAATTATTGCTTCCAACTCCATTTTTTATGCTGAGCTACTGAAAAAATCAAACCATATGTGTGTGGGCATTATCCAAATGCTTCTTGAACACAAGGAGGTAACATACACTGCAAATGACAGGGAGATTCCTTCTCTAAGGAAAATTAGATGTCTTGGGTTAATTGTTTTGTTACTTGTGATTTTCTGCATATTTACATTAACTTCTGTTGGAAACTGTGTCCAAACTGTGGGAATGAAGGCTGCTCAATCACCACTTCACAATGGATAGGCAAAACTCTCTGGAGAAAGGGGAATTTGTACCATTGAAGAGAGTATCTAAGGCTAAGAGGGACTGGGGAGAAGGGTTGCAAGAAACAAAGCCAGCAAACACACAACATCAAACATGAGACAGAAGTGATGACTACGAGGATGCATGGTAATACTGAAATGTGTTCATATTGTTGCAAATTAATTAAGCTGGGGAGTTGAGGGAGGAAATGCAGATTTTCCATGTTAGACTGCATGGCCTAGATCAAGGCTTTCCCTTGACCAACAGCCTGTCATTTGTTCTGCTGTGGGGGTCTCAGAGAGTTCCCAGAGGAACTATTTCCATCTCTGCAATTAATTATTCACTGGACCAGAGATGTTCTGATTATTTTCCCTCTGTTAATTGCCCTTTTTACTGAGGCCAAGAATGCTTGAAACACTCCCTGAAATTAAAGATGTTTTTTATAGTTCTGGAATGCCTTCATGATCACTATTGTGCTCTGGTGGTTGCCATCAGCATCTTTTCAATTTATCAATAGCAATAAAGTGGGTTTGGTATATAGCCATACCCTTTCTTTTCTTTTCTTAAATTGCTGCCATGGTTTTTGAGATTGTTTTTTACTGTCCTTGACAAAATCTTCACTTACTGTTGTCTCAAGCTAAATTTCATTCCAGCATGCACCATTCCTCCATATAGAGCTTACTATAAATAGGAAAACTGGAGCTCTGTGGACTGACAAATAAAGTAAAAACTACTAGTTTGTGTGTGCTTTAAATCATGAAAGCCCATGGCACCGAATGAACAAAAAGAGATCTAGATTATTAGGGACTGTTAGTGTGAAATTGTATTGTTAGTAGTTACCTTTTAAACTCTATGGTTTGTTTGTTTCTTTGTTTGTTTTACTTTGTAAAGTTAGCAGTCAGAAACTACACATCTTCTTAGAATACTGAATTTTAATAGTTGGAGCTGAAGCAGACATATTTACTCTTAATATATTTATTTTTTATCCTTAGAATATAGACTGAGACTATGTTTTTTCAAGACAGGAATTGCCTTAGCTACTTTTCATAGAAAAAATACAAACACTCTGACTGCCATTCTTTCCCTAATCCTTCATGTACATTGAGAGACAACTTCAAAGCTCATATGTTTCTGTTACTGTATTCTTCCCAGTGCTGAGGTCTTGAGTGCCCATTTTGCATAGTAATGTTCATAGAATCATAGAATCATCTAAGTTAGAAAAGATTTTCAAAATGATCAAGTCCAACAGTCAACATGACCTGCCAAATCCTGTCTGTGATGTCTGATGTATGGACTTAGATGTGAATGAACCAAAGTTTTTATTACAAGTTCTCTCATCACATATATACCTTCACAAGTTCTCTTTGTCTAGCTTTCCCATTTGCTCCTACATGTCAACATGCCCTGTACCATCTTTCTTGTGTTCCCATAGCTATCACTGAGCCATGTTCCACAGTGCCCTGTCCGCACGTCTCTTAAATACCTCTTGGGATAGGGACTTCACTGTTACCTCAGGTAGTCCTTTCCAATGCTTGAAACTGAAGAAACCCAACATACAAGCATTTGAGGCCATGAAGAGAAATTTTTTTGTGCTTTAGGCGTGTATAGGAGACAGATAAATGATTCTAATATTCGTATTTCTCTGGCAGAGAGGTGGAAATTTTTTTCTTTTTCTCAGTAGAAGTATATAGTATTAGAGTGCTGTGGATTCAGTTGGCCAGCTCACTTGAGCAAGTTAGTAAACAGTCTTCACGGGCAAAATGTACCAATATCAAAGATTTCTTAACTTTATTGAAGCAGATACTGAGAGCAAGTCATATAAAAATAAGGTAGCAGACATCATAATGCAGAGAGATGAATGTAGCAAAGTAACTTCATCATGAGCTATGCTGAACCCAGCTCTGTTCTTTTATATTTACAGAGGAAACAAGTGAAAAGATTGTGGTAGCAAAACAGTAATGCTGTATTCAAGTGTTGGATAAAGGTCTTCAGATAAATGTGATGGTATCAAAGAATGTTACGTGAGGGAAGAGGAGTGGTGCTACTTGCCTCTTAATCTTCAGTTGTTGTGGCTGAATGAATAGGAGGGTGTAACAGTTGCAACTTGAAACAATGTACAAAATAAGAAAACTATCATCTGTTACTACTATTACAAAATCTATGTTGATTCCAGATGCTACCAGCAGATATCTTACATCTATTACTGCTCTAGGAAAAAAAAAATAAAAAATTCAATTTTGTCAGATAGGGATCATAGAGTGACACATAAAAGAAAAATCTAAAGTGTAATAACTTTTGAAAAAGCTCAAACAGGGCTTTGCAGCTTGATCACAGAAAGAAAGGGAGACAGAGAATTTAAGATATTAAGATTGGCAGTTTACTGGACTAGGGCTGAGATGGGGATTCTGTCATTCCTGTGGTTTCAAAGAACCTTATTTCTTATAAAGGCCCTGTTGTTCTAGGGATGCTGAACACTGAGTAAGTTGTCATAATGCCACTTCAAGACAACCAATACACAGATGATGTTGGCAAGTGACTATATGAAGTCACACCATTGATTTTTTATTTTATTTTATTTTTTTTTTTTCCCAGAAGATTCAGTTGCTAAATTACCTGGCTTTTTGTTTCTATGTTAATTTTGTGTGATGCTTGGCATTTCAGAAACAAATCTTGGAGCCAAACTGAAGATGCGTTCCTGACCAAATAAATCAACCATTTTATTCTCACAAGCTTTCTACTATTTTTCATATAGTTTCTTAGGAATTTCTTTCTTGAAAAGCTAAGAATGAGAGAAATTTAAATGAAGAAAAACGAGACAAGAAGGCATATGATCATTCACTAAGTTCCCACATTAGGGGACTGTGTACCCCTAGAAATGAGTAATTACTAAGGTTATGATGGAGCTTTCTCTTCTAGGCTGTGATTATCAGGAATCTGTTGTAATTTTACCAGGAAGGAAACAATGATATTGCTTTCATGAACTATGTACAACTGTGAAGTCATGTCTTATTGCCTAGTCCTGTCATAGTAAAGTACTTTGTATTCCTGGATAGAAATTCCTAAGTATAAACCATTATTGCATTTAGTTTTCTTCTGGGTCCTGGATATCCAAATCTGAATGGAAATTATGATTGTCATTTGGAGGGAGAACAGATACTAAAGTTTTCTGTACTTTCCAGAAAAAAACAAGCTTCCTAAAGTTATTAATGGAGAATAATAATCTAGTCTCTTAAGTTTCCCAATATATTACTGAATAAACTGAAGCCTAGTTACAAGTTCCTGCTCTGCACATACTAGAATGAGGTTTTAACATGGATTTCTTAGAGTTGGATTTTCTAATGATGGACAATTCAATATGATGTTAGTGTATCAGCAACTTAGATATGGGGTCTTTTTTAGCAATTCCTTAGTTTTTTCAACTCCTAACTACCTGGGCAGCAGTGACTCCAACTGTCATTTTATAGACAATAAGGACAAAGAATAATCTTTTTTGTTTAATTCTCTTTAATGATTTATACATCTCCTCCTTGCAGTCTTGCTTCTGCACTCTATTTCAGAAAAACAGAACACCATACGTATCAAAATGAAGAAATAACTGCGCCTGACATCCTGCTGCTTCTTCCCATATCAGCTGAAAACATTTTGAGTCTTCTAATTAGTGTACTGTGCAATAGTTTTCTTAGTTATTTTTATTTTGCTTCTGAATTTGATGAGATGTTAAACAAAGAATTGCAAACAAAATATATGTTTAGAGGTTTCTAATACCTGCAGTTTTTGCAGTAAATCCCAGAGATATCTTAAATTTTATCTGTACTTGAAAGTCCTCTGAATAGAAAAATTCCTCTTTCTGATAAATTCTGCACAATTTTAGCTGAATTATGCTGCTTTAAATACCATTTCTTTTCTACCTGTTCCATTTCTCAGAAGAGTTTGGCAGCACATCTAAGCTCACACATTTCCAAAACCTGTTAACAGGACAATGGCAGCAGACTTCAGCAATAATATGTAGAAAATGACAGGGCAGCTGTCATAACAAACATAGACCTGGCAACCCACAATCTGTCTAAGCTTTAGGTGGCAGTTTTCAGTAGTTTTATTAGGATTTAATGCTTCCTGAACAGTACACACAGCTAGCTCCCTGCTCCAGTGTGCGGCCACAGTAGAGACTACAGCAGTTTCTGCAGAAGGCATACACCTCTGTACAAGTTAAGGTCCACAGGGCCCTAGTTCCTGTGTCACCTTATACAGCTGATGTGAAATTTGGGTCTGGAGTGCTGGAAGTAGCAGATCCCCAGGAAGGCCTAGAATTTAGGGAAACTTTTATTTCAAGCTAAATAAATTCATTTCAAGTTTCAAATATTTTAAGTAAAAGGCCAGAGCAGTCATCTCCTTCTTAGTCACTGCCCTACTTATCCTTTCCTTGCTACATTACTCCACAAGGTTTGTGGAGTCTTAATTGCCCATGTCTAACTTATGTTGCAAGCATTTTATGTCCAGTGGTCGATATTTTTGCAGTGTATTGTTTCCATCTCTTCTGCACCCTCTCTCCTCAAGAAAGGTCTGCAAGTAAATGGTTCAGTAACTGCTTTAATAAGATAAAGTAAAATGAGGGATATAGGTAGCAAGTAAATATTCATGTCTCTTCAGATCCTGGAGTGTGTTCACTCAGCATCAGGCAGAGCCCAGATGGATTTTCCCACATCACACATTATAAAGCAAGGCAGATCCTATCCACAGGGTTTCTTTCCCTTCTAACCCTTAAAGGTATTATATAATTTCCTTACAAGAATACAGCTCTATTTCTAAAGGATGTTCTTATGAGAATTTCTTCCTTCACTATTAGATGAAAGCAAGGAAATATATGTGGTCTAACTCTCGTGAATGTGTAAATCTTCTGTTACAAGGAGCTGTCTGAGGTTATCCAGTGCTCACTAGGTTTGCCCCAGGACAAGCCAGGCTGAATGCCGCAATATACTTAGGTTAAGAGTCAGATGGGATCACTAACTCCCAAAAGTACAGTAGTCTACTGATCTAGATCAGTACAATCCACCTCTTGATCCAAGCTTGATCCACACCTTGGTATGGTTTATATTTTCCGAATATATATAATATGAATAATTTACAGGCTTGTCAAGTCCTATGTTTAAATCTTAGGACCCCTGGAAGATCACTGACTTAAAGAATATGACGTCTTTTTCAATGTTCCTAATACACTATGTTAATGAAGGTGCATTGTTTGTATATAGTCAGGGAGCTTTACTTATTGGTTCTTGCATATATTTGTTGTGATGTAACATTTAATTACTATATCTGAAACCTGCTTTGTTAGCATTCAGGATAGTGTAGTTGAGTTTCATTAAAGATCAGCACTGGAGAAAACAATCTTATAACAAAAAGTAGTAGAAGGATAATGATGTCAGAAAAATAGAGATGTTAATGGAAGGGAGAACTTTTAATCTGCAAACACCTGATTTAAAATCCATGAAATACACTTGGGGCAAGCTTCCCTTCATATTAATCTTTTTTTGCCAACTATCATTGTAAACTAGTACTTTAAAAGACTATGTTCAGAAAACCATCTATCACACTGTTGCGGTTTCTTAATATTTCATATATATTCCATTTTGCTTATCCTCATTTCTGTCCTAACAATACAATCTTATGTCCAGGTTTTCCTCATTAGTTTTAGTCTTTACTAAAACTCTTTCGGTTCTTTACTTGCCCAAAATGCTTAAGAATATGTAATGATCTTTGCAAACAGAGAAGCAAGAACACATACCTCTTTCTTTGTGAATTTAGTTATATTAAAATTGATGAAATTATAAAAATCATGCTTTGTTACCAATGCTTCTATTTTGAGAGCAAATAAAAATGAATTACTGGCCATATAACATACAAGATACAGAATTTCTGAACACAACAGTCCTAAATGCAACATCTTAAATAATGTAGTTTAGTATCAGTATTTCTGAAAATATATACTGAAAAATTTGCCAACAAGTAATGTCCTAAGTTTGGGGTATTAGTTAGTGGAAGATATGATGGCAGTATCATGTTGGTAGCCAAGGATATCATAATGTCACTGAATGTCACCAAAATGTCAATTTTTAGGCAGTAATATTAAAAATCTTAAGAAATATTGTGTTGTAATGGAATTGCAGATTGATATTCAAAATGCGTACAGTGCAGGTGAAATCTATACCTATAACAGGAAATATGCATTTGTCTGGCAGCAGCTGAAATATCTGTCAAGTATACTGAACATTACATGAACTTCTAAATATAAGTTAGTACAAAAAATCAGCTGCATAATGCAATAAATTGAGCTCAAGTAACAAGTTTAAGTTTCCCTCCACTTTGTTAGTTTTTACCAGACACCACGAAGATGGATTTATTCAGAGAATTTGTTTAATGCATTTCCTAGGAATAGCTTGGGATTAAAAACTTTTTTCTTGTGGTCATTTGCTTAGGAAATGGTATTTTTAATACAGCCAAGTGTTTCAAGTATGTTTGTCTCATTCAGAAAACAACAACAACAAAACTTAATTAGGAAATAGAATACAAAGAAATCATTTTTTAAAAGAATGTCTTATTCTATATCTGATGAAACACTAATACTCTTCCTCAGGCTTAAGAAACGTGACGTTAACATCTTGGTAGACTGATACAAAACAAAGAAAAATGGATGATGCCAGGAGTAATTCATTGCAGGTTATGATCTATTATCTGTGCCACAGGAAATTTAAAAAATAAAAAATCACAATTACTGAAAAGGTTTGACTCATTTATAATCCATCCCCTACTTAATTGAAAAAAGTTGAAGAAACAACTGTATTAAAAACACTTTATTTCCTCTTTCAGTTTTTTTCTTCAGTTTATTTTTTTGTTTTGAAGCTGTTGCAATTCCAGCTAAGCAGAAACAAAAGATTAAAAGCTTAGAAATCCAAAGCATAAATATTTAAACAGTTACTTCTATTAAAAAAGAATCTGAGCATAGTTTCTTGGAAACAGAGGTGAAGTTCCCCCCCCTTTTTTTTCTTCTAAATTATATCTCTGATCCTTGAGTTCTTTTTTCCATTTTTTTTAATTGACTATAAAAGCACCAGTAGTTCCTCAAAATCCCTGTATTCTCTAGAAGTGGTAAAGTTTTTCACAACACTGACAGGATAAAATGTTTTTTCAAAATAATATGAATTAGTAAAATGGATTCTGGCCATCAAAAATACTGTTTATTTTCAAAAGAAGTTTTGCACAACTTCTAAAATTGTCAGTAAAATTTCAAATGAAATCTTTCAAAACTAGTAAATCTTGTATCATAACTGGTGATAGGGAAATTTCTCATGCACATTAAACTCATAAACACTTTGTGGATATTGTATGGTCCATAGAATGAATATTATTGTATTAAGTTGGACCACTTTGGTGAATAAACTCTTTACGGAAGAATTAAATACTGCTAGTATTGCTTAACATTTATTACTAACTTACAAAACTGTTATGTTAAGGTAGAAGTTAATTCATTACCAGAAATCACGTTATTTCTTACCTCTGGAAATGAGATCGTAGCAGTTCTGGAATATAAAACATATAAAACACCGGCCTCCAACTGGATGTAGAGCCATTTAACACAACTCTCTGCAGAAGTCTGCAGTCTTCCAACCAATTCTTTATCCACTGCATAATCTAGCACTCTAACCTGTATCTGGAACAGGTGCCTTGTGAGATTGTGGATGCCCCATCCCTGGAGGCATTCAAGGCCAGGCTAGATGGGGCTTTGAGCAACCTAGTTATGTGCCTTAAAACTGTATGCCAGGAGGATCTGTTACAAATTTTTCTGAGGCACAGATGTGAGGCTCACCAGCCTGTAGTTCCCCAAGTTTGCAGAGATGTGGGAAGCCTCACTGTCAGTGTCCTGGCTTCAGCAGTTTTGGTTGTTTCTGAGTGATGAGTGTGTACCAGGGCCAGGACAGGCCACTCCAGCAGGGAAGAGTGGTACCCTTTATGGTGCAGCATCAGAGGGCAGGACAAAGCCAGGGCACACACCTGAATTAGGCGAGTGCTTAGTCCATGCCTTATGACATCATGCATAAGGCCATAATGTTGCCAGGAGATGGCTAGGGGTAACTAGTGGTTGGGGACTGGCTGAGCATTGAGTGGCCCCTTGGTGAGATCTTGTGTTACCAGTGAGTTATCAATCAGAAAGTTGTGGTGTTAGCTGGGTGTTGGTGGTTAGCAAGAGCACTGTGGATATGTATGCTTATATATAATTGTTACTGTATTTTTATTTCCATTTTCTTCTTCTGTCTTAATAAAGAGTTTTCATCTCAGTCCATAAGATTTGTTTCCATTCTGTCTCTCATACACCACTTGGGGAGGGAGGTGAGTGAACAGCTGTGTGGTGCTTAGCTACCTGCTGAGTTAAATCACAGCACTCTTTTTGGCACCCAACATGGGGCTTGAAGGTTTGAGATAACAACCCAGGCATTTTAAAACAGAACTGTATAGTAATATTAGTTTAATAGTTGCTGGTCACAATGTTATTTTTTTTTTCTATTTTCAGAGATCTGTCAGAGTTCTTTCAAGTATACATGATCTCTATTGTACCATTTCCAATATTCAGGGGCTGGATTAATCTTATCATTTTACTGCATTTTTAACACTGGTCCAGAAGCTAATCTGGTGTTTGTATTCAGTATTGCAGTCATCTTTGTACCTAGGGATCCATACCTTGGAAACTATTAATAATGGGAGCATGAGCTCCGTAGAGATAAGCAGGAATGTTCAAACTAGCATGTTACTATTGTTATGCCTACTGAATGTGCTTCAGTTTTTGTTTAGGGTTAAATAACTATTGCTGGATAAGCCCAAGGATCTGCCTTGAGGTGGGATAATTATGGGGGGCAGGGAATGTGGAAAAATATGGGCAGGTACCTAGAACATTAAGCACCTCTGGTGTTTTGGAATTTCACCCTGATCAACTGCAGAATCTTAATAAATAAATAAATAAATAAATAAATCCAAGTATTTTGAAGAGTAAGAGAGGGAACAGGGACTGTTTAGTGTGGAGGCGGCTTAGGGGAGACCTTGTTGCTAACTACAGCTTCTTAAAAGGAGGTTGTGGCAAGGTGGAGGTCAGTCTCTTCTGCTGGTTAATCAGTGATAGAACAAGAAGAAATGCCCTCAAGCTGTGCCAGAGGAGGTTCAGGTTAGATAATAGGAAAAAAATATTCTTTAAAAGAGTGGTCAGGCACTGGAATTAACTGCCCTGGAGATGGTAGAGTCACATTACTAAGAGGTGTCCAAGAAACATGTAGCTGTGGTATTTGGGGATATGGTTTAGTGGGCAGTGCTGATGGCTGACAATTGGACTAGATGATCTTAGTGGCCTTTTCCAACCTTAATGATTCCAGGGTTGTCTGACTCTGATATATATATTGTTGTAATTACCTGTTTGTTTACAGTTTCTTCCTCTATCTTAGCAAACAGCTTCTATCTCAACCCACAGGTTATTTTTTACATCCCTCGCCAAGTACAGTTTTAACTGTGCCTTTGCTTTCCTGTTCCCATCCTTGCATGTTTGTATGCTTCCCAGGTCACATGTCCCTGTTTCCAATGCCTGTGCATTTACTTCTTAACCCTCAGTTTGAAATGCAGGTCCTTACTCAGCCATACTGGTTTTCTGCCTCCTCTGCTTTATTTCTTATATTGGGGAATGTAGAGCTCTTCTGCTCTCAGAATCACAGAATTGTGGGGGCAGGAATGGACCTCAAGAGATTTGAATCCAACCCCCTGCTAATGCAGGTTCCCTACAGTAATCCATACAGGTAGATGTCCAGATGAGTCTTGAATATTGAAGGAGACTCCACAACCTCTCTGGCCAACCTGTTCCAGTGCTCCATCACCCCTACTGTGCAGAAGTTCTGTTTGTTTGTATGGGACTTCCTACATCTAAGTTTTAGGTCACGGTTCCTTGTTCTGTCACTTCACACCACTGAGAAGTGCCTGGTGTCATGCATTTGACTCCCACCTCCCTCTAGATATTTATAAATATTAATCAGAAAAGTGTGTTTAAAGAGCTGCCAGCTTTGTTCTGTCCCGTTGTCTCTGAGGATGTCTTCTCATAAGATCTCATCCAATGATTCCTTAAACATCTAGAAGTTCCCCTTCCTACAATCCAGGGTCCTCACTTCACTCTTTGCCAGGCTCATGTTTGTTGAGATCATGAACTTGACCGGGGCTGGCTCACTGCAGCCCAGATTACCTCCAATCATATCGTCTTTAATGATCACCTCTGCACTGGTGAACAACAGGTCCAGTAGTGCTCTGATATATCTGTCCAAAACCCGAACCAGGAAATTATCTTTAATGGGCTCTCCTGGATTCACTGCAGTTTCCATAATGATTTTCCATCAGATATCTGGGTTGTTGAAATCTCCCATGAAGATGAGAACTTGTGAGTGTGACATCTCTTCTAGCTAAAGCAAGAAGGCCTCATCAACAGGCTCCCCTGATCAGGCAGCTTGTAGCAGATGATAACCACCAGATGTCCTTTATCTATCTGGTCCCTACAGTAACCCATAAGCTCACAACCTGGTCGTGACTGTTTCTCACAGGCATCTCTTTGCATCCCCTTCTTAGAAGAAAACTCTCCCATTCCTACTTCCTTGCCCATCCTTTCTAACAAGTTTGTAGTCATCAATCATAGTATTGTAGATCAGCCATTCATGCCACTATGTTTCTGTGATAACAATTAGGTTTATTCTATTTAATTTTTTCTATGATTCTATGTGGTTTATTCTATTAGTTTATGATTCTATGTGGCTTGTGGTAGCAATGATAATGGGAGGATGGTTGGATCAGATGATCTTGTAGGTCCTTTCCAACCTTCTAAGTCATTGTTTTTTAGCTGCACCACAGTTTCCTTCTCATGCTCATTTCCCCTACTGCATGCTTTGACACTTAGCTGGGCTATCAATTGTGCTACCTTCTTGGAGGAGCCCTCCCTGATTCTGCTGAGATAAATCTGGGCATGCAGGCACTTGTTCATTGCTGGGGAAAATGCATAGCTAATGATGGTTATTATGCTGAAAAATAGTGTTTTGTAGCTAAGAATTTGTTCTCTCAAACACTATTATTTTGTTCTTTTTATCTGTTGTAGTTTCCATGGAAATAAATAAGAGGTGTAACTTTCAGAGCTATCTATGCATATTGCTCATATAATTATGCTGCAGTTCATAACTTTAAGATTAAAACATTACCTTGGTTCAGCATAAGCACATAATGAATTCATTTACAAGTAAAACACATTACTACAAATAATAAATGCATAAAAAGAAAAACATTTAGAAACATTACAGTATAAATGTTTTAAAGTTTAACAGGTAGTATTCCATCTATTTGAAACTGAAAATAACACCAGATATCTTTGGTATTGCACCTGATACAATATGGTCTAATCTCATGTAGTCTCATCTTGGGCTTTAAATTGGTTTCACTTTATACTTTCTATACTTGTATCTAGTTATTTCTGCAAGCTAGACTTCTGTTTGTGAAATTCCTTCATAGCTGCTGAATATGTTTCTCACATTATATCTCATGAACATAACTTTGTGAGCAGATAATGAATAAGTAATAAAAGGAAGAAAGCTGTTTTTTACCAATTTTTTTCTTTCTCCTTCACTTTCTGTCTGTATCTACTTTCAGACAGACTATTGTATGTAATTACTGTCATTTTTTTACAGAAAGTTCATCTGCTAACCTATTTTCAGACAGCATATTTAAAATCAGTAAGAAGAAAACTTAAATTGGCCACAGGGAGTAGTAGCTCTTTCTTCAGAGCTCAAGGCAAGAAGGTGAAATGTTTTCTTTCATTCAGCTTTTTTTTTTGTTGTTAATACTGAAATTTTCTGACTCATTATTTTCACCACATTGCCAACTACTACTTTCCTGTAATGTTAAAATAAATAAATAAATAAATAAATAAATAAATAAATAAAAATCTTAGTTCTGATATCTGAGAAAATAAAAATTAATCTTTTTCAGTAGTTTCAGTCATTTATGTGCCCATTTAAATCCATGTCCAATGCTATTCTTCATTAAATATATAAAACAGAGTACTTTTTTTACCTATCAATAATAGCATCAAATACTCCAAAGCACTGATTTTTTTATTGTTGCAATTTATTTCTGGTTTCCAGCAAAATGTAGCTTTCAATAAACACTGAACAGAATATTAAGGTAATATTTAATATTTTAACATTGTAAAATAGTTTAAAAGTAAATATATACATATATATATTTAATGGGCTGAACTATGTAGATACTTAAAGTTTAAGTAGGTTTAGTGTATCATGATTATTAAAATTAAATGTGATCTTCAGTGGAGTGGTTAGTGATCCCAAAGAGGGTAATTTCTTTAGGGAAGAAAAAAAAAAAATGTTATAAATGCAAAGAAAGATTTTAAAGAATTATTTTCACTTGCCAATTTAAAACATAATTAAATTTGGATTTTTACAGTAATCTGTCGAACAGTATGAAGGAGCTGGTCTTGCTGTGTATGTATTTATCCTAAGATATCAAGTTCTTCTGTTTAATTTTGTGAGTATGTTTTGTATCTAGACATTACTCCATTTCAAAGCTTTCTGGTCAGCATGAAACTTTGTGAAGGTTGAAGAAGTCATGTGTATATTTAGAAAGTGCTTCAGTTCCTGAGTGTAATGCTTACCTCATAAACTAAATGATGCAGACTACCCCAAGTTGCTCAGGACTCTAGACCAGATGTCACATATTCTCACTGCAAGGTACTTGGCTCTGCATTCCCTCTACACCATGTCTGATGCTGTACTTACAGGAAGGTAATTATGACTTTTTACATGTTAATCTATTTGAAAGTGTCTTGATATGAAGTAGTAACTGGATCTGTACTGAACTGGACTGTACTGAAGCCCACACTGCATTGCTTTTATGGTCCATGATTTGGTATGTGACGTGAGATTATTCAGTGATGTTAGGTCTCAAAATTCTATGATAGCACTGAAAAATTCTATAGTTCAAAGAAAACTAGGCTTGATGCAGTTTGATCCATATCACCTGCCATGTTCATTCTTTAGAATGAACTCTCTCCTGTTGCAAAAGGGATGGGGGAAAAAAAAAAAAAAAAGGTTGTTGTCATAGGTGACTCCTTTCTGAGGGAAAAAGAGGGTCCAGTAGGTTGACAAGACCTGACACATAGGGAAATCTGCTGCCTCCCTGATACCTTGGTAGGAAATTTTACTAGAAAACTAACTAGTTTGCTGATGTCACTGTGAGAATTCTGTCAGTTATTTTTCAGTGATCTTGGGAATCCAGAGGAGTTGTAGTCAACTGGATGCTGACAAATGTTTAATTAGATAACCCTTACAGATGTAATAGGTTTAACGCCAGCTTCAGTTCAACAAACACCACTTATATTTCATTTCTATTCACTCATGTACGTTGGACTCATTTCTCTTAATAATGTTTTTTGCTTACTGTGTAGCATCAAATTTCTTTATGAAACTTGATTCTTTACGAAATTTGATTCTTTATGAATTTTGATTGGGATAGAAAGATTGTTAGTAATCAGGTTTGATGAATAAAACCTGTAATGATAGCTAAAGGGGACCTCAGATATCAGAAATAATGCAATTTAATATTTGCAACAGCAAATTGAAAATATGACTTAAGCTTACATAAGGAATCACTGGCAATATCATGTTCTAGTCTTAAAACCTCCTAAAGTTTGAGAAAAAAAAAAAGCAATTCTAAACCGAATGTTGTATATCTCCAAATACCTTGAATGAGAAGGATTATTTGAATTCTAAACTGAAGTTACTTCATGTATAAATACTTGTGCCTTGCTATGGTCCTTTTTCAACACTTACCTAATTGATTTCTTATTTATGTGAATAACTGTATGCATGAATGTACACTTAGTGCATCATAGAAGTTAGAAAATGGTAAAAAGAATGATGAGAGAATATGGATTTTGAAAAAAAAATTAACAAGAAATTATTTCTGAATTCTGTAAAACCTGGATGCAATGAAGAAATACTATTGTAGATGAATTACTTTTATTCATCTTGTTTTCTTAGGATTGAGATAAACTAATATTCAGTACAATCAAACATAAAACCAAAATAAGACCCATCTACTGTGAGAATCAATTCTGAAAGTGAACATACATATACATTTCACATTTCCTGTTGGAAGGAACTTCATAGAATCATAGAATGGCCTGGGTTGAAAAGGACCTCAAAGATCATCTAGTTTCAACCCCCCTGCTATGTGCAGGCTCACCAACTACCAAACCAGGCTGCCCAGATCCAATATAACTACTGGGACTTCCTTGACCCAAGTGCAGAGCCCTGCACTTGGCCTTATTGAACCCCATCAGGTTAACACAGGCCCACTTCTCCAGCCTGTCTAGGTCCCTCTGGATGGCTTACCTTCCCTCCGGTGTATTAACTGCTCCACTCAGCTTGGTGTCGTCTGCAAACCAGCTGAGGGTGCCATCATCTGTGTCTTCAATGAAGATCATCGAAGGCCATACAGCAGCTAAGAGCCACCACCATAATGTCATGGGACAGGGAACAGGGCTAATTAGTCACAGGCTATATGTGACCTGTGAGCTGCAGGTTGGACATGCCCAAACTAGACAGTCTCCAAAGGTCCCTTCCAGCCCCAAGAGTCTGTGATTTAGTGAAACTGGCAAGGAAAACTTTTAGAATACTCTTCCACTGTGCAAGGGTGGCAAGACACATAAAGGCACTACATTGAAACAGATTATTTATGTGTGAAATAAACTGTCCATCATTTGAACTCTTTAAATGACCTAAATCACCACCACCCTAAAAAAAAAACAACAAAGCATAAAAAATGCAGAAACAAGAAATGTAGACTACAGTTTTGTTTTTGTTTTTTCGCTTTTTTTGGGGAAAAAAAAAAAAAAGCCAGTTGCTTTTGTAGTTTGCCAAAATGTGAAAGGCAACTATTAATTCATATGCATGGGCTTGGAGAAAGGCTGGCAGTTTGACCTTCAGCTCAGTAAAAATATTGATCACTGATGGAATACTTGCATCTGTACACTGAAAATACTAATAATAAAATAATAATTAGCCAATCTTCCCAAGTTATTTATTATTCTTGCAGGAGAAAGTCAATTTTTATTTTCCATTTTGCCAAATATGTCACAGGATTCAACATGTGCATGCAGTAAAATACTGCATGATCATTTCAAGTGTTCCAAGACCTTTTCAACTTGTTATAAATGAGATTCTATTTTTGACACTTCAGGTGTTTACATGTTCATATAAATACTGTTTGAGATAATTGCTTTTGTGGAATATTGCTGTCATTTTCTAACAGCTTTCTCTTGAATGATTGTCAGCTGATTTTCAGACTCTTCAGCCACAGTGGTAAACATGACTATGCTGCAGTATCTCCAATTGTTTCAGCATATTTATGCATGCTTATAAATTTTCTGGAGACCCTGAAAATTATACAACTTTTAACAAATCTTTAAAATTTTTTGGCAATGTATTTTAGAACAAGTAGTAAATGTTTAGTCTGTGCTCTCCACATTTTGAGGTATCTACATGGTTATGTTTTTTATTTGAAAAAATGTCTATCATATATACATACTTAAAACTTAGAAAGATTGTTCATTTTCTGGAATGGCATTTGAGGGTTTACTGGCATCATTTATTGGGGGGAGAGGTGGTTGCTTTTATGTAAGAAACAATTCTGTCCCAAAATCTGTAATTATAATTTCAGCATTCATACCTGCATAAAATGGAATTATAGGAACAAACTGCTTTTTATAAACACTAAAAAATGAAAAGAATTATATGGAAAAATATCTTTCATAGTAAAATGAGCTTATCTTCATTGCTTTATTCTGCTGTACACTCCAAGCGTGCATGAACAGGCAAGGGCATGCACTTAGGCCTTGCTTAAGAATATCCATCATATTTTATGAAAGGCTATCTTATATACAAGTTGTTTTTTAGATGGGGTTGGATCCATATGGTCTCAATAATGCCACCAACATATAGCTAAAACGTCCATGTCAAGGAACACTGTACCTTACAGCAGCTTGAAATTTCTATTTTGCTTATTCCTAGACACAAGTTTTGAGTAAGCTCTCGTTGTGTGATAAGGACAATTTTCTTTGACTTCAGGATGCTTAAAATGCTAGTGTTAGAATGAAGGACAAGCCATGCTTACGAACTGAGAGTATCAAACCCATGTTATATTGTGCCTGCACTTTTTAGGATATTAGTAATAGGAATTATGATTAATTCCATCATGTATGTGACTCTGTTCAGTGTTTACAGTCTGACATTTTATGTGCTTTGTCACTTGTTAAACATTTCCACTGTTGTACTGCTCTTCAGCTGCAACATTGGCAACATGACAAACTTGAAATCTTAATGATTCATTGATCCAAAGTAAGCTGTCTAAAAGTACATTAAGAAAGGTATATGTTTTGAGGTTAAGAAAAAAATCTTGAGTGATAAAAGTTTGATATCAAACAGATGAGTATCTCTGCAAATTTCTACTGTCTCTTTTTGTTCAAAAAAAGGAACTTTTTACATAATCTAAATCAGTTTAATAGTATTCAATAAAAAACCTTTTAAATATCATAACCATCTAAAAAAACTATACTTCTAATACAAATAAAGAAGATTCCTCCAGCAATCTTTGCTTATCCAAATATATCTAAAGACATTTTATTAGAAGGGTCTTCAAGCAGAAATTAATTTGATATGTATATCATATATACGTATATAATATATACAATTATATTATAATAATATAATGATATAATACATGTACTGTTATATTGTATATATATAATATATATATTGTCAATGGAAATCCCTCCTATACTCACATGAGATCCTACTTCCATGACCACCTTTTGAAAATAAGAAGTTGCCACTCTGTTGAAGGCTCAGTTTAGAAATAACACTAAGAACTGATAATTTGTAAATCTTTTATTAAATTGACTGAATATCAGGGCTGCAGTTACCAGTGAGGCTGTCTTTAAATGGTATTTCCTGTTGAGTTCAAAGATTCAGATTTTCATATTACATATGTTTTCATTAGAAAATTCTTGAAGGGCCATGAAATGATCTTCCAAGAGACATTACATGGTTTAAAAATAGTACACTCTGGACAGTTTCAAATTCCAATTGGTGCTATTGCTCATATGTAAATATCACAAAGGAATTTATAAACAGCCTTACAGATGCCATTGCTTTATTGCTTTTACTATATTAATTATCTGTGGCATTCATGATTAGCTAGTGGCACAGACTAGGCATTACACAGTGCAAAACAAACAAACAAAAATTGTATCGAAAATTTTCCTGTCATCCTTTTTGATAGAGCTTACGCATATATATATACGTATATATACTTAGTATATAGTATATATAGTATATAGTATATATAGACTATATCTATATATGTATGTGTATATACTTAAAGTCTATTTTATTTCTGATTCAATATGGAATATAATATTTTTTTCCATGAATGTGGCATCTATGTATTGTTGAAACATGGTATAGGAAAATATGTAAAGGCAAAATGAAAAACAATATAACTCAGAAATTCAGTTCTGAAACATACCAGAGCAGAAAGTGTAAGAATATTTTGACCAGAAGAAGTCTCATGTGACAATGCTTCAATGCACTGCAGTTTCTGCTTGTTATCTTTTGATATGTTTATGTAAAATTATCCAAAACAGGCTTTGATTTCATGAAAATGAATTGCATTAGTGGTTGCAAGTTAAAATTTTAAACATCTTGAATTAATTACCAAGAAAAAACAAAGCAAACAAACCAACAAACCAAAAAGAAACCAAGATTTCAATTTACTTGATTTAACATCAAAAATTCAATTTGGGTCTGCTGTCGTCAAAACAAAAACACTTTTGCATGTAATAAATTTCTGAATGTTTTACTACAATGCACAACACTACAGTTTAGAACATTTCTTTTTTGACTAATGAGTATGACATCTTCCTGCCACCTGTGAAATAAGGACAATTTTTTTGCTATATGTTTATAATATAAATACATTAATAATTCATGTAAATATTTGCAGCTATGCCAGCTACTGTGAAAATATGTTTGAAAAGTTCTTGTGAATTTTATTGCTCATATATTTACAGAGGTTTTCTGGGCTTCTTGTTCAAATTCAGTTTCACATGAGAAGTAAAATTACGCTAGGTTGAATTATTAGCTCTCTAAGGGATGAGAGAGAAGAGGCATTTAGTGCTTAGATAATGGGACAGATTTTCATATTCATTATTGAGTACTGTCTCCTAAGCATGAGATTGAGGTGAAAAGTGGTTATCATAGATCTAGGCAGCATGCCCTTCTATACAGATATCATTGTTTCTGCCAAGACCCATTACCCAAACATAGGAAAGAAAATGTCAGAAACAGACCAGTTTTTCAAGTGTTGTTTTTCAAATTCCTTTTCATTCAGTGGAACTGCTGTAAGCCCAACTCTATAGAAATCAAATTGAGATATTCAAATCTTAGTTTAGGCAATTTTTTTTATGCTTCCAGATTTGGAAAAATCTGGGTTTACACTTTAGATCCTCCTTTGAAAAACTAGAGTTTATGTTAATTTATATATATATAAATATTAAAACACTTCTCACTTACTAAATTAAATACAATTTAGTAAGTTTTAACATTCAGTGTTTAAATGTTGATTTAAATTAATTGCTTAGAATAGTGGTTCTCAAGCTTTCGTAATCCAACTTGAGAAGATCAGAAATCTTCCATGTCTTCTTTTAATTCATAAACAAGTATTCATCATAACAAAGATCTGTAAAATAACGTAAAAAGTTGTTGAATGCTCTGTGTCAAATACATGATGAATCACTTCGTTACTAACAAAATGATACACCCTTTCCTAAACAGAATATTATCTAGCAATTGAGGATGTGAAGGGCAAAGTGGATATAAAGGATACCCATCCAGCAACTAATTAGTAATTATTCCAGCCCTGGAACAAGATTAAAGTTAATGCTTGACAAAATATACTACTATGAGTCATCATTATAAGGTGGTCAAATGCTAACATCATGCTTCCCTTGTAAGGATGCACTGTATTCTGATAATGAGTTTGTTTACTAGGCAACCTAACATATTATTTAAGAAGTCACTCAGTGGCTTCCCAGGTTTAGCTTAGCATTTCAACAAGAAGATACACATCCAATTTATTGTACTGTTGTCTTATGTTTAACATGCTAATGATTATTTTCACAGAACTATCTATTAAATACTCACAAAATATATCTTCTGCATAAAATGGCATTTCATTATTTTAAAATGCAACTCTTGTTAGAGCAGTTAGGAATTAGTTTATAGCTCTAGTATGATTTTGTAGAGAGTAGCAAGATTGTTCTGTCCTCATTTATGTCTGTTCATAAAGAGGGAATATAAACATGCTTTTATTTCATTCATTATGACATATTTTGTGCATAATTTTGAAAATAGTAAACATCAAAACAGATTTTGAAAGCATACTTTTCTTCTCCACTGCATTAACTAATTTATCCACATGTATCTATGCTGAAGAATCTCATACAAAGGTAGACATGTTTTTAGAAGAGTAATGAGTACTCATTGGCTTGTCAGGGAAAGACAGTATTGCAGTAACTTCAATTAGTTACAAGAAGAAATCTCAAAAATGAAATTGTGGGAGAAAAAAGTCAAATTTCTCCATTTTCTTGAATAATCATTCTGCTAACATCTCTTAAATTTTGTCTGAATTGCATTTCGTACTTAGTGATGAGGCACTGTAAGAAGTCCATTTTAATCTACATAGCTTTTGTTAAATAGTCTGAGCAGTGCAGTGCAACAATGCATTGAAGTTTGTGTTCAACATGAATTATATTTTGACTAAAGTTAGCCCAGATTGTAGCATAACAAGTGATTTCCCAATTTCTCCATTGTTAGTAGCCAGAAATCAGACTCCTAATTTGAATTGGAATTGTAGATACCTGCCTTTGTACCTGTTTTCAATAGTCAAATTCAAGAAAAGATCTAATTTGTTTTGTGGTTGTTGGAAACAGAGATGCTTCTCTCTATTGCTGAAGTTTGCCTGTAATCAGACTGGTAGTGGTTAATAGCAAGGATGGCAGTAGGGTTCTCGCTTAGCATTTTCTGCCATGTAAATGCAGTAGAATTCAGTCTTCAGTCTTTTAAAAAAATAGCTGCTGTAAACTCATAGAATTTTGTACTTTAATCTGCAGACCATAGTTTTACTTCTTACACTGTCACATGCTTGCTCTTTGTTGTAGTTCTCTAAATAATAAATTAAAAACAAACCAAGAATGGCTTTGTATTACAGGAAATTTTCACCCATTTTCATTTAATAAATCTCGCTAAGAACTTTATAATCAGCTTTCTTTAAGAACATTTTAGTCTACTTCTCTTTGCAGTGTATAATAATTGCTTGTTAGCAAGTTTGTCTGTATACATTCCTGCTAAATTCACATAAACAACAGCCAACATCAGAACATCCGTATCCAGAATTTCCAGTATCCAGTATCCTCTGGGAATTTGGGAATCTGCTACCAGTATGAAAGATCTAGTTTTTTTCTTACCATCTAAAGTTGGAGGCAGAACTTCTGTCTGAATCAGTTTTCATTTGGGCATTTTTGCAGTGAAAACTATTTGGTTTTCCTGAATTCAGAGAAAACAGAATACGAGGGCCTGATTCTTACTACATTTTCCGTATATAGCTGACAGTGGTTGCAAGTCTTTATTAATGAGCTTTAGATCTTGTACTCTAATCCAAGTTGGAAATGCATCATTTTTTTGTTAGAATATTAGTTGTTGATTACTAGTAGAAGTCGCTGTACAGAAATATACAAATTGTGTACAAAGAGCAATGATGATGATAATTCACGTCCTGTCAAGTAATAAAATATTATTTATCAAAATGTTTGTGCAAAGTTTGGAAGATGGCATTGTACAGTCTGCTGATGGACATTGTATGTGTACTCTTTGCAAACTCCTGGAGGTTTCTGGACTTTTTCTAAAGACATCTATGAAAAGCCAGTGGAAAATAACGTCATTGTCAGTTGGCTTAACACTTTCACAGATGGGGTAAGAGAAATTACAGTTACATGAGCAGAAAAAAGAAATACTTGAAAGGAAGGCGTTGCATAGCTAAAAATGAATTGTGTTACTATTGGAATGCTGCTCCAAGAGATCTTCTATTCAAATAGAAACATCTCAAATATATTAAAAAAATGTAGCAGGAATTACGATATTTTGAATGAAGTATAACTTCGCATGTTTGAGCTAAGCAAAAAAAAATAAAATAAAAAAATCTTTGGAAGTTGGTAAGGATTTAACAGGATTATGAGATCTATCTATCGAACAGGTTTCCTTTTCCAAACACCCAATGATTCAATAGAAAACAAAAGATGTATGAACTGTTAAAGCAATGTAAAGAAAGATAAGAAGAAGCATAAATTTGTGCTGTATGTTCACTTTTGGAATTACAAGAAATAGAGGAATATTTTACTTTTAGTTTTAATTGGGAAAATTATTTTAAGTGTCAGGACAGGCATTCAGGATAATAGGAATTAAGGCATGTAAATCTGAATTACTGTATTTGGTATGGAAACAAACCTCAGATATTAATGCTCTTAAGGTATAGGGATTGGATTATCATTGTTTGAGAATCTTGAAAGAACTGGTACAGGCAATCTCAGTCTTGTAGTGAGAACTGTTGATAAGATTATAAAATCAGAATTAGTGTTACAGTGATAGCATTATTTGGAATTCCAAAGACAGGAAATCCTCCAGACAAGTGCCATGGCCTTTTATTTAAATAAACCAAAAACAAACAAAAACCCCACAACTTCTGAAGATAACAAGGACTAGACACTGAAACAAATGGCAAAAATCTCACACGGGTTAATTATGGGAAGTGCAGAGTTCTCTGCAGGCACCAGTGCATGTTGGGAGCTACTCAGCTAGAGAGTAGCTCTGCAGGGAAAAATCCAGGGATCCTACTGGACACAAAGTTGAATATAAGTCAGCAACATGCCCTTACTACTAAGAATGCTAATGGCATTCTTGTCTGCATTAGATAAGGTATCAACAACAGGCTGAGAGATCCTTTCCCTCTACTCAGCACTGCATAAGCCAGACCTGGATTACTCTCTCTAGTTGTCAGCACCCAGTACAAAAGAGACATGGACATATAGCAAAGAGTCGAATGAAAGGCCACCAAGATGCTGAAGGGACAGGAGCACTTCTCCTATGAGGAAAGGCTGGGAGAGCCGCAGCTGCTCAGCCTGGAGAGGAGGAGGCTCAGAGGATCTCTCAAATTGCCACTAATATCTGGAGGGAAGGTACGAGGACAGATCCAGGCTCTTCTGAGTGGTATTAGGACACCAGGACAATATGAAATGGGCACAAACTCAATGCAAGTGTCTCCTTCTGAATATAAGGAAGCACTTCAGTTCTGAGCAGGTGATGGAGCACTAGCACAGGCTGCCTAGGGAGGTCCTCTTGCTTGGAGATCTTCAAATGCTATCTACATATAGGCCTTGGCACCTTGCTCTAGGTTTTACTGCTGGAGAATGAGTTGGACCAGATGCACCCAGAGGTCCCTTCCAACCTTAAATATTTTTTGACTCTTTACAAAATATTTTGTGTAAAATTAGTGTTTGCTTACTACATTAGGTACTACTATTTTTTAGAGGAAGAATTGTTAGAATAAGTGGTTCAAATGAGAAGCATGGGTATCAGCAAAAGAATTTTAGGGCAGATGTGAGAGAAGTTTGGCAGAACACTGCTACTAGGATTTCACTTATAATTTTAATTTGTAGTTGTGTTATAAACAGTAGACTGTGGGAGTACAGCAGTGACACTTTCATATTACTCAGCATTAAGAAACCATCACTTTGAAGAAGAATCAGGTTACAAGATCTTGGAGTAGGCAAGTAGGATGGAATATAATTCTTATAAGTAAATCTCCAACTTTTAAAACTATAAAAGAATGTAGAAAATCCATTCATGTCTGTGAGGACAGGCTGACCAGGAGGGAAAGACAAGTTCAGTAACTAAACTTACTTGTATTTCCTTCATAATTAATAACCATTTTGTGGCATAATGTCAATATTGAAAAACTAGAATTTTGCAGTTCCTTAGTTTTTGCACATAATACCTTTTGTGATGGCTAAGCTACTCACTGACAGAAGTTATTTATATACAAACAATATTAAATGCAACTAAAACAAGGATGAGCAAGGCAAGCAGATGGGCTTTCTTTCACTAGGGCACTTTGTCCAATACAAAAATTCATATCATAATTTCAGAAATAGATTTTATTAATGTTTATTTTTCACATAAACTATATAAAAGGTAACAGATAAGTAGAGGATATACTGTTTTAAATAAAAGCACTGTATCAAAAAATTCAGCAGGGTGTCTGGACAAATTTCAGGATTCCCAGAGCACAGTCTATATACCCACTTATTTCAGTTTCTTAAAAGCAAAAATATAATTCAGGTATCCTAGAATATTGTGGATAATTAAGTTACAAACTGAATATTATTTCAGAACTGTGTATTTGAGTACACTAGAGTAGCATTTTTTATAGAAAAATAAGATCTGTTAAAAGACATGACATTTCAGGAAAATTACTACTACCACAATACTGAAATCCAGGGAAAAAGCTATCTCATCTTTGAAAGCTTTTACTTCTCTTTTATACAATCTAATTGAGTTCCGAATACGTACATTGCATAGCAGCATAGAGATAACCCCTCTTCACTACATTAATATACAAATTCTTAAAAAATGAAATGCAAGCATTTACAAAAAACATACTTTCTTTTCTCCGCAACCCTGTATAGAAGGCAAAGATGATATGAATGGAGAATGAGGTTAAAAACCAAAAACTTTTTTTTTTTTTGGATGAATATTTATTCTCTTTCATGTAGATATCTCTAACTGTATGAAGAGATCCAGCTTTTTCATTTACTATTCTCAGCTTTATGATTTAATACTAATTTCATCTTACACAGAACAAACTAGAAGTCTTTCCACTAGTCATCAGTGCTGTTTTTCATTTAACCTAAATCTGGGCTGCTGGCAAGACTTGTTCTGTTACCTGTTCCTTCTTCAGTATATTCAAATTTGAGAAAAAAATAACTGACAATGGAGACAGGTTTTAGCAGACAACTTTTTGAGCAATGTAAGTAATCGCTATTTAAGCCTCTTTTATTAAATGAATGATAACATGATTACATTAACAGAATAATTTTATATCAAATATTTTCTTTCACATTATTTTCTTTCACATCTTCTCACGGAATAAGTACAATATTGTGACATTTGAAAGTAGCTTGTATCAGTATTTAATGGAACAAATTCAATTCCTCTGTTATTCTTTTCTTGATGTATACATGAGTGGTGTCTCATCCTAACTTGTCCCTCAAGATTCAAGTATCCTCAACTACATGTTTTAAATGAGTACTATTAAAAATAACAGAAAATAAACTTCATTTTAGAAATTGTAAAATCACAGAATCAAAGAACTGTATGGGCTGGAAGAGGTTTCTAGAGATCATTGTGTGCAACCCCCCTGCAAAGCAGGCTCCCTACACCAGGCTGCCCAGGTAGGTGTCCAGGCAGTTCTTGAACATCTCCAGAGAAGGAAACTCCACAGCTCCCCTGGGCAGCCTGTTGCAGTGCTCTGTCACTCTTACCATGAAGAGTTCTTATGCACATTTGTATGGAACTTCCTATGCTTCAGTTTGTGACCATTTCCCCTCGTCCTATTGCCACTCTCTGCTGAAAAGAGTCTGGCCTCGTCCCTTTGCCACCCACACCTTAGGTATTTATAGATACTGATCAGATCAACTGAGTCTCAAATCTCAACTCTCAACTCAGTCTGCTTTTAGGTTTTCTTTTAGGTTTGTTATAGAATCCCAAAACCACATGATTTAGAAGGAACCTTTAAAGGACATCTAGTCCAACTACCCTGCAGTAAAAATGGACACCTACAGCTCAGTCAGGTTGCTCAAAGCCCCATCCAGCCTGGCTTTGAATGCCTCCAGGGATGGAGCATCCACCACCCTGGGCAACCTGTTCCAGTGCCTCACCACCCTTATTGTAAAGACCTTTTTTCTTATAGCTAGTCTAAACTTTATCTCTTTCTCTTGAAACCCTTTCCCTTGACCTATCACAGCACACCCTGCTAAAGAGTCTGTTCCTTCCTTTCCTATAGACTCTCTTTAGATACTGAAAGGCAGTTATCAGGTCTCCCCAGAGTCTTTTCTTCTCCAGGCTTAACTGCCCCAGTTTCCTAAGTCTGTCCTTGTAGGTAGGTATTTTGTCCCTTGGATCATTTTGGGGGCCTTCCTCAGGACATGGATCAACAGGTCCATGTCTCTCCAGTACTGAGGACTGTTCCAGTGCAGAGTAAAGGGGCAGGATTGCCTCCCTCCATTTGCTGGCCATGCTTCTTTTGATGCAGGCCAGGGCACAGTTGGTTTTCTGGTCTGCAAGGGAACATTTCCGGCTTACGTTCAGCTTTCTATCTCCCAGTATCTCCCAAGTCCTTTTCAGGAGGGCTGTGCTCTATGTTTTCCTCCCCCAGCTTGTCAAGACAGTGTGTCTCAGGTGCAGACCTCACAGCTGGACTTTTTGAACCTCATGAGGATCTCCTTGGCCCACTGCTAGCACCTATCTGTCTCTCTGTATGGCACCCCATCTCTTGGATATGTTGACTGCACTACACAGCTTGGTGTCATCAGTAAACTTGCTGAGTGTGCATTCAATTCCACAGTCAATTGATGAAGAAATTAGAGAGCACTAATCCCAGATCTGACCCCTTAAGGACACTACTCATCACTTAACTCCACCTTGACACTGAACCATTGACTATCACTCTCTTAGTACAATCTTGCAAATACTTCATCCTTCACACAGTCCACCCATCAAATCCATATCTTTCCAATTCAGAGAAAATGATGTGGGATACTGTGTCAAATGCCTTACTGAAGCCCAGATAGATGACAAGGTTCTACACCTGTACTGGAACAATCCCTGAGATATAGGTTGAGAGAAGACATTAACAGAAGCATGCCCAGAAGGTCAAAAAAGGTGATTCTGCCCATCTACTCTGTTCTCCACCTGCAATACTGCATCCAGTTCTGGGGCTCCCAACACATGAAGGACATGGAGCTGTTGGAGCATGTCCAGAGCATGGCCACAGATGTGATCAGAAGGAGCAGCTCCACTATGAGGACAGGCTGAAAGATCTGAGACTTTTCAGCATAGAGAACAGAAAACTTTAGGAGACCTTATAGCAGCCTTCTGTATCACCTCCCTCTTTTCTATGTGCCACAGCATAGTCTCCTGGAGGATCTACTCCATGATCTTCTCTAGCACAAAGGTGAAGCTGACAGGTTGGTAGTTCCCTGGGTCATCCTTTCTACCCTTCCAAATGTGGGTGTGAAATTGCTTTTTTTCAAATCACCAGGGGCATCACCTGATCAATGTTGTGCTTTTTCACTAGAAATGTATTTAGGCTGACTTCTATAATTCTATGATTTTCTTACTAATGGGGGAAAAAAAAAAAGAAAAAAAATAAAGCCATTGTTGGTTTGGTTTTGTTTTTCAACATTTCAGTATTAGCTATTGTAAAAAAAGAAATTGGTTTTCTTCAATAACTTTTTCCAAACTTTTTCTCTGGGATTATTAGTTGTACCTAATAGTTTCACTAACATGCAGTTTTTGAATTTGGGGCTAGATGACAGATATAGCTGCTTCATAGCAGTTATGCATCCAAAAACAGCTAATGCAATGTCATCACATGTAAAGTTTCTGTTTACTTTTGTAGAATGTTCTTTAAGGCACTGAACCCTTTCTTATGCAGCAGGGAAGAGATGAGTCTGTAGGTATGACCAGCGTAATTTAAAGAGGTAGGCTGCTACGCCAGCCATAGCAATTTTTCCTCAAGGATTACTGACCTGTAAAGCCAAGGAGAGAAGGACTTTCTCTCTTCAAATGAGACAAGAAGGTAGTTAATCTCTCTGAGAGATACAGACATTCTTTTCCAGACTACTCCATCAATCTCAGTTTAAATTTATGTGACTTTAGTAAAGTGTTTTATCAGAGAATAAAAGCATAGATTATCCTGAACTGGAAGGGATCCACAAAGATCACAGAATTCAGCTCCAGGTTCCACATAGGACGACTCAAAATGCAATCCCCATGTCTGAGAGCACTGTCCAAGCTCTCTTTGGACTCCGGCAGCTTCAGGCTGCAACCACTGTCCTGGGCAGCCCTTTGGTGAAGAACCTCTTCCTAATATGTGGATTACAGGAAATAAAAGGTGCAGCAAAACCTTACCAAGAAGTCACAGCAATAACGATTTTTGTTGCAACCGAGCAGACCTTGCACTTTAGGCTACCTGAGAATCATCTTTTTTTTGGGGGGGGCGAGCTGGGGGGGGGGGGGGCAGGAGGGAAGCGGAATGGGATGGAATGACTGGAGAGCAGGAAGAAGGGAGAACTGAGAAGAAATAAAAACATATTTGAAAAATGCTAAGAAGGTAATAGAAGACATAAAATATTGATTCTTCTGAGCTGTTGATCTGCAGATTCTTCAAAAAAAGCTGAGGCTTGGATAGATAATGTTCTGCTGAAATTACATTTAGAGTTTGAATATCACTTCTAGAACAGAAACATACTTGATAATTAAGATCGTTTTCTTCTTAAGGGGTAGCCAGCAGCTCTTAGCACCATTACTTAACCCATGATTATTGTTCAATTGTGAACTATATGTTTTTTGAAGTTTCCTCTTTCAGCATTAATTTCAATGAGATAATTATGGCCCTAAGTACGGTTTCAAGCCCTGAGGGCAAGTTGTGTGGAGTGTGTTCTATACACACTGCATAGTGCTCATTTAGACCTCTTTTGAGTATAGAGAAACAATTTGCTCTGTCATTCTTCAGTTCAGAGTGAAGTCATGTGAGACTGTGTCATAGCCCACCAGAATCGCATGAAACCAAGCATTCGTATTTCTTGCATTCTTCTTGAGCAGAGAGGCCTGCAGGGATTCAAGAAGACTGGATAGGAAGAACAGAGACAAATAAACCTGCTGTATGTTTATGTAATAGTCCTTTAAGTGTATACAGTGGGATGCATAGCTCTTAACAGTTCATTAAACATGTTTTTTTTAATCTATATGGTTTTCAAGAAGAATTTATAAATAGTAAAGGGATTCTAATGATCAAAACATAGAAACAAGCTCCACGTAGGATGACTGTCACCTCCATACTTTCTGTCCATGTATAGGCTTGATCACTGTATTTTCATTGTATTGCAGATAATTTCTATGTCATTCTTTTTACATAAATGCCAAGTTTGATATGATGAGTTGGTGTTCTTTTCTCATTGATACTGCACAGAATCTACAGGCTGAATTCATCAGCTTACTTTGCATATTGTCTCAAAATCTGCTTTAGGTCATTGCCACTGTTTTCACCTGAAGTGCTTATGAAATTATATCACTTAGAGCTGGCTTTTCAGCATTTCTCTAAGTGCTTTTTTTACCTTCCTAGAGGCATGGTTTGTCCTAATCACTATTGTATTGTCATCAAAATGTTTGATTTGGTGATCTTTTGCCCATTTGGGGGAAATAAAAGAAGTTTTATAAGCCACTGTTACCACTTGTTTCTCGTGACCTATATGTATATATAGTATTATTGTTTGCATTGATTCTGTATTAAAACCTGGCGGTGATAGAACATCAGTTCTCATGTCTATTAGCCCTCTTACTAGGGCCAGGAATGTTACAAAGTCTTTAATCTGCTAGTTCACTTGCTCAACTAAGAAGAGGTCGACAGACCCAAGTGTTAGTCACTTTTTAAATGGATATTCTGCTATCACTGGTAGTTAAAATCTGAGTGTTGTGGGGAGAAAATATGTCCAGAAACTAAGAAATGGATATGCAAATAGTCTTCTCTTTGGTTCCTCTAGCCTCAGAGAACAGAACTGAAACAAAGATGCTAATAGTTCAATTAGAAAGTTCATGAGACACACTTTTTTCCTGCTCTCTCGTAAGATATTTCACTGGGCAGTCAGAAATGCAAGACTCCTAAGACCAGTAAGAGAGAAAGAAAAAAGGGTAGGTTATCTGTAGTCCAATGTGACCTTTTGTCTTAAAATGAGAAGTGCTACAGGCCAGCTTATGCTATCAAGATGCATAATCCATTATCTAATTAATCTTGGTAGAAAATTATCAAGGAAACCTTGGAAAGGGACTAGAGTCTGAGACTTCTGCGTTTCTGGCAAGAATCATATCACTTGCAGATTGTTTCTCTATCTGTCTGTACTACTTAAGCATTACTTGGGAGGATGCACTAGACCTTTCTATAGCATAAATTCCAATGAGTATTGTTCTAACAGCTGAACCAAGAGATCAAAGCCAAACCTGTTCTGCATTGGTTTTTGTTTTTGTTTCTGTTTTTTTTTCCTCATTGAATTGAGTTGTACTTACTGCTTCAGAGACCTTACTGGGTGAAGCAGATTTGGAGCTGACATACCTAAATGCTTATTTTTGCCCTTCTATGTATGGTCAACAAACAAAAAAACAAAAAACCCCAAACCCAACCCAAACCAAAAAAACCCCCATCCATTACAGTTAATACCACTGTTTTTAAATGCTGCATTGTTTCAAATTGAACTGACTAGCAGTTTCGTCAGCATATCCTATAAATGCAACAGAAAACCTTTGCTGATTAAGATCCCTAGTCTGCTCTAGAAAGCCCATACGTTCTGTGCTCCACTTTGGTGAACTCTCTATGTAATGTTATCAAGTAATTTTATTATACGCTTACCCTCCTTCTACAACTGTGCTTCTGAATGAAATTAGTTGAATCAGTTTGTGCTGAACTTAATACTAAAGACAGCCAAATACATTGGTTTCCTCATGACATATAGATGCAGAACAGTCTGATTTGTGAATTTCAAATGTGTTCAGAGGCACACTGGTGCTGAGAAGCTCTTTCTCAAGACAATACAATGCATTAAGTTTAGTGATGAAAATGTCAGTGCCTATAGATGATCAGGCAAGTATGCAGTTAGGTGAGTGCAATATGAAATAATAATGACAGTGCAGATTTGTGTAGCATTTGGTGTACTTAATATTTCATAGGAAGTGGATCTAGCCTAGAGAAAGCAACAGACAACTTGATTAGTTAGAGGTATTGTTTTTTTATATTCAGATGAATAACACATCTTTGCAGTTTTCACAATTTTGTTTATTCTCCTTTAAAATGTTTATGCCATAAATCCCAAAGTTAGCGAGTTGTGGGGGGAACTGCTGCTTTTAACATAAAGCATAAACATTTCATAATAGCTGTAACAATGTACCTGATTTTTTTTTTACAAGTTATAGTGAATGTCTTCACTGAACATGGATGCTTTGCTTCCTAACTTCTAGTGGAAAAAGCTAATTTTTCATTGTAATGCAGAGTACCTGTTCTCTATCACAGCTTTATTTCAATGAAAAAAAAAAAGCAAACAACATTCTGCGTGGAGTAGGAGCACAAAAGCTTTTCTGGAGCCCTTCTAAATTTTGACATCTATTGTATTTTGGTGCTCCAATTCTTCAAAGTGCAGTAGCACACAGTCTATAATGTGTGAGGCAGTGGAAACTCACTTTTAATGACTGAATTAAATACTATTTCATTGTGAATACATTATCACATTCATGTAGTTTAATATTTTATTCTTTCTTCAGAATTGCATCAACTTCAATAGGGCTAATTTGGGGTATTGCAGAACAGGGCTATGGAAGGAAAAGAGCTGAGCTTAAGGAAACAGGACCTATGAAAAGCTTCAGCACCGTATCTTATCACGTTACTCCCAAGTCCACACACACCCTAATCAAATACATACTTTTATCACAGCTTTTAATGCCATTGAAGTTGCAGCTGGTTTCCAAACTGCAGGATTTCCTGTCTCAAAGGGCAAGGGGTCATTTGAAGTTTAAAAAGTGTTAGTGCAGAATAGAACACTGGTGGGGGGGGGAAAGGGAAGAAAGAAGGAAAAAGAATGGTAAGTGACCTCTGTATGGCCTAGGCACCTTGAAGTGCAAAAGCAGTTCTAGAAATCTTTTAACTGTCAGGAGGGATCAGCACAGCAAAGTGTATTATCTACGCACATCTTTTCCTGTCGGCTTTTGCCCTCGATTGCTGCATTTTCCATGCTCCCAGCCACTCAGCGATACAGGCGGTTCGCAGGCAGGCTCGGGCGCTCGGTCCCCCCCACGCCCCCGTCCTTCCCCTTCTGTGCGTGGGAGGCAGAGCCGCGCAGGACGGCGCTGTGTGGGAGAACCCACCTAGAGGGCCCCCTTGACGCCAGCAGAGCCCTGCCAGGCAGACTGCCCGCGCCGCAGCCCGGCCCCGCCGCAGGCTGAGCGGCACCGCGCCCGCCGCCGTCCGGAGCAGCCGCCGGGCTGACAGCAAGGCAGAGAGGGCGAAGACACCGGCAGCCCGAGGGGTACGTTGGAAATCCTCTTGAGGAGAGAGGAAGCGGAGCCTGTTGCCTGCGTTGCTTGAACGGAGACACCGGCTCTTTTGGCTTGGGCTTGAGAAGCTTCCCGAGGATGTTGCCGGAGCTTCAGGAGTGATAACAACTAGCTGGGAGCTGAACTGGGGAGGGGGAAAGAAAGGAAAGGACAGCAGAGGAAGAATTCTTAGCTAACATGGACTTGAAGCTTTGCTTTCATTTCGCAACATAAACAGTGATGCAGATGTTTTTGGTATACAGTGTAACATCAAAAGAGAACTAGGTTCTGCAGTGCAAGAATCAATAGCTTAGTCATTTCACTTAAAGGGAGCAGGCAACCTTCTTATGGGGTTAGGCAGCAAAAACAGATTTGATCATGATGTGATCTTATCTCATGATAGTTTCTAACTGTTGTCCTGTTCTGTGGAGCCGAAAACGTGTACTTCCTTCCTTCTGTCTTAGATGAAGAAATAAACTCACAGAATCAAATTCAGAAAGAAAATTGGTTTGGTTGTACATGGCTATTAAACACCATCCTGTTCCCTGGGCTTGTGATAAAGGGAAACTGCATTAAAGAGATCGATGATTAATATGTGTCTAAGAAAGAAGAAAAAGCAGCATTTCTTTCTGAACATGGCAAAGCAATCTGAAGTTACACATTTCCCTCTAACCACTGATTTGGCATGGATGACAGGAAACTATCTCTTGACTAACCTTTTCCAACTCTACAGAATGCTGCATATGAAGATGCTTTAATCCGTATTAAAAGCGCTTGGATTTTTATCAAGGCAAACTATTGGCATTGTCATGCGGTTTCCGTGTACTGATTACTTTAATGCTTTTTAAGTAGCAAGTGGGGGCATAAATGGATGGACATGTACCTAGAAAACCCTGCAAGAAGTCTTTCTTCAGATCCTGGGATTTTTTATTTCTGTGGATTACAGTGATTCTTGCAATAATCCCTGCTGTTAACTGCTCATGCAGTTGTTCTGGAATGCATCTATGAATACCATAACAGATAAAGCTGTCTGACAAGGAAAACACTAATGTTGGAAGATCTGTGAACATGATGCATGTGAATAATTTCCCCTTTAGGAGGCATTCATGGATATGGTGAGTAATCAATACACTTTACAGATTGTTAAACTCAAAATGCTTGTTTGCAAAATACTGTGGCAAGTACCAGATGCTGTGTTTTTTCCTACATTAATATCAAATGAGGACTAACTGGGCTATGAAAATATGAGAATCTCACAGACACAGTACTGCTGAAGTAATATGCTTGGCACTCTTCCCTCTACAAAACAGACAAGTGATAAAATTGGTATTATTATGGTCATGTTTTCCTGTGTGATAAGTGCTTCTTGAGGAGGGAGGTGTGTTTTCTTTCTGCATCAAAGGAACAGGAACTCTTCTTCCCATTTCTTACTTAGCATTACATGACGGAAATGATGAAGAATTATTTTCCTCTTTTCATATTGTATTCGTTATCCTGGAACTTATTTATATACATTCATGTGACCTGAACAACAGTTAAAAAAAAAAAAAAAAAAAAAGTTCATTCATATGATAATTCAGTAATCTTTAATAAATGCATTTGTATGGTAGGTTTTCAAGAGTGTTTGGAAGACAGATACATAGCATTAAAATCCCTTTATCATCATTAAAACATCTGTTTCCTCATTAAACCACAGGCATCTATAGCTCCTGCTCACTGGAGGCTTTCTCTGTAACTTTCTTAGCAATAGAGTGCAGTTGACTTACTAATGAATTCTGCCAGTGGTTGTTGCGTCACGTCATGCTCCTTATGTTGAGATCTGTCTTTATCAGACCAGTGTAAGGCAAAATTAGATTCCTGGAAAACTTTTGCATTTGGGGTAAATATTGAGTCTTTTAATGATAAGTACATTATGGAAGCTCAGTGGAAAAGAACTGTATTCAAGTTGTGAGATGGGCAACTGTGTGCATGTTTGTTTGACATATCTGCCTTTAGTGTGTGCTAGCCTCGGTACAGAATTAATTTCAGGATAAATTTTGCCTGGGAAAATGTGTCAGCCAAGGTTTTAAAGCCAAGTCCTTTTTATGACATTTCAGAATTGTATTTAAGAAGAACAGTATAAAATCAAGACCCTGGTGCCTGGCAGCACCAGCATTGGCGTCAGCTGAGTGTCATTTGTCAGAGGCACCGGCTCCTCCGAGCTGAGCCAATGGCAGGAGCCGGCATGAAGGCTGTCAGATTATGGGGGGGGACAAGGGGGGTGTGATGCTTTGGCTGCTCATTTTCTCTTATTACTCCAATTTTATTAAATCATTGGTAGGCACACTGCCCTTTTGATGCCTGTATTGTTTTTATGATGTTTTATCGTACCTTCCCCTCAGACTGTTGTTGGTTACATACAAGTCTTTATGTGGCCAACTTCTTATCATCTAGAAAATGAATAATGCTGTCTTTTAATATCTTTCATCTTTGATAGTTTATTTAGCGAAATCTTTCAGAAAGGGTACTGCACTCCACACCTAACAGGAGCAGCATTTCCACTGTCTTCTAAGAATTTGACCTACTTCTGTTTTTAATAACTTAGAGAAATAATTTTGAGAACATGTTAACCCCCGGGACTCATCTCCTGTCTAAATCGTTTTCAAACAACATGAAGTCTGCAGCCTTTTGAAACGGATTTTGAGCAAGCCAACTGTTTGTTATGATTCTCCTCTAAAATGTAGTTAGCTGTTTTCCCCGCTCCTTCCCAGACCTTTGCTGTTTGCCACAGAGCATGAACCCCTTGTCTAGGCAGGACTGTGGCAGAAGTGTTTGCTGTGACAAATATGTGAAGTTAATTAGATGACCTATGGTTAATGTTCTAACTGAATGTAGAAAGTACCATGCCTACGTTTGTACTTATTGAATGCCAGACCTTAATTTAGTATTAAAATATCGTTAGCCTACTTTTGTTCCCCTTAAAACTCAGAATTGCCAAAATTGCTTATTCATGCTACAGTAGGTCTGTCAGTATTTATGGGCAGCAGAATTTTAAAGTTGCCAGTCATAGTTTTTTGTTTGTTTGATGATGAACCTTCACAAATCTATGTTTTGTCTATCAGGTATGCCAACCTTTTCTGTTGTGAATTGGAAGTGGCACAAAGAAAAGTGTGTATTATATAACTTCACCTTGTGATACTTTCAGGTGCCCATTAAAGGATGATTATAAAGATAACTTTCATGGGACCCAATTAGTTTTGTGTTTGTTTAATACAAATATTAGTTGATTGTCTTTTAATTATGTTTCCCCAGTTCTGATGCAACACATCGAAGCTGTTTTGTTGGCAGTGCCATGTACTTGATAATACTTCGTAACCTTTATGTGCATGCAGAATTAAGTATATCAGAAGTACTATTAATACTTTTCTGTACCTTATAGGTGGTGCTTTTTTAAGGCTTTTTCTCTACCTCAGAGACACACAATGCTTTCATGTTCTCCTTGTCTCATATGGAATATGGAGAAGGAAGAGGAAAATAACAAATGAAAATGTCAGAAATTTATTTTTCAATTTCAAAACTGCAATACAGGGCTTTATCTGCATGCCACATCAGCCAAGGTGATAGATCTGTTTTTGTGTTTGCTTCTCTGTGCTGGTTTTGTGAAGAAATAGCCAAAAACTGAAACCTAGAAACCAGGGTTAGAGGTATGAACCCAAAAGGTTTTGGAAATGTTCTGAGAACTCCAGTGTGTGAACTCTTCTATTAATGCTAGTAATAGGAAGCAGCTGACTTCTAGCCAAAAGCAGATATAAAATATATATGGTCCCTGGCAGTAAGACTAGGATCAAAAATCTGTCAGACAGATAAGGGTACCTATAGTCTGAGTGCAGTTTAAATGGTATAAAAATGAAATAGAGGTAGACAGAAAAGATTTAGTTAGAAGCTATTTCAAGTAGTATGGATTGAAGAGAAACAAATAAAAAACACGAAGTGTTACAGTGTCTTGGACAAAGAATGTCCCAGGTGAGGATGAAGCTACTCCTAGCAACATTGAGAAACATTTGTGATGCTGGTGGAAGAAAGAATAGGATTTTACAACTACTTACCATATTGCACACAATATAACATAAATTATGTATTAACAACATGCAGCTTACTGCCATTCACACTGAAAACAATTTTAGAAACACCTACTGCTGAGTTGTATAACCTGACTTTCCTTTCCACTGCATTTTATCTGTCTTTTTGACGCCAAACCAAATAAAGATAAACATGTATTCAATTTTGCTTGCCTAATTGAGTAAACAAACATTGCACATGCCTTTAAATTTTACCATAAGAAAAACAGAAGTGACAAACTTATGTTTGAGATCATCTTTCATTAAACTGATAAAGATTTGAAATTAATCTACAGGTGAACACATTGACTTTTCAAAGTAAATAGAGTAACCTATTTCCATCATAGGAAGACTGAATAAAATTTAATTCCATTTAAATATATTTAATTCCTCGTCTCTTATTAAATCCTACTATATATACTTGATTTGATTACTACTGTGCTGTATGCTTTATCCAGCGCTAAAATGAGGTGAGTCCATGGTTGTGTGATACCCTTTGTTTCAAATTAGCTTGTTGACTAGCTTTTTGATTTGTAAATCCCTGAGTTAATGCAGACATTACTATGAGTTTGTCTTCTCTTGTTCTCAACGTTATAAATTAATGATACTGAGTTGCTTGTTTACAAACTTGGTAGAGACGTGGATTTTGGCAAGCCAACAGTGGTTTGACTTGTCATTGCTATACAGGTTCTTGCATTCTGTGAGAACAGAACAATCTGTAATTGTGACAAAAACAAAACAAAACCTAAAAATGATGGAAAATGAAAATAACAGTGCTAATGCATGAAATAAACTTTTTTTGTATGTGTGTTCTTAAGACATACTGAGTCACCTTGCTCACTAAAGAATAACTGGGAACTGAGTTGACTAATACTGTGTCAAAGGTCTTAACTCACCTCATGGCATAACTCCTCTAACGCAAACCAGGGTGAAATGTTTCATGCAGATATTTATTCTTATGTTTGTTCTAAAAAATTTTGCTTGTGGTGGAAAAGAGATTCTTCCTGAACTGCTTTACCTTGCAGTATTCAAATATTTTTAGTACTTTCGACTTGACATTAATATAAAACCTTTGGAAGAATATCTCAACTCTTCATTTGGAATTCTAGATTTAAGTACAAATTTGGGAGAGAAAAATCATATTTTGTTAAACAAAGAATAAATCTTCTTGAGAAGAAACAAATTTGTTTCATCCTCTGAGACCAGTAGGTTTTCACAGTACTGCTAAGTATGAAAGGTCACCTTATTCCCTGTTTTCTTGTGCTCAATAACAGGTGTTGCTTTGCTTCAGGCAGTGCTGAAGTTTATTGCTCCAGTCAGAATGAGTGTAGTACGGTTTATATACAGAATGAAACAGAGTTCAATTTTAAGGCATGTATTGCCTTTTCCTTTCTATTTGCAACAACTTAGGTGCCCAGTGGCCCCTAACCAATGTTCAGCATGCTTCTTATAGGTGAAAAGATGAAAATATTTCAACCATTTGCAAGTAGGGCAAAGATTTATTTTGCTATGATTCATATTAGCCATGTGTTGATTTTTTTGTAATGCTTCCATGCAAAAAAAAGAAAAAAAAGGGGGGGGGGGGGGAGGGGAAGGAATGCTCCCAGATATAACTATTCACTGAAGCCTGACAGCACTCCTGATGGGTAGCCTAGATATGTATCTGTGTATGTATAATTTCATCTCTTGTCACTGATGTGCTCTGTAGGCTTCCACACAATAGTTACGGCACTTTTGCAAGTAAAATTTATGCGCAGAAAAGATAATGTAACTATAATAAGAATATAATGTAACTGCATGACCTATTGCTGACTGTGTCATGATTCACTTTGGATGTCCTAGGTGGATCAGTTTAAGCTAGAACTTCTGTAGGTCTGTTCTAGAATAATGATCAGTTCTAGAATAATTTAACATATATTCTTGGATGAGCAGTGTATTCACCTCTTTAATAATGCATATAATTCAAACCAAATGTTTATACCTTTGAAATGCAGTATTTCCAGTATGTAAAGAGAAATGTATTCCCTGTGCAAGGGAAGCCCACTGGGGACTCTGCCAGGGCTTGCCTTTTGCTCTTCTGTACTTAGCATATGATAAATTACTTCATATGCCTGTCCTTTGGATGAACTACCTGTTGTATTTTATTAATTTGGACAGAAAAGAAATTGAAACACTATGAATTGAGAAGATTAGATACAGCACAATAGGTTTCTGTGTTATTTTTGTGCTGGATTACATACTTTTACCTAGCTATATCTATAGCTATAGATATCAATATAGATACATGTACATATATGCACACATATATACACATAAGCATGTTGCCCTAAGAAGTGGTACTGTCATTTATTATAACATCATACCAAATTGCATATATGTGAGAAAATTATCAGCAGTTATAATGGGCGGAATGTAGTCTGCCCTTAAAACACTAACCATGCTTTGCTTTATGCACCTGAGTTATTGTATAGTTAACAGACAGCATATGGCTGTAGGTCACATCCATTTTTAACCAGTCATTTTCAGGTTTATTAGGTCAAATTATATTCTTGAGGATCTTTGCAAACTTTCAGAAAATCCTGCAACCATAAGTAAGTTGCAACAGTAGAAAATAAGCCTCTTTTACTCATAGCATATCCTGTTGGATGTTTATGCTAATATCTTCACTCTTATCTGCTTACAAAGAACCAACTTCTACTTTGGGAAAACTAATACTCTGATTCACCAAAAATTACCTCACATCTCTTAAAAAATGGTAATACTGAAGAAAGAAAATATTTATTATTTCAATATATATGTTAGTTATGTTATAATCTTTGTATTATTTTTGTTTCACTTAAGTAGATCTGTGGATACTTATGCTGTTTCTAAACTCTCTGATCTGTGTTAAGTGGATAGATTTTTTCTTTCATAGAAGAAGTTACTTTGGAATGGGAATTTAGCTCCTGTTCAGAAAGGAAACTGCAGTTTTAAGTGTTCCAGTAAGTTAACAGGTTTACATGGTATCTATGTATTTGACATTTGGAGACAACGAAAGGCTTGTCTAGGTGTATACAAGAAGATTATTATTTTTATTGATTTTTTCAACCAGTGCATGGTGGCTAGGAGGAGAGTAAAGAGAGGGAAGAGACTAAGTTGTTTATTGTGAAACCGAAGAAGATTGATCATCAAGTATATTTTCCAGCCCATTATACTTTTAACTTGCTAAAATATGAATAGATGGGTTTTGCATACACACAATGCCAGGCAGCATTTTAAATAGTGAGATTGTAAAGATTTCAATACTTTCTCCTGGAACCTGTCCTGAATACATGATCTCTCATCCTTTTATATGGCTGCATTAATTCCTGGTGATAGCAGAGCACTTTAAGGTTTTTTTAATTATTATTTATTTATTTATTTTTAATGTGAGCCATGAAGGAGATGAGGATATTTTCAGTAAAGGCTATTGGTCAGTAACTGTTAACAGAATATTTTTCCTTGGATGACTCAGTCCAGAGGGTTAGCAAAACAGAGTATACAAAGTAGAGCATTTAAAAGGAGTAGATATAGTCAAGCACAACACCTGAAAAAGAATGTACAGTTTTGCTTAGGAAACTACTAACTATTTTTAAGTGTTCTATCCATTTCCATAATAATGCACATGAAAATATTAACAGAAGAAAGGATTGTGTATTTCTCCACTAGCTTTAAAAATGACAGTTGATATTCCTACATTACGATGGGAATTTATTACTACTTTAAAATTTGAACATGGAAAGCTAGTATGAAAATCAGTATTTTGCCTTAGTTATGCAATAATCCTCTTTCTTTTGAGAACTGATTAAAATAATAGTCTGAATACTGTTGATACTGAGACGTCAGAAAATTACAGTGATACAGAGTTTATTGGAGTCTCAAATTTAAATATTAAAAGGGAACTGCATTTCCTAGTTTATTTAGCTTAGTCTATCTTTCAGAAGATGGCTCTCTGTTAATTGTATATTGGAACTTTAAATTTTACTTGGTGATAATATCCAGTAGTTTTACAAGAAATATGTGGACAGTTTCAGGTTTTTTTGTTGTTTTTTTTTTTTTTTCCTAAGGGAGCATGGCTTCCTATTCTCAGTTGTCTGAAGGAATTTCTTTAAATTACATTATTTCATATTTTCTCCTTTTAATTGCATTACTGTGATATGACAGATGACAGCTTGTCCCTTTCAGAAAAACAAATAATTCTTATTGAGATGAGAAAACATTACTGTAACTCTTTAACTCTTTCAATCTGAAATGCAATGTAGCTCCTGTTTCCATTCTTCTTGTGTAATGCTTATGAAATTCTTAATTTCAGCCATCAACAAATGATCTTCAACACCTGATCTGAAATACAGACTAACACTGTCAGGCACTAAGAATTAGAAGTTACCTATGCTTACTGTATGGATGTCAATATACTAAAGTTTGTCCTCCAAAGGTTGTTGGCCTTGACACAGCATACTTGGTGAAATTCTAACAACATTGCTATGTCTTGTGAATAATGAAATGATCTTTAAATCCTTGGAATAAAAAAAAAATAAAAATAATATTTCATGTTGTGTCCTAGAATTGTAAGATATTATATTTCTTTCCTCTTATGTGTCTTATTCTATGTAATTACAGGGCTTATTTTTCTTCCTTAATTTACAGGAATACATAATAGAGAATAAGTTCTTTCACCATCTGCTGTTTTAAGAGTAACTTATTTTCTAGTGATTTCAGTATATCCTGTGTTATTTGCACACAGTTTGAAGCTTTCAAAATTTAATTTCATTTAATCTGAAAACAGTTACAGCATACCTGGTGAACGCCTTGCAGATTCAGAGGTGGACAAGACCTTTATACCTGTTATAGGTTACCTATTTTTGAACACTAGGGAAGATAAATTTCAAAAACCTGTTTCACTTTTCTGTGTACCCAGCTCTGTTCTCCACAGGCAACTAATGACTTCACTGAACTGGGTAGATTTTATTAAACAGATTAGTGGTGGTTATACTTTCATTTAGTTTCTAGCTGACTATTTGATATGTTAACAGTACTATGTAAACTACCTTTCTGACTGCTGTACTGTTTTAAAGGGAAAATCTGATTGTGAGTATGTGGTCATGTAATTATGATACGGACCAATTACTGGCCTACTGAAAATTGCCATAACACATCTAAGTCTAACCTATTTATACATGTTAGACCATTTATGAAATTTTGCTTTCACACCTGCAGATTTAAGAACTTTGTCTACTAATATAACTCATATACTTAATTAGTCTTTAACTGGCTAAGTGGTACTGCTGGAAAAGTAATGAGGCATGTCATTCATACCTCCTCTCCTGACATTAGGCAGAGTAAAATGTATCCTGTCACAATCTGTACCTTGATCTATTCAGAAATCAGTGGAAGTCCAGGTTCAACAGAAGTAAACTATGCACATGTGAAGAAATGCTGCTGTTGCATTATCAATGGAAATAAGTAGTAGGTGTTACTTTCAGAGTGATCTGTGTATGTAATGCTGTATGACATTTCATCTGGCATCCATGGTATTTCTATGTCTTACCTTCTACTAGAAACAGAGAAGCTGTGGTAATAGGCAACAAAAATGATGATAGCTATTTTCCATGCAGGTCACAAGCCAAATAGACATCGTGAATCTAAAAAAATGATTTCCCGGTCTTTCCCAGCACGTTCTAGGAGTCCCTTCTTGAGCAAAGTGGTTGGAGCAGATAACTTCCAGGATTCCTTCCACCCTTGATCATTTTGAGATTCTGTCATTCATCACCTTGTACTTAAATAATTTAGTTGTGGTGAAATTTACACCTGGGAAAGAAAGGGAAGTTATATTTCTTAAATGAAAGGATAGTGTCCTGAATGCATATTTTCATGTACATGTTGAGAGAGAGATTCAGGATTATACCAATTACGTTTTTTTCATTTTCTTCCAGCACTTCCAGCTCTATTGTTGGTTGTATCTTGATTTTGTGAGTAGTTCTTTTGCCTGTACTTTAACTCAGAGATCCTGAAGGGGAGCTTTGGTTCAGGTTACTCACTAACAAATATCCCTTTATTCCTTATTCCTGTTTGGGATTTTGATTTAAAGCAGCTCTGGAATGTTCTTGAGGGTAAATGTACAGCAATAACTTTGCAGAGCTCCCCAGAGAATTTTCAAGACTGGTTAACTGAAGAATAAAATGGTCATTCCCTCCTACAGGCAGTATCAGTAACAAAATGACCTGTCAAAGTATAATAACCCTAGGAACCACCTGACCGGTCATCTTTTCTACCCTTTCTAATCCAATGCTATTTGAAATACATAGCCCATAAACACTGAAATTAACCTCTCCAAAATTAGGTAGATTTTTACATGGGGATTAGTATGGGATATATGACCTTTATTATTTACAAGGAAGGTATTTTTGGATAAAAACACAGCTAAGGTGCTACACTGGTTACTAATTTTTATCTGATGTGATTATTGCAGAATATATTGGTGAGATGTATGATACACAGTGTCTTTAGCAAGAATGGGATCTCTGGATGCTATGTAATTCCCACAGTCCAGTCATATTTCTTTTTGTAGGATTGCATTTTGCAAGTAGCTGTGGCTTGTGGTGAAGCAACTGCCACTGGGAATACCACAGTCACAAAAAGGTATGCATGCTGATCTGCAGCTGAGCTAATATATGGCTATTTATGGCAGTCAAGCAGGAATCAGAGATTAAGTCATAATAAGGTAGGGATTGTACAAGCAAGAGGCACACTTGCTTGTTCCATGAAGCAGAAGAAGGATTTTAGAGATGATTTAGAGCATTGCTTATCCTCTGTAAAGTGAAAATGAATAAAAGTTTTAAGATTTTTGCATAATACTTTTATGAACAATCTTACACAGAAAGATCAAATACGGATAAATACATTTGTATTTATATTTTTTCTTTTTTTTTTTTTCCTTTCTTTTTCTGAGAAGCAAAATGAATCCTGAATATATGTCAATGCACCAAAATACTTCAAATTTTAGGATTTAGTGTTAGAACACTGTTTAGAAAGGATTTGATGGACAGGTGGTTGAATATGGAAACAAACAAACAAATAAAACCCTGAAAAAAACAAAGATAAGGGGTAACTTCAGGATTGTCTTTTTTTCCCTTTCCATCCTACATTCAAATCTTCATTCCTCTATTCACCTCTGCCCTCTCCCATCTTTCATTCCATTCTTACTATTTACCTTCTTATGCAAAACTCCAGATAAAAATTTTTATATTTCAGATATACTACTTGAGGATAGTTGCAACAGTATGTTTCTCCAGATGCAACTTGCTGTCTATATATTCACAGGTATTTCACTGGATGTCAGCTGAGGGAACAGAAGTAGGATGCTGGTCATGGAGAAGCACTTTGGGACTTGCATTTATATAAATGTATTTATATAGATCTACCTTACACCCCCCCCCCCCCCCCCCAATCCCCATCCCTTCTTGAAGAGCAAAACAAAACAAAATAGTTTTGGTAAGGATGTGCCTTCACTTTGTGCTCTCCCTATGGGAGGGACTTCTGTGTCCTAGGTGTTCTGGTCATGAACATAAGCTGAGGACATCAGTGCAGTTGGAGTGGGATTTGTATTATTAACAGTCAATTATTATTGACTGCTACAGGCTGTAAGAGGTATTGTGTTTTTGTTATGAAAAAAGAACTTTGATGTTTTGCTGTTATTAATATCTTTTAGGAGTTTCCCCAAAGAAAGATCAAAGACAATTCCATGCCTAGAAGAATAAGGAAGATATTTTATCTGAGTGTCTTATGACATCATAAAATTGAATTACATCAAGACTTTTATGAAGCAAGAATTAAAGATTTTTATGTGGAGACTTTTGTGAATTGATGTAATTTCATTTTCAGGGGAAAAACACTTGGTTTTGTTAAATTCATTTTATTTACCTAAGAAGTCAAGACAAGGAATTAGGCAAAACTTATCTTACAGGGATTACAATGTGTTCCACAAAGTATTTGTTTCTGTGAGGCTGTTTTCAGCTGTAGAACATCAGAATTCCTTATGTACTGTGAAACAAATTGTCAGAGGACCGGGACTGTATTCTAGACTTGTAAGTACAGGGATGGGAGATGATGAACTGCAGACCCCAAGATGATTCTTTTTAACAAACAAACAAACAAGCAAACAAATAAATGTTATTCTTAATAACAAATGGTGAGGTAAATGACATACTTGTCAATCCTTTATCACTGCAGAGTTTCAATATTAAGACAACAACTGTAAGCAGATGTTGCTACAGTTGTGTCAGCTTTTCTAATATTTCTGTGATAGAGCCATGTTGGCACAATGCAGCAAATCAATGTATTTTAATTGGCCACTGGGACCTTTCGGCTGGAAATTAGAATGCTCCTAAACAGTCAGACAAGTGAGGCTCTGGAACAGCCTTCCAGTGGCATATTGGAGGAAAGTATGACAGTAATTGATTGCCGCATACTAAAAATAGTTGTGAGAAGGGTGATATGATGTGGACCTTGTGACAGCAAGGGAGTAGACTCTATCACCCAGAACACTGCTCTTGATGCTAAAATTCATTCTGGATAATGAATTTATTTAACATTTTTTGTTGCTCTAAAGCTTTCAGTTACATTTGGATTTATATCTGAAAGACAACTCCAATAGTTATATTGTGAATTCTGCTATATCAGTAAAAACAGTAACATCTTTCAGTTCAGTGGAATAAACTTTGGGAGCAATGAGCGTCTAGTGTAACTGCTTCAATGACACAAATAATATGTTTTAAGTACTTTCTGTATTCTATCTCAAATATAAACACTGTCTAAAATGTGTAAATGCAAATGTAGTTATTTCAAATTATCTTTTTATACCTATATAGGTTTGCTTTATATTTAAATTCCTAATGTTGTCCTTTAAAATAATTTATTAATAGCTGCCTGCAGTTAAGTTGTTGCATCAGTCACTTTATCTAAGAATGAATAAAATGAGAAGACTGAGACTGATGTAAGCACAAGCAAAATCGATAATTAATCTGAAAGCAGATTTGTGAAGGTGGTTCAAAAAGTCATTTAAGCCTCTGAAAATGGTATCGGTACCAGTAGGGAAATTTGTCAAAAGGAATTATATTAAATAATATGTTCTTTGTAAATATGGCTTCAGTCAATACATGTACCAAATAGGGCTTACTTTGCATGGTTAGTTTCAGCTTCTGAAAGATGACGCATAGGAGGAAATAATTCTGTTCTGGAGCATACTACCAACTTCAAACAAGAATTTAACATATTGATGTCCTCCTTTCCATTCCGAACTAGAACTCTTACAGGAGTCTTATTTTTCTCCATTCCTTAGCCCTTCAGTGTGCCCAAAGCACTAGGCCATAGACTAATCAAATGTGGCCATCTTTCTGGTTTTTTTTTTGTTTTTTTTTTTTTTCTGTGAGTTGTTAAGTTTTATATATAATACTTCCAAATTAGTTGTTCTATATCAGGGTGAATAGGTCAATGTACAAACTGCGGAAGGAATTAAAAATAGACCCTATTGGCTCATGGGCAGCAGCTTTTTATCTCAACACGTTTTTCATGTTGGTGAAAAAAAACAGTTTAAAATTAATTTATGAATAATTCAAATTCTTAGTTTTTAAAATGGGACAGCTGAATTAAAATCTAGTTACTTCAACAGTAGTATTTGTAAACTTCCCATTTCTAGACAGTTTTTAATACTTGGGCCTCATATCTCACATGGATAAAAACAAACAAACAAACATACAAAAAAAGCAGGGACACAATCAAGCAAAATCACATTCCAAAATTGATTATAATTTCAGTAGCTTTCAATTTTACCACTGTGTACATCAAATATTTCCAACCAGATATGTCAAAAATTATCTCTATAAAACAATCTGACTATAATAATCTATTAAATGCCTCACAGTATGCAAAGTTTTGAGTATCAGTGTGCATCACAGACCTAATAAAAATATTGTTTCTGTTAAGAATGTCTCTGTTTAAAAAACATTTAAAAAAATTTAAAAACATTTTTTAAAAAAAATTTTTAAAAAATCTCATAACTTTCTGCTGTCTAATGTTTTCTAAGAAACCAGGTAATTGAAAGGAATACAGTAGGCTTTCTTTGCTAACATGCTAAATAGATGCTACAAACTTGAATATCTTCTACTGACAGCCTAATTTTCTCTTACATTATTCATAGCTTATTTGTGTGAAATTTTATATCACTTTAGTTGCTCTGTGTGTGTTCTGTCAGGAGCAGTAGTGTAATATCTCAAATACAGTGACAAGAATACTAGATTTCTTCAATTATATAAATAGTTTCTATTTTGATTGTGTAGTATTTGGCAAGATCTTAGAATGCTTTTGCTTTTCCTCACTGCAGACAAAGGATAGACTGACATTTTAAAACATGTTTATTCAACAGCTTGCTTATGACTTTCCAAGTAGATAATTTATGTCATGTTTAAGTAGTGCTCTCGTAATACTTTTTTAACATTTTCATTAATGTTTGGTCCATTTGTTATGTATCTGAATTTAATTTCATTTCCCATGTTTATTATTTTCAGTACCGTACAGTGGCATTGTCAGTTACTCTTATTCCCTATGAAATACTTATGTCTTTTCTTCAGAAGAGAAAATTGATACTGCTGGTAAACCTTTCCTTATTATTATTGCTTTAAGCATTATTGAACACTAATATTAATGCATAATAGATTGAAGTCATGATGATTTACTGGAAACTAATAAAGAGTTTCTATGTTTAACTTTTTTCAGATCCAAGGCATTCTTGACAAAACGTTCTACAGAAATATTAAGCAAGCAAACCTACTGCTTTCTTTCCTTAATGTTTTGTTTTTTTTTTTTCCCCTCTGAATTCTTATTCAGTGATTCTTCTCTCACATCCCCTAGTTCTGCATTAAACTGTGACTATAAGTATCAGCAGGTTTGTATCGAATTATGTTATCATTGGTGAGAAGAAGGTGGCTTTTAGTACCCTGTAGGGCTTTTCAGCTGTGTATGTGATTAGTAGGTTAGTTTCTAATAGGCCAGTCCTGAGTTCTTTTAGTACTATTTCTGTGCCTCATAATCCAGCTCTGCTGTTGCTAATTTCATTGAGACGTCAGCAGCTATTACTCTCACTAACGTTGTTGGTATCACTATTAGGGACCCATGTGACTTGCGGCTCTTCTCCTGTTTCTTAGTCCTACTGATATCTTTTAACTTTGCAACACGTCAGACACCTGCTTCAGTGTTAAGAGACTTAATTCCTACTGTGTCATGATTTAGACCCTTGACCTTGACATTCACATCTTATTAAAAAGATAATCATGCGCAGATTATCCAGACTAACTTTCTGATAAACAGGACCTGTATTCTTGTTGCAGTCAGGCAGGAACAAACAAAGCACAGGCAAAGTAATTTTGCATCATTGGTCATATTTTCTGCAGAAAAATTTCATAGATCTATGTAAACAAAATTAAAGGGTATATTGCTACAAGAAATACAAGGATAATTAAAATTTTCCTCTGCAGATGGTCTTCTATCTTTAGGTAGACATGGATCAGCTTTGAGGGGATGTTAAATAGAAATTTAGTTTGAAGAACTGAAGGGGTTGAAAAGGGGTTAAGGAGCTGAAAGACAGTGCAAATCCATCAACTCAGGGTAGTTGCAGGGTAAAGCTTGATGCAAAGGAGTTAGATGGAATGATCATGATCCAGATGTTCTTTAAAATCTAGCTAGATTCTGACAACTAGTAGCAAATGCGATAAATTCAAAAATTGCCCTGCTGTTTAAAATTCACTCTGCAGAAGCTCCATACGAATGGCCACTGTTCTGCTAGACTTCTGCTGAGAGAAATTACCTCAGACTGCTTTAACTGCAGGAGCAAAATGCACTGAATACCTGATCCTTTTTAAAATTTGATCAGAAGTATTTTTACCAATTTAAATAGCTGTTTTATTTCAAATGGCAGCAATGAAAACCAGTACCAGAGCTCTCAAATATCTGACTTAAGTGTCTTTGAAAATTGCCAAGTAATCAGTTCAGTGGTTTTTTAAGTCTTAGTTCTTTAGTTGAGATTTCTTCTACTTCACACAGAGATTTTTTGAATGACTTTTGTTTTATAATTATGAAATTATTCAATATCTTCTAGAATTAATGATGTTTCACCTTTACTTCCCCTTTTTAATTCCTTAATGATTGCTTACAGGGCTCAGGTCAGTTCTCAGGTCTGTGGCATTTAATTCTTTCTCTTCAAGCTGAAATAAATGTGTGTCGCCACTAAAAGGGCAAGTCATTCCCAGACGGCTATACATGGTCATGACTCTCCAAAGGCTGGCACTGCTAACGACACAGCAGTGTACTGAGACAGGTCAAGGCAAATCTGAAAGAGTGACTTCAATTTTACTATGTTTGCCTAACACTGTACATCATAGTGGAAAGAAGAGTATGTAGTTCTATTACTCCGACTGCAGAATTTGGGCTCTGTAATACAGTTTAACATTTTATGCCTTTGTGTTCAGTACATGTTTCATGCTCCTTGATATCCATTTAAGAAAAATTGTTGCTTTGAAGTTGTTAGCTTCTTTGTACTCAGATGTGTGGTGAAGCTCTCTTGCTTTTTTACTCATACTGAAATTTCTCTCTTATTTGAAACCCAAGCTAATGGAATCAACATATTTGAATGTAATATATTGGTTAAAAAATGGACATCTAAAATGTCTACCTTCAGCTTCCCCACAAAATATGACCCTACTGTTGCCTAATTAAACATTCCCGCCTTTGCTGTTGTTGTTGTTGTTGTTTTTCTTTTAAATAACCTTCAATAAATTATCACTTGCTGACATAAGAAATTGATTTTTGGAACCAATGTAAGAATCAATTTCTAAGTTTAGAAAATATGGACAGAAGTCAACAAAAGCTCAGCTAGCTAAGTGTATGTGAAAGTCAAGCCAGTTTTTAATGTACTTGTATCCAACCTGGGGTTGCAAATTTGAAAATTATGTGTGGCTAGAATTTTGTTTAACATGGTATTCCAGAATTATTTTGTTTTAGTCATCCTATGAAAATTAGTAAAGTGATTGTATTGCAGGCTTTTCAGGGTCAAAACAAATTCCCAAGGATAAGTATTTCGCCTTCAAGGAATAGTGAGAAAATATGCTGTTTTAACTGGCTTATTTTATTATGTTAAAAAGTAAACTGAATACAGTTTGTGTCTCTACTTAGAAACAGCCCCATGTGCAATGCAGCCAAGTGTGTGTATCTTGAAAGAACTGAAGCTCACATTCATCAGAGCCACAGCATGCTTCCTGCCTTTCACTCACTGACCCAAACAGTTTGTTTTCCGTTTTGTAGACAAGGTTTGAAATTGAGAAGTTGATAATGTAATCAAATTAGTTCTGTTGTTGCTTACACAAAGTGACTGGCAATGCTGTAGATAAACTCTGCATACTGACACTGGATATTAGATAAAGTTAGGAAATCTCTGTGTGGTTTCTGTAGCATCCCTGTCTCTAACAAATCCATTAAATAGACGAATTAAGAGATTGTAACTAAGCATTTCATCCATGCAAATGCTGTGATTCACTTATGAAAGAAGCACTTAAATTTATACTGTAGGGATCTGAGTAAACACATGTAGATTCATGAGTTTTTAATAAATTATCCAGTAGGTTACATTAGTTTCAAAATGAGAGTCCTGCAAGAATGTGTTCTGAAATGGAGAGCACAGAAATTATTGTAATAAGATATTCATGCATATTTCCACCAGAAAAGATGGAGAAAAAGAAAAAACCTGACTTTGTAGGCAGCATAAATCTGAAATAATTCTATTATGAGAGCTTCTATTTCTGGAGCCTGTTCTGTGCATGAGACTTGAATATTACATATTATTTTTTAAAAATAATTAGGCATTTAACACTAGTCTCTGTTTTAATGTCCTATTTTTTTCATGACAATGCGGTGTTAATCATAGAAGTATAGAATTAACAAAGGCTTGAACTGGAAGGAGCCTTTAGTATGATCCAGCCTGGCCTTCAATAACTCCAGGGGGGGAGCATACACAGCCTCACTGGGCAACCTGTTCCAGTGTTTCACCACCCTCACAGTAAATAATTTTTTACTAGTATCTAGTCTAAATCTACACTCTTCCAGTTTAAAGCCATTTTCCCCTCATCCTGTTGCTATCAGTCCTTCTAAAAAGTCCCTTCCCAGCTTTCCTGTAGGCCTCCTTCAGGTACTGGAAGGCCACTATAAGTTCTCCTCAAAGCCTTCTCTTCTCCAGGCTAAAGAGCCCCAGCTCACATTTGCTGTCTCATACGTAACGTAACGTAACGTAACGTAACGTAACGTAACGTAACGTAACGTAACGTAACGTAACGTAACGTAACGTAACGTAACGTAACGTAACGTAACATAACATCATAACATATTTTTCACTCAACCAAATGATTGTAACTGCATTTAAGAGACGAGTCTGAGATTTCTTCAAGCTAGTTCTCTCTATTCTGGAGTACTTTCCGTCATCATGATTTTCTTCAACAGGTTTAACAATTAAAAAAAATGAAAGTATATATCCTACAACCTGTTGTGATTCTTTCTCAGTTCTAGATCTGATGTGACTTGTGACACATGCACAAATAAATCCCACATTCTAAGAGAAAGATAGCCTGTAAACCTCAAAGTTAGTGCTGTATTCCCCACATCTGAGAGGGCTGACAGTTCCACCTACTAAGGTTTTCTCACACCATTTGATTACACTACCAATAGCTTAGAACATAAGATCTATTCAAAGTGTTGGAAGGTTAAAAAAATAGCATGATAGTTCTTGAAAAAGAACATTTCACTTTTCCCTGGTTCATTAATCATCCTGTTTCTTCATCAGTCATCAAAACACCAATGTGTTTATTGTTTTAATGTTTATTTTACATTTATCTGTCTTAATTTTTCTATTAAAAATCCTACTCAGAAGAAAAGATGTACCAACATTTTCAAATACACCACCACCAACAACAAAAAAAGTGTACGTAAAAATAGGAAAAAATGTATTTACAAGTATATTTTTGAAAACAATCCTTGCATAGCTGTAATAGGTAAAACTATGTCAAAACAACTTCTGTTTTGTAGAACCTGTGGAAGAAATGATATGTTTTCTCTCGATCTAATGCCTTAATTCTGGCACTTTTTGATAGTATAAAATACTTCATATTTCAGCTATATGCAGCATGACATTAACAGATGTAAAGCACTGAACTTTATGGAGTGGCTTGCAGAAAGGAGTGTGTAGCACAGATTAATAAATTTGTGGGCACTCAAAGTCACAAATTTGTTCAGTGTTGCCATCTTACTGGTATCTTACTGGTATCTTGCTCGACACCAGTCCTCCTCAGAATAATTCTGTTGCACAAGTCCCATCACATCTAGATTTGGGAAAGAACCACAAGAAGTTGTGGGCCACTGAAATGTCTTCTGTGACAGTCCATTTAGGAAGATTTTGGATTTATCTGAAATGTGAATATTCCCCACATCGCTCCTGCAGACACAGTGATTTTCTATGACTGTCTCTGATGGAGCTAGGGTGAACTTTGAATATAAAAAGTATAGTGTATATTTTACGTCTTGTTTAAAGTACAGGAACTCAACCATTCCCCTCTCCTTCACACCCCACTGGCTTGAAAATGATATATACCTTTCTTCATTTAGTTGTTTTACAGGAAAAGGGGGTTTAACATGCAACACCCATTCTGGCAGTAGTTTTATTTTGCAGTTCAAAGTTTCTTACTGCCAATGTGCTTAACAGTGATGCAGATGTATGACATGCTATTTTAAGGAGAAATCAGGAACTTATTATCTTAAGCACATTTGTATATTTACACAAATAGCTCATTATTGAAAATACTTCTTACATGAAAAGGATTTATTTTTTTTTTACTTATTCATTTTATTTCTATCATTTTTTTCCCAGGGTATTTTCCAGACTTTAATAAAAAACAATTGATTCAATATTATATTTTCTTTTAAAATACCAGTGTTCAAAAAATATAAAATTCTTTATTCATACTAATTTTAAGGAGGGATACATGGAAATACCAAAAGCATTTTCTCCTGTAGTGGCTGCTCTTAAGAAACAATTTAATGTTCTTTATTATTACAGTTGACTGTAAAGATTATAATTGAGAATAATCTTTTTTTTTTTAACATAAGTATTGTACACAGTCATAGAAAGTAATTCCTAATTCAAAGAGTTTCATCTAAGAGCAGGACAGTGGAAGGGAGGAAATTCAAAGGCAGAAATAATTTAATACAAAGCAAGGTGGTGATATGGTCTGAAACATGCCTTCTTTTTTCTCATATTTTCCAGATAAAAATGTTTTAGTTCAAGATTATTGTTTACATTCAAGCTATATTGTAAAAGTGTACTTTATGTATGAGTGGATGGAATGGTTGCAACCAAGGTTATCTGTATTCTGGTATTCCCTTTGTATGCTGTATGAGACTTCCCACAAGTGCTTTCCCACTCAAGTTATTTTCAGCTCAAATATTTCTTAAGTATTTGTCCAGACTCTTCTGGAAGCTGTGTACAACATCCTATGGCAATTAATTCACTAAGAAGCAACATTCTTTTCTTTGAGGAACAAAGTACAAAGTAAGGAGCAAAAACCCCAGGGATCTGTACTGAGTATGGTGCTGTATAATGTTTTCATTAATGATCTAGGTGTTGATGGGGAGTACCCTCAGTAAACTCATGGATGACATGAAACAAGGGGGATTTCCTGACTCATCAGAGGGCTGTACAGCCATCAGGAGGGAATTGAACAGGCTGGAGAAGTGGGGTGATGTGAACCTAATGGAACTCTACAAGGAGAAATGCAGGGAAGAAAAACTGGAGAAGAAAAACATTAGGCAAAGTTTCACCAGCAGGTTAAGAGAGGCGATTCTTCCTGTCTACTCATTAGTGATGAGGTCAAACTTGTGTTCAGTTGTGGGCTCCCAGTACAAAAGAAACCTAGACATACTGGAGAGTTCAGTGAAGGGCCACTAAGATGCTGAGGGAACTGGAGTAATTCTTCTCTGAGGAGACAGTGACAGAGCTGGGACTGCTCAACTTGGAGGTTATGGGAATATCATGAGAGTCTATATATATACCTGGAGAGAGGTTGCAAAGACTATGGAGCCATGGTGTTTTCAGTGGTGCCCATTGCCAAGACATGAGGCAATGGACACAAACTTGAACACCAGAAGTTCCCTCTGAACATCAGGAAGAACTTCGGTGATGTGCAGGTAATGGAACATTGGAATATCTTGTCCACAGTGGTTATGGAGTCTTCTCCCTGGAGATCTTCAAAAGCCTGCTGGCTCTACGTATCTTTGCTTGAGCACAGAGGCTGGACAAGATGAACTCCAAAGGTTCATGCCACCCTGACCATCCTGTGATTCTGTGATAAAGCCAAAAATTTTCTAACCCACTTCTGAAGACAATTCCTGGGTAACTGTTCATCCTTATTTTGTGTACCTCCATATAAGTGGGACATAATATTATTAATGTGTTTTACAGTTAGTTAAAATATTTACGGATCTCTTTAAAACTGTTCAAGTATTTTCCTGACCAAATCTAGACCAACTACTTGACTTCTGAATCTCAGGTGTTCACATCCCCTATCATCATACTCTTTGAAAATAACCACTTATATACCCATGAGCTTGTTGCGTGCATGCAAATCAAGTTGTTGTAGAGAGGGTTTCTAATAGAATCCCCATTTCCTCCCATTAAAGATTACAGAATGTACTAGGGCATAATTTTGCATGCAGCTGTTTGAATAAATTTAGCACCATATTCACTTTTGTTGCAAAAAGCAGCACCAAAACTGTTGTCTATGAGATTATATAAAAGCAAATGTAATCAAGTTAAAAAAAGGTTCCAAAGATCCAATCTTTATGAAATATTACAGTTTTGGTGACTTGCTCCATACAGTGACTTTTAATCTGGCATTCATATATATGTGTTATATGTTTTAAATGCATGAAAACATGTTGCAACTTCTATAGGACACCTTAGCTGCACTGGCAGTTGACCACAATGTATTGTTCAGTAAACAGCCCTGCACTTTTTCCTTAAATTTAGTCATTGCAAACCTGCTACAGATTCCAAATGGATTATTCATGGGATTTCCTTACCTCTTCCTACTGTAGCGTCTACGAGCTTCACAAAGGTTACTTGATGTGCTGTATCAGTGCTGACAGAATGTCACTGATTTTCCAGAAGGCGGTTTGGGGTATGAGGAGACATCTACTAGCATGCAACACGTAATTCAAAGTATCCAAAGTTTAACTATACAATATTTTCAGTACTTTAATATTACAAACTTTATCCAAATACAAATGAGGTTTTGCAGTTAGACGTGCTCTGCATTCCTAGTAATCTATCCTTCAAATTTAGAGCCAAGTATTTCCAGAACGATGTGAGGTTCATATGGAGATCAACTGTGGGGAATGTGAATGGATTTTAATATTCTTTTGTTTCATTGGAGCTATATTAGTAATGAACTACCTCTGGGCAAAACTCAGGAAGAACAGTTTCTGACTGAATGGCTAATCTTAGGCAAAGATATAAATAGTTGAAAATCATTAAAGGAAACATTAAGAAATGTTAATTAGTAACAGTGGTGCTAGTTTTCAAACAACAACAACAACAACAACAACTGTATTTTAAATGTAAATGTAGATTATTAATAGATTATTTCCTGTACCTGAACATTTTGTAAAAAAAAAAAAAAAAAAAAAAAAAAGAAAGAAAGAAAATGGCATTCAAGATACTTAATTTTTTAATGGAATAAAATGAGAACCATTGATTTACTCCTTAGATACACCTGTGTTTCTTAAGAAAGCTGTTGTGTTTTTCAAAGATTTTATTTTCCTGGACCATTACCTGATAAACAGTAACTTGTTTCTATAATACTTAATGACGCAGGACCCATCTGGCTTTATATCAAAATGTGCAGCTGGCTATTAATTACCGAAAACTCCTCTACTGCTCAGACTAAAGCATCCGCCAAAGATCTGATTCAGCAGATTCCTTTTTTTCTTGTTTCTTCTGTAGTACCACCCCTCCCAAAAAAAAGTAATTCACACTTAGTAAGTTAATCATGGATACAAAATACATAATCAGTATGAGAGCTGATTGCACTAATGGTTTCTATTCCTATTCTTTACAGATTTTAGTCTTAAAACAATATAGTAGTAGCTTCACTTTTAAGTTCTTTCTCCTTTAAACTTTACAGAGGAAAGTTTTCATTGTTTTTACTTCTTTTATTGCTGTTTCTGTGCCTAGGAGGGGCACACAAGAGTATGCACAACATGCATGAACACATACAGATGCTCATGGCCTCTGAGATCAACACAGATAGAAACATACAGGCAAACACAAATAGCACTAATAGCCACAGTCTCTCTCTGGCTGATCAGGATGAAGGTATATCATACCAGTAGCTAACCCAACGAGCACACCCCACTACTGCCATGGGACTCCGTAGCTGGAGCCATGCCCATGGCCATTGGCCTACGAGGTGCTGCAAGGAATCTCTCTCACTGACTCACAATGCTAGGTGTCATTTCCAGCCTGATGGCTGTTCTGAGATGGCTCTATGTTGGGCTAAGCAAAGGATCCCTTTCTGAACTGTGCTATTGGATTTAACTCTTCTCCAAGTGTGCCTCCATGCTCTTCTGTTTTGTGTGTGTGTATGTGTGTGTGAATAAGAGCATTTTTATCAAATAATATATATAGGTTTTTTGTTACTCTGAAAATGTTGGTGCTTGGAGCATTTGGAGGATTTTCTAGTTTATACTGAAAATACCACAGTAGCCTCACTCTGATAAACCTGCTTTAAAAGTATATGTTCAGACAACGTTGCATGAAAGGGTAATTCTACTTTATAGAAGAAATGAAAATAAAGATTGAATAATTCTTATTATAAGAATCAATGGAAAAAAAACCACTGTGAGAGGCACCTGAAAAAAACCTTATAATTGTAATGGGAGATTAACCATGGCATCCACCTACACCTCTCTGGTTTTTCAGACATATTCTTCCAGCATTCATTACTAAACCTACATTTCAGATTAGGAAAAGATTCTTTGCCAGGGAGCGGTCAAGCCCCGGAACGGGCTCCCCACGGCGGTAGTCATGGCACCGGTGGCCCTCATAGGTCCTTTCTAACTCGGGTTACAATTCTGTGATTCTCTAATGGTGAGAAAATGAGTCTACATACGAGGAAATAGGAAGGCATCTGGAAAATCCAAGTTTGGTCTGAGATTTCACTGAATGGTTTTAATGGACTTATGGAAATGTTTTGGGTGTTTCAAAAATTGCTTTATTAGAGTTCATTTCATTAATTTAAAAAAAAAAAAAGAAAGAAAGAAAGAAAGAAAAAAGAAAAGAAAATGAAAAAAAAAAGAAAGAAAAAAAGAAAAAAAAGGGAGTAAATGTTATTTTAGATTTTACAGGACCCCTGAATTGACACTGACGGAAAGCCTGTCAGAGCAACTAGCTTCCAGAATCTCACTAAGGGCTTGTACGTTTTGTAACGCTTGTTGTGTGCTACTACAGGTCAGACATCCAAGGAATGCTAGCATCTAAATGTAGTCTGACTTTACCAATCATTTAGTTGTTGAAATGAGCTGTCCTGAATAAATAACTGAGCCTGGGAATTTGAAAAATGAGGGCACTGTGGCTGGAACTGAAGTCTTGGCAGAAGTGTTTGTGAAGGGGGTTAACATCACAGACAAGTAATTGGTTCACATAGCAGTATTTTTTTCTTACCTCAGAAATGAAGGAAAGTCTCGGTCTGTAAAATCTCCTTCAGTAGAATTTACAATTTGCTGTGGCCATATATTCTCATTTTTAGAGGAAAATGCACACTTGCAGGTTCTAACTAACTGCCAGTATTACTGTTTAATACATTTATTTAATCACAGTAAAATTTTATCAGTCTGTTTGACAGACTGTTTCTAGGTGTATGAAATATATAAAGATTAAGTGTCCCATCTCCCAGCAAAGCTGGGAAGGGTCAGTTTGCTGCAAACCACTGAGTGGTATATCTAAATGCATTGGGAGGGCAAAATATCTGTATGCTTAATTTGTAGTGACTGTGTAGCTACTTTATTTTTTCTCTTTCCAACTCCTTCTTTTCTTTCTTTTTTTCTCTCTCTTCCTTCCTGCGGCAAACCCCTACCCCCTCCCCCTCCCCACCCCAAAATCCCAATTATCCCAAGCTTGAACAGTAAAGAAGGTCAGAAAAGATGGAATTCTTTTCTAATTACATGTGGATTTTCAATAAGTATAGAATATGTACCATTCAATATAATGCACATTTTCTGGAGAAATCAACATTATTTTTATCAAAACTGTATTAAAGATGATATACATATTTAATTATATAGATTGTGTCAGATTAGAAAGGCTGTCTCTAAGAGAAAAGAAAGAAACAAATAAAAATACGTACTGTGTAAAATAAGTTTGGTAACAAGAAATAGATCCTATAATTCAGGAATCTGAAGAGAAACAAGAAGCCACTTCAACTTAAACATATTAAAATTGAAGTTGACTTTTAAAAAGTGTTGAATATATTTAAGTGCTTAATTTCACTCACTATGGACAAGTAAGAAGATCCCTTTGAGATCTTTGAAAAGATCTCTTCTGTTTAGTAAATAACCAAAATACATAATTATTTCGTTTTGCTTGAAAGTCATTTTTGCCCTGGAAAAAAAGAATGACTGCAGGTCGTTACCTAATGGATGAAGAATGTGAGATTTTCAAATGACAGCTGCAACCCGCCACGGATCAAAAAGCATTTACAGTGTTCTTGCCTGAAAAGGCTCCATTTAGTTCCTTGTATGGTTTGTGCTGAAATCTTTTCCTTACCTGGGAAGAGCTGACCTTTTGAGACAGACTGGAAAAAAATTAAAATGACATTAATGGGAAAGTGTTTCTAGAGAGAGCAGGCATTGCTTAGTTCTGTGGTATCCATTCTGTTTTCACTCCAATGTTGAAGGTCCTTATTCCCTAATTATAAATAAGGTAGAATGTTAGATGCTGAGGGGTATTTGATAATAAAATGTATTGGTTTTTTTTAAAATATAACTTTATAATAATAAACAATGTGTCTCAATCAACCTCCAAGGATCTGAGTTATAACCTGATCTTCATGGGACTGATGGCAACTTTCTTGCTAACATCCTAAATGGGAAAATATTAAGAAAAAGAATGAGAGAAAACATGTAGCTCACATCAGTCTGTGCTTTTAACTCCTTAGTAGCATGCTGAAATTGGTGGGAAACTGGTGATTTTCTATACTTTCCAAGTACACATGGTGTGGACATTATTGTGGTTCCACAGAGAAAGTGGTGTATTTTTTGACAGTCTATTCAGCAGGTGTAATAGTCCTATTGTCTGTCTAGTTGGAGCAAAATGAATGTTACAGAGCCCCTTCCTTTTGCTTTTTCTGTCTTTTAATATCTTAGTGCTTGTATCACGACTCTGCATACTCAGTAGCAACTTGAACAACTGTGAGACTTTGTGCTCTGCACACATTTAGCTGGTCAGGTTTAGGCAGCAGGCAGGAACATTCCCTGCAGTAACTAACACAAAGTGAGACCACACAGGATGTATGCTTCAGTTCCCAGGAAGTTTTGCAGTCCTAGAATGAATAAGTAGGTGCTAATGTGCTAGTGAACTTTCCTCATATTGTTCTATTATGTCTCACCAAGTTCTCTTCTTTTACAGGCATCTATATACACCTTTTTTTTTTTTTTTTTTTTTTTTTTTTTTCCACTAGCTGGCAAAGTATTTGGAATGAAACTATCATTTTTCTCTTCACTTTTATTTCACCACTATAATCTGAGTTTAATACACTTATTTATTGTTTTCATCAGATTCTACTTTCTTTTTTAAAAAAAGTTATAAATTTTATGTAACTATAGCATGCTTGTCTAATTTACCTGTACATAGTCTGGGAGACTCCAGCAGTCATAAAAAGTTATCGGCTGTTTAATGTAAGTTAGAAAACATTTTTGATGAAAAAAATTAAAATGCATGTGTGTAGTTATTTAAGAAGGAGCATTCCATTTCAAATTAAATGCTGAGATTTACTGCTCTCTTAAGATGCTTTCCAGTCCCGTGCTTTTAGACTATGCCTTCATTTCATAGCTTCATCAGAATGCTTTTGACCTTTTCTTTAACCGCCATTGCAAAGGGCAGATGAACATTTTAAATAATTCTTCAGTTCTCTATTCCTACATGAAAAGAGGAAATGAAAATATTCATGTCTTTTTATAGTTGAACTTACCACATTTTACTTTCCTCTTCACTAGGTACCTTTTTTTAAAAAAAGAAAACAAACACACACACACACACAAAAAAACACTAGCTTTCATAAATGTTAATTTTGAATTGTTATCCACATGCTGGTTATGAAAATCAAGGGACCATACAGTTTGGCAAATTTCAGCCAAATCTAAGAATACTGTATGGTGAATTTTTCAGAAGTTCCTAAACTGGTGCCCCTATGCAGCATCAATTTACATGTCACAAAAAATATGCAAGAAAGGAGAAAATGAGAACAGTGAAGGGATAGGTCCATCCATATATGGACTGAAAAGTGTTTAGAGTGTTTAAAACTTGTCATTTGTTTCTCAGTGTAATTGATTATTATATTCTGGCCAAAGTGCTCTACAGAAGTGTTTAAGTGCCTAATGCCTATTGATCTTGATACAGGAAGTTATGTACTGAAATTGGAAGATGGAATCAAATTCTCCACTGCCTTGCTTGGCAGTCAGAACTTTAATTTTCCATGAGAACAGTCTGAAAAGAATCCAAAAAAAAGGTGTTAATTTTCAGAAGCAGTAAAATTGCGATGAAATGTTAATTTACTTATCTGCTTCTCTCTCTCTCTCTCTTTTTTTTTCTCTATATTTTACAATTGCTGATTGTTAACCAACCATCTTTATTCTCAATCCCTTAGCTACTAACCTGTATAGATAAAGGTTGTATGAGTAGATACGTACATCCCTATACCACTCTGGCATACAACATGTAGAAAATATTGTCTGGCTTGACTTCTGATATGCTACACCTACTCCCTACCATGCTCATCAATACTCTGTCATTACCTTAATATGCTTTCATGTCTGTATCACTTGTTATTATCTAATTACATTTGCCCCTTCTTTAGATTCTAAGTCTCTGAGCATAGGTGCTGAGAACTTTTTGTTGTGCTCACCAGCTAGCACAGTAGACTTACAGCTTCTGAAGTCTATAGTAATACAGAAAAATAACAGTGCTCGTAACACTCAGAGGCCCTTGTGTGTTGTCAGAGATCATTCTTAAATCTGAAAGAGATGTATATACATGAGGGCTGCTCCAAACATAATGCCTCCTATTTTATTATATAGACTAGAAGCATCAGAGGCCCACAAAGTTGGTGGTATGAGAAGAGAGGCTCAACCTGTCACCAGTGTTTCATTAGAATTTGTTACTATTAGACAGATGGCAGCAGTCTGACAAAATGGCATTTGACATGGAAGCTCATATGAAATAAAGCTTGTCACTGACTTCCTTTGTGAGGAAAAATGGCACCTATTGACATCCACTGACGCTTGCTCAGTGTTTATGGAGACAGAAAAGAGGATGTGAGTGCATTGAGGCTGTGGGTGGTGCATTTCAGCAGTGGCAACAAGGACAGTGACAGTGGGTCACCTACACTGGTGCGGATTTTTATGGGCATGGCATGCAGGCTCCTGTTGAAGGCCAGCAAAAGTGCATAGCTAATAGCAGTGACTATTTTGAAAAATAAGGTTTTATAGCTGAGAATTTGATTTATCAGTTACTACTGTTGTGCTCTTCATATATTTGTTAGATTCCATAGAAATATATGGGAGGCATTACTTTTGGAGCAAACTATGTATATTTCCCTCCCATACATCCTGTTACCATGTCTAGATTATTTGTTCCGTTTATAATCCATTTTATAAATATTCCTTAAAGGTTTTGATTTATTCACTTATTAGTCACAAATGAACGTTTATATTGCTTGCCTGCAAAATAAGTTTGGAAGAACTTGAGTAGAATTAGTATTACTCTTTCTATCAGAATGAAAGTGGTAGAAGTAACTGTAAATGTCATTATCATGTCATTTCATGCAGCAACTCATACACCCAGACAACGATATGAAGATTTTTATGTAACCTAACTGACCTGTCATGTTTAACCTCCAGTGACCAGAATAATCTATTCCATTTTTTTTCTCATCATTACTGTTAAGACAGTATCTAGGCCAAATTCCCCTGGCAGCAAACTAAGCAAACTTCTTCTTGTCTAGCCTTGAAGATCATGGATAATAATATATCAGTGCAATTTCCATAATATTGAAAAAGCCAGTAAGTTCTGTTTTCACTTTTTCCCGTCTTCAGCGTTGAGATTAAACACAGCATTTCTTTATGAATCAAGTTGATACTGATTCTGCTTCTTCTTAGTCCACACTTTGGACACTTTCCATGAATGAACAAACAAGATCATCTTAAGTGGATCTCACATATGGCCTTCACAGAACATTGATTTCTATATTTTTTAGTGTAAACTATAACAATAGAAGTATATATGGTAGTACAAAGAAGTACTGGTGTTGATCCTATAGCTTAGGGTACTTGGGCCAACTCTTTTTTAAACTTACATCTTTCTTAAACTGTGATACCCCAAACTTGTGCGTTTGTTTTTTGTTTTTTTTTTAATCTGCAGACCTGCACAGTTCAGATTAAAAAAAAGAATTACTGCCCACTGCTCTTACTGAAGCACAAGTTTAAAATATTCTAATTAATATTTTAAGTATTAATGCATGAAAGACAGATCTATTTATGTGTGGTTCAGATTTGAACAAAGACACTGCATATTCTCACAGTAGAGAGAAGAATTAACCAAATTTTCTTTAACCTTTGTGATCAAGATTTACTGTGAACTGCAATCATCCTAGCCCATTTCTCAACATTAGCTTGTAAGGAGTCATCTGTCAGGTTGAATATATTTTATGTTTTACTCCAAACAGTTCTTCTCTGGTGTAGCTTCAGGTCTACATCAAAGATGAATGACCTTACATATTTAAAGCAGTGCAAATAAATAATAAAGCAGTGTGGCCTTCCTCACAAAGTCATCTTGCTCTAAAAGTAGGCATTTTCTGCCTATAGTGCTTAGTGCTGGTTTCCCACTGGAAATCTGTCACTGCTGCAGTGACCAGCAGCGTGTTTGTCCTTACCCTCTCTAGCAACCCTCTATGTCTGGGCTAGCTGTCTCAATCATACAGAAGCATCTGGCAGGGTGAAGCTTATAGTAGCAGTAATCTGTAAGAGGCAGCTTGCATCAGAATATGTGCAATTGTCTTTCTGCTATTTTTAATCTCTTTTGTTAGAAACACACTCATTCTGGGGCTTAGACAAAAATGTACTTTCAGTTTTTCTCATTGCAACTGAAAATATATTGGAACTCTAAATAAACAAATGTGTGGATAGATGATCTTGCAGGTCTTTTCCAACTTGCTGATTCTGTGATTCCGTGACTCTTAGAGTGTCTAGCAATTGCACAAGGCCTAATATTTTTAAACAAGAACTGTATGTTTAGATTAGATATTAGGATGAAATTACTTACTTGGAGGATGGTAAGGCACTGGCATAGGCTGCCCAGATAAGCTGCGGATGCCCCATCCCTGGCAGCATTCAAGGCCAGCTGGATGGGACCCTGGGCAGCTGAATCTAGTGAGGGATATACCATTTCATGTCAGAGGACTGAAACTAGGTGATCTCTAAGGTCTTTTCTAATCTGACTATGTTTTGGTTCCATCACAGAATACAGCAGATCTTAGAAGAATGAGGAAAAGTATCAGAAGAAAAGCTAGAGAAGCCTGAAACCAATTCAATATTAACTAGGTCCATCAAATCAAATTCTGGTGGTACCTTAGTCCCAAAGTAAAGAGTACGTATAGCATGCCCTTACTTATTACCTTATGTCCTGCCTTATTTCCAGAGCATAAAAAATATGTTGCAGAGACTGGAAACACTAGATATTTAGAACAACAGGTCTAACAAAAAAATAATGATTAAAGAAAGATGTGTTTAATTGTAGTCCTCCCTTCCCACTTCTGGTAACAGACTAGAAAGCCTCCACATTATATGCGATGTTTAATTTCCCACCCTCAGCTTAAACTTCTACAAATTTAGTTTCTGCTTACTTCTATTTAAGATACCAAGGGCTTTGGTATGGTTTAACTAAATGTAATATTATTGATGAAACAGCATAAAACTTGAAAGCAATGATAATTAGGCCATGAAGTTATCTCAAGTGCACTCATAAACGTATTCATCAGGACATAATTTTCTTGAGCTACTGAAAATATACATCAGTTTACTTGCTTCCTTTTCACCTTTGAAGCTGTGAAAATGTCTCTATGCAAGCTTTAAAATGCTAATTTATCTCTGTTGCATATGCATGCAATATCATACATACACACATATGCATTGTTGACTTTTTACCATACTATTTTTTATTTTCCTCTACCAGATTGTGCACTAGGTAAGAGGGAATACAATCTCCCAGTCATCTTATGTTTAATTCAGTGGCTCGGCAAGCAGTAACACATTTCTTTACCAATTTGTAGTTTCAGAATATCCTGATCTTTACAGGAAAAAAAAGGGGAAAAAAAAAAAAAAAAAAAGTATGAAGAAGTATCAATGTTTTTTATTTGGAGGGGGAGACTGTTCATATTTCTGTTATAATTCAATGTAAAAAAAAACTTGAAAAGGGAAAAGGTTTTGGTTTCATGAGTTACATGTCCACCCCCACCCCAAACTATCTTAAAACAACTGATCTTATCAAATTTCTCTTTTATATCTGGCCATTTGCTTTCTGTATTTTCCTGTATTAAATTGTAAGTTATTTTTGGTACAGCAGCTCTCTCCCATAATTATAGCCAGTAGTAAGTATAGTAACTCACTGGAACCTATGGAAATTACTGGAATATCATAATTTAGAAAAATTATTCAGTTGCTTTCTTTTCACACTGGCTTTCTCAGTCTTTTTATTATATGCAGTTAATCCTTACTCCTTTTTTATTTTTCGCTTTTTAATACCAATCAAAGCCAAATGTATCTGCCTCTTCTTGATGATGTGTTCATCTTGATGATAGGGCAGTGTGTAGGAGAGAAAGGGAAGAGGATGCAAAGTACATCCAGTCTCTATTTCTGGTTTTCTTTGCCAAAGTTAAGCAGGGAGCAGTGTCCTTTAGTCCCACTCACAAAAAGCTATTCCGGTTAGGTAAATTACAGGCAGCATTTACTTTTTGTTTAATTTTCTGGTGACGTTCATATGCTTTCTCTTGGAGGAAATACATATGTTTTGCAAATTAGGCCCGTATCACGTCACATCTCTTTTTGGCTCTACAGACTGTATTTTAGAAGTGGCAGCTTATCTCTTTGTGGCAGAACTGCTTTGTGCAGTCCAATACAGTTGATTTGCCTGAGTGTATGAAATGTAGATCTGTATGACCTCAATGTGATACGTGCCATCCTGTCTGAGCCACCAGAGGATTAGGCAGGAGAAACCTCCAGAGATTAAAACACAAGGCTGTACACCCTGCAAGTTTTTCAGAAATGCCATATGATCTCTGAAGTTAGAAGAATCAGAATCAATAGTTAAGGGTTTATTTACTGTCTCTAGTTATTAATTAAAAGTAATTTCAGAGTTGTTAAAGGACGGTGCAGAGGATACGTTTTGCATCTAATTACTTGATCCCAGACTAACAACAGAAAGATCTGTATGCATTCAAATGCAAGAAAATTAAATTAAATTCAGTGATGTGTTTACCATCATGCCCTATTGACAATCGTATTTAGAATCTTCATTACTGTCAGTGGTTTCTTTTTTGTTTCTCTCTAATATGTATTTGAAAATATGTATTGTGACTCCTGTTTCATGTTGTCTCTTACCATGTCACTTTCTGCCCCACATTCCCTTTTCCTAATACATATTACTTATTCAAGACTTTGGGTAAGTCTCTAGGTAGAACTTCAGATCATACGGCTTGTATTAGAGCTCCATCTGCTGTAGAATGCCCCTGTAATTTATTCTGATTGGTTATTTACAGGATTCAATGTAGCTTTATTATAAAGCTTTATCATTGAAATTTTGCACCTATTATACAGGTGTTCAAGCTGAACCAGATCAAGAAATTTAGTTCCAGTAAGCTAGGAAATAACCAAAATGAATTCTTTAAAGGATGTAGGTGGGACTCTTCTGGTTACGGTCAATGCACATTTAATGCAGAGAGATATCAAGAAATTTACTAACTCAGATTCACTAGGATTTCTACTTATTTGCTTTTTAAAATGATATCTTGATGCTATGTACTTACAGTTTGAAACTGGGAAGTGTTAAAAGATATCAACACAGTCTGTCCTTGAGTAATAGAAGTCTAAGTCATTTCATAGTATCATGGATCCATATTTAATCCTGGCATGAAATCTACAGTACTCTGTACTTTAGAACAATTGAAGGAAAAATTCCCATTAGGAAATGCATTTTGAGATCTTGACAGCCCTTAGTACCTAATATAAGAATGTGGTAACGCACACAATCAGTGAGAAGTTAAAAATAGTTCAGTTTAGAAAATAAAGTGATATATAAGACAAGTAATAATACTTTATGCTCCAAAATCTTGCTGATTTAAATACCAAAGATTTGTCTTTTTCCTCTTTTCCTCAAAGGTTTTTTTTGTTTTGTTTTGTTTTTTTTGTTTTTATTATTTTTTCTTTCCTGTAAATATGTGCATTTGACCTGATGCTACACATACCTACACAATGCATTTGTAAGATGCAATCAATAAGCAAAGTAGTGTCACTTCCTACTCCTCTTTGCAGTCTCTTAAACATATTCAGGGAAGAATGTTAATGCCAAAAGCAATTTTTTGTTAGGCTGCTGGATGTTTTCAAGTACTGTTATAATAATGGTTACTGTTAAATACTCCAATGATCTTTCTTCAGAGCTTGCCAAAATTGTGAGAACTGATGTTTTGTAAAAACATCTTTAACATCTTCTCAGCCATCAGACTGAGAAATCTGGAACTGCACCACAGAAAAAAGAGAGGTGGAAAAGATTCATCTTGGCAAGAAAAAAGAAGAAAAAGTAAATTTTTTCATTTAGTTTAGCTCCTTGATAATGCACACTGAGTTGAAAGGTTAAACCCATTATTGTGGCTGAGGAGCCAAGTTCTGGTATCCTAAAATCAGTAGATTAGAATAGTGGTTTAAAATAACTACTGCAGCAGAGCACTGACATATGCAAGGGTCCACTTTGGCAAAATGGGAAAAGAGAGTTAAACTCTAAAGTGGAACAGGACCAACTTTAATTAGTCAAATAGTAAGTTATCATTTATTAAATGATAATTGTGTCTGAGAATTCAGACATCTTCTACATTAATGAGTATCTAAGGTGAATTTTGAAGAACTCCATACTTTTGAATGAAATATCTTGACAGAAGGGGAATATTCAGACCAGCTCCTAACATGTATTATTACAGGGTTACCTACACAAAAATGTTACCTTCAACCACTCTTTATTATAAGCCTTGAATTCAAAGCTTGCTGGTGCATCAGCAAATTTGAACACAGACAACTGTCTGCATTGTTTTTGCTTTTTGTTTGTTTGTTTGTTAGGTCTTACTTTAAGTGTATTAGAAAAATAAAATTTAGTGAAGTAAAACAAAAATATCTTCATCAAACAGGACAAAATACTTGTTTGATGCAAGTGGAAACAAATTGTACAAAATAAATAAATAAATAAACAGAGGTTATGAACACCAGAGAATAAAAAGACAAACTAATAAGGACTGAAAAGTGTTGAAGAGAAAGAATGAAAGATGATCCTAAAATCAAGAAGAATTGAAAGAGCTTTTCTAGACTTTTAGACAACTTGCCTACATTATACAGTTTAAAATGAAAGCTGTCAGCATGTAGTATTAAAAAGCAAAAGGATTTTTGATCCTTAGTTAGAGAAGTCAGAACAGAAATTATTTCTGAAAAAGAAAAAAAACTTTTAAAAATTGCAAACAGTAATCTCTACTGATAAAATGAGGAAGGAGTTAATCCATCTTAGTTCTCTACTGAAGAACTGTAAGGTAATCCAGTGACCGCAGAGACATATTGACAAACAAATGAAGACATAATAATGGTAAACTACTTTATTCTGAAGATAAGCGTACAAAAACTTTGAATAACCAGAAGCTGAAGCTGTGAAATTAACTATGGAAACAGTATTTACATTTTAATTAGAATACGTACTTGCTAAGGCTGTTTGCCAGTGTTTGCTCTTAATTTTTCAACAGTACGTCTCTTCACAACTGAGACAGTTTCTGTTTCAGAAAGAAATTAATTTAGGTCCAATGGTGGGTATTATGCAAGAAGTTGTTTTGAATGACCAGGTTACCAAATTTGGAAGGTGACACAACGCTGGAACATGCTGCTCAGAGAGGCTGTGGGATCTTCTTCTGTAGAGATACTCAAAACTGCCTGGATGCTTTAACCAAATGCAGAGAACCTGCTTTAATGGAGAGGTTGGACTACTTCAGGCACATCTGAATGGTGGCCTGTGGGCCATACACAGCACAGTGCAGGTTGCAATGTGGCTGTCCCCACACCATGCCATCATGGTGGTGGCTCTACTGGCAGAGTGGCCCAGATGCTCAACACCAGCTGAACAGCAGTGCACCATGAGCTCTGTGTGGGCTGAAACCTGGGCATGAGGAGCACACAGTACAGTGCTAACTTAAGTTATAGCAAATAAGTTTGTGGATTTTGATACATTGGCTGAATACATTCCTGTGAACAGTGAAAAATATGCAATAGTACTTTCCGTTCTGACAAAAGAACTTGAGAATAGGGTTCAAGATTAAAAAAGAAAAAGAAAAAAGCCAAAAAAACCCAAAGAAAACAAAATAACAACAACAAAAAAAACCAGTTGTTTTGTTTATTTGTGGCTCCATTTTTAGTTGATGTAAATATGTGCATTAATCTCACCTAATGTTCTGTAGCTGAGAATTTCTCTATAAAATAGTGTTATTGTGCTCTTTGTATATTTGGTGGTTTCCATGGAATTAAATAAGAGACAATACTTTTGGAGCAGCCTTTGTAGATACAGCCCTTGACAATTTGTGTTCATTCAGTGCAGCCCAGGGAAGCCAAAAGGTTGGACTCCTGTGAACTAGATGATCTGCAGAGCCTTCTAACCCCGGTGATTCAGTAATTACTGACCTATTTAAATACATCTTTGATGGTCCTTAATGCATGAGTAAACTTCAGACATTCTACTTCAGTAAACAATCAAAAAATTTGGAATAGTAGCACACTTTTGTTCAAGTATTTAAGAAAAATGTCTCAAAAGATTTGATGACCTGGGCCTGTTAAAAAAGATGCAACTACAATAATAAGACTTACTTCAGTAACCACACATGCTCAGTTTTTGTGCTGAGGAAATAGCTAGATTATGTACTAGTTTTCAAAGGAAGAAAAAGTTGAAATGAGATTGAGTAGATAATAATTCCCGGGTACTCTGAGATACTGGAAGCTTTAGAAAACCTGGCTCTGGATGCCTCACTGCTTCAACCATTAATCAACTCAGGTGCTATGAAATATGTTATAAAATATGTTTCATTGTCAGTGGACTCAAGTGAGATGGAATTAGACTACAAAAGAACAACGGGAGTTCCTTAAAGCAATAAGAACTGAAGCACTGAAAAATTTAGGACTTTGTGTGAAGAATGTTACTGTGAAAGAAATGAAGAACTGTTTTAAATTAAACTAGCAAATACTATTATAAAAGACAGCCTTCTACTGAGTTTCTTCAATGGGAATTTTGTTCACTCGCAGGTTAATAATTTGGCTATATGTTACGGTCTGCATTATACTCGGATTTATTATTGTTTATCTTAGCTGATATCCACAGCCTGTTAAGACTGAAATATTCAGAATAGATAGATAGATAGATAGATAGATAGATAGATAGATAGATAGATAGATAGATAGACAGACAGATAGATAAAATTGCATAGTTCCTTGGATGTGGTTGTTAATCCGCGCTGTGACACCTGGTTTACAATGAAAGGCTGATAATGTCATTAACTTTAAGGGGTATAATAATCCTTCATTTGCATAAAAGGAAATAATAGCAAGCAAGTAAAAATATTCCTTAGACATGGATATTTTTTCATAAGCAGTTTTTTGTTTGTTTTTTTTTTAACCATCATCTGTAACAGGAAAATGTCATAGTCACAAAATCTGAAGGTTGATGGTAAGGTAGAAAGCTGATTTTAAAATAATATTTTCACATTTTATTTATTATTTTCTAAGTCATATAACTGTTACTTTTATTTGCATATCTTGCTCTTACATGATATTTTCAACAAGCTATAATATGAGCGCAATGACATTTCATGGATTTAAAGTGTGTGCTTATTTTATCAAATATGGAAAATATTATTTATTCAAATATTCATCAGTTTCCTCAGTTTTCTCTTAATGATTTTAAGAATGAATTTAAGCTGGACAATGATTTGCTTATTAGATTTCTGGACACAACTTGATTGTTTTACAAAAGAACAGAGATATAAATGCCTTTTAATTTTGCACATAAAGGCATTCAAATGATAAAAGGACACAAAAATCTTTAGAAATTTATATTAAATAGGGTATTTTTGAAGAGATTATGGTAGAAATAAATTAAAATCAAGACAAAATTCTGTGTAATCAAATTTTAAAAATTATGCAGAAATCGTCCTCAGTGATTCATCATCAGTTTAATTATTCTGTCAAACTAAACGTACTCACTCTTGAGGAACTGGAGTAACTTTGCAATGTACTGCTATAGGTAAATGCAGTAATGGAACTTTCCCTGCAGAAAATTACACAGTACAAAAAGAAAAAAAGAAAAAAAAACAAACCAACCAACCAACCAACCAAAAAAAAACAGAGAAAACACGGTAAAAAATATTTTTCATTAATTATTTTTTATTAAATTCTGGTTAATAGGTTAATTTTATTCCAGAATTCTAAAAGAAGGTCCTTGCAAGTCTTCTAAAATTCCCAACAGCCAAACTCACATTGCAATGTAGTAAAGAACTTTCAAAGTTTAGGCACAGGAGCGCTCTGCAGTGTATTACTTAGTACTTCTCTGCTCTGTGTTACTTGAGATTTCTCTTCACCATAGCTGTATAAACTCAGATGAAAGAAGACACAGCAGCTTCCATTCACTGCTTCCACACTTGAATGTCCTAGAATAATTGACTGTCTTCTTATGGAATGGATCTTAAAGATCTTCAAGTTCCGTCCCTGCTGCTTTGGGCAGGGTTGCCACCCACTAGATCAGTCTGCCCAGGGTCTCATCCAACCTTTTCTTGAATTCTACAGTGATGGGGCATCCACAGCTTCTCTGGACATCCTGTTCCTGTGTCTCACCACCCTCTGTGTGAAGAATTTATTCTCAACATCTAATCCAAAGTTTCTATCTTTTAGTTCAAAACTATTCCCCCTTCTCTCACTGTCTGCACATGTAGGAAGTTAGTCTCCCCATGTTTATAAGGTCTTTTTAGGTACTAGAACGCTGCAGTGAAAAGAGTTGCTCCAGCTCTCAGATCATTTTTATGGCCCTCCTCTTGATCCACTTCAAAAGCTCCACATCTTTTGCTGGGGGCCAAAGGCTTGGTTGTATACCCCCTCATCTTTCAAGTGTCTTAACACAGCTTCTACGAGGATTCATTTCATAATCATCTCAGGTGCAGACATGATGCTCAGTGGCCTGTTGTTTCCTTGATTTTTGATCCCTTTTTCCTTACTTAACGCTGGGAGTGATGTTTCCCTTCTTCCATTCACCAGGGATTTTACTGGACAGCAGTGACTCATCAAAGATGATGGAGAATGTCTTGGCAACTACACCAGCTGGTTCCTTCAGGACCCTGGGAAGAGTACTGTCTTGCTCCATAGACTTGTAGGAGTTCAGTCTCTTCAGGTGGTCTTGAACTTTCTCTTTGCTTACATGGGTAGGGACTTTACTTCCCCAGTCTCTGCCTAGAGGTTTAAAAGTCTTCAGTCTCCTTTCACCACATAGAACAATCTGAACTGGTATTCTTGCATAATGTCTGTTTTCAGATCAAATCATGATGCACTCAGCAACTCAGAGATGCAGTCATCACTCTCTGTCTTTTCAGTTTTTTTTTAGTTGGTGGGGTACTTAAATGGAGTTTAGAAAGCTGAAAATGAATTTTTTCTATCAAAGTGGTAGTTTCCTAACCCTTATTACTTCAAATAATGGAAGCATCTGATATGTTTTTACTGTCATTGTGGACCTCAGATTCTGTCTCTGAAAAATTAGTTCAAACATTTACGTCACTGAATGCGTTGACTTCAAAGCTGCATGTTTTAACCGAAGTACAGTTTCTTGTAAAAGAACAACTTCTGTAGCTTGCTAGCTTCTTGCTTCAGCATATTTCCTGCAAATGCAATGACAAATTTAACTGGTTCGTGGTGCAGGATGGTAGACTGATTTCCATTAAAATTTTAGGAAGTCAGTAGAAATTAATGTTTTCAAAATGCACAGGTGTGTATGTTTTACAGTATTGTTTCACTTACAGTTAAATATTTGACAATGGGCTTATGAGAACACTGTGAATAGGATAATGAATCAAGATGCAAGCTGGAATTATGTGCAGTGAGATCTTTCAGTATGTGAAATGTCTACCTAACTAGCTATTGTGAAGGTCCCACTGTTACCTCTGAATATTCTCTGTTTAATATGAAGACATTATTGTTGAGAAGAGTAATACATTTTTTTAAATTGTCAGTGAAATCACAAGCGCAGAGAGTATGACTCACAAGGCATTAACTGATCTTGTGTGAGAGAAAAAAGCAAACCCCATGTGTTCTAATCATTTCTGGTCTTCCTTCACTCATTCTTACAGTACACATACCCTTGCTCATCAGCAGTTTGATTAATATAGATGAGAGAAGTGCCTCAAAAAATTAATATCTAGCATTTGTTTTAGAGCATTTGATATGTCACAGAGTTATGTAAGACCCACTCTTGCTTTTCTTTGCTTAGTGTCAGGAGAGCACCAGTTTTGTTCAGCCCCTGAAGTAAATGAGTTGTAAGGCTTGTTTTACAGGTGGCTTTGGCAGTATGTCTTCACCCCAGGCAGCTACCCCCTGACCTGCAGATGAGCTCAGGGTGATGTGTCAGGGCTGAGGGCAGCTGGGACTGGGGCATTGGTGTGGGAGGCAGCACCTCCATCTCAATTTCTTAATGGCTTTGAAAGGTTTTGAAAACACAATGTTTACTGCCTGCTTGTAATTTTTGCTCTAACTACACAAGCCAGAAATGGATGCAGATATTATTACAACTGGGAACAGTCAAACCATGATTTCTCTGGGGGCTGAGTAATGCTATCCATTTCTGAGTCCATTGTTTTTGTTGCCTTTTTTTTTTATTCTGTGGCTTTGTGCTAATGACTCTAAATGGAAGAGAGCTTCTCTTCTTCTGGGACAAAACATTTGGGAACTGTTAATTTTGTTCCCAGTAAGAGGCTGTGAAATAATGGCATGCAGGTGTGCTCCTCCAGCTCCAGAAAATGATAATCTTCTCCTGATCAGGTTGTTTCACCTCCTCTTCAGTGGCTCAAGTGTGTATAAATGGGCTATCAGGGAGCTAGAGCTTTGTACGACATGTGGTATGTTAAGAGTAGTGAGTTTCCTGCCATCCATCTACCTTTACTGCTTAGATTGTGTGGGGTGTTTTTTGTTTTGTTTTTGTTTTCCTGTTTTGAAAAAACAGCTGCTAAAGTTTGCTGATATTTTTGGAGGAAAATCTTCATATCTGTGGTTATATATAATGAATCATTCCATGATGGGGCTGCAGGCTATTATGATAAAGACTTTTCTTCCTCAAAGCGAACAAGATAGCACTGTGGAGCAGGATAAATAGTATGAGTGTATTACAACTCTTAATAGAGTTTAATGCTTATAAATAACCTATTAAAAATTATTGTGCTTTTGATTTGCCATATTCATGGCAAGATAAAGTTTTAATAAAAAGTCATAAATTGCAATTTGCTGTCTTGCTAACAAGTCTTGAGAATTTGTAATGTTGTTGAACTATTAGTGTTTGAATGAATTATTTTTTTACGTATGCTAGCAAAAACTAAACCTTCTTCTATTTGCCCTTGATGTATACAGCATGCTAAGACACTGAAATAAGGAGAGGGGGATGGAACAGAGGAGGATGCAAGACAAGAATGTTGTTTCCTTGGAAACAGACACAGAGTTGCTCAGGGCATAAGTGGCATCAGTCTTAAAGATCATTAAACAAAATATATGTAGGAAAATGTGAAACAAATCATGTGTTTATGTGGAATGGAATATGTCAGTCAACAAATCCCCAGTTGCTCCAAACATTTGCAAGAGGAAATTCCAGTTTCAATTCAGAGTTTAAATAAATAAATAAATGAGGTCAGAGAAAAGATGTTAGAAATGAGTGAATTCCAGTAATCACTAATGCTGGTAGAGCAAAGTTGGAGGCAGGAAAAATTTGGAGAGAGGGGACTCTCACTGATGTCAGTGCCTGGCTATGTGTGCTACAGCTGTTAATGGAATTTGGCATCAGCGACTCTGAAGATGCTGAAAAAATTTGGAAGTTCTGCTTTTGTGGACGTTCTTCTGGAGTGTAAGATGTCTGTGCTTTAGTTTTCTGCAATGTAACTGCAACCAGAGGTTGTGTAGAATAAAAGCATAGATAGGATACTTACATAGTTTGGGGTCCATATTCTCTTTTGAATTGTATTAGTTACTGTTATATTACATAGCTACACAAAGCTCTTTATGAACAAGGTCATTTTCCCCTAATGCTGTATTTTAGAGGAAAAAAAACCATCTTCAGTTATCTGGGTACTGAATGTTTCTGAACTTTCTTCAGTGAAACTTGAAGTGTGCATGTGCATTCTCAGTTTTGTCTGGAATAGGGAATAACAGTGAAATTTTTTCAGGAAAAAACAAACAAAAACACATGGTAGAGTTAATAGATGTAAGTACTGTGTCCAGTACTGAGAAAATAATCAATACCTATACAGACTTATGTGAGCGTACTTTACTGTCTGTAGTGAGTCTGCCTCACTCTTACACAAGCTGTCTTTTTCACTTTCATCTTCCTGATGCGTCATTTGCATTCTACTGAGATCAGAAATTTTCCCCTATTGGGCAAGCACAGACATACTAGACCATGGGTTTCCAACCAGTTGGCTTGTCTGGGCTTCACTGTTTGAACAGGAATTAGGTTGGACCACATACACAGGGTCAATCTGAAAACAGTGCCTCCTATTTATTTCTATTGAGTCAGATGCAAATAACACTGTTTAGCAGAGCAAATTCTCAGCTATAAAACACGTATTTTTTTTTCAACATAGTCAATACCATTAGCTATGCATATTCACCAGTGGTAAACATAAGTCTGCACTGGTGGCAGTGACCCACCATTTCTATCATCACTGCTGAAATGCACTGCCCACCACTTCTCTGTGCTTGCATCTACTGTTTGGTCTCCATAAGCATTCCCAAGCATTGATGAATGTCAGTGGGTGCCATTTTTTTTTATTTTTATTTTTTTTCTGTATGGATACACCTTAGCTTCCCCCATGCTTCCATGTCAGACACCATTCTGTCAGAGTGCCCCTCTGCTACCATCTGTCACACAGCAACAATATGGAATGGAATACTGGGGGAAGGTTCAACCTCTGCTGCCATGCCACCAACCTCTGCCTCTAATGTCATAGACCAACATAATTAAGTAGAATACTTTTGGGTACTCTAAGTATTGGCACACAATAAGAAAACAACAGCAACAACAAAAACCTACACAATAACAATACAACTTTGCATGGCTTAGAGTATTCAGTTTGATTTATTGGACACTTTTATTTTATTTATTATGTAGTATCAGATATTAGCCACATGCTTTTTTTAGGCATGTATATACTTCATACAGACAAAGAAAAGCACGAGAGTAAAGTGCTTTGCCATAAGTTATTCTGTCTTAATGCACAGAAAAAAGAACTGTACCCAGAGTGCCTGGATTTCTGTCATAGGCAAGTTACACTGTAGAGGGTCTAATTATTCTCAAAATTAAGTTTCAAGGAATTCAGGAATCAGAAATCTGGATAATAGATATTTTTTTATCCAATTACTTTTTTGTTCAATTCTTATCTTTTGCCATTCTAATGATTTTTTTTAGTCTGTCATATTAAATTGTCTGCACATTTCACAACCAAGAATAATGAAAATAATTAGCATACTGTAGACCAGATAATCTCTTGATAACCACTCTTTTGGTGGTTTTCTACTCAGAATTTGATTTACTAATTATTTTTTAAAACACTAACTGATCACCTTGAAGCGGAAGAAGCATCTTCCTGATTGAATTCACTATTTCTAGGCAAAAATGTGCATCTATTTATATTCAGTGTGTTGTATAAAGATGTAACATTAATCATTATCTCAACTAACAGATTAAATATACTATTAAAACTTTTCAATATAAGTGTAGGCAGTGCATTTATGAGATACTTATCAAAGAAAAATGTAGTACTCTTAGAAAATACATTATTAAAATATTTACGACTGTATTTTGCTTGTAATTATTATTATTCTGAGATATCAAGAGTGATAATCTTGAATGTCACAACTAAATTAATTAGGTAGTTACAACTGTAAATTAATTATTACTGCCAATCATCCCTGTCATTGCTATTCTGCAGACATTTCTTCTAAATAAATTTACACTGTATACAGTCGTGTGAATTCTGTATTCTGTGAAATAATGGAAATGCTTCCTTATACTGCTGTTGAGAATAAATTTGATATATTATAAAGTCATGACAAATAGAGTTTTAACTGTCTATTTGCAAGATAAAAAATTCAGAGCAAATGAGAACAAAATGTAGTCAGTCCCTGGAACTGAGGATCTTTTCTGGAGAAAACTCATCTCTGCTTTATCTTACCTGGAAGTAACAGGAAGTAGCTTTATAAAACCAACAGCCTGGTCTCTGACAGCAGAGCTTTGTAGGAAGCAATATAAGCAGATGGATCCAGAAGTGAAACTCTTGGTCACTCTGCATGGTAATACAGTTCAGCAAAGCAAATAAGGACAAAAACCTCCAGAAAGGCTGTTTGCTTCTCAGGAAGGAAATCTTAAAGGTGCAGGAGTAGGCTATCCCCTTGCACTGCAAAATGGGCCAGCAGGGAAGAAGACCCACATGGATGAACAGGGAGCCTCTCCTAAGGCTTCAGAAAAAAAAAAAAAAAAAAAATGAAAAAGAATTTATCTACTTTGGAAGAAGGGACAGGCAACTCAGGGAGAGTACAAAGAAATTGTTAGGATGTGAAGGGAGAAAATTAGAAAGGCAAAAGCCCTGCTTGAACTAAACTTGGCCATTGAGGTAAAAGAGAAGAAAAATAAAACTTTTTTACAAATACATTAATAGTTATAGGAAGGCTGAGGAGAATCCATTCCTTACTGGATGCAGTGGGGAAAATAACCACTGTGAGGATAACAAAAAGGCTAAGCTTCTATATGCCTTTTTTACATCTATCTTTAATAAAAAGTTAGATCAGGGTCCTTTAAAAGTCCTCAGGGTACTTTACCACCTGTCCTGGAAGTCTGGGATGGGGAAATGAATAAACACCCCATGACTGAGATGCAAACAGTTAGAGATGGGCTACAACACCTGAACTGCCTGAAGCCTATGGAGTCAGATGGGATGTACCCCAGGGTGCAAAGGGAGCTTGTGGAGCTGATAGCCAAGCCACTGTCCACCACCTATCTACCAGCACTGCTGGTCAACCAGAGAGGTCCCAGAGGGTTGGAGGTTTGCCAATGTCACTCCCATCTGCAAGAAGCATTGTAAGGAGGATCTAGGGAACTACAGGCCTGTCAGACTGACTTCAGTGCCAGAAAAGGTTATGGAGAAGATCGTCCTGAGGGAGATCACGCAGCATGTGCAGGACAACCGAAGGATCATGGTTGTCAAGCATGGGTTCATGAAGGGCAGATCCTGCTCAACCAATCTGTTCTCCTTCTGTGAATGAGTGACCCACCTGCTGGATAAGGGAAAGGCTGTTGACACAGTGTACCTAGTCTTTAGCAAAGTCTTTGACAGTCACACATTATTTTCCTGGAGAAGTGGCTTGGACATGTATGCTCTTTGCTGGGTAAAGAACTCGCTGGATGGCTGGATGGCTGTGTAGAGGAAAGAGACCTGGGGTTATTGGTGGACACTTGGCTGAACATGAGCTAGCAGTGTGCCCAGGAAGCCAAGAAATCAATGGCAACCTGACTTGTATGATATATAGTACTGCCGGCAGGAGCAGGGAAGAGATCATCCCTCTGTATTCACCTCTGGTGAGGCTGTGACTTGAGTACTGTGTTCAGTTTCGATGCTCTCTCTGCAGGAATACATGGAAGCCTTGAAGAGTGTTCAGAAGAGGGCAGAGAAACTGGTGGGGGGGTCTGGAGATTATGCCATATGAGGAGTGGCTGCTTGAACTGTTAAGTCCGGAGAAGAAGAGGCTGAAGGGAGACAATATAGCTATCTACAACAAGCTGAAGGGAGGTTGTGGTGAGATGGGTGTTGGCCTCTTCTTGTATATAGCTAAAGATAGAACTAGAGTGAATGGCCTCAAGTTGCACCAGGGGAGATTCAGGTTGGATGTTAAGAAAAACTTCAGGGGAGTAGACAGGCATTGGAATGAACTGCCCAAGGAGGTGGTGGAGTCATCAGCCTTGGAGGATTTCAGAAAATGTGTATATGTTGCACTGAGGGATGTGGTTTTAGGGGAAGTATTGGAGATAAGATGACAGTTGGACTGGATCATCTTGGAGGTCTTTTCTGACCTTGGTGATTCTGTGGTTCTGTTTGTTGCTCTTTGCATCTACTGTTGGGAAGTGTCTGGTACCTCTCCTTTCTTGGGCAATAGAGGTATATGTTGCTTTCAACAATCATTGAAGGAAGTTGTGTTGAGGGGCTCAGTGATACTCATATATTCTTTTTCTACAGCTTCTTCCTGGAAGCAGAACCTCTCTCAGGAAGACAAGAATACTTTGCTGGGTGATCTGAGTGGGTAAAGCAGCTGAGAAATAGGAAAAGCCACAATCACTAGCTGAGTGTGTGCAAACATAAGTCCAAAATGTTTAAGTAAAATTCCCACATGGACAACTATGAATGCACTGATTTTATGCAAAAGTAAGGAAAGAAAAATATGTGGAAGATAGCGTGGGTGAGAAGGAAAGAGGAAATAAAACAATTTTAGGCGGCAATAATGTCATGGTACAGAGCAGTCAACATTTTTTTTTTTTTTTTTTCCTGAAGATGAGAGAAGACAAAACATTAGACCATGAATGTCTTCTATACTGTCAGTTCCTCTAGCTGACGGTCTCAAACTTAGAGTAGAGGCAAGGTCTGTTGCATATCTTTGGACTTTGAGACTCATTATATACAGAGTAGGCATCTTTGATCTCTTTCTCGTAGAAAAAAAAAAAAAGAGAGAGAGAAAGAAAGGAGTAGGAGAACTATTGCTCTTTGTGTGGTGGCAGTGCCATATAGCAATCAGAGATTTCAAATATTCATTAGGCAAGTATTCTGCAATCTAGTGGGAAGGAAATTATGCTTCTTCATTTGGCATTGAAGTTTTCTACAAAAAAGACTGAGAGGATTGACTGTATTTAGTGGGAGGAAATTGAAATTGCTCCAGATTTCTTCTTGTCCTTACAATTCTTCCTCCAGCTGTGGCTTTAATTAGGAGCTTTGCCACAACAGCATCAAAAGTCTATCCATCCATGCCAAGCTTCTAGTATTGCAAATGTATAGTGGTCTTGTATCTAAAGAAAACTGATTTATAAAGATGAAACTTCTTTTAAATTGTGTCCAATTTGGACTTCATGAAGATGTCCACTGTGATACTTACCACTCTCTACTCCTTAGAAATGTATTGCCTTTACTGAATTGCAAAACTGTCTTATGATTTATAATGAAGCAGGATATATTTAACAGTACATATGTGTATACATTTGTAGGTTAATTTCTTAGTTTGGAGACAATTGCTCACAGAGCATCTGGGCTGCACATGTGCACACAAAATGATAGCAATAAGGAAGCTGTTCATTTTAAGCACAGGAAACAATATTTAGTCCTGTTGTGGAACCATTTGTGAATTAATAAACAGTGGAGGAATAAAAAAAAAGCTCTGGCTTTCTCATTTTTGTTCCGCTAGAAAACTACAGTATTATAACTACCGAATTAGAATCATGGGATGGCAAAATTATTTGTCTTGCAAGGGTTCTCTGGAAGCTCTCCAGTCCAGTCCCCTACTGAAAGTGGGGCTTACATCAGTTTGAACAAGTTGTCTATGACCTTTATCTGTAGAGCATTAAGTGTCTCCATGAGTGAAAATTCTCTAACAGCTTTGGGCAGCTTGTTTCCACTCTTAATCATCACAATTGTGAAGACTTTCTGAAAATGCTTTTTGTCCATTCTCAGTGAATATCTGAAAAGAGCCTGAATGTACCTCCCTACATCCTCCCTGCAAGTAGTTGAATACAACAATTATATCTCTTTCCCTTAATCCTACCTTTTTTCCATGCTATTCAGACTTGGTTCCTTCAAGTCCCTGTAGTCTGTGCTCCAGGTCCTCAATAGCCATGGAGTCAGCCCTCCACTGGACTCTGAGCTCTATTCTGGTGTTATTGGAAAAGCCACATATTTCCTCCATGAATTATTTGAAGTGCCTGGCTTATAAACCAGTATGATAACTAAGCTACCATAATGAGAAGACTCACCAAGAAGGAAAATATATTGAGTTGGGCTTGATTCTGCCTAATAAAATTGCACAGGGTGGATTTGCAGCTTTTTCCTGATATTAGGGCAGCTAGCAGAAGCGGTGACACTGCACAACAAGCAGGAATGTCTGAATTGTTGCTGATGTGGTGGGAAGAGCGAAAGTCCATGAGCTGTGTTCAACCTGTAAACCTCCTTCTCCTTGTCAGAAACTGGTAGCTTTAGAAAGTCTGGCTATTTAAAATCACAAATGTTCTAGCTTTATACCCAGTAGCTATTTCCTCTCTAGCTAAAGGGGAATGAAAAGATTATTAAAACTAAACCATTTATCCTAAAATCTTTTCTGATTGTATGCTGTATGGCATCCATTTGTATTTCTGAACACTGTGTTGCAACTAAATTAAGTATGAAGGCAGAAAGAGATAGACAATGCTATTCTAGGGTAATGTACAGGGATGTTTCTCTTCTTTTAATTCTCTGGGCTTGAGGAAATATCCAAAGCTTATAGGAGCTATGCTCTGTAATAATGATGCATCTATTGCTATGGTGTCTTAATATGCTAAAATGGAAAAAGAACTTGGATTTTTTGCTAACTGATGAATGTTCTTTTTCTGTAATACGAAAATAGTTCTCATTGTATTTGCCATAGGTGTTTTCTTGTTTTTGCTATCCCCCAAGGGCTACAAAACAGCTATAATGAAAGCAAGAGAGATGTTTAGAAATCTGTTTTAAAAAGAATTGTTTAATTTGCAGATGTAAAACATGAAAATGTCAGTAGTCAGGTTCTCCTGATTATAAATATTAATAGTCTCCATGTACTGAGGGCTTTAATAAATAATCAGTTTGAAAGCTGCCAAGTAAGTTTTCTGCCCTGGTATTCTCAGGTTCTGTATTTGCCATTTATTAACATCTGGGTTGGTGTGGGCTCTGTGTCTCATTAGATGTGTCTAGTTAAGTACCAAAATACTAGGAGAAAACAAGCAGCAAAGACTGGGAAGATGTCAGGCTGTTCAAAAACAAGGTGATTTTCTGTGTTTTTTTGTTTTGTTTTTTTTTTTTTTTTTTTGTTTGTTAGTTTTCTCCTGAAGAAGAGATCATCAAAAGCTGCCAGAAAAAAATGGTGAATACAGAAGTACTGATAAGTGTTTTACAGTAACAGTGACTCCTAACGTGTCAGAATGCATTTGTGTAGCCTTGTATTCCCTCTGAGGCTCTTTGTCGTCACTTCTGAAATGAGCATTCAGTCACCCATTGGTCATTTCTCACAGTATTTCTGCTGAAATTGTAATATGTTACAAATTCAGCAGTGCTGAGAAGTAGGGATTTATTCAGGTTGCTTGTTTTTTATGTGTCTTGATGGATGGCTTTTTCAAGGTGTGGGTGTTCAGGGGCCTCCTTACATATATAATGAGTATCTGTTCTTGAACCACTGAAAAAAATATTTAAAACACTTGTTCTTAATTGTCACTGTGGTTTTGATAAAGTATTCACAAAAACACTATCCAGAGCAATCTTGTTTCCTCTTTACATGGTTCTTCTTAAAATTCACAATATGTGTACATCATATACAGTGAAAATGGTAACGTTTTTCTGTTCCAGTTTATGGCACAGTCTTTTTTTCAAGGAATTAAAGGGCAAAGGAATTTTAAACATTAAAATGCCTACAATACTTAAATATTTAGTCTATCTCAAATTTGTTCTATTAATACATGTCATGGTTGAAATATTTCATATTCAGTGGAAATGTAGGAATTTACATTTCACTCAAGTATGTTTTTATTATTAGTTAATTTACTGACAATCAATAATATTAAACTAAAATCAATTTTAAACTAAATTACACTAAAATATTTGTCAGCATTTCATTTTGTAGTTCATAATTATACATTATATTAAATATGCTTTACAGAATCTGGCAAATACAAGCTATGTGCCAAGTAGCAAGTATTTTAATTGACATGTTAATGAACGGCATTTGTAAGAGAGAAAGCTCTTAAGAAAATTTGGAAATAATTTTGGACATCAAAGAAATAAAAAATCTTTTTTGAGGGTTTGTGTGTGTGTGTGTGTTGAGTTTCATGATCAGTGACACAGGAAATTTGGCATTTATACCTAAAGTGATTATATCTACTTTCTTAGTGTACCTTCCAGTACTTTTATGTGCTAATGACATAAGTTGTGAAACTTAAATTTCCATGTTCTAATGATCCCTTTCATAATTTTCTGTTTTCTAGGTAAGTACCCTCTGTATTCTTCAATAAACTGACAGAAAATGTACCATTCCTCTCTACCTTCTTGAGGTGCAACAAAAGAGGTAAAAACAAGGGGAAAAAATGAAATCTATTTGGTAAGAATTCTGTTTATTTGGTTATCTACTCTACTTCTGTAGAATTGGTGAGAGGAGGGAAACTGATTATGGCAAGTGATCATGAAATGCACCTTCCACCTGCTGACTGTCCAGGTGGATTGCAGGCAACTGCAACTCATCCCCACAGTCCAGAATCATGTCATTAATGTAAAGGTATTTTGTTTCCTCAAAGGTTGAATTGTGCATTGTCGGAGAGCTTTGATGGCAGAAATCTCTGCTTAACAGCAGAGCATATCAAAGATGGACAGAATTTTCCTTTAGGAGAAATGGTCACTATTATCTGGAAGTATCTGGATCTCATTATTAATTACAGTTTGATCTTGTTTCCTTGAATAGAAACAATCCAGGAATAAAAGTAAATAGTGGCAGAGGCAGCAAAATGCAGCCAACTATGGTTCTCTGTAGTTTTTTCACACAGCTATTAGATGAAACAAACTCAGATAAAACAGATGGCCTTATGAGCTTCACCAAAGCACAGTTGTAGAGTGCTCAGTTTAAGTTCTATATGACACTGATGATAGCTTCCATTGTGCTCTTAGTCACAAGAATTCAGGGCACACCTTTAGTTGTCTAGGACAGATTGCTGTTAGTTCAAAGGCTGAAGAAAGAGAGAAAGAGAGGAAGGAGGAGAATGACGCAAATGAAGTTTTTGCAGAAGGAGCAAGAATTGCATACAAAGGTCATTTACCAGACCTTACTGAGTACGCTGGAAGTGGTGGTCCCTATGGAGGGGCCCTATGAGGTGATTTCAGGACTCTGCAGATGTGAGCTTTGATGTTACAGACAATTACAGGTGTTCTGGCCACAAGGATGCTAAAGGGTTTGGAGCATCTCCAATATGAGGAAAGGCTGAGTAACCTGGGTTTGTTTAGCCCAGGGAAAAAAGGCTATGAGGGAACCTGGTAAATGTTTATAAATATCTAAAGGAGATGAGAGGCAAATGGATGCTCTTCTCAGTGATATGTAATTATGGAACAGAGAGTAATGGCCTAAAACTTGAACATAAGAGGTTCTGTACTAGCATGTGGAAAAACTTCTTTACCAGAGCACTAGAATGAGTAGCCCACAGAGGTTGTAGAGATATTCAGGAGCCATCTGGATGCCTGCCTGTGAGACCTATTGTAGGGTACCTGCTTTAGTAAGGGGTTGGGCTCAGTGATCTTCTGAGGTCCCTTCAAATCCCTGTGATTCTGTAATTCTGTAATTCTGGATGTGATAGTGAAGGCTGCTGTGTTGGCAGTGATATCTCTCTTCCATCTACCTTTGCTTTCCACTATCTGTGTCAAGCTGTAGATCCTCAGTGGTATCTATACAATATATTTATTATTATTATTATTATTATTATTATTATTATTATTATTATTATTATTATTATTATTATTATTATTATTATTTTCAGTACTGAAGGTCTTTGAAACAGCAGCCATTAAAGCTTCTATGAAATATAAATGAAAAACAGTCATTAACATCAATCCTGTATAAATCCTGTCTACCTTAAATTCTTATATGCTTGGATTTGTATAGAGGCACAGGAGCACAAACACTGTGCCCTTGCAGACTAAAGAGGCTATCTTGGGCTGCGTCAAAAGAAGTGTGACCAGCAGGTTAAGGGAGGTGATCGTACCCCTCTGCTCTGTGCTGCTGAGGCCTTCTTTGAAGTGCTGTGTTCAGATGTGGAATCTTCAGTACAGGAGAGACATGGACCTGTTGGAGCACCTCTAGAGAAGGGTCACAAAAATGATCTATGGAATGGAACACCTCTCCTATGATGCCATACTGAGAAAGCTGGGGCTATTCAGTCTGGAGAAGAGAAGGCTGAGGTGAGCTGATAGTGGCCTTTCAGTATCTACAAAGGAGATACAGGAAAAAAAAGGGGACAGACTCTTTAGCAGGGTCTGTGCTGATAGAACGAGGGGACATGGTTTCAAGCTCAAAGATTATAGACTTATATCCCTGGAGATTTTCAAGGTGAGGCTGCGATGAGGTCTTGAGAAACCTGATCTAGATGTGGTGTCCCTGTTCCTTACTTGGGAGTTGGACTAGATGGCCTGAAGTGGTTCCTTCCAACAGTCAGGATTTTATGATTCTATTTTTTAATGCAAGCTTCTTTTGTTTACAGTAGTTAAAAATATTCAAGTTACATATTAAAATGATTCCATGAATCAGTAAAATGATTAAGGAAAGAGGAACAATAAAGAGCAAATACAACACAGAAATATGCTGTTTCGTTGTTGTTGTTTGTTTTTTTTTTTTAAATTTATTGCTCTATTGTTCCTGTGACAGAATTCTTTTTTCATCTATATGTTATGTCATATTGGCATATTGATAGATAATGTATTTTGAGAATATTAGGAAGGCTACTAATGGATAATGTTATAATAAAGACATGATTTTAAAGTTTTACATAATAAATATCATAATTTGGATATACATGGGAAATAACAAAATTTGAGTAAATAAAATGAGTCGTTTTCTACAGAGTACTTTACCCAATGAACCTGCAGAGGGCAATATGGTGTTTTTGGCTCTAATAGAGAAATGACAAAGCTCATTAAGTAATCATCTTAAGTAGTTTAAAAGTTCATTCACAAGAGCTACTGTGACTATATTTTGCTGCTCATAATAACAAAGTAATTCATCTTTCACTTTGCCATCGACTGGAAACTAGGTTTCTCACTGATTTAAGGTTATGTTTTTGCTCTATATTTCTAGAAAAAAGAAACAAAACATTTTAGTAATGACTACATCCTACAAATATTTTAATACATATGTAAATACACTGTCTAACAATATTTTTCTTTGAAATAAGGCATTGCATGTAAGGGGAGAGCATTAACACAGGGGGAAAAAAATAATTAAAAAACCCCTGACAGCCCATTATGATGCACCCTTTTCCCCAAATTTAAACTCCTGGCACTTGTACCTGCCCTTTAGATCTCTCCTCAGTTTTCTGTTCTCCAGGCTGAACAGCCCTGGTTCTCTCAATGTTTCCTCATGAGAGATGCTCCAGGCCCTTCATCATATTTGTTGCCCTCTGCTGGATTTTCTCTGGAAGTTTCCTTTCTATTTTGAACTGGGGAGGCCAGAACTGGACACTGTAGTCCAATTGTGGCCTCACAAGGACAGCAGAGAGGGAGGATCACCTCCCTTGACCTGCTGGCCACTCTCTTTTTAATGTATCCCTGGATGCTATTTGCTTTCTTGGCCATACGGGCACACTGCTCGCTCATGGCCAAGCTGTTGTTCAGCAGGTCACCTAGGTCCTTCCTCACAGAGTTCTTATCTAGCACGTCATCCCCTAAGCTGTATCAATGCATGCAGTCATTCCTCTCCAAGTGTAGGACTCTATACTTGCTCTTGTTAACTTCATAAGCTTTCTTTCTACTCAACTCTCCAGTCTGTCCTGGTCTCACTGAATGACAGCACAGCCTTCTAATCTGCCAACCATGCCTCACAGCTTTTTACCATCAACAACCTCATCGAGGGTACACTCTATCTCTGGGTCACTAATGAAGATGTTAAAAAATACTAGACTCAGCACAGAGCCCTGGGGAACACTACTAGCTGGAAGCCTTCAATGAGAAACTGTGCAGCTGATCACAGCCCTCTGTGGTCTGCCGGTCAGCCAGTTCTCAATCATAGATTCATAGAATCACTCAGGTTGGAAAAGACCTTAATGATCATTGAATCCAAGCATAACCTAAGCATACAATCTTAACTACATATCTTCTACGCTGCCTGTTGTCAAATGTTTGTTGGTGGTGGATTCCATTCATTAAATTTTAATAATATTGTTGGATAACCATGGTCTTCCTTACTCTTGCTCTCTGTTCTGTTTCTCATCCTTCGTGTTTTCTTTTTCTTAGCATAACTCTAATCCTCATCTTCTCTTGTCTTCTGACTACTTGGGTATATGCCATGTTCTGTGTTCCCCACACAGAACTACAGGAGTAGCAAAGTGGAGAAATACAATTCTTAGTAAAGTTTACTTAAAAAAAGGAAAAAGAACTAAAAACCCACTTTGGTTAAACTTTTTGTTACTGTAGAGTAGCTGGACTTTCTTCCTAAGTGTTGATGTTGTTGTTTTAATGGATAGTTCTGTGAAATATTTGTTTCTAGGCCACTAATTGGCAGAATGTGGAGACAGCAGTAATTATTGGATCTTCTGTTCATTCCTGCTGTAGAGATTTATTCTTGGACACACTGTATATTGTTGATCATTAATATGATATTCAAGACAGTACCTGCTTTTATAGTAGTTTTCCATTGTACATTTTTTTTTTTTTTCTTTTCTGTGTCTTCAAAACTTTTACTCTTCTAAAAAGTGAAAAATCATATTTTGGGATCTTGCTTATGTAATTGTACGATACTACATTTTGTCATGGTGCTGTCCTGTGAAATTTATTTCTTGCTACTTCTTTATCCCAGCCTTTTTTTGCTTCAAGAATTAGGCACTAAGATGAAACTAACTTGCCAGGTATAAACCATGGTGCCCATTATGCTTTTTAGTTGCAAGGGTTTTCACCAGAAAATTTCTGTGTGCATGAGCTCACAAACATTATGTATAATAATTGTGCATATGTAGGGTAACAGATGTACAAGAGAACCATACAGTACAAAACTGAATGGTGTAGATTGTTTTTTAGATAACAGTACTGTAGTCTGAGTTAGCATTGTACATTCTAAAGCAGAATAAATGTCCATTACCATCTCATCCTCCTCTACACTGTGACAATTCCTATGTATTTTTTTTTTTTTCTGTTCATTATTGAGGTAATGTTTGTGTAATACTTGTAAAGACTTGCATCGGTAATTACAGTTGTATTCAATGAACTTTGTCCAGGCAATATAAACTGAAGTTTATATTAATATAAATATTAATAATCAATATAACATAAAGAGTTTCTGATTCCATAGCCACCACAAAATCATTAGCTTCCTTAATCTATGAAATTTATTTATGCTATTGTTAGAAGGAAATTTTTCATAGGGAATAAATATAGTCTGTTACTGTGCAAACCTTGTAGTCATAAGTTAACTCAAGTTCATTAGCATTAAAGGAAAGTGTGTAATATCCATCCATACCTACATGCTTTGAACTGAAGATTGGATGCCTTTTTAAAATGTAGGGATTTTGATTAATATTTCTATTTCAGTAAGTGGGTAGTATTTGATGGTTACTGTGGCTTTTTGTGTGTCACATCTGAATTAGTGGATGTGAGAGTAAAAGTGCATCCTGGGTTGGACTTGCCCTCCTGTGTTGGCCAGATTCTGAAACTATATTTGAATGAGGCCAGGTCTTCTGTACTCAGTTTTTGTAACATCAGTTTAAATAACTTCCAATTTTATTTATTATTTATTTTATGTCTATCTTTAAACATCAGTCCCATCAAATATGAAGATTTGCTCCATCCACAATCAGGCAAGTCGGTCAACTCATCAGTTCAGCAGTTCTGAAAATCTAAAGAGAAGCAATATAATGTTCTGCACTGAAAAACATACAAAGTTAAAAGGATTGTATGACAAGTCTAAGTGCAATTATGGTCTGACTGATTATGCTGGCAGTTCTCATTTTCACCATCCAGTGGGGATACAATCTGTCAGTTTTCTATAATGGGATCTACACTGACACTTACAGAAAACAAAGGGGATGCTGACCATTACAGTTCACCCATATTCACCTCCAGGAAAAAGCTTCCTGTCTCTATCTCAAAGCTTGCAGTACTGCATTATAATTTTTCCAAAATTCCTCTCAGGCTTTTTACCTGCTTCAGTTATATCTGAAATGGCATAATGTCATCTGATGACTATTCAGGGGTTTTAACTTCAAGCCATGGAAAATTTTAAATGATGGCAACAATCATTTCCAGGCCTTTTTACTTTTAAGATCCTGATTAACTTCAACACTGCAGAGTGGAATTTGTATATTCTTCATTAATATCATAGAAACATAGACTCATATAGTCACCAAGGTTGGAAAAGACCTAAAAGATCATCCAGTCCAACCACTCACCTATTACCAATAGCTTCCACTAAACCATGTCCCTCTACACAACATCCAGTCATTCCTTGAACACCCCCAGGGTCAGTGACTCCACCACCTCCCTGGGCAGTCCATTGCAGTGCCTGACCACCCTTTCTGAGAAGTAATATTTCCTAATGTCCAGCCTGAACCTCCCCTGTTGCAACTACTCCTATCGGTAGTGACACAAGAGGCCAACCCCCAGCACACTAAGATTAGATAGTATTATTGGCAGTTTTTAATAAAACCACATTAAAGTCTGAATAGACTTCTAATTTAAGGTAATGAGAAAAGGAGAGTCCAGTTTTTGCTACAGCACATCTAAAGCTTTGTGATGATGTTTACTTATACATTACTGTGAACAACGAATTACTCACCAAAATTCAGCACATGCTCATCAAGTGTGTCAGTAGTGCAAAGTCATTTTTGCAAATATTTAGCAAGCATATTGTTTTCCCAAACTCTTGCTCTGTAGCATGCACTGGGAAACAGTGACCCATTTCAGACACTGAAAGCATTTTGTTGAGAATTACTTCCTATGAGAAGATGGCATTTCTTGTCCTGTCTTGACAGACTTGAAAACTTCTCCATAAGATACACAGAAGAGAAACAGGTATGTCTAATATGTAGGAAGAGAGGATGACTACTAATTAATTTTAAAGGTTTGAAAATCATAGGAAAATCCTAGGAAGGATTGTTAGGAGATCCTGCCCAACTCTTTCGAAAGAGAAAACCATTATTTTCTTTAAAATAATAATAATAATAATAATAATAATAATAATAATAATAATAATAATAATAATAATAATAATAATAATAATAATAAAAATTATAATGGCATGCCTGTCACAATGCCCCATGCAGCAAATCAGAAACTATGCCTCTATGTATGAAAGCAGATTTAAAATGCAAATCATCACATAATTTTGTCTGCAGTGACAGAAGTTCATTCCCAGCAGAGCCCAGAAACTGAGAAGATGATGACAAGAAAAAGAATACAGTAGTCCATTTCAGTTTGATGCAATATGCCTGGTACAGCAACAAAGGAAGTGTTACACTGTTACACTCGAAATGTTGAAATGCAGTACTTGTGAGGACTCTAAGAAAAAATGATTCTGTTTACTGCATACAGACTGTGAGCACTATTTTCAATAACTGAGTATTTTCAGTCTTTCATTTTCCTTTATCTATGGAAAAACACATTGAGCCCCAAAACAAGCAAATGAAGAACTGTTACAGAAAACTTGCTTTGCAAGTTCAGACATTCTAACTTGGGAAATGATTAAATTATCCTTACTTTTTATTCTTAAGATTGACCCTGCATACATACACTGATAGCCTTTAGTCCTATAACTGTTAATTTTCACAAAGAAAATTAAAATAAAAAAGTCTCTGCATGCAGAGATGAATCACTGTTAGTTTCTTTTTTTATATACATATATTTGTTCATTGCTCTTAGAAGAATATTCTGTTTTTGTTTGTTTGTTTGTTTGTTTTTTCCTTTTTTCCCTTCTTCTTCTTTTTTAAATACACAGCTCCAAAGTCTATGTAACACTGTAAGTCCCACCCAGGAAAACAAACTGTTAGTTCCTTTGTCTGCATTTCTGAAATACTCAGCAGTATGTCTGAGGTGTTGGCAAATTTTCACTGTATTTGTTTTTAAACCTGAAGAAAGAAAATGGTGGCATTACTTTTACTGTCATATGAAGAAGTGGATATGAGGGGATTGATAGCATTATTTTATTTGGAAGATGAATTTTCCATTTTCTGTTTTTGTAACATCTTTTTGCTCAAAACACTCATCAACTTCACTTACACATTAAAATGCTCAAGATTTCTACAAATGGGGAAAGATAGTTGCAACCCATCTGGCTAAAGACAGACAGCTCTTTTATAGATGTTATATTTGGGGATGTTGAATTAGGCTCCCTTAATGGCAAGGCATTAATATTCATATGGAATTTACACTTTCTAAAAGTTCTAATGGTTGTCCCAGAAAAATAAAAAATAAAAACTATTTACTTTTATTATTCTTTCTTTTTCAAATATCAAGTTGAGTCAATCCACTGTTGACCACGGGCTTGGATGAGCCCTCTAGCTAACAAAACAAAAATAACAGGAGTGTGTGATCAAGAGCAGGAGGCGAGAAGGCATGCTGCTCAGCTTAGGTATGCATAACCAGTGCATAACTATGTGCAACTTTACTGGCAATCCACTCTGAGAGGCTGCTGTAATTTCAAGACTACTGTGACTACTGTGAGATGTTTAGGGGCTTAAGAGCAATTCTAACGGAAACATAAGGAAAAGATACTTAAGATCTGATCATTATCATATCATTCAGTCTTGAGAGTAGAAGATCGTATAAGACACTCCTCACAGTGAGAAGAACTGATCTTGTTAAAACCAGAGTCAAGATATGCATCATAATTATTCTGTATCACTCTTTTTTAGAACAAAAGTTCCTGCCTTTTCCTATTCAGTGAAGGCAAAGACCCCTTTGTGTTCAGGAAATAATATCACATTACCTTTATCTTCAGTAAATAGATTAAACTGAAGGCATGTCCTCTCTGTATTTCTGTCCCGGCTGATTTGTGTGGAGCTTGACAATTCTTTTAATTTTACTGTTTTTTGTTTGTGTTTGTTTTGTTTTGTTTTTTAAGGAAGGTTTTACGACAGACTATTTAAATTGTGTCAGGAAGAAATGGTAAATACTACTTGACCAGTGTTACATATTTTCAGATGTCATAGAATGAGTCAACTTACACAGAAGAGAGAGGTCTACCCTTTGCAGTACTCCTGTGGTAATCCAAAGTTTTGTTAAAGAGAACAGAATAGTTGTCAGTTTGGGTTTTTTGTTGTTGTTGTTGTTTGTTTGTTTGATTTTGTTTGTTTTTTGTTTTGTTTTGTTTTTTACTTTGGTTAATTCCTGGAGTTATTTAAAAAACAACAAATGAATATGGAAAATTAAGTAGAAACTGTATGTTCATAAAGTTAAAATTTCTCATGGAAAAAATATGCCAGTGGAAACCAGAAATGGAATAGCTAGTATTTCTCGTCTACAATGTCAATTTTTAGCCCTGATGAATAGTGTGCAAATACATGATACATGTTTGGTTTTGGTAAAATAAGAAATTAATCCACGGAAGATGATATCTCATAAAAAAATAAATGGATTCAGAAATTAGTTGTTTATTAATCTGTACAGAATATACAAATTTCATCCTAAACGGCCAAAATAGTAGTCAGTATGCTACAAGATTAGTTCATATTAACTCTACCAAATGTTTCTAAAATGTCTTTCTTTTACTTATTCAACAAAGAAACATTGGTATTCCTACCTTGCTATTCTAATTATAGTTGTAGCAGCTGATGTTCAAGGAAGATGTTATTTGGAGAGATGAATAAACAGAATTGTTCTGGTGTCTAACTGAAGCAGTATTTCATTAATGTTTTTCATGAGTAACATTATATACAGTGACACTGAATATCTATGGTTGGAAACTGAATATCTATGGTTGGAAAATCTATGGTTGGATTAAATAAAAATTCTTGATTTTTTAACTGCTTGCATTTCTCATCCAGACTATGTCCTTAAATCATTCTTTTGGCAGAACAGTGTGAAGTCTTATAATGCTGCCACTGACATATACTGCTTATAGGACATTTGTGGTTTTATCATTAAGAAGGATTCCCTTCAGTACCTGAAGGGAACCCATAATCAGGAGGGGAGTAAACTCTTTGAAAGGGTTGATAATAGCAGGACAAGGGGAAATGGTTTTAAGTTGAAAGAGGGAAGATTTAGGCTGGATGTTAGGGAGAAGTTCTTTACTAGGAGAGAGGTGAGGTCCTGGAACAGGCTGCCCAGGGACACCTTGGATGCCCCGTCCCTGGAGGTGTTCAAGTCCAGGTTGGATGGGGCCCTGGGCAACCTGATCTAGTAAACATGGAAGTTTGTTGGCCCTGCCAGGCAGTGGGATTGGAGCTTCATGATCTTTGAGGTCCCTTCCAACCCGGGTCATTCTGTAATTCTGTGATTCTGTGAAGTATGCAACATAAATGGTAAAGCTTTTGGCCTACCAGTGTTGAAAACTGGATGCTGATCTGTGTGAATCAAATGTGGCTAGACTAATGTCTTTATTAAATTTAAAAAGAATATAAGAATTTGACAGGTCTCTGCAGTATTTTA